>NC_071397.1:38390227-39023591 GCF_022682495.2 Desmodus rotundus | reverse complement strand
ATTGAAACCGCCCCTGGGGGTTGGGGCGGCAGCAGGAGAGACTCCCAGCCTCACAGGAGAGGTCATTGGAGAGACCCACAGGGGCCTAGAGTGTGCACAAGCCCACCCACTTGGGAACCAGCACCAGAGGGGCCCAGTTTGGTTGTGGGTGGCGGAGTGAAGGATTGGGGTCCGGTGGACACTGGAGTGGGTGCCATTGCTCCCTCTCGGCCCCTCCCCCATGTACAGCTTCACAGCACAGCAACCAGCATCACCCCGCCCCTGTGAACACGTAAGGCTCCGCCCCTTAAAGTAAGGGAGGCGCCAAGACAAAAAAAAAAAAAAAAATGGCCCAAATGACAGAACACTTCAAAGCTCCAGAAAAAATACAACTAAGCGAGGAAGAGATAGCCAACCTATCAGATGCACAGTTCAAAACACTGGTTATCAAGACACTCAAAGAATTGGTTGAATTTGGTCGAAAACCAGATGAAAAAATGAAGCTTATGCCAAGAGAAACAAAGGAAAATGTACAGGGAACCTATAGTGATGCAAAGGAAACTGGGACTCAAATCAACGGGGTGGACCAGAAGGAAGAAAGAAACATCCAACCAGAAAAGAATGAAGCAACAAGAATTCGGAAAAATGAGGAGAGGCTTAGGAACCTCCAGGACATCTTGAAACATTCCAACATCCAAATTATAGGGGTGCCAGAAGGAGAAGAGGAAGAACAAAAAATTGAAAACTTATTTGAACAAATAATGAAGGAGAACTTCCTCATCTGGCAAAGGAAATAGACTTCCAGGAAGTCCAGGAAGCTCAGAGCGTCCCAAAGAAGCTGGACCCAAGGAGGAACACACCAAGGCACATCATCATTACATTACCCAAGATTCAGCATAAGGAGAGAATCTTAGAAGCAGCAAGAAAAAAGGAGACAGTTACCTACAAAGGAGTTCCCATAAGACTGTCAGCTGATTTCTCAAAAGAGACCTTACAGGCAAGAAGGGGCTGTCAAGAAGTATTCCAAGTCATGAAAGGCAAGGACCTACATCCAAGATTACTGTATCCAGCAAAGCTATCATTTAGAATGGAAGGGCAGATAAAGTGCTTCCCAGATAAGGTCAAGTTAAAGAATTTCATCATCACCAAGCCATTGTTATATGAAATGTTAAAGGGACTTACCTAAGAAAAAGAAGATCAAAAATAGGAACAGTAAAAATGACAGCAAACTCACAGTTATTAACGACCACACCTAAAACAAAAACAAGAGCAAACTAGGCAAACAACTAGAACAGGAACAGAACCATAGAGATGGAGATCACATGGAGGGTTGTCAATAGGGGAGTGGGAGGGGGAGAGGGTGGGAAAGGTACAGAGAATAAGTAGCATAAATGATAGGTGGAAAATAGACAGGGGGAGGGTAAGAATAGTGTAGGAAATGTAGAAGCCAAAGAACTTATAAGTATGACCCATGGACATGAACTATAGGGGGGGAGTGTGGGAGGGAGGGGGTGGGCAGGATGGAGTGGAGTGAGGGGGGGGAAATGGGACAACTGTAATAGCATAATCAATAAATATATTAAAATATATATATATAAATAAAAAAATTTAAGTCTGGGATTCAGAGAATAGATCAGAAATAAAGCATAATTTTGAAAATGATGTCTGGGTATTTCCCATCATTCTTTCTTTCCCACAACCACTGTGTGTCACCCACATTATTTGGAGGGAATTGCCTCATTGCAGTAATCCTTCCTCTTCCACATCATTGTTATTCATTCAGGTAACTTAGATTTAAGTCACACTGTACATGGCATTACGCGATCCAAAGGAATTGAATTAGAAGTAGTTCTGTGAAAAATTTGGACAAATGGGACATGTAGAGTCTAATTTTCTGGGATCTTCTAAGAAAGAATGTTTCCTGAGATCACTGAGAAAGCTACTGTAAATCAATCTTTCTCATTTTGGACATCATGATTTGTAGCTCTCAAGTTTGGGGTGTGGCTGCCATTTTGTCAACATGAGGGACAACGGGTGGAGGAAGAAGCTAGTAATGTGGAAGGCAGGACAGAGATTTGGAAAGAAACTGGTCTCCTGACGACATCTTTGAGCCCTGAAGACTACCTTGCCTCTGGACTTGTCAGTTATGTAAGCCAGTGAACCCCCTTTATTACTTAAGACAGACAGAGTTTGATTTTTGGTTATTCGCAGTGTGAATCCGAACTGATGACTCCTGAGTCATTAGCACATAACTAGTACTTAATCCTGGGGGAAATGAAGAGAGGAAAGATTGAGTTCTGAGGCATCTAACATTAGAAATTGGACCAAGAAGAGTTGCATATGACAGAGAAAAGAAACTGGCAGTAACACCAAAGGAGAATGAGGAAAGTGTGAAGTCATTGACTCCCAAAGAGAAAGTGCATGAAGAATGGGGGTGCGGTCACCTCTCTGAAAGTTCCTGGGAGTTAGGGTAACATGAGGGCAGGTACATGACCCTTGGGCAGCACGCAGCTTGTCAGTGGCCCCAGCAAGAGTAGTCAGTGGAGGGTAGGATGAAACTGATGAGAGCAGACTGAAGGCGAGAAGGAGGGGTTTAGGGAGTGGAGACAGTGAGTGGATGTACACTTTAAGTTTTGCTGTGAAGCAGAGAGCAGTGAGTCAGGAAGAGAGGGTTCTATGGGATTAGAAGAGTTTGTTTTATTTGTTATTGTCACTCGTTTTTTGAAAATAAAAACATGAGCATGTCCATATGATGACAGAACCATCCAGGGAAAAAGAACAAATAGAGGATGCAGGGGAAAGGACACAATGGCAGAAGCGATGTCCTTATGAAGGTTCAGAAGAATAAGAGGAGATACTCACAGGGGCAGGAATGTTTCTTTCCTTGTCACAGGAGAGAATGAAGATGAGCACAGATAAAAGTAGATTTGTGGATCTGTGATAAATGTTGGAGATGCCCCTGTTCTGTTTGCTAGTGGAGTGTGAGTGAGCCTCATCTGCCAAGGTGTGAGGAAAGGGTGAGATAGATTATTTCCCAGCAGGACAGAAGTTTTCTTTGTTAGTCTCTTAGAAAATGGCCTTTACATTCCTGAAGCTGCAGAACTCTTAATAGTAATTTTTTGGTCTATAAATTCTAAAAGGGATGATTTATAAATTTTTCAAAGTTTACTTTGCATAAATGGGCTTAGAGGGTAGTGGTAGCAGGTAGCACTTCCTTTTCAATTAATTTAAGATTTATGCAATTAGGCAACTAGATTCACATTCTCTTAAAGACCAGTTTTGTAAAAGGGAAATGTAAAACTTTCCATCTAAAATATTTATAAACCAATACATTTAATAATTTTCTTTTCAGCGTGGAGTACCTGTTTGCCAGTCAAGTTTGCTCACATCTGTGGTTTTTCTTGACACAGCCCTAGTCTTTTGTTCCTTCTTTAAATTTCCCCCTGTTCTTTGGTATTGCAAAAAGTTGGAAAAATAATTTGTAACACTGAGCCAAAGCTATAACTAAAATATATATTGTTAATGGCCTAGATGAAGAATAAAATATCATATTCCATTTCTCTGGGCAGTTTTATAATAAGTGTCAATAACCCTTGAGAAAGGGCTTGATGTTTCAAGATGATTAGCTGTGATTTTAAGTTATAAGTTAGTGGGAGGTTATTATTACGTTTAACTATAGAGTTAGCTAGCAAAACCATTTCAGTTAATTAGACTATTATAAAGACCATGTGGAGGAGGAAAGAAGGTGAGTTATTGTTTTGTGAACCCTCTGCTGGTCTTTAAGAAGTGTAAAATAACTTATTTTGCATAAATCCCCTTAAGGGACTTGAAACACAACTTCTCTTGTATGCAACCTCTCTAGCTGCACATTTCTGAAGACCTAGCACATCCATCATATCCACCTGCTGTGTGGGCTACAGATCCTGGTAAGACATGGCTGAGAACAAGGGCAGTTTCATTTAGGCCAAGTCAAACCCAGGCCCATCCTGTTGTCCATGAACCAAAGAACTTGGGGCAAAGGTGAAAATGCAAGCCTTCTTAGTTATGTTGTTCAGAATACATGGCCCAGGAGAGAGCACACCCACATGTTCATAAACAGTCACTTGGTGAGTTACAGGCTATTTGAAAGGGCATTAGTCAAAACCACCTTTAAATATTTTGTTACAATAGAGTATTTCAAACATGGTTTCTGTAGAAATCAATATATAACTATTTGAATTAAAAACTATTGATATAGATATAGGTATACCTATGTGCTTTAACTTAGATATATAAGTGCATATATATAAGTGCAAGATATATAACTTAGATATATAAGTTGTATGTGTGTATTAAAAAATCCCTTGAATGAAGGGACTTTAGTGAATGGTAGAAGAAATGACAAGTGAGAGTCCGATAGCTATGATCACATTTTTTAAGTTGCTTTCAAAAGTGGTTGTCTTATCACATTGAGTGGGTCAGAGCTTCAGGTCATCAGTATGATGGTATTTCTTAAAGAGTGGGTTCCCTGAATGATCCTTTCTCTGGAAATGGCAGCTGTGGGCTTCTTGGGATGGAAGTATTATTGGGATTGTCAGTAAAAAATCTGATGTGCATTTAGGCTGCAGCCAGGAGAGTGAAGTTTGGGATCAGTTATTAGCCTGTCAATTTAGCTGATTGATAATTAGCATACTTATTGTTTTTATTTTTTATTTTATTTTTTAAAATATATTTCATTGATTATACTATTACAGTTTTCCCATCCCCCCCCCCATATTCTCCTCCACCTTGTACACCCCTCCTACCCCAATTCCTCCCCTTTAGTTCATGTTCATGGGTCATTCTTTGGCTTCTACATTTCCTATACTATTCTTAACCTCCCCCTGTGTATTTTTTACCTGCCATTTGTGCTACTTATTCTCTGTACCTTCCCCCCCACCACTCCCCCACTGATAACTCTCCATATGATCTCCATTTCTGTGATTCTGTTCCTGTTCTGGTTGTTTGCTTAGTTTGTTTTTGTTTTTGTTTTAGGTTCAGTTGTTAATAACTGTGAGTTTGTTGTCATTTTACTGTTTATATTTTTGATCTCATTTTCTTAGATAAGTCCCTTTAACATTTTATATAATAAATGCTTGGCGATGATGAACTCCTTTAACTTGACCTCATTTTTTTGAATTCTTTTTTCTGCATTCTGTTCTGGTTGAATGCTTATTTCTTCTTTCTGCTCCAAACTGTTGATGTGAGTCCCAGTTTCCTTCCCTTCACTGTTGGTTCCCTGTACATTTTCCTTTATTTCACTTTTCAAACCCTTCATTTTTTCCTCTATTTTGCAATCACATTTAACCAATTCTGTGAGCATCTTGATAACCAGTGTTTTAACTGTGCATCCGATAGGTTGGCTATCTCTTTGTCATTTAGTTGTACTTTTTCTGGAGCTTTGATGTGTTCTTTCATTTGGGCCTTTTTTTTTTTTTTTGGTCTCAGTGCACCTGTTATGTAGTAAGGGGCAAGGCCTTAGGTGTTCACCAGGGTGAGGCAACCCACGTCTCTGTGTTGTGAGAGAGGGGTCTGAGAGGGAACAATGGTACTTGCTCAGCTCTCTGCATGTTTTCAGTCAATTCCCCCGCTACCCACAAGCAAAGTGGGCCCTTCTGGTACTGATTCCCAGGTGGGTTGGCTTGTGTACATTCTAGAACCCTGTGGGTCTCTCCAATGAACCCTCCTGTGAGGCTGGGAGTTTCTCCCACTGCCTCAACCCCCACAGGTGTTTTCAGTCAGAGGTTTTGAGGCCTTATTTCCCTCACACTGGAATCCTGGGGTGCATGGTCTGTCTTGCTCCCCAGTTGTTCCTCTTGGTTTATCTGCACTCAAATGTGGGACCTCCTTCAGCCACCACCTTGTCTGCCCTGGTCCTATAGCCACTGCTTTGCTATGAGTCCTCTCCACCCAGCTGCCCGTCTCCATCCCTCCTACAGGACTGGGTAAGTGTTTCTTCTTTAATTCCTTGGTTGGTTGTCAGACTTCCATACAGTTCAATTTTATGTCAGTTCTGGTTGTTTTTTGTTTTTAAATTTGTTGTCCTCCTTTTGGTTGTACGTGGAGGTGCAGTGTGTCTACCTCCACCTCCATCTTGGCTGGAAGTCCCACCTGTTTTTATTTTTTCTTAATTGGGGCAAGTTATCTCTATCCCCTGTCCAGTTCAGAAGTAAAGGAGGTGAGGGCAAGAAGTAGGAAAAGAAAACAAATTCCCAATAATTAACTTAGATTTGTGCTTTTTTCTCTTGAATCCTCTTGTTCTTAGCAAGAGAATGCCATGCTGTGTCACTGGATTTTGAAGACTTTCTCCAGCCTTGTTACTAGTTCAGCTATAGACCAGAGTCAGGTAGTTATTTAGACAAAACTGTTTGCTTTTCATCAAGTCATCCAGACTTATCAGCAGTGACACAGAGGCAGGGCCAAGTGAGCACAGCCCTGTCACAGATGATGAGCCTCATGTGTGAAGAGACGGCATCTGGTGGCCAACATTACCTTACGGCTCATGGAGCCCCATCCCATTCCCAGCTTAAAAAAACCCAACCCTGTTCCCTTCCAAGGAAAGCAGACAGGTTTAGATTTGGTCTTGGATATGTCCACACCAGAATTTTTAGGCAGCAGTTAATGGAAGACTTAATGTTTTTCTTCTTAGGCATATTAAGTTAAAGGACTGAAATTTTGGATAACTATATGATTGTCTTTTATTTACTGTTTTTGTCAAATTGAAAGAAAAGTATTAACTACAAATATAACAAATTTGAGATGAAATGCAAGACTTGTATGTGGCCTAATTTTGCACTGCCCTGTGGTTCTGATTCCTTTCTGTCAGAAGAAATGTAGGGTATCCCAAGCCCAGAGCAATTTTCAAGGTATGTATTCTTAAGGTGGGGTTTTTCAAAAGGTGTTCCACACAGAACCAGAATTGCTAAATGCTCCCTGTGGGAGGATGACACACCTTCTTCGTATTTACAGCATGCTCAGCCAAATGACTTGCTTCAGCCAATGAAATGGCAGATAGAGCATTGCAAAAGCCTTAAGAACATCACGAGGTTCTCCCATTTCCCCATCTCCTCCACGATCCCAGCAATGGCTCAAATGGGAGTTGCCCTTTTAGCCTTCATACAACAGTGAAAAAGGTGTTGGTGAGAGCTATAGCCACATAGTACTGTCAAGTGAACAAGAAATAAAGCAGTTTTTATAAACCACTGAAATTTTATTATTGCATCATTACTTATCTCATCTTTACTGAGACACTTACAAAAAAAGGGGGCTCTTCGTGTCAAATAAATTTTGGAAATGCTGCATATGCTCTCCCACTCAAAAAATAATAATGTACATTGGCATTTAAAAAAAATCCTGCTGGAAAGGAACCAATTTACCACCAGTATCTAGCATTTTTCTGATTATATTAAGAATTATTTAAAAAATAATACATAATAAGTTTTTATCAAGCACACTTTTTAAAAGAGCTGCCCTAATGTGTTTTTATTTTATTTTTGTTTTCCTGTTGCCTAAAAGAAAGCTTGATTCAAGAAGCTGGTAGATCTTGTGAATACTTACAAACAATTACTAGATTCATTCCTTTGTTCATTCATTCATTCGATAATGAAAAAATATATCAGGTACTATAGTTAGTGTTGGAGAAAACTAAGGTCTCCCACTGCTATCTTGTGGATGTATAAGAAATATCACTGTCATTAGTTTCTATAACTCAAATTAATTGGTGACGGCAGTCTAAGCTTTGACACAGGACCACATTTTGAGAGTATGATTACAGCTGGTCACTTCTCAGATGTCTATTGCCCAGTTCTGCATGGTGGCTTCCAGACTGGGAATCTGACAGTGTTGCATTAATTTCATGCCAAGCCCAGGGCATGTGAGAATCTCTGCTGGGCTCCCTAGAACCCTATGAGTGTCAGCACATCATCTGGCCACTCCTTCCAAAGGCCGTGGTGGCGCTGCCCAGAAGAAGGTCTCAGTTCCTTGCTCTGGGACTGCACTAGGAAGAATTCTGGAATGGCCTCTGAAAACCTAGTCCTAGGAGTACACATATTCATAGTTATTCAACAAAAAATGATCTAGATACTGTTGTGCAGGGATTTTGCAGATGTAATTGAAGTAAATCAGTTGATCTTAAATTTGGGAGAATATTCAGGTGGGCCTGACTTAATGACAGACGTCCTTTAAGAGCAGTGTGGTTTTTCCTGCTGGTTGCAGAAGAGAAAGTCAAAGATTCAAAGCATGAAAAATATTCAACACAGTCTTGCTGGCTTAAAGACAGAGGGAGAGCAGCCCTGACAGCCAGCCAGCAGGACAACATGGGCTTCAGCCCCACAACCACAGGAAACTGAGCTCCGCCAACCTGAATGAGCTTGGAAGATTTCCCCATCTCTAGGCAGAACTCAGCCTGGCTGACACCTTATTTTCAGCCTTGTGATATTCTGAGCAGAGACCAGCACACCATATGGGGCATATGGAATGGTGAACTGTAGGACTAGAACATGCTGGATCTATGGAGCTGGGAGTTAAGGAATGTTTTCAGCTGCTGGGCTGTGGTAATTGCTTATATGACAATAGGAAACTAAAACAGGTGCCAAAGGCCTTTGGTCTCTCTCCTCCTCCTGCCTGGGCCTCTACTTGCCAGTTTGGAGGGAAAGTCAGGAAGCAAGAAGGAAGCCTGTGCAACCCTTATTTCTTCAAGGCATTCTCTTGGTAACTTCTTCCTCTCCCTGCCTTCAAATCCCGTATATGCTTTCTTAAAGGTTTAGCCTTAGAAAACAAAACCTGGAGAGACTTGCAGGCTGCCTCTCCCTCCTCCATCTTTGAAACACACTCTAAGCTACCATCTGCTACACCAATACTGTAGGGTCAGAGCCTACTTCCTGGTTGAAAGTGGGGAAAGGAAAGAGAAATAGAGGGAGGGGAAAATAGGCCACAGACTAGTCTCTTCACATATTGTTCCATCCCAATGACTGCACTCCACAGCTGTGTGGATTTGGATGTGGCAGCGGAAAGTTGTCCAGCAGGGACATCAGGAGCAGCATTTGACTGAGAGACAGCTTGGCCTCGTGCACCCCTGCCTGGCCCTCCCCTTGCTATAGTCCTTCTGGTGCAGAATCAAACACCAGAGCAGCCATTAGAAACAGAAAGGAAGGCTGAGCCACAGGTTTGGCCGATGGGCATGGCACCTGCAGGGAGCAGTACCCCAAGGGTGGCAGCAGACAGTAGGGAAGGTGGGTTAGATGTGGCAATCCTAGAGACTCCCAGGCAAAGGGAGAAACCACCTGGTGCCATCTCCTGGTATCAGGCTCTGGACAGTGTGGAACAAGCCCTGATTGGTAATTGCATAAACACATGTCTCTCTGCGTCCCATTGTGGGGGTGACTGCAGGCCTGGAACATGGGCTGTGAGGGATGGAGTTTCTGAGAATCACAGAGAAAGGCACTTTGAAATTTCTTCCCCCTTCTCTAGGGAGAAGGTGCAAGTAGAACGAGCAGTTTCCAGTTACTCAGAGCCTGTCTCTGCCAGGCAGTGTGGCTTGCGTTACAGAGTAGAGCCCTCCTAGCAAATCCACAAGGTCGGTAAATCCCTGTTTTGATTATGAGGCAGCTAAGTCACAAAGAGGTTAAAATAAGCTGCTGGATTCTCACACCTCCTAACTGCTCAGTCAACATACCTCAGAGTCAACCAGAAAAGAAAGCCCAGGGCAGAACTGTCAGGTGGAGCCCAATAGATCCGGCTGTCACTGCTCTTGTCCTCCACTCTCTAAAACAGGTTTCCTGTCACATGGCATCCCCCAAATGAGAGCATGGGCAGGCTGGACATGAAAAGGAAAAGCACATGGCTCAGAGGCAGTGTGAACGGGCATCTGGGGGAATCTGTTTAAGTTAGTTGGCAATGTGTCCAAGCTGGATAGGGAGTTGTGATGCCGTTGATTTTTGGTAGCTGCAGGATAGCCTAGATGCGCTCTCATGGTATCTCCACAATTTGGTGCTTCAATTTGTTTGCACTTAATGTGGCTTTAAGTCATTTCCGCTCTGTTTCAGGTCTCTAACGTGGGAATGGGAAGAATTACTTATTCCCTCCTCTTGGTCCAATAGCATTCAATTCCACCTGCTTCTATAACAATAATTACCACACTGTATTAAAGTGTATCTTCACTGAGAAGTCCACCTGCCACCATTAGCAATTATTCTTGTTTCCCCAAGAATAATACAGTGGGTCTTTGGTATTAGAGGGGAAAAACAGAGAAATCTTTGCATTGTTCTGGCCACAGAGACATAGGGGTTTGGTTGTAGAATATGTTCTTACAAATTGACCAGGGGCTAGTCAGCTCTGAAAGAAGAAGCACCTCTGACCTGCCCCTCTGTCGCTTGAGCTAAATAATAAAAGCTGACATTGTGCTGAGCTGGGATACCCTAGTCAAGGTACAGAAGGGGAAGGATATGGTTATCAGAGCAGAATCTGAGGTAGTACCTGGGCCCCAGGTGAATTGTGGGTCTGAACTGCAGATCAGCAAGGTTCATTTAAAGGGGTATCCACCAGTCAAGACAGTAATGGAAAATCTTGAAGGCTGCTCCTGTGCACCACTGAGCTATGCACAAGCATTTGGACCTGTCATATAGCTAAGATTCTCCTTGGGCTTCTGAAGGAGGCCCTGCTGAAACTACTACCCCAAAATGTAACTGCTCTTAAAACCTCTGTTCCACTACATGCCTCTCTCTCCATTCCCCATCTTGTTCTGTCTACCTCCTTCCCCCCCCCCCCCGCCAAAGTCCCCCTCTTGCCTCCACCAAACCCAGTGGGGCTGTTTCTATAGAATCCCAGTTGAAGCTTTCACTGGGGCTTGGCTCTATGATTTTAGCTTCTGGGGGCTTTCATGTGCTCCTCCTTTGAAGGAGGCCTCTGCTCAGCAAGCCCCATCGTGCAAATACTGATTGCCTCAGAGGAGCCGAGTGCCACCCCCACCCTACACCCTCACACCAGCCTTTGCCAGGACTGTGGCCCAGCAGGATTGGAGTTGGAAGCTGGGGAGATCTTGCCACAGAACTGGGAAAGTGAGAGGGTTGTGGTTCTTGCAACTGCATTTGAGACTTGCAATGTGTCTTCTCAGAAGCAATGATCTTTGGGTTCTAGAATGTTGTTAGGGTAGCACTAGCACGGCTATGCAATGTGTGCCATTGGCTCCGTGGGCCAATCTAACATTTTCTGTGGGAAAAGATATTCTGAGTTCCCAAGGATGTTTTAGAAAAGAACTTTGATTTCAGAACTGGTGGGGAACCATCTCTCAAATTTATCCCAAGGAGCTTATGATTTTCCTGTCATGATACTGGGCTAGTTCTGGTTTCATGATGGGTATAAATCAGAGTCAAGTCTCAGGCTCTCAGAAGGGAGCGATGCTGAGAAGAGAAAAAGTTTTCCTGAAAACATCTCCAAAGGCAGCAACACAGGAGCTGGACTTCTCATTCTGAACAACACTCCAGATACTCTGACCATGGATTTGATTCCTGTTTTGAATACTTAGGTGGAGGGAAGTCAGGCGGGGTACCCAGGGGCAGCCTGCCTACAGTGGTTGTGCACCTGAATCCCAGGTTTTGGCAAAGTTACTTCTTCCTCTGTTATCTACTCTTTCATTTTTTCAAGATATTATTATTAGAATACATGTCTAATATGATCTTAGGAACAAAGAGTTTGAAAATATTTCTTCATTGAAACTGCTGTCCTTCACTCTTCCTAGTTGGATCTAATCTATTGTTCTTTTCTGAGTGAAAGAGATGTGATAATCCATTTCCTTAAATTGACTCAACTCTGGCAAACGTGGTTTAAGATTTTAAGTTCTGAGGAATGATGAAACTTGGTTCATATTTTCTTATGATTTGTTCCCCACTCTTGCCTACATCACTCTCTTAAATGTCATTAAATGAGCAATAAAAATAATTCCTGTCTTTCTTTTTCTGCTCTTTGCTTTGCCTTGGCTTGCTGACATTGAAAGGGGCCTGGGCAGTTCCACTGTGGGTTTGCAGCATCCTGAAGCACACTGGCTGTGTGTCCCTACTCTGAACTTAAGAGGGACAAAGATTTTGAAATGCAAAGGAACAGGAGACTACTGTACTATTATTTTCTTTCCTTCTTTCTTTTTAAAAAAAGCCTTTATTTTTTTAATGATTTTATTTATTTATTTTTAGAGAGAGGGGGAAGAGAAGGAGAAAAAGGAGGAGAGAACTATCAACGTGTGGTTGCCTCTTGTGCTCTCCATACTGGGGACCTGGCCCGCAACCCAGGCATGTGCCCTGACTGGGAATTGAACTGGTGATCCTCTGGTTCACAGCCCACACTTAATCCCCTGAGCTGCACCAGCCAGGGCATGTACTATTATTTAGTTAACAAGGTAGTGTTGTTTCTTTTGTATCCTGACAATGGAAGGTTAGCTTTTCACTGTCTAAGAAAATTCAGAGGTGGGAGAATTGCCTTCCCTCCCATTTTCACCTCATGGTGACTACTTGGAATAGTAAACCTAGAACACAGGAGAAATAAAATGCAAACCAAAATAAAAAGGCCAAAAAACATCCCTAGAGGCTGCCTGGTGACAATGTGCTAAGCTCTGTCCCACACACCCTCCTGTTGGAGTGGACTGGGTCGGAAAACTGTTAAATGAAAATCAGAAGTTGAAGTGCAAGGCTTCTATTAAGATGCAGGCCTGGCTTTGATATTTTTGTTTGCCTCCAGAGACCTTTCACAGGATCTGTCACCGAAAAAATGACTCTGAATAAAAGCCAGTAATTACCATGGACATTTAATATTTATAATGTTAAGGTTGTAATAACCTTTAATGATCATTAATCATGAAAACTTATCAAGAAGCCCAGCAAATTCATGAGGAACCATTTCTTAGGGCAATTAATAAGACCAAAGAGACTATCAAATTTTGACATATCATTCCTTGAAGTGAAGATAATTTAAAAATGAATATAAACCAAACCAAATTTGGTATCTGATTTGAAATAAATGGTATATTAATGCAAGTTCTTAGATACTATTTGTTGTTATGGAAAAAATAACTATGATTTTATTACTAACAATTAAACAATTTTACTCAAATACTCATGATTCTGAAAGGCTTGCAGAGCCTCAGGGACCTATGGTCTGTGGTACTGACAGCAGAGGAACATTGCCTGTGGGAGTGAATTTTGTTTTCTTCACAAGCTACTTACATAATAGGACAGTGACTGAATTTTAGGAATAAGTAGGATAAATGCAAGTTCAAACACAAGACTTGTTGGATCATATATTAGGGAATTTGAATTCATACTTTTTCTACTTTGCATGCTTTGATGACTAAGAACCTCTTGCTCACTGAAGGACATGTGTGTTGGTGGGTGCCTGCATTCTCCTGTCTGCCTGAAAAGCAGTTGACAGAGAAGAAAAAGTAAAACATACTGCAGTTCACAAAATTGCCTCCCTTTTTATTTTTTGGTTGTTCTAAGCAAGCTACCTATCTGCTCTGCTAGGGTAAACTGGGAGAATGAGCACTGACTTTCCAAATGATTTTTATGTGGTGCCTAACAACAGGAAAGTGGTGGAGGGAGTGTGCGCACGTGTGTGTGTGAGAGTAGAGAAACCACACATCCAGGGCAATGATGGCTCCAGAAAGATCGAATGTCGAGGGAGCACACCTCCTGGCATTTCTCCATAGTGCCTAGGCATGGCAAGTTTTAACACTATTTAAGTCACTATTTTAATGAAGTGTGGAATCATTTTTGAGGAAAGAATTGTGGTCAAGTTGGCTTCTATAATTTAAAGCAAGGAGTAGATTTCTAGGAAAGTACTCAATGCTTCTATTCTCCTTCTCTGAGCCTTCCCCAGGGACAGGTCAAGGGTAGGGGAATAGTATTGGCTCACTATGTTGGTTGGAAGTTCTTCCACTGTGATTAGAAGAGGGTTTCAGAGCCTAACCCATCAGGGAGTGATCTCTCTTTGACCTTTCTGACTCCCTTGGACTTGCCACTCCTATTTGAGGTGCTAGCTCTGCTCTGGGCCTTGGGAAAAACCTCTCCCACTGACTTCTCTTCTGGCCTTTAGCCTAATGAAAGGAAGCTTTGCCAGCTTGCCGTGGCTGCTCTTCAGGCTCGGAATCTAAAGAATAACCAGATGGTTGTGAACCTTCCTGTAAAACGTCACTGGTATAAGAGAGGGCCTAAAATTAAATGACTGAACTTTCTTCCCCATCTGCTGGACAACCTCAAGGTCATGTCTAATTAGAGAGACCTTTCTTCTATCTAGGCAGAAATTCAAAAGAAGATTCCTTTTGGGTGGATCTCTTCAACTCTTCACATCTGGCTAGGCTCAGGAGTATGCCAGACACAGAACAAGTTGTTGGAAAGAAAACAATGCAAGTCTCAGTACTTGCCTTTATGGAGCTCATCTGGTAGTGAAAACAGAGAAGAAAATATTACAGTATGAGAAGTGTTATGGTAGGCTATGGCCATGGAGATGGAAGGCCTAAGATGGGGTGTATGTTAGGAATGGTGTGAGGTAGAAATCATTCAAAACTTACTGGAAGAGGTGGTATTTAAATTGAGCCCTAGAGACCTGCAAGAGTAGGAAAATCCTGTCAGGAACAGCACTGACAATATACAGAGATGGGGAGATGGCTGCACACTCAGGGACCTGCAGGTCAGCCTCTCTGGGTTCTGGCGCAGGAGGAGAGAGACATGAACAGGACTCTAGGGGCAGGTGGGTTCAATCATGAAGGGCTTAGGTGTTTATTGACAACCATGGCAAGACACTGAAAAGCTGTAGGAGAGTGTTATGACTGAACTTAACATTTAGAAAGACACCATTTTCAACAGCATGGGTAAGTCATGGAAGTAGTCATAAACAGGGGCAAGAGGGTCAGTTAGAGGGAGCGAGAAGTGGACTAAAGCAGTAATGATGGGGGGTGGATACAAGTACTTCTGTCAGTAGAATGTAGGAGTGAACTACAAAGTGGGACAATGGGGTGAGCAAAGCATGACAACTCTTCTCTCTAGCTTCTAGGTTTTGGCATTGTATGGATAGTGATATTGGTTAAGAAAGAGAACACAGGAGGAGTTAAGTTTTTGATACTCTCAGTTTGAAGCTTATGTGATATCCACATAAGTAAGGCCTTGAACATAAAGCAAGGTTGGCTAGATTTGTAGGTTTGGGAATCATCAACATTTACACGTTATATTGACCCTAGGACCTGTTGTGGTGTTTACGAGTCTCTGTAGTGGGCAGGAACAGGTACCTTACTTGAATATTTTCTTATGTAATGCATTATAAAGAGTTATATTTATTTTTATAGATAGTTAAAGATTTTTCTTTTTAATATTTCATGGTCATCACAACAATTCTGAAAGGTGAGAATGGTGCCATTAGTTGTATTTTACAGAAGAGGAAACTGAGACTCAGATTAAATGATTTTCCTGAGGTCATCTAGCCAATAAAGTTGCCCTGGTCTGTCTTCAACTCCAGAACTCATATGGGGCCTCTTACATTACAGTGAACTATGTGTAACTGACCGCATCCTCCTTCCTGCAGCAGGCAAATGTGGATCCCTTAAAGAGTTTTAAAGACCAAAGGTACAATACCCACACAAAGATTATACCACAGCACTCTCGGCATGCACAGCACCATCCCAAAGTCCTTATTTTGTTGCTAAATGTATTCTTTGTACATGCTTATTGGCTGGAATACAGAATGAAAAAGCACAGTTACATAAAGGACTCTAGTTCATCTAGTTCTAGTCAATCTTGCTTTCAGAGCTGTGGAAGATAGAGTCTCTTGGCACAGGGTTGAGATGCAGGTATGTTATCTTCAGTATAATGCCTCTCCTGAAGTTCTGCTGTTCTCTTTGTGCCCACTGGAACTGGATTGCATAGAAGCATAATAAAAGCATGTGAGTGCTTAGTGAAGTCCCTACCTTATTTCCTAGATTGAGAAACTGTGATTGTTCTTACCATTTGGGTCCTTACCTTTGCCCTCCTCACCCATGAGTCAGAGCACAGACCTACAGAACTCTTTAGTGGCTCTCTTCAGAGTCTACCTCCTACTCTATTCCTGAGATCAGTTGACCTGACACTCAGGCCCGGCCTCCCTGGAGTGATGCACTGGGTTGGATTCTCTTCTGGACCAGCCTTTCAGATTACTCTTGGCCTGAACTCTCTACCCATTAGCAAATCACACCTCATCCTCACATCTGTCCCAGATTCCTGGAAACCCTGCCAGGTCTAACAACCTTGGCTTCCACAATAACAGAGGGGTGAAGACAATCATGTGAACTCAGGAAGGGAGCGGACCTCAGGTTTTCCAATGGAGTTTTTGGTTCCTAGGTCTAGGTAAGTACTCAGGTCATTAAACAATACTCTTCATTCTCACCATAGTTTACTTACCCATTTCCCTATCATTGATCATTTTGGTTATTTATAAATGTCAGCTTATAGATAACAGTACAAATATATTTGTCTATAAAGCCCTTTATAGTGTTGAATTATTATGACGTATTTACCTCAGTTGGTGTGTGATGACTCCTGTGTATCTTTCTGATTCTTCTCCACTAAGATTCTTTCTAATGCCCAAACTAAGATCTCTATTTTATATCTTTCCCACCTTTGTTTTTACTCCATGACCATAATTAGATTCCTTATTATTTTTCTTTGAACTATTGCAATAGCCCCTTATATAGTATCTCTGTCTTAGGTTTCACAATAAGACAGTCTTCCATACCAGGTTATTTCTCCTCACAGAAATACTTAACATCTCAAAGGACATGAGAGTCCTCACATCAAAATACTAGCCTTGGTAATTCAGGACATCTCAGAAGTAATGTCCCATAGTCTTTAACAAACATAATCCCTGTGCAATTGGCTGTTCTTCATTAACAAGAGATAGTTGTTCTGTGTGTTTGTTGGTTTTGTTTGTTTTTCCAGTGCTTTCCCTCCTGGACAGTGCCACAGGCTGGAATCTAAGAATACTGACATACTTGTGATTCCTTATTTTGGTTTGTGCAGATGAACTCTGGGACATACCTGATTAAAAGTACTCTTCTATCAGGATGGGGTTACGAAGAATGCTCCTTTGGGGCAGGTCTTTTAAATTCTCAACTTCTGCCTACAGCTGTGTGACTCCCCAAAAAGACTTCTAAATAAGGGACTTGGCTTCTCTCTTCTATGAAGATAAATTAATTCCATAGAATCATCTATGAATCAGGAACTGAGTATAATCTCATATAACCTGGGACTGCACTAATCCAGCTAAATAAAAACATACTACGGGAGTCATGGTGGAGGAGCATAACTATCACAGGCCTCAAGATGGCCAGGCCCACTTCATTCTTTCTATGTACTGTGACACAGAACCTTGGAAAACCAACTGAGTTATGCACAAGCATTTGGACCTGTGATATAGCTAAAAGACAAGTCAGATTCTCTAATTTGTAAAATGTCAACCTTGCTTTCTATAAGCCTCGACTCTTTAGCATATAGAATTACTTGAAATCAACTACAGAAGCCCTTCTTCTGCATCTTCCTAGTGATTCTAATTTTGCATTTTAACTCTTCATATTCTAAAAAAAATCCATCACTGAAAAGAGAAAATTGACACGGATTCTAGAACATACCAATCATGTGCTTAGCTTGACCCCATATTGAGTCAGATTACCTGAGAATTATGACTTTAAGTCTCCAAATGAATGCTTCCAGAGATCTATAATTCAGCATTATGCCCTGGCCTTTTCAGAGAAAGAATGGCCATGTGAAGAGAAAGGGATCTGCACTGTTAATTAAACTCGTTCTGAAGAGTAACCCATCCCATTATAATCCTTCCTTCTGTGATGATTTGCTTGGTATCACCTTGGCTCTCAGAGCCAGCAGAGCCTGGTCTTGGAGAGTGGTATCATTCAGCTCCATGGCTCCATGCTTTGCCCCACGCATCCATGAGGCCTTCAAGCTGAAGTCTCTGGGAACCCGCCCATGGACAGGACCCTTCAGAAAAGAAACCAGGCAACATGTGCATGAACCCCACCCTACTTCAGTCAGAGCAGCTCTGCTCTCACATGTTTTGTAGATGGTGCACCTTTCAATGATTTTGTTTAAGAAAAGGGTTTGATCATTACCATTACATTTGGATATCTCTGGTGTAGTAATTGAAAAGGAGTGTGTCATGGCATCAGAGGTTCTGAGATTAATTTTCAACTCCATTCCTTGGTAGCTCTATGTCATTGCCCATGCAATCTGCCCTCTTGACACCTTAGTTTCCCTATTTGTAAAATGGGAATATTAATAATATTTGCTCTTGAAGGGGGTTACAGAGGATTTAGTAAGATAAAAAAAATGCTCACTACATAGTTTGGTTTTCAACTTTTGGTGTCCATTTTGTGTCACTGGTAGAACCCAGGGCCCATCTGCACTGAACAACTTCTCAGGCTTGTAATTCTGCACTAAGCTTAGAAACAATCTGCTGTGTAACTGATATTCCATAACCGCTTTCAAACTGGACTCTTGGCAAATTGTTTGCTTCCATTTATTAACAGCGAGTATAATATAACATATCAATGTTTGCTTGTGTTTATGTTCTTGCTCACAGCAAGTTGAAAATATAGTTTTGGCCCTGGCTGGTATGGCTCAGTGGGTTGAGCACCGGCCTGAAAACTGAAAGTTCACTGGTTCAATTCCCTGTCAGGGCACAGGCCTAGGTGGCCATCCAGGTCCCCCGCTGGGGGTGAGCAAGAGGCAATTGATGTTTCACTCACATATCAATGTTTCTCTCCCTCTTTTTCTCCCTTCCTTCTCCTCTCTCTGAAAATAAGTAAATAAAATCTTTTAAAACAATTTAGTTTTGCACTCAATTGCAGGAGGTTTCCTTAGTTCAGATTCTCTGGTATTAGTGTTTACTACCAGATTTATTATGTAGCACATTTAGAAATCCCAACTTTTTTTTTTTTTTTTTGGTTTTGTGGTTTTACTGCATCTTCATTTTTCACTGTGGGCCACCTCAAAGATAATTTTGGAAATATTTAGTACATATAAAATTTTTAGAAAGTAAATATAGCTACATTTATATAACAAATTTTTATCTGTGATATTGCAAAATAGACACACTAAATATTTGCCATAATAAAAGAAGGGGAAGGTGAAGAGAAAGACACAGGCCTTTGAGTTTGCTCCCTTTAAACAGGGCTTCCCAGGGACCCACTATCAACCTCCTCTTACATCTCATTGCACAGAACTGTGTCACATAGATCTTGAGCTACAAGAGAAGTTGCACACTATTGTGTGTGTGTGCGAGTGTTTAGTCTGGACACATTGTTTCCCCCAAACAATTAGTGAGTAAAACAGATGGGTACTGGGTAGCAGTGTCTCACTGCAGTGAGAGTGCTTTGCTCCCTAGAGTGTGGAAGCAAGACAGCATGGACACCAGGAGCCTCTGACTTCTGTTCTTTAACCTCTGGGGTTACTCTGTAACTCAATTTTCTCCTGTATTTTAGCACTTCTTTTATTATCTTGACTTCATGAATGGAATGACCAGGCAATGTTACTATTTCAAGTCATGTCCCCTTTCCCATGAGAAGTGGTTACTCAATTCACATTGAAAGTTTCAAAGTGAGATGTTATAGAGCAATATCAGTTTACATTTTGTGTTTTATTATTTTACAAAATTCATTTTTCCTTTAATAAAATAAATTTATTTTAAGTAACAATGGAACAGTTGATTCATAAAGCCGTATCAAGCACTGTTTAGTTGTAAGGCTTAAGTGCCAGCCAGCACGGGCTGGAGTGAATTTTGCTCAGTGACTGTAGTATTTTCACATGGACAGCTTAGTCCAAAAGCAGAGGGATCACTCCATCTCCTAAATCCAAGCTAGGCTGCCCTAGGCCATGCTCCTAAAGAAGTTTAGGCACCATTAGTAAGAGAAAATCCTATCTGAAGCCCAACTCTTACTCCTCCTTCCTGCTTCCTCCTTCTGCCCTGACACTCACTCCATCTTTTAGCCTCGACTGAAGAAGGTGCCAAATCAGGTACCCCAGGAAAAGGAGTCTGAGGGAGTTTGGGGGGGATGAGAAATGAAATAAGGAAAGAGGATCATGTTCAGCATCTGTGCTCTGCAAAGTGGGAGAAGGCTGGTCAGAAACCACAGTGGCTGACTTCATAGTGACCTCTGCCTCAAAACCTGCAATAAAGGAAAAACTCTTGTCTGAACCACAGTCATCCGCCCCCTTCAAATTGTGACGTGTTATTTTTAGTTTAACCACAGTCTTTGTGGCCATGGTATCCCAAAGTTATTTCTAGCTCTGATAGTGTATATGGTTAGAAAAATCAGACCTACTCTATCTTCACTGATTTTCCTTCAGATATCATTATAGGATTAACAGTGAATTCCTCTAAAAAAATTACACCTACAAGAGAAACTAGGGGTAGGGGGGAAAAGAAAGAATCGCATCACAGTTCTGCAGATGACAAGGGGCCACATACTAAACCTGATAAGCTCAGGGGAGGTCTGCAGGAGAGGCCTTACAAACCCAGAGACCTAAAGTAACCACATAGGATGTTCTGAAATTAAAACCTTTGAACTAAAAGCAGTTCATGGTGGGTAGTCATGTCCTAGGGCAGTGTTTTTCCCTAACAAAGGTCAACCTTCACCTTAACTGAGCTTGTCTGGTCTTTTTGCATCTAAGATAACCTACCTGATAATATACCTTTGGAATAACAAAGTAATTTCCCTTTTTCTGGACCCCTCAAAGCACAACCAAAGGGGAGACAACAAATCCCCTCATTATTATCATTCTTAGTTTGTTAATTGCTGTTCACTATCTTGTATCCATCTACTAAAATAGTATGTGTCTACTCATTTTACTTTTTATCCAGTCCCAGAGGTACTACCCACTCAGCTTTGCTTTCTCCCCCATCCCTGAGGGTCCCCAAGGATTCCCAAGGATAGTCATTGGTCCCCGATCTGTCACCAATGACTATCATGTAACCCCCTTAGGTCTTGCTCTTTGATTCTAATGCATAAAATAAATGGTAAAACTGCCATTTTCTGGACCATTCTCTCAATCTGTTGAGTTTTTGCTCCCTGGCAATTGTCTGGCAATTTGGCTCAAATAAACTCATAAAAATTCTCTATGGGTGTGAACATTTCTTACATTTACAGCTCTATTCTAGATACTCTCCTCTGGGAAATTTTAATTCTAATTTAGAATGCAATAGTCTGGCTCCTGTACTCTATGAAAAAAAAATCAGTTAATTAGAATTTGAACATTAGAAAGAGAATATATTTTCATATGAAGTCAACTTTGACTAAGTATTAATGTCAAATAAGCCATTAAAAATGTTTTTCTGTCCATAGTTTATGTTATAACCTGAGCAGGAGGTAAATGAAATCAAAGTGGAGAATAGTTCCACTTCGTATCTTTTCTGAGCTCCCCGTTCACTCACACACATGCTTCATTCCACTCACATTCTTGAGTAGCAGCCTTTAGGGTGACGACCCCCTTGCCAGTTCTTCTAGAATTCTGAGAGGGAAGGTGGAGGCCCTCAGGGGCATAGTGTCCATTTTCATCACTACAGAGTAGCTGAAGGGTAGGGCAGCGGCAGGGTGGCCTGAGGTCTTCTTCACGAACTCAGCACATCATGGCCATGCCACTTCTCCTCAACGTCAATTCACAGGAATGTTATATTATGTCTTATTTCTAAAGACTGCTGCTAGGGTCCATGAAACTGAAAGTGAGGAAATTGCAGAAAACCATGCTTTATCACTGCTCCAAACTTTCACATCTAATTATTAAATAATGTTTTCTTCTGCCACGTGACTGTTACATGTCACTCCAAGAATGTCTGGCTCTCAAACCTGCAAAACAAAGTCTTCCTTTTATTTCATTAAAAAAAAAACCAAAAACAAAACCAGTATGGAGAGTGGGAGTGTTCAGCTCTTGTGAATGGTTTTGCTGAATATTTCTGAGTTGGTGGCATTATTGGTTTGGCCATCAATGACTTAAATGCTAGCATTTTTGCTTTAAACATTTTAACTTTGGAAATGGGCAGCACAGAACATAAACTCATATGAACAATTTGTGTAAGTGGTTATAGAATGAATGTTGGCAAACTGTAGCCCATGGGACCAAATCTAGCTTGTCACCTGTTTTTGTAAACTAAGCTAAGTTCTCAAGCTAAGAATGGTTTCTACTTACAAAAAAATGTGCAGGATATTCATTAGGGAGTGCTATTGGGCTGTCAGAGGGATGAGCAGGAAACAGGATTGGGCAGAGGGAACTGAGCTCAGTAGTCTCAGCCGACCCCAGGGGGAGCTCTGGAACTGGGACCTTCCTTCAGAGTTGTCAGTGATGAGTTGCTGTGAACATGAGCTGTTTCTGGATGGAGGTGTAATTTTAAGCAAGACAGCTTTGAGTGAAGAAGATTAACATTCTCAGCAACTGGCAGAACAAGTCCTTCTCTCCTGAAGAAACTCCAGACTGGTTTATAGCCTTCCGCAGGATTAGGCTCACATCACTTTTGGTCAATTTTTCTAAGTTCTGCCCTGGGTTTCTAAGTAGTTCCTGGGTTTTGTGACATGGAGCAGCACAGAAAGAAGGAACCAGGGAAGAACACTCTTAAGAAGAAAAGGAAAAGATATTTCTCTCTGAAAACTAGAGTTAAATCTAAGTTACTCACCCCAAATCCACTCAGCATAGGGACCTCCCAAGGGAGAGAAAAGAAATAATAAAAAGTGAAATTGTCAATCTCAAGAGTGGAAGAATCAAAAAGAGAACAGACTCTCAGAGGGCACAGGGTAGGCCTCACATTGCTTCCTTGGTCATGTTAAGTGTTCCACCCTCTGCATAAGGGCTCTGCTACTGCCCAACCCTGTAGCCCAGTGGATAGAGGAACACCAAAGCAAAGAAGGCAAAGTCTTGAGCTCCTTTTTGAAGATGACCATCATTTCCCCACCTTTAACACTAAATCTCTGATTGACGTCTGCCCCAAATTTCTTCTCCATAAGGATCTTTTCTCATTTGTTGGCCACTTTTTCTCTCCTGCATAACTCACTTCAAATTTCATTTCATCTAGTAAGTTGTCAAGATCAAGATTACTCTTACTTTGGCACCCCCATCTGCCCTTTTGGAGCGTATGGTGTTAGTTCACAGTGGTGGAAAGAGAAACAGACTCTGAGGGGGCTGTGTTATCTTGCCTTCAGGGATTGTGCTTTGTGTCTGATAAACAGTCGGTAAACATTAGATCAGTACAACAAGTCTGACTCATGGAAAGATGAGTGACTCATTGATGTCACATGAAGAGAGTGATCCATAAAAGGGGACCAGGGATCTTGATTCCAAATATTCTTCAACACCACCTAGTTATGTGTCTATTATTATTATTATTATTATTATTATTATTATTATTATTATTATTGGTTTCTTCATTCTTTTATCTTTTTAAAGTCTAAAGCATCCCCTTACTGGGACATAATTGTCAACATCAGTTTTATTTAGAAAACTTGTACGATAGTGCTTATATTTCCATTTTTTTTAGTATTTAAAGCCTAACATGTTTACAGTAGTTTCTGATCAGCCTAAGTTTTTGCAGAAGACATGACTGCATCTGGATGAATCAGGAGATTAAAAAAAAAAGACGGTTGATTTGAAGACTTTATACTTATGGCTGCTCTGAAAAGGCAATTACCCCTGTTCTTTTAAAAGTATATTTTATTGATTATGCTGTTACAGTTGTTTAAATTTTTTCCCCTTTGCCCTCCTTTGCTCAGTACCCACTTCCCTCCAGCAATGCCCTCTCAGTTCCTGTCCATAGGTTGTGCATGTAAGTTCTTTGGCTTCTCCCATTCTTATACTATTCTTAACATCCACCTGTCTATTTTGTTCCTGCCAATTATGCTTAATACCTGCACCATTTTCTCCCATTCTTTCCCTTCTACCTCCCAGCTGATAACCCTCCAAATGATCTCCATACCTATTATTCTGTTCCTGTTCTGGTTTTTTGCTTTTGTTTTTTAGATTTAGTTGTTGATAGTTGTGAGTTCGTTGTCATTTTAATGTTCATAGTTCTGATCTTATTTTTCTTAAATAAGTCCCTTTAACCATTACATGTCATAATGGCTTAGTGATGATAAATTCCTTTATCTTTACCTTGCCTAGGAAGAACTTTGTACTTCCATTCTAAATGATAGCTTTGCTGGATAGAGTAATCTTGATTGTAGGTCCTTGCTTTTCATCACTTGGAATACTTCTTGACCGTCCCTTCTTGCCTACATAGTTTCTTTTGAGAGATCAGCAGATATTCTTACGGGAACTCCTTTGTAGGTAACTCTATCCTTTTCTCTTGCTGCTTTTAAGATTCTCTCTTTATCTTTAACCTTTGGCAGTTTAATTATGAGGTATCTTGGTGTGGTCCTCTTTGGACCCAACTTGTTTGGGATTCTCTGTGCTTTCTGGAATTGTATGTCTATTTCCTTCACCAAATTAGGGAAGTTTTCTTTCATTGTTTTTTCAAATTAGTTTTTAATTTCTCTTTCTTCATCTTCTTCTGGCACCTCTCTGATTCAGATGTTGGTCGGTTTAAAGTTGTCCGAGATGTTGCTAAGCCTCTCCTCATTTTTTTGAATTCTTGTTTCTTCTTTCTGTTCTGGTTGAATGTTTATTTCTTCCTTATATTCCAAATCATTGATTTGAATCCTGGCTTTCTTCCCTTCACTGTTGGTTCCCTGCAGATGTTTCTTTATTTCACTTAGTGTAACCTTCATTTCTTCCTTTATGTTGTCACCATACTCAGTGAGTTCTCTGAGCATCCTGATTACCAGTGTTTTGAACTCTGCATCTGATAGGTTGGCTATCTCCATTTCGTTTTGTTCTTTCTCTGGAGTTTTGTTTTGTACTTTCATTTGGGCCATATTTCTTTGCCTCCCAAATTTGGTAGCCTCTCTGTGTTTGCTTCTGTGTATTAGGTAAGACTGCTTTTACTCCCTGTCTTAGTAGCATGGCTTATGTAGCAAAGGCACCTGTAAATTTTGTGGAGCTGAGCCTTATGTAATTGCCAGGGTGGAGCAATCTGCTTCATCGCTCTGCAGCTCTGGTTGTGGTGGGGGCCTGGAGAGGTGACGACACAACTGCCTGGCCTCTGGAGGTCTGCCCTGCATTTACCCCATTTCCAGTTACTTCACCCACTTCCTGTATGCAATTGGTGCCCCTCCAGCTGCTGCCCTGCAGTTTATGTACATGCTAAGTCCATGTGGGGTATTTAAGCAGTTAAAATCCAGTCATTTCTTCTGCTACCCCAACCCCGGCTGGTTTTTACAGCCAGAGATAATGGGGATTTATCTTCCTGGTGCTGGAATCCTGGGCTGTATGGTATGGTCTGGAGCTTGGATCACTTGCTCACAGGGTACCCCTCCCAATTTTTATCCACCACATCTGTTCTGCTGCTGCTGCCACTGCTTGTCCCTGCCACACCACCTCTCTACCCCATCTCTGCTACTCTGCCCAACCTACCCATCTGGATGAATACAGCATCTTTAAATCCTTGGTTGTCTGATGTCCATTCAGCTAGATTTTCTGATGGCTCTGAGTGTTATTTGTTTTTGAGATCTGGTTGTAATTGTTTCTATGGTTGCATGAGGAGGTGAAGCATGTCTACCTACACTTCCATCTTGACTGGAAGTCAGAAATTACTTCTCTTGTAGTGACATAAAAACATTGGTGGTAATAAAGGGGAAATGACTCAGACCTTCAGGAAATAGAAAATTTAGTGCTTGAATTGAGATAAAGACTGATTTTAAAAACAGCTGTTTCAGACACTTAATAAAATGGGATAAAAGTGCATAGTAAAAGTAGTGAGTTATTGTTTTCCCTGTATAATTTAAAGATGCAAAATAAATCAAAGTTTAAAGTTAAAGCACACAAAACAACCTTTATCCAGTGTTTTACTTTGCTAATAGTGATTATTTGTTGCCTAATTCATCCTCCCATCAGTGGAAAACTATTAAGGTCAGGATCTATATAGTCTTTTCTGTCATTTCCCCTCCAACAAGAACAGCCTCTGCACCCAGTGCTTAATGAATAAGTGAAGGAAATTTGCGACACCACATTTCCATCAGAGAGTATATGAGTCCCAAATAAGGTTTTATTGAAACAATTTGGATAGATTCACTACATGTAAAAGCACAGGCATAAATATAGTAAAAGTTATTTTTCTCTGCCAATATAATGAGTCCATTATTTCAGATTTTACAGATGTGTTTTACTTTGGTCCCCAATGCCTCATGAAATCTGTCATCAAAAATTTTTGTATCAATAATTTACACTTTGCTGTTAATCAGTCGTTTTACCTTCTGAGACTAAGTGAAAGGGGGTAACATTTTCATTTTTAATCTTTTTGCTAACTGTAAAATTAATTTTTTTTTCATAGCAAAAGCAAACAAGAGTAGTACGTAAATTTGGGGTGGTTTTCTAATCATGCAAGTAAGCACTTACTCTGTTTTTGCAAAAGGCTGTCTTTAGACCTTGCAATGTTAAATAAGTTGTCTGAAGACAGACTAGAAAATGTGACTGATAGTAAAAGTTAAAGAAATATTTGGATATAGAATTATAAGTTTGAAGAAAAACTATCATTTATATTTACTGTAAACTATATTGTTAGTATCCATTTTAATATATACAATTATCTTAATTCAACCAATGACCCACCATTATTTTGTTTTAAGAAAGATAGTGGAATTTAGAGACTAAGTGGCTTTTGACTGGCCGCACATACAATATGTATAAGAACCAATGTTTCAACTCAAGTCTCACTTCAAAGCTCATGGTTTTAATTATTATGTAATCTCCTATTAAGAAACTTTGATGCTAATTAAAAACTTGGCCAAAAAGCTAATTCTTACAACAGGCTGTATTTTTCAGCAAACTTTTCCAGAAATGACTGTTTCATGCAGAAATGTATGCCTACAGCCATGCCTCAGCTCAAGAAGCTATCCTTGAATTAAACACTATTATTCAACCTGGCTTCTTCAAAACCATCACCCTCTGGATCTTGATGGAAGTGTCTTCTTTGTCAGAATCCTGTCTGCTTTGTATGACCTGCCTTCCTCAAGTAGGGACACTCTATCTTAACCAACTTGGCAATGGAGAAAACACAACACTCTCTTACAGAAGCAACAGAAAATGAAGACTTTGACAGTAACATTATGGTTAAGTGACAAGGGAAATGCTGCCCACGTTATAAGAACTCTTCTATCACAGTTAGGACCCAATGCTCTTCCCATATTCTATAATAATTTACCTTCAAAATAGATGTGTCTGGAGAAAGGAAGATTTAGCATATAGGCAGGAAGATGATAGTAGGGCATTAAATTAAAAAAATTAGCCTACTTAATTTGAAGCCTGAAGACCTGGGTTTTGGTATTTGCAGCTATAGACCTAGAGCAAATTGCTTAATTTCTTTAGGCCTTGACTTGCTTTTCTACAATACAGAGACAATAATGTCTACCTCTCAAACTGGCTCAAGGCTAGAATGCAATAACATACCTGAAGGTGTTTCTTAAACTGTAAAGAACTAAGTAAGTATGTTACCACTACAGATAAAAACATTTTATCAGTGTATTATTCCCAATGATGCTTTAAAAATGTGCTCCAAAGTACTCCTCAGCTCTAGGAAACAGATACCGTGAATTCCAACTGTTTTTTAATCTGTTTGAAATTGAGCAGGATGTGGGTGTGTACCAGAGAACACTTTATTTTTCCATAATTTGCACAATTAGAAAAATTGCAAGGATTTATGGAAGAGGGAGTCACATGCTGACTTTTAAACTAAAATGGATGACAAAATTGAGATTAATGTAAAACAGTTGTTAGGTTGCACTGTTCAGATGGACATTAAGATGTTCATTCTTAAAAGCAAGAGTGAACAGAGTCAGATGAAGAAAACACCTCTAAATATTTACCTCAATTTCGATTCATAGTTGAAAACATTAATTTTCTTAATTCGCAATCATCACTAATATTTGTACAGTCTTATGCAGTTGATTTATTGAATAGTTTTAATGACTGAGATGAATATGTATTTGAAGTTTTTAAAATTATTTCAAATGCCCCCTAAATTATATCAAATGTTCCTTTCCCACCCATGATATTCTGTCAAGAATCCATCATTTCCTGTTACTTTCAGTTATTTAAAATCTCAATCTGGTTTAATCTCAAATGTAAACTTCTCATTTCTAATGTAATTTAAACCTTATCTACTTCTTACCTCCCAAGCTTCCTCCTCTCAGGGTGGCTCTGTTGTCCCCTCCAGTATTGAATCTGAGCTGGACCTCTGACCCAGTGGAGAGGATGCCATGCCAGTTCTGAGCCTAAGTCACAGGAAGTCCTGGCAACTCCTTATTTTGCATTTTTGGAAGCCCTGAGCTGCCAGGTAAATAATCTGGCATGTCAGCATATCATGTAGAGAGCTCACATGGAGAGAGGGAGGGGCCAGACATGTAGATAGGCCACCGTGGGCAATGAAAGCCTCAAGGCTCAAGATGACTGCAGCTCCAGGTAACTGCTCACGGGACAGAAAAACCACCCAGATGAGAGCCCAGTTGACCCTCAGAACCATGAGAGAAAATCTACTACATTCTGGGGTGGTTTATCATGCTGTAGTATTGATGGGAACATTTTCCATTCCCATCTCTCACTGGCCAGTGGGGGAGGGGACATCAGTTTTTCTTTTCCTCTCCTTCTTTCTCTTCTGCTTCTAGCTCTGTGTTATGGGGAGTATGAAAGGGGTAAAAGAATACAGACAGTCTTTTTTCCTAACTGCTCCTATATCAAGTGATGTGCGGGAATTGGCCTGTACCAGGTTGTTAGAGCTGGTTAAGTATTCAGGAATTTAATGGGCCAATTGTTAAATATGCCATTATTAAAAAATTAAGTTATATAGAAATATAACTAAATTATGTTAAAACTAAATTATTTGAAGTAATGAGTACTCCAAAATTGTCATATTCTACCTTATTATATTTTACTATTACCTAATCTCCCAGTGTATTTATATATATTGTACTTGTATGGTAGAAGTACAATGTAATGGTTTGCTATTGCACATTTCTTTCCAACTTCACATCGGTGATATCACATTGGTAGCTTAAAATCAGCCTAGGTGGGAATCTTTAAGCCATAGAAATAAGTAAATATTATAAATCAGTGCTTTTCCAACCTCTCTGGATTGATTGCTGACTATTAAACTTTTGCCAACATAACACTGGCTATAATCCACAC
This sequence comes from Desmodus rotundus, assembly GCF_022682495.2. Lineage (NCBI taxonomy): Eukaryota > Metazoa > Chordata > Mammalia > Chiroptera > Phyllostomidae > Desmodus > Desmodus rotundus. The sequence goes on along the minus strand of NC_071397.1, from coordinate 38,994,318 downwards.
CGTAGTTTTATATATGTGTATTGCCTTTGGTCCATCCTGACCAGTGGGTGATCTCTTCACTGTCATCGGCATGAAAGCTCTTAAGGAGTAAATTTGTGAGGTTTTTGATGGTACCCTGTAATACTTCCTATTATAATAGTTCCTAATGTGGGGAGTTCCTGCTCCACCTCCTCATTTTGGCTGGTAGAAGAAAACCTCTTAACTTTTTGCTAGTAGGTCCTTTTGCTGGTGGATACTCTTCTTTGTGTAGCAATTCAAAGAAGATCAAGCCCACCATCTTCCTCGATGTCCACCTGACCCATCAGATCAGTAGGGCCTGAAGATGAAGGAATGTGAATAAACTAAAGGTTTACTGTTAGTCTAAGTAATAGTGAATGTGCTGAGTTGGGTTATCCAGGAAGCAAATTCTGACATGAGCTTAGTGTATGGAAAGTGTACTAAGGAGGAGGTTAAAGATGAAGAAAACTTGGGCAGAAGTTGGGCTGAGGTGCCGTTACTACAAGACCTCTCCCTACAGTGTAGGACTCTGAAGTTTGAATGGCCCTTCAGAGTCATTGGGACTCGCACTGGCATGTGGTCTGCCCAGGGGGCATGTGACTTTACGCAGGGGGCTCTCTTGAGCTGAGGCAATCATGGAAGAGGACTGACAGTCAACAACCTCCCACCAGCTCAGGGTAGAGGGGAATAGGGTGATCTTTCAGCCTTGAAGGGAAGATCTGATGATGGCATTGCTCTCATGACAGACAGATCTTTCCTTCTGCTGCTTGAGTCTACTTATTTCACATGAAGGGATCAGCTCCTATAGCATTCTGGGGGGCTGCTGGGGGAAACTGACAGAAGGACCATTAGTGAGCCCCCACTGCTGCAGTTAGCTCCAAGACCACAAAGGATACTCATTCTCTACCCTCCCCCACTACTAACCTTTCAAAATTCTCTTCACCCTTGGATAGCGCTTCTGCTGGTCTATGGGGCTTACTTCGTGGGAGATCCCTCATCCCTGAAGGGTTCTAGCCCTTTCTCAGACAGTGGCTGCTGCATTTATAATGGATAAGTTATTTTACTATGTGTGTTAATATAGCTGGGTGAGGGAATACTAAGAGAAGTCCAAGGGGATCACCTGTGTGCTAAACATAATCCCCTTGGGCCTCTCTGGGTAACAGCAGTTCTTCCTTCTCATGATTGATGATCAGGTAGTTTACCTCTTCTGAGACAATGGTTCCTCCTTTCACTTGCTCATCCTCTGGCTTGGGTTGTCAGCAGTGGCTGGGCAGCAGGTGTGGCTTAGGGTGCAGCGGGATTCCTGCTAGGTCTCCTAGTGTGTGCATTCTCCCTTTGGGATCCAAAATTCTAAACTCACAGAGGTCACACTTATGGGAACCAAGAATGACTTCCCTAACAGAATATTAGAAAGTGTATGAAGCCTGAAGAATAAATTAATTCACACTTTTATTATATAATTTCTGTTGTATATCGCTGTGCTAGGAATTACAAAAGACAGAATTTTTACATAAAATGACAACTAAAATATGTAAATAAAAAGACCCAATTCCTAAGCCATTTATAACTAGTAAAATATAAAATAAACAAGTTCAGTGATTAGTATTAGTGTGGGATTTTTCAGAAATGAGTTTGAGCAGATAAATTGGCAACATTTGGATTCCAGTACATTGAGATTTAGTTCTTCCCTTAGATTCCTTCCTGTTTGACTAAGAAGTTGGCCCTGAGTGGGATGAGAAACCTCTGAAAGAATTTTCAGAGAATTAGGAGAGCACAGACTGGAAAATAAAGCACATTAGGTGTGCTTCTTGATATTTACAACACAAGTTTTCATTATCACTGGGCCCTAAATTTGTAATTCTGTCTGACCCACCATAACACCCTGCTTTGCTTTTTCACACTTGGTCTGGCAAAGGAAAGAGAACGCATCTGTGCTCACACACTCCACATTCTTTCCCAGGCCCAGACTGACGCTGACATGAATACGAACATCACGGTATATCAATAATGGCAAATCTTAGTGTGGGAAGCACTAAGTAACCTACATATGTAGCTAATTTTAGTTCTTATGGCATTACTATGATGAAGACTTCATTATTATTTTTATTTTACAAACAGGACATGGAGACATGGAAAAACTAGGATGAATGATTAATGCCAGAAGGAAAAGGGGAAAAAGGCGCTGTAAGATTTCTCTTGCACCACTAGCTGCTTTTCATTAGGCATGTTGCCTGAGTTCTTTTGCTCTAGTGATTACAATTTCCAAATAAAAAACCAGGACACAGGGCTTTAACACATGCTTTTCATGCCTTTTGAGGAATACGAGGCAGGCAGTGCCTTGGGACTGAGGAAGTGTGGCTGCTGGGAGTGTAGGCATGGAGGCAGGTGTCATAGCCACACATTGTCACTGTGGACCACCTGGGTGACTCTGGGCAAGGTGCTCTCTCTGAGCCCTGCTTTCCCTCTTGTAAAATGAGGTTTAATGAATATGGTCTTGACAATTAAGCATGATAGCCAGTGTAAAACACTTAACCTAATGCCCCAGTTATGTAGTTTCAGTATCAAAATGGTTCTGAGTTACACTTGAGATTTATAATCCACTGAGGATGACATGTGAACACTATTTTGGAAAATGCAAGACCCATGATTATTCTTTTTAAGCTATCTGAATTTTGTTCCATTCTTAGCCCAGAGTTCAATGTGCTGATTATCTGATCAGAACCTCCCTTTAGCTTCTCAACAAAGAAACTCAGTTTTTCTACTTAGAAGTTCACCGTAATGGTTAATTAGGAATTCTTGAGGCTGAGGCAAAGATTTTAGATCCTCAGCTCAAGTTCAACAGTAAAAGAGCTGCCTCTTGGAGGTGCAGGGACTTCTTGGATGGCCTTTCTGTTTTAGGAGTCTCTTCTTGGGTGGTGTCTTTTTGTTCATTATTTAGATAGACCAGTGTCACGCAACTAATTAACTTCTAAACTGATGAGCTCCTCTTCAGCAAGTACGTGTACTAAGAGAATTTCAGGGTTTATCCTTTATACAGGATCAGCTCCATGGGCATCTCCGGTGTGGTCGTACCAGGCTCTGTGCTCAGAAGTGCTCCAGGCTTGTGGTTTCATGTTCTGTGGTCACTGTTGTGAAATTCTTAATAATTCTATATTTAAATTTGTGTTTTGTAAGTACAGTCCAATGGGACTGCAGAGTATGTGACGAGGACTTGGGGCCTGCTTCACACATGGTCCCTCTTCTTGACGTGTCACTGCCTCTCTGAGATAGATTCTTGGCTGCCCTCCACCCAGTGACTGCTGTCCCCTCTGACTCCCGGCTCCTTTTTGTAGTGTTGTGTGCAGGTTCAAGGACAGCTGGAGGCGAGTGCAACCCCATATGCTGAATTAGGAGGGGCTAAGAGGTCCCATGACAGTGAAGGTCTGCCCTTGCCCCATGAGTACCCCTGTGCCAAGGGAATGTTACATTAAATGGCAAATAAATACCATGACAGTTTGAGAGACCTCAGAAAAAAAGAAAAAAGTCTGTTTCCTTGCTTTTTCAACAAGAAGCCCTGCATTTTCCTCTTTCACTGGGCCCTGCAATTTTGTGTAGCTGGCCCATTCAGGGACAAGAAGGAGACGCAGGGGTTCGTGCCATCTGGCAAGGTGTGTGACCCTGAAAGTGTACCTATCTTAACACGTACGGCTGGTCAAGGGTCTTAGGACAACTGGAGACTGTGACAGCTCTGTTAGGTGGCAGCTCATCTACTTTATGGCTCTTCGAGGTTTTTGCTCAGTTTCTGTTACTTCTTCTCATGAAGGCACAGAAAATGCAAACATGCCTTTGCATAGTTTACCCAAAAAAGTTGAATTCCGAGAGCATCTCAATAGTATAAGAGTGAAGTGAAAAGAAATAAGTTAAATTCTTGCTGGCCTGCTTTTAGATATATTTTCTATATATATATGAACTATAATGTAGTACTAGATGAGAACATCTAATTGACATCTCACTGAATAGTCATAACTTATGAATTGTGACCACTTGACTATTTGGAGCAAGCTGGGCATCCACATGCAGCAGGAGTCTCAGGTTCCTCTTCAAGTACATTTAGGTAAATATTTGTGTTCAGTTTGATGCAGGTTCTCCTTAAGGAAGTTAAGCTGGTGTTATCATGAACTTTGGCTTATTCCTCCTTCTTAATAGTCACTTTGGACAGTCCCAATTGAGGTTGCTTATACTCACTACTTAAGTGAAAAGTCACATTGTGCTCGATGTAGGGGTTTTTAGTTGCACAATACCACTCCAAAAGAAATAAAAAGCAAACTGTTCTCATTTTCAGGTTTACCAAATTGGTTCTTCTTACAAAACATATTACATAGTGTCTACCAAGCAGCCCTGAGAAAGATTTCCAAGCAAGGTCATAAAGTGAATGTGGCATCTTGGTACCCTGTGTTTGGTTCAGAAACCCTGGGTTCTAACCCCTGCCCTGTTATTTCCAAGTTGTGAAAAGGAAAAGAGATGACATATGAGGAAGGTGACATATGAGGCAGAACCTGGGATAGAGTAGGTATCTCTTTAAGTATTTATTGTTAAAATAACTTTTATTTTGTGTACTCTAAAAATCTCATTTAAGTTCTCATTATGTCTCAGAATGGAAGAAGCATTATCTGTTACTTTATAATTTCATTAATATCATATTTAGGATAATCCTTTATTTAATTTAGATGTGTTAATTTAATTTAGGTGAGTTAATTTAATTAGGTGTGTAATTGTGGGGTTTTAGATCCCATTTTGCCATTCTCTGTACAAGTTTCACAGGAAACAACTGCAGAGACTGGCATTTCCTACCAGTAAGTTGTAGCTGGCTGTGTGTCTGAAAGCCTCTCTCTCCAGAAGCCAGGCGACTATGGATTCTCTGGCTCCTGGGATGCTCAGCAAGGATGCACACAAGCCTCCTCACCAGCGAGATCTGTCCCCTAAGACAGGGCAAGTTGCCACTGAGCATCGGGGAAATCACAACACTGACTCAGAAAGCGAGCTGGGCTTCTTTGAGGAATGTAGAGGGGCTCCATGTCTTAAGTGTTTTAGGTGTCACAGGGCTGTAGATAATCAAAATATACAAGTAAAGAAAACCTCCCATAACAAAGTAATTTTAATAATAATATAGGAAACATTCCATCTATTAAGTTAGAAATCTATTAATATGTAGTAGGTTGAACAAGACTCAGCTGTTTCTGACCTAAAAAATAGCAGATTTATGAGTCTATGATTCTAACACTCACACATTTACCATATAACAATCTGTTTTGCTAATTGTGTATGTCATCTGAGCTCTAAAAGTACGAATGATTTTAGTATAATTTTCATGTTAGTTATGTCTTGGGACAGGAAACATGTCACTAAGTTTTACACTGCACTGTGACACCTAGTGCTTTGTGCTCAGAGGAGGCACTCATGTGGTACTAGTTATTGATCAACTGAAATCCTCGTATGAGACATGTGGTAACTCCCTATTGTATCCAGAATTCAGTCTCTAATTTGACCAGCACCCTCACTGCTGGCCTTGCCAAACAAGGGATGTTCAGTGTACTAGAAATTTCCAAGTTCTAAATGCTTTGAACTGTTCCCAGAGTGATGATTACTCAGTCAAGGGCCATCTGATTTGAGACTACACATAACAAAACTATTTCCACTGATTTTTTTTCTTTTACTGATTAAAGAGCCAGGAAAAATGACACTCCTAAGAGAAGCATCACACCATTAGACAGCTAAAACATCTACCATTTCCAGGGTGTCAGTCAGTAAGCGCCTTTCACTGGTGCCAGAGGCTTGGGACCCAAAGCAATCTGTGTTTTCTGTCTCCGATGTTTTCTTGTAGAGACAGCAAACCTTAGTCTTCTCTTCCATCAGTAAATGCAAGGCACTGGTTATTCCACATATTGGGCTGATGCTATCAGCAAGGTCTAAAGACAAACAGACAGATGGTTTAGTTTCAATTGCTGCTTTGCACTAATCATCGGGTTATGTTAAGATGAACAATTGCAGTGTGCCTTCTGCAGATATAATTGTTGTATTGTTATTTGCACTGGGAGGCCATTGCTGAAAACTTCAGTATTTTACAGAGGCAACGAGAGTTCCTGCCTGCCAGACACAGGGAATAAAGTCCTCTTTGCTTTTTGCTTTCTATGGCTTGTAACCAAATGTCTGACCTTGATTCTTTTTACAGCTGAGAAAATGAGGAAGTTAAAGGAGGCTGAGAGCTTTTAAAAAGGTAAGGGGTAAATACTTGACTCTTCCCCACACCTACATTTATCCTGTAATGTAGCCCCTAGGATGTTTCTCAGTACCTGGCATCTTGATGTTTGAAAGAAAGATTACTTAACAAGAGGGACATTCCACCCAGTGCGTCTCTGCCTACAGAAATGTGCTGTGTGGGCTTTCAAAAAGAATATGCACACAGAGAGGATAATCTCCATGATACTAGACTCTAGTATTTATACTAATAGAATCTAGATGTCTGACCTCAAAAAGTAACTTAGCCTCTCTTTGCTTCAATTTCCTTACTTCTAAATTTGGGCTACAATCGTATCTACTTCATAGGTGATTGAAAAGATTAAATGAGCTAATATATAGGGTCTGGCCCAAATAACGCCCCTGTTTTTATTACAAAGTCTTATATTACAAAATCACAAGCATGTAATTCTGTAACATAACAATATCACACTCAAGCACCCCATATGATATTTTAGATGAAATGTTCAAATTAAAACTATAAATTATTACACCCATATAACCATACACCCTGCCAACCATACTCTTGCGGGCCTTACCTTTGCCAGACACTGTGTATGTAAAGAGCTTGAAACGGGGATGGAAACCATGGTCAGTGGGCCAGATCCAGTCAGCCACCAGTTTTTAATATGACCCATGGGTTAAGAATGCATTTTACATTTTTTAAGTGACTGCATTTGAAAATGGTTATATGTAAGTACCTACATCATAGTCTCAATTTTGCTTCTTGACCCATAAAGCCTAAAATGTTCACTTTCTGACCTTTTAAGAAAAAATTTGCTGACCCCTGGCATAGAATAGTTCCTGGCACGTTGTGCGTGCTTTAAAAGCATAAGCCATTATTAACAGTATTACTGACTATATCATAGTGTCATACCAAACTGTACTCTCATGCTCTCTGAAGTAACTGCTAAGGCCAAATAAAAAGACCCTAGTGTTACTGGAACACTTCATCCAGCCTGCTCTGTAGGCTCCTGAGAGTCCAGTGTTCAGTCCTTTTGAGGGGGCTCTGACACTGCGGTTCAAGAAACATTCATTCTAGACTCCAGAGGTGAGATTCTGCCATCCTTATAGACCACCTATTTACCTAAAATTTGGGAAATTGTCTCTCTGTCCTTTTGCAACCATTAGGAAACAAAATTCTCCTGAGTTCACAGCTGGACAGAGCAGTATTTAAATTTCATCCCCGAGGATAAAGGGCACCAGCTTCCTTAGATTCTTACTTGATTCATTTAAGGGTGTAGAACGTCTCTGTAGGAATTGCGCCAATTCATGTCTTTCAAGTTTCACCAAGGGAGTCAATTTCTAACCATCCTAATGCTAGTTCACAGAGTACTATTTATTTTCACTTACAGAAATCCATTTCACAATGAAATACCACTCAGTTATAAGAAAAGATAAAATACTCCCACTTGTGACAGTTTGTGGATGGACCTTGAGAATATTATGCTAAGTGAAATGATTCAGGCAGCAAAAGCTAATAACCATGTGATTCCACTCATATGTAGGATATAAAATCGAAACTCATGGACACAGACAGCAATGTGGTGATTGACAGAGGGAAGGGGGTGGTGGGGTGCAAGGGGGCCTAATATACGGTGACCAGAGATGATCTGACTGTAGATGGTGGGCATACAGTGCAATATACTGGTCTAGTATCATAGAAATGCTCACCTGAAACCTACATAATTTTATTAACCAATGTCACCCCAATACATTTAATTAAAAAAATTCCATTTCTGATGTTGCATATGCAAATATACAAAGTATATTTGGTTTGTTAATCAAAATACAGAAATCAGATATCACCTCATATCTGATAGAATGGTTATATCAAAAAGAAGAGAAATAACAAGTGTTGGTGATGCTGTGTAGAAAAGGGAACCCTCATGCACTTTTGGTAGGATGGTAATTTGTGCAGCCACTGAGGAAAACAGCATGGGAGTTTCTAAGAAAATTAAGAATAGAACTACTATGTGATTCAGCAATTCCTCTTCTGGGTACTTATAAGAAGAATATGAAAACACTAACTCTAAAAAATATATACACCCCTATGTTCATTATGGCATTATTTATAATAGCCTAAATAGGGAAACAACCTGTGTTCATCCACAGATAAATGGAAAAAGGATATTTGACACATGCACACATACCACACACACACTGGAATATTACTCAGCCATAAAAAAGATAAAATATTGCCATTTGCAAGAACATGGATGAGTCTCTAGAGTATTATGCTAAGTGAAATAAGTCAAATGGAAAAGGACAAAAGCCATACATTTTTCACTCATGTGAAATATAAAACAAAAAAGAAACAAACTTGTACATACAGACAAGATTGGTGGTTACCAGAAGGGAGATTAGGGAGGGTGCAGAATGGGTAAAGGGGGGCCAAATATATGCTGGTGGATGGAAATTAGACTTGTGGTGGTGAGCATGCTATTGTGTATTCAGATATTGAATTATAATGTTTTGTACCTGAAACTTAGTGAGTATATAATGTTACCTCAATTAAAAATAAAATTTAAATAAATAATGATCAGTAGCATGGCCCCCCAAAAAAGACAAAGAACAGATCTCTTATAGCACCACCTTTGGAAAATGGTTTTCCTGATTAGAACATTAACATATCATCCAATCTGTGGAAAACAGTATGGAAGAATTCCTCAAAAATATTAGGAATAGGACTACCATATGATCCAGCAATTCCTCTTCTGTGTATTTATCAGAAGAACATGCAAATACTAATTTGAAAAGATCTATGTGTTCCCGGTATTTATCACAGCATTATTTATAGCATATCATCCAGATTAGCATTTGGGTTTGGTCTAGCCTCAGTAACATACTCTTTGTCACATTGCATATGCTGAAGTGCTTAAACAATTTAGTTTGACATTGAAAATTGCCTTTTTAGAAAATATTTGCTCTATTGATTATGTTCCAGTTAAAGGTGAGATCATAGGGTATTTGTCTCTCACCACCTGGCTTATTTCACTTAGCATAATGCTCTCCAGTTCCATCCATGCTGTTGCAAAGGGAATGAACTCCTTCTTTCTCTCTGCTGCGTAGAATTCCATTGTGTAAATGTACCATAATTTTTGGATCCACTCATTTGCTGATGGGCACTTAGGTTGTTTCCAGTACTTGGCTATTGTAAATTGTGCTGCTATGAACATTGGGGTGCATAGGTTCTTTTGGAACCATATGATCTAACCTTTAACTGGAACATAATCAACAAAAGAAAAAAGCAAACAAAATATAACCAGAGACATTGAAATTAAGAACATTGTAACAATAGCCAGAGGGGAGTGGGGAGGGGATAGTGGGGAGAAGGGTCTATAGGAGCTACTATAAAGGACACAAGGACAAAATCAAGGGGGAGGGTAACGGTGGGGGAGGAAGGTGGGACTGGCTGGGGTGGGGTGGAGGGATGGGGAGAAAATGCAGACAATTGTAACTGAATAAAAATAAATAAATATTTTTTTTAAAAAAGAAAATATTTGCTCTATGTGGTTTGTATATGAGCTTGCAAGCTTCTAGATTTCTGCTAATTTCTATGTACAATTTCTAAATGTATTAACTTACAATGGCATTTTATCTAAAAAACAAAGCAGGAAAGCATTAGCCTTTTGTAAAGTTGGCTGATGATTATGATTATGTGTTTAAAAATCAGTAGTTATTTAAAGTGCACTGAACCAAACTTGGGACATAGAGTATATTTTAAAGACCATCCTGTACTCTTTTCTGAAGAGGATCTGTTACTATTTCCAAATATATTTTATCTTCTAATGTGTGTGGGGGGTGGTGGTGAAGGAAGAAGTGGGTCAGAGGGAGAAAGATAACAGATAAAGATCTATTCAAGAAGTGAGAATGTCAATATTCTGTGAGCCAGAAAGAAATAGAGCAGGAAAAGGAGGAGGAGGAAGAATAGAAAGCGGGGATATTTCACTGGTGTAGAAACTGGCAGATTTTTTTTTTAGATATTTTTTAATAAATTGAAATGTTTTAGACAAGATACACATATGCCCAGGAGATAAAGATGCAGCATCCTGATAGCACGGTTGTTGTGCTCAGATCTTCATGTGTATCTTCGTCATTCCACACCTGGATCATGAGATCCTGAGGCTGAGAAACTTGCCTTATATTCTGTTTACTTCTCAGTCTCTAGCATGGTGCTCACTCACCTGTGATGCTCAGCTGTCAGTGTTGTTGACGGCTCTCACAGTGACTATACAAAAACATAGTTTATGTGAATTTAGTTGCAATTCTCAGAGCTCTTGCTTCACCCCTCCACCCCCCTCTTTGGGGCAAGAGGTCATCCAGTTTTATTTAGAAGCTGCTGGTCATACAATGGAAAGGCCTACATGGTACAAAACTACAGCGGTTCAGTTCGTTCACAAAGAATCAATAAGTCTTTAAGATTCACTAGAGTCTGAACTTTTGTGAACTCCCATTTCATATGTAGCAAATCAGTATCATCCCCAAATCAAAATCATGTCTTTATATGTGAACCCATCATACAATGTTTACAAAACTCCACACTTATAAATGTTCTACTCTCCTAACACAATTAGTAAGTATCAGCAGCCTGGCAGAAGGCCTGATGGACTTTTCTGAGTACAAGACGCATGTGGGTACAATCAAGTCAGTGTCCTGGGCATAAAATACAGGCTGCACTTTTGGACCCCTAAGATAAGACACGATAGAGGGGGAGGTGGCACTGCCTGTCCAAGAAGGGCCCTGGGAGCTGACTGCACCCTGGGATGTGGCCCACAGGCAAAACTCAGACAAGCAGGGATAAACTTCACTAGGAAAATAAACACCCACCAACTTGTTGTCCATTTCACATGCAGGGAAACTTCAAGCCAAGAGGAGAAATTGAGGATCTAAACGCAAGTCAAACCTTCCAAGGGTGTCCAACCTTCGGCCCATGGGCCACATGCAGCCCAGGATGGCTGTGAATGCTGCCCAACACGAAATCGTAAATTTACTTAAAGCACTGAGATTTTGCAATGTCATGTTGCAATGTATTTAATGTGTGGCGCAAGACAACTCTTTCTCTCCCAGTGTGGCCCAGAGATGTCAAAAGGTTAGACAACCCCATGGGAGAATGAAACTTCCATGATCTGGTTGCTGGATCAATTCTCTTTCTAAACTCATGGGGCCCTTCTCCGAGACCCTGGCCACAAACACTGGCCATATTTTCTCCCTATTCTTCTCCCTCTGGACAGGCATGGACACCCAGGACACCCACTGGCAGTGACCATAAGTGTGCAGAATGGGAGGCAGGGGCCCAGAGGGGACCGTGCCCCATCTCTGACTGTCTGCCTTTCCTGTTAGGACCCTTCCTGTCCCTGAACTGCTGGTGTGGGCTGTCTGGCACCCGCAGCAGCCCCATACCCAAGCACACCTCCCTGTAGCTGTCAGACTAAATCCCAGAGTCCCGGATCCTCTAGGAACCGCATCCCGAATCCTAAAGCTGATTCTTTATTTAAAATTAAGTCTGTTTATTAGTAAGGTGAGAGAGTACAGAAAATGGCTGAAATGGAGGCTCTGGATCTCCCACCCAGCCTTACAGCACTCCCAAGCCCCTACCTTTGGCTACATAAATGCTGGATTGTGGGGCTGCCAGGGCTTGTTACTTTAGTAACCATGTCTACTGCATGACACTGCTTTTCTAGTCACAAGTTAACATTTGTCTGCACCAAAAATGGGGAGTGAAAACGGTGGGCTGGAGCAAGCAGGTTTCCTTCAGATGTGTACTGCTCCCCACCAAGGAGGAGGAGGGCTCCCCTGAGCTGCCCAGGGAAACAGTGGGCTATGATAGGCCGACCCTGTGAGAGTCCTGCAGGGCACCCTGCTGATCCATAGACACACTGGCCCGAACGGTATGCAGGTTGTAGAACAAGAGGACAGGAGGCTCAGAACTGCAAACCCCTGCACCCCGGCAAGGGTCCAGCATGACCCCCACACTGTTATTCCAGAGGCTGCCTGACATCCCCTTGGCGGGTCATGGTGATCAGCGGTGGCTGGTGCCAAAGCTGGGTCAGGAGAGCCAGGTCAACCACACTGTGTTCTGACAGTGATGCTACAGATGGGGACTGCCCAAGGTGGGCAGACCAGCACCAGCCTCCCCAGCACAGGGTGAGCCTCCATGTTGACCTCCTAGGGGCAGTAACAGGGCACCAAGAACACCAGTGGGACAAACATCTCCTCTCTAATGCACTACCAGGACAGGGCCCTAGACACGCTTCATTTTAAGAAAACCCCAGGCAAGCCCAGGGCTGAGGGATGTAAGAGCAGAGATAGAGCTTCCCTCCCTGGAGAAATGACCACTTTCCCACGCATGGGCATGAAGGCCTTCCCCTGCAGGAACAGCTGAAAGCTATGAACAAAGTTGTCCCTGTCCCAGTCAATTTTGGGCAGCTGCTTGAAAGTCTTAGAGAGCTTCTGCACAAAGCTGAGGGAAAAGCATGGGCTCTAAAGAAATGGTGCTTCCCTGGGAGGCAGAGATGCTAGGAAAGGTCCAAAGGACGAGGCAGGGCTAGTGGGAGAATCTTAGGCAAAGGGAACTTGGAATGTTTCAAAAGTAGACTCAGGACAAAAGCAAGGCCATGTTGGGCTGCCTGAGAAGGTGAGGTTGGGAGAAAGGAAGGTGGTGGTCCTATACCCTTTCAGAAGTTCTTAGTTCAGGTGGGTGTGAACCAAATACTTTGAGGCTCTTTCAGGCTTCCTGTGAGCTCCAGCTAGTAATAACCAGTTCAAGTCAATAATTCTACATTTAAATGAAGCCAAAACAACAACAAAAAAAGAGTTCACACCCTTCATTTCCCAACTGACAGTTGTATGGAAGTTTGCTGACACCATGTTACAGAGCAGATGGCCCTCACCAAGCGCTTCACTAATTACCTAAGGACCACAAACACCCAAACAACCTGCTATTCCTAAGTGTCTACTCTCCAAGGAATTTGGTGCACAGCTTTCTGCCCAATGGCAAATCTCTAACTGAAAACAAGATATTTAAAGGAAAACTTCTGTGCTTGTAAGGAGGTTAATCACAAAAGCAGAGCCCAGAATGGACAGTGTGTAATTCAGACACATGCCCAAAATGCAGGTGAGGGGGAACTTTGCCCACAGACACCCCCCCACCCCCCCATCCACTGAAGATGAGAATATGTCCACCAAGACATGATCTGCTTGGGGAGGAAAGGTGGATCTCTCAAAGGAGAAGGACCAAGAGCCTTTTCCTCAGTGGGCTTTTATTTGGTTCAATTTGCACAGAAATACAGGTAAAGCTCATCAATCATTGTCAGGCAGTAAGGATCAAACAATAGATAACATACAAAGAACTCTGAGGGCTTATTCTGAGTCAGGGTCAGTTAGCTAAAGGGCTATAAGACTTTGGGAAACAAACTCATTTCAGGCTTGGACCCTTATTAAAATTGAGGGCATTCTTAGCAAAGCAGGTTTCAGAGGATTTTATGCATTCTTTCTTAGGCCTGATTGCCCCAGGGAATCCGCCCTCTCCAGCACAGGACTGCACCCCCCTCTGTCATTGTTTCAGGCTTAAATCAGGCAGAGGAAGTAAGGCAGCCAAGAGATTAGGAGACTTCTTGCAGACAGAATGAGGACTCAAGCTATGTCAAAGCCAATGGGTGAGGGTCCATCACCCCCTTTTTCTATAGCCCCCCAAGTCCTTCCCTGAGGGCCCCTTCATGATCAACCATGCCTGTCTTAGGTCATCCCTCCCTTGAGGAATATTACCTGTCATTGGCTAACTGGTCATACAAGGGGGCCAAGCAGGGTGAAGTAAAGTGGGCAGAGGCAGCGCCCCTGCCAGGGAGATAAGCTTTGTCTCCTTAGTGGCTTATGGCTCCAAGGTCTCTCACTCAGCCTTAGCCATGGGGGTTTACAGCTTCTGAAACCATGCAGGGCGGTTCCCAACATGCAGGTATTCACCAAAATGTCAGCTGAAGACCCACAGGAATAAAAATTAGTGCCAGCCTCTCACTGGGCAGGGTCCCCACAGACCTGGGTCTGTCCTGCTAGGCCTATCTGCCCCATGACAGGATTCTCCCCGGAAAGACCTCTAGGAGGGCAATCCACCAGCTGCAAGTACATACTCTTGCCTGGGTGAGAGACTGGAGAAACAGAAAGACACCTATATTTCAGGCCAGGGATGCTGTGCAGGTAAGGACAGGTCACTGAAGGCAGTTGTCACAGTCAGGGCAGTAGCTGACCTCTTGTGACCCTATCAGGGAGGCCATGTCCTCTCTCCAGGCGTCAGCCCATCTTTCCCATGAGGGATGCCCAGGGCCAGCTATCTGCTAGGTGCTTGGGGGAGTGTATCCTCACTTGAGAGCCCTGGGTTAAATTCGAAAAACCTGGTTGATTCTCTGAGCAGCGTATCACAGCGAGGGAAGCAGAAGAGCTAATCACCAGAAAACAACTGACTCTTAGGAGCTGGACCCCAGGCAGTGGGACAGGTGATCACCACAAGTAATTAATGGGATCTAATTAACCTTGGGCTCCTTCCCAGTGTGGCAGTCGCAGTGAGCAGCTGCTGTGGACCCCACAGACGTTCCCTGGAGGGGTTCTGCTTCCCCCAGCTGGGCAGCCAACCCCACCCAGGGGCAGGAAACCGGGCACTGATTCTTGTGAGAGGCTTCAAATTCCTGAATCATCACAAACCGAAGATTTTTCTGGAAGTCATTTTGAAGTCTAAATGTGAGAACTGAAAGCAGGCAGGCAAGAGTGCTATGTGTAGATCCTGACCCAGGGCTTTTATCCCTGAGCTACAGGGATGTCCTCGGGCTTTTGCTCCCAGTCCCAGCCCATGAGGCTCTCCAGGTGACAAGCAGGGAAGGTGGTTGAATGTCTGGAGCTACAGCCCCAGGCTACTTCCTTAGGAAGTAAATACACAGAAGTATTGTCAGAGCAAAAACTAAATGATTTTATTTTTTATTTTTACTTTAAATGATTTTATTTTTTTATTTTTGAATTTATTAGGGTTGCATTGGTTAATACAGTTATGTAGGTTTCAGGTGTACAATTCTATAATACATCATCTGTATATCATATTGTGTGTTTACCACCCAAAAAGTCAAGTCTCCTTCCATCACCATTTATCCCTTCTTTACCGTCTTCTACCTCCCCCCACCCCTTTCCCTCTGGTAATCACCATGCTGTTATCTGTGTCTATGAGTTTTTTTCTTTTTTGCTTAATCCCTTTACCTTTTTTACCTGGCCCTCCAAACCCTCTCCCAACAGCTGCCTATCTGTTCTCTGTCACTATGAGTCTGTTTCTATTTTGTTGGTTTGTTTATTTTGTTCATTAGATCCCACATACGAGTATAAGTGAAATCATATGGTACTTGTCTTTCTCTGATTGGCTAATTTCACTTAGCATAATACTCTCCAGGTCCATCCATGCTATTGCAACAGGTAAGATTTTCTTCTTCTTCTCCTTCTCCTTCTCCTCCTTCTCCTCCTTCTCCTCCTTCTCCTTCTCCTTCTCCTTCTTCTTCTTCTTCTTCTTCTTCTTCTTCTTTCTTCAGCTTAATAGTATTCCATTATGTAAATCTACTAAGGCTTTTTTTTTTTATCCACTTATATACTGATAGGGATTTGGACTGCATCTAAATTTTAGCTACTGTAAATAACACTGCAATGAACACAGGGGTGAATATATTCTTTCATCATAAAGCAGATCCATTTTTTATTTTTTGAGGAAAGTCCATACTGTTTTCCATAGTGACTGCTCCAGTATCTATTCTCACCAACAGGGCACAAGGTGCCTAGCAGATAGCTGGCCATGGGCATCCCTCATGGGAAAGATGGGCTGACGCCTGGAGAGAGGACATGGCCTCCCTGATAGGGTCACAAGAGGTCAGCTACTGCCCCCTTCTTCCCCCTTCTTCCACATCCTGACCAACACTAGTTGTTCATTGATTTACAGATGATAGCCATTTTGACAGCTGTGAAGTGATATCTCATTATGGTGTAAGTTGCATTTCTCTGAGATTAGTGATTAGCATCTTTTTATATGTCTATTGTCCATCTGCATGTCCTCTTTAAAGTAATGTCTATTCAGGTCATCTACCTATTTTTAAATTGGATTTTGTGGGGTTTTTGGTGTTGAGTTGTATAAGTTCTTTAAAAATTTTGGATATTAAACCCTTACCAGAAGTATCATTGCAGAATATCTTCTCCATTTCAGTGGGTTGTCTTTTCCTTTTGTTGAGGCTTCCTTTGCTGTGCAAAAGATTTTTTTAAAAATATTTAATTATTTTTAGACAGAGGGGAAGGGAGGGAGAATGAGAGGGAGAGAAATATCAATGTTTGGTTCCTTCTTGCATGCCCCACATTGGGAAGGCTGGCCCGCAACCCAGGCATGTGCCCCAACTGGGAATTGAACCAGCGACCCTTTGGTTGAGCCCAAATCCATTGAGCCACACCAGCTGCAGCTGTGCAAAAGATTTTTAATTTGATGTAGTCCCATTTGTTATTTTTTTCTTTTGTTTTCCTAACCTAGGAGACATATCAGGAAAAATATAGCTATGAGAAATGTCCAAGATTTTACTGCCTATGTTTTCTTCTAGGATTTTTATGGTTTCAAGTCTAACATTTAATTCTTTAATTCGTTGTCAGTTTACTCGGGTATGGTATAAGAAGGTGTTCTAATTTCATTGTTTTGCATACATCTGTCCAATTTTCCCCAAAGCATTTATTGAATAGACTGTCTTTACTTCATTGTATGTCATCTCCTTTGTCAAACAGTTGATGATAATGGTGTGGGCTTATTTCTGGGCTCTCTACTCTGTTCCATTGATCTATATGTCTGTTTTTATGCAAATATCATGCTGTTTTGATTACTATGGCCTTGTAGTATAGTTTGATATCATATAGCATGATTCCTCCAACTTTGTTCTTTCTCAAGATTGCTGTGGCTATTCAGGGTCTTTTATGGTTCCATATAAATGTTTGGAATATTTGTTCTAGTTCTGTGAAATATGCCATTGGTATCTTAATAGGAATTGTGCAAATCTATAAATCGCTTTGGTTAGTGTGGACATCTTAATGATGCTAAGTATTCCTATTCATGAACATGGTATGTGCTTCCGCTTATTTGCACCTTCCTCACTATCTTTCTTCAGTGTCTTATAATTTTCTGAGTATAGGTCTTTTACATCTTTGGTTAAATTGACTCCAGGGTATTTTTTGGTGCAATTATAAGTGGATTGTTTTCTTAGTTTCCCTTTCCGATAATTCCTTATTGGTGAATAAAAGTGCAACTAATTTCTGGACATTTATTATGTATACTGTCACTTTACTGAATTCCTTTATCAGTTCCAATAGTTTTTGGTATAATCTTTAGGATTCTGTATATACAGTATCATGTTGTTTGCAAATAATTACAGTTTTACTTCTTCATTTCCAATTTGGATGGCTTTTATTTATTCTTGTCTGATTGCTGTGACTAGAACTTCCAGTTCTTATTCACCAGTACTATGATGAGTAAAAGTGGTGAAAGTGGACATCTGTGTCTTACCCCTGATCTTAAGGGAAACATGTTTAGGTTTTGCCCATTAAGTGTGACATTGGCTGTGGATCATCATATATGGCCTTTATTATGTTGGGGTATATTCCCTCTATTTCTCACTTTGTTGAGAGTTTTTATAATAAATGGGGGCTGGATTTTATCAAATGCTTTTTTTTTGCGTCTATTAATGTGATCATGTGAATTTTATCCTTCATTTTATGTGGTACATGCATTTATTGATTTGTGGATATTGTACCAAACTTGCATCTCCAAAACAGAGCCTACTTGATAACCTTTTTAATGCATTATTGGATCTGGTTTGCTAATATTTTGTTGAGAATTTTGGCATCTATGTTCATCAGGGATATTGGCCTATAATTTTCTTTTGTTGTGGTGTCTTTATCTAGTTTTGGAATTACAATAATGTAGGCCTTGTAAAATGAGTTTGGGAGTCTTCCCTCCTCTTGACATATTTGGAATAGTTTGAGAAAGAAAGGTGTTAGTTCTTTGAATGTTTGGTAAAATTCACATGTGAAGCCATCCAGTCCAGGAGTTTTGTTTGTTGGGAGTTTTTTGTTTATTGCTTCAATTTCAGCCAGGTGTTCTGATTCTTCCTGATTCAGTTTTGGAAGATTGTATGTTTCTAGGAACTTACCCATTTTACTAGATTGTCCAATCTGTTGGCATATGGTTGATCTTAATATTTTCTTATAATCCTTTGTATTTCTTTGGAGTCAGTTGTTACTTCTCCTCTTTCATTTCTGATTTTATTTACTTGGATCCTCTCTCTATTTTTCTGGATGAATATGGTTAAAGTTTTGTCAATCTTGTTTACTTTTTCAAAAAACCAGCTCTTGGTTTCATTGACTTTTTATGTTTTTTAAAGACTCTATTTTGTTTATTCCTGTTCTGATTTTTATTATTTCTTTCCTGCTATTCACTTTGGGCTTTGTTCTTTTTCTAGTTCCGTTGAGTATAATTTACATCATTTATTTGATGGTGTTTTTGTTCATTGAGATACCCCTATAATGGTATGAATTTTCCTTTTAGGACTGCTTTCACTCTGTCCCATAAATTTTAAGTTGTTTTGTTCTCATTTTCATTTGTTTTAAGGTAGTTTTTAATTTTTTCCTTGATCTCATTGTTAGCCCATTCGTTGTTTAATAACATGTTATTTAGCCTCCATATCTTTGTTTCTCAGGGTTTTTTTTTTTTTTTGTGATTGATTTCTAGATCCATTCCATTATGGTCAGAAAAGATGCTTGATATAATTTCAATTTTCTTAAATTTATTGAGACTTGTTTTGTGTCCTAACATGTGGTCTATCCTAGAAAGTGCTCCATGAGCACTCGAAAAGAATGTACCATATTTTGCCGTGTATGTGTACTTTTTTGCCCAAATTTTTGAGGGGAAAATGAGGATGCAAATTATACATGGGAATTAGTACTGAAACACGGGTGCCCATACACAGCAAAATATGGTATTTTCTGCTGCTTTGGCTGACATGCTCTGAAGATATCAGCTAAATCCATCTGATCTAGTGTGTCCTTTAAGGCTGCTGTTTCCTTGTTAATTTTCTGTCTGGAAGGTTTATCCATTGATGTCATTGGGATATTAAAATCTCCTAATATGACTGTATTACTGTCAATCTTTCCCTTTATGTCCATCAAGATTTGCTTTATATATTAAAGTGCTCCTATGCTGGGTGCATAAATGTTTACAAGGGTTAATCCTCATGTGGGATTGTTCCCTTTACCATCATGTAGTGTCACTCTTTGTTTCTTACTATAGCCTTTGTTATAAATACGATTTTCTCAGATTGCCACCCCAGCTTTTTTTTTTCCTTTTCATTTGCATGAAATATCTTTTTCCATTCCTTTACTTTTAGTGTGTATGTATCTTCTGTTCTGAAGTGGGTCTCTTATAGACAGCATATTTGTGGGTCATGTTTTCTAATTTATTCATTTACTCTATGTCTTTTGATTGGAACATTTAAACAGTTTACATTTAAAGTAATTGTTGATAGGTACATATTTATTGCCATTATATTCTGTTAACTATTTTGCTTTATTTTTCTCCCCTTCCTCTTTCTCCTCCTCCTCCTCTTCTTTCCTCTTTTTAAGCAGACCCTTTAACATTTCTTGATAGTGCTGGTTTTGTGATAACAACATTTTTTAGCTTTTGTTTGTTTGTTTGCTTGGGAGGCTCTTTATTTCTCCTTCACTTTTAAATGATAGCCTTGGTGGGTAAAGGAGTGTTGGCTGTAAATTCCTGCTGTTTATCACTTTGAATATTTCATGCCAATCTTTTCTGGCCTGAATATATTTTTCTGTTGAGAAATCAGTTGACATTTATCAGAGTTCTCTTGTTGCTTTTCTCTTGCTGCTTTTAATATTCTTTCTTTGTCTTTAACCATTGCCATTTTAATTTTGATGTGTCTTGATGAGGGCCTCTTTGGGTTTATCTTGTTTGGAACCCTCTGTGCTTCATGGAGTTGTGTGTCCTTTTCTTTCACCAGGTTATGGAAGGTTTCGATCATTATTTCTTCAGATAAGTCCTTGATCCCTTGCTCTCTCTCTTGTCCTTCTGGTGCTCCTGCTATTCAAATGTTGCTATGCTTCATGTTGCCCCAAAGGTTTCTGAAACTATCCTTATTTTTAAAAATTATTTTTTCATTTTGTTGCTCTGATTGCATGTTTTCAGCTACCTTGTTTTCCAAATCACTGATTCAGTCCTCTGCTTTATCTGACCTACTGTTCATTCTTTCTCGTGTATTCCTCATTCCTGACTGGTACATTTTTTATGGTCTCTCTGTTTTTTTTTATGCTTGTTATCTGTATGTTGAAGTTCTCACTAAGTTCCTTGAACATTATAACCATTTTTTGAACTCTGTATCTGATAAATTGCTTGCCTCCATTTCATTTAACTCTTTTTCTGGAGATTCTCCGGTTTTGTTTTGTTTTTTTCATTTGGGGCCTGTTTTTTTTTTTTTTTAATTCCCATTTTGGCTGCCTCTATGTGTTTATTTCCATGCATTAGGTAGATCTGCTATGGCTCCTTGTTTGGTAGGGTAGACTTATGTAGTAGGTGTCGTGTGGGACCCAGTGATTCAGTCTCCTTGATCACCTGAGCTGGGTTCTCCAGGAATGTCCCTTGTATGAGTTACATGGGCCCTGCTATTGTAATTGAGTCTTGATTTCCATGTTCCCATTTGTGCATGGGGTTGGCCTTTAGGCTGGCTGACCATGAGGCTCAACCTGACTACAGTGTGCAAGCTGCTCTGCTGGTGCTGACCACACAGAGTGGAATTCACCTCACCAAGCTCTAATGTTTGCCAAGATCTCCCTTTGGATATGCCACTTATGAAGTAATTTGATCTTGCTCTGATGTTATGTGAAGCTGGCCACTGGGTATGCTGGTTCTGGAGCTGCTTGTGAGAGACTCATGCAGTCCAATGATGTGGATCCTGGCCCACGGGATCTGTGTGTTGTGGCAGCAATGGACAAATTCACACAGACTACAGAAATCCTGTGGAGAAAAAGGGACGGCATAGCCACTCTCTAAGTGAGAGAGGGCAAGAGGGCCAGAGAGAGCCCAAGAGAGTCTGGCCCCTGCCTGGACAGGTTTTTATTGCTTTTCTGGGCACATTACATTGAGGATCGTCCTCATTTACTACGCATGGGTTCACTGTAGGTGATTACCTTTTACAGACAACAAAGGAGAGGATGTTGCTAATTGCATCAAAGAAGAGGGATATTTGCAAATGTAAAGGGAAAAGTGGTTGAACTGGTTACACTCTATACTCAGCAGGTTTAGCTCAGATTTTAGGAAGTTATTTTAAAGATATGCGGTAAGCACTCACTGCCTCAATTCAGGGTGGGGGAGTTTTAGCAAAAGCAAGCCTCATAGTAGCCTAGGTACAATGCAGGTCTGATTCCCCACAGGAGAACCTGTCTGTGGGCATGGATCCTGCGTGCCGGACCTCTCTCCCACTGGCTTTTCCGAGTGGGAGCTGGGCTACATTTCCCATGTGTGAAACAGTTCCCTATAGTCCAATGTAACAAGCTGCCTGTGACTGGCTTTGGGCTACCTGTGTGGAGCTAAAAAGTGATCCACAGTTTGTGGCTGCCTCTGTTGGACCTGGGTAAGCATGGGATGGACCAAGTTGCACACCAAGGCTAGATTTTACTTGTACTATTCCCGGGGGAGGGTCAGCAGACATCCCAAGGCACCCTGAGATCCATCTGAGACCTTCCTCTGCCTGCCTCTGCCTACCAGCTTCCAGGTAGGCTCAGTCACTGGAAGACCCTCTGCTAGAACTCAAATTGCATGAGGTTGGTTCTCAGTGAGTTCACCAGGTAGGGCAAGGGGTATTGCCCAGGTTGATACAGGTTCAAACTTAGTGCCAGTGCTCTGTCTGAGGCCCCTCAGGAAATGTCCACTGGGTATATTGAGTCTAGCTGTGACCTACCAGGTGCTCACAGACGTTTATGGTATGGCAGAGTCTCAGGGAATCATCAGAGTGAGGTCAGCAATATTTATAAGGCCCAAACAGACCAAGATTTGGCCACTGAAGGGAGGGCTATGAGCAAATCATGTGTGCAAGGGAAAAATGGCCCCTGTTCTAGAGCCACATAACACAGTCTGTCCAAGATTCTGCCTGAAGCCCATGCTCAACAGGGCAGGGCTGGTGGTTGTTGGGAGGATGGGTCTAGTGGATTTCTTGTGAGGGAAAAGCAAAGGTAAGGGTTAGGGGAAGGTGGGAGGAGTGGCTCCTGTTCCAGACTGAGCTCAGTCACATAGCTCAGTCTGACCCAGATTCTGCCCAAACCTCCCCAGGGTGGGGCCACCAGGATTTGAGAGGGTGGGGTCACCTGGAGCCCAGAGGTTAGGTCTAGAATATCTCCCATGAGGGGAAGACACCAGTCAGGTTCATGAGGAAGTGAGGGAAATTACCCTCACCCTAAGTCACACCACTCAGTCACTGGTACTCTTTGAATCTTTCTAAACCTGTACACCACAGCCCAGGCAGCTGGCTCCTCAGCAGGGTGTGAGTTACATAGTATGGGGCAACAGGGAGTCCAGAAGGTGAGACTAATGCACTTCCCTAGGCTGATGCCATAAGGAGGGTAGTGTCCCACTCAAGGAAGATGGCATCTGCAGTGCAGAAGTGACTCAACATAGGGGTGTTGGTAGCTGTCCTCTCAGCTCTCTCCTCAAAGCCACAAACTCCAGTCTGTCCTCGCATGACTCAAGTCTGCTCTGCCCTCCTTCCACCAGAGCCCAGAGTGAGTGGCTGCAAACAAGATTTTGTGTGTTGGCCCTAGAGGAGGGCACCCTGTCTCCAGCAGACTCCCGTCACTCCCTGGCAGACAGAATTCCACTGGTTTTCACAGCCAGATATTATGAGGGCACCTTTTCCTGGCTTAGGTGTCCTGGGATGGGAGTCCAGCATGGGGTTGAGACACCCTCACTCCTCAGGTGTGAACCTTTGCAGCTGAGATATCCCTCCAGAATCTCAGTCTTCACCTGTGGGAGCAGGGCCAGCCCTGTTCAAGTCTCTGCCTTTCCTACCAGTCTTGATGTGGCTTCTTCTGTAAATACATGATTATAAGACTTCTGTTCAGTTAGTCTTCAGTTGGTTATTCAGATTGATTTTTCTATATTTTAGTTATAATTCTAGTTTGGTCCTGGGATAATGTAAAGGTACTAAATAATATTTTAAAAAAAGAGACTTTATTTTGAAATAAACATAAGTACAGTATTACAGGAGTGGCAATTCATGGAGAATGGCTTTAAAAATATTTTTTTTTCTGAGGGTAATGTTGTAGTTTTGTTAATATCATTAAAATATACCATAGACTAATGGTTGTAGCCAATAAAGTGTTTTTTTAAACTTTAATTCTCACGTGAGGAATTTTTTAACTGATTTTAGAGATAGAGAAAGAAAAAAGAGAGAGGAAGAGAAATATTGATGTGAGAAAGAAACATCGATCTGTTGCCTCCCATACACGTCCCAACTGGGGATCAAATTCACAACCCAGTTATGTGAACTGACTGGGAATTGAACCTGCAAGTTTTTGGTGTATGGAACGACACTCCAACCACCTGAGCCACCAAGCCAGGGCTGGTTAATAGTTTTATATGTTTATTTTAGAAGCAAGCATATAATGCCTCAGAAAGTAATTACAGTTTCTAGGCTAGAGAATTTTTGTGCAAATATTTTCTTTTTTTAAAAAAATTTTTATTGTTATTCAGTTATAGTTGTATGCCTTTTCTCCCCATCCCTCCACCCCACCCCAGCTGAACCCACCTCCCTCCCCCACCTCCACCCTCCCCCTTGGTTTTGTCCATGTGTCCTTTATAGTAGTTCCTGTAATCCCCTCTTCCCACTGCCCCCCCCCCCCCGCCGGCTATTGTTAGATTGTTCTTAACTTCAATGTCTCTGGTTATATTTTGTTTGCTTTTTTCTTCTATTGATTATGTTCCTGGTAAAGGTGAGATCATATGGTATTTGTCCCTCACCGCCTGGCTTATTTCACTTAGCATAGTGCTCTCCAGTTTCATCCATGCTGTTGCAAAGGGTATAAGCTCCTTCTTTCTCTCTGCTGCGTAGAATTCCATTGTGTAAATATACCATAGTTTTTGGATCCACTGGTTTGCTGATGGGCACTTAGGTTGCTTCCAGTACTTGGCTATTGTAAATTGTGCTGCTATGAACATTGGGGCTGTGCAAATATTTTCAAAACAATTTCTCAGTAGTAAAGAACAAATAAAATTTATAATAATATACTTTCTGTTATCATTTTAAACCTTGGTCTTTCTCTTCAATGTCCACATTTGAAGTGGAGAGGGAAAGGAATAAATATTTATCTTTATTTTGATTAATTAAGCAATTGATCAGTTATAAGAGATAGTGTTATTTCAAGTTAACTATCAGGACAGTAATAAAGAAGCTTCAGAATGTATCTTAAACCTTAGCCTCAGACTTGTTATTCCTTAATCAAATATTGTGTTATTGTCTTAATAATAAGCCCCTAAGGCCATGGGCCATGATTTTAGTCTTATAGATATTTAAGAAACATTATTTTGATAAACTTGACCCATAGAACTAGCAAGTTTTCCCTCCCTCTCTTCCTTCCTTCCCATTCCCTCCTCTTTCCTTTTCTCTTCTTAGATATTTGAGTCATGAAAGACAAAAACATAGTCTCTCATTAACTTTTCAAAACAATTTCGTGTTACCATATATATTCCTTTGGAAGTTTTTAGATGAATGTTTCAAGTTCTACAATAGTTGTTTTGGAATCTAGAGTGTAAAAGAAATAAGTATTTATCTGAATTATGAGTACTGTGACTTTTTATTATAAATTGTATCATGAAATAATTAAAGGATAAATTATAAATTAAAACAATAAAACATATATTGGGCTTTGTGTGGTGTGTTTTACTATCCTGCTATATATATATATATATATATATATATATATATATATATATATATATTTATATATATTTATATATTTATATCCTACTTATTACAAGTATGTTTTCCTTTCCAAGATGTATGAGGTTTTTTTATTCCTCTTGCCTTTTTGTAGTGGACTTCTTCATTTCTGTTGAAAAATTGGCCAATAATCATATTGCTGTTTCTTCAGTGTAATGTGTTATTTTTTTCCCTTGTGGCTCTCAAGATGTTTTCTTTTTCTTTGGCTTTCAGCAGTTTGGCTATTACATGCCAAAGTAGGTTTTTACTCCATTCAGAGTTTGTTGAGCTCTCTGGATCTATAAATTAAGTTTTTCACAAAAATTGGAATGATTTATCATAGTTATCTTCACCATTCTCTCTTTTCTTTCTGGAAGTCTAATTACATGCATATTTCATATTTGACCTTCCCCTAAGTCTCTGAAGCTTTGTTCATTTTTATTCAATTTGGTTCTTTAGAGTTTCCATTTCTCTGTTGAGATTCCCTATCTGTTCTCTAATTAATACTACATTTTCCTGTAACTCTTTGAATATATTTATAATAGCTTCTTTGAAGTCCTTGTTTGCTGAATTCAACATCTGGGCCCAGCTGCTATAGACTATTTCCTCTGCCCACCCCCCAAAAGGACCATACTTTTCATTTCTTTGCATACCCTGTAATTTTTGTTTGAAAAGTGGAAGATATAGAGTATATGTCACAGTAAAATTTGTTATATTTTTGAGAATTTTTGGATTCTTGCTGTAGTAGGTGGTTAACTTGCCTGGACTCAAACTATAAGTGCTGTCCCCGGTGAGGTATGCAACAGGTGCTGTCTTTGCTCAGTTTTTCTTTAACTTGCTATGGCTGCTATTTTAGGTGGGTCTCTGTGGATGTCTCTTGTTCATCTGTGAAGTTTAGCCACCAAGAATAGATTTGTGCAGATGTTATATTCAGGTTTTAGATCTCAGCCTTAGTGCAGTTCTCATGCTTTACAATTTTACTCCTTAAATGTATAGCTTCTGTGCTGCTCTTAATTCTGTTATCTGCCACCTCTATCCAAGGTGTAGTTTTCTGGGTTGGGAAGGGGTCACTGGGGAGCATCCTCTTGCTAAGAATGTCACAAATTCAGTTGTGACCCAATTCAGTAACACCCTTCAAAAGTAAAGTCTTTTCAAGCTTTTGCCTGCCTTTGGTTATTTCCAATACCTTGACATAGCTGTTTTTAATAACTTCACAGATTAGATAATTGTCTTTAGGAGGAATTGCTCAAATTCTTTATGCCTCCATTACCCAAAATCTAGCTTTTAATGGCCAGTTCCTTCACTTTTAAAATGGGCATAATATAATGTCTACTTTATGGGGTTCTTATAAGAATTAAATGATATAATGCATGGACGGAGCTTCGCATAGTATCTGTTATATAATGTTTGATACCTGTTGTATTTAATATTCTTCTCGTCTATTTCATTTATGCAAAGTCATACACAACTGACTCTTGGACCTGGGTCTTTCTGTTTCAGGTCCAAGGCGCTCTATATCAAAGAGTTACTTGTGAAAGTAACAGAGTTTCAGTGCTTTAGTCACCTGAGTGACACTGATTACAATATAAATTGACACGACTTTGACAGCAACCCTGAGTTATTATTTCTCTTATTCCTTAAAAAGAATTTACTCAATGGAAATATGTAGCACTGATTATCATCTCACCTTGGATGACATCCTCCACTAATTTTTATCTCTTTAAGAGATGTTTACTGAGTACCCACTAACTAGAAGGCAGTGTAGTAAGTGTGGGGCTTCTGGTGGCTTACATGCACTTAATACCTCATATAACAGAAAGCCCTGAGTATGTTAGACACCAAATTTTGCTGAGTGGCTCAACGGTTTCATCACCACTCAGGTTGTATTTATATATCTGCTCTCCCATGCCTGGTGAAGGCCTCTTCCTTGGGCTTCTAGGGAGTCTTATTTGGAAAGGCCATACATATATTTGATTAAAATAAAAATTGAATTAACATATATATTTTTCCTCAATAACTTTGAATAGTAATTCATATACCTTCTAATGCATTTCATCTTCACTTTCATGTATCTTTTTATTTGTTTGCTTTTATCTTTTTTTTTTTTTGAAATAGAAGTCTTAAAAACACATATCTATACCTATATCTGCTTCTGGGTGGGAGATAGTAGGCTGTGGCTCACTATAGTGGATATAGTATTAGTGAAACTAATAAAAATAGAACAAGTTGCAAAAATAATACTTTAAAGTCGGCAAAAGGCTATGAAAATAATGACTAGATAAATAAAACTCCAGGGGGGCAAAAAGCTCTCCTGAAATGAACTGATGTCTGCTAACAGTTTTGTTCCTAAGAGCACCAACACTTTGCAGTGTGCACTGAGGATCAAGTTTTCCTTAAGCAGAGGAACTTCACTAGAGAAAACAGAAGTTGGCATGGGACCGCTGTAACAAACAGAAAAGGGGGGTAGTCCAGGACAAAAGCTTAGTTTTCCCATAGACTGTTTACTGCATTCTGGTGGTAGTACAGGAGTCTGAGGTGTCGGCCATAGAGGCAGAATGAAGT
Organism: Desmodus rotundus; assembly: GCF_022682495.2. Classification (NCBI taxonomy): domain Eukaryota; kingdom Metazoa; phylum Chordata; class Mammalia; order Chiroptera; family Phyllostomidae; genus Desmodus; species Desmodus rotundus. The sequence goes on along the minus strand of NC_071397.1, from coordinate 38,966,458 downwards.
CTTTCATTTTCTGAGGGTAGTGAGGATGCAAAGTCCTGCTAAAGGGAAATAGTCTGCAACACAAATATAAAAGTTCTCTTCCTTAAGACATTTGCCAAATCACGAAGCTGTGTGGGATGGGAGGCCATTGAGCTAAACTGAAACTTTCAATGGGAAGTCTGGAAGGGCAATGCCTGAGGAATAGGGACAAACCAGAGCTGAATTGAGTCGTACTAAAACTTAACCTACCTTCAAGCTGGCTCACTCTCTGATGGAATTGAAGTTATTAGTCTCTTACTGTATTAACTATGTTTTTTATTTTCTGTATTCTGATGCTTGGACATCTTGGGGCCTTTCTGAACCTGGAGAGACTGCCCCTTCCAGAGTTAGCCAGAACCCACCCGTGAGCACTCCTTTTAAGTGCAAACCAACCAACCCAGAGTCTACTCCCACAGCCATCTTCTTTAAAAGACTCATACTCTGGGCCACAGTTGCTTGCCCTAATCACCCCAGTGACAAGTACCAGACTACTATGGACAAATCCTATACTCCAGGGCCTGAGGAAATTACTCAACCTAGCCAATCCTAAACCATTTACCCTGCAATGACAGTCCCTGCTCACAGAAGCCACAGTAAAGGTTCTTGCCCACAGTTTCCTCCTCCACCAGCCTCTTGTCCTGCCTGGAGCTTCCTCATGTGTCTATCCTCTCCCAGTCCTCAATCCATGGGGTGGCATGCTCCCTTCTCTTGGATCTGTGAGTATAGAAAGCTATCTTTTCAATGTTAGTCATGTTTTGATCTATTTTGCTTGTCATACCTAAAGAATAATAAAATCTATACTGTAAAATACCCTGTCTGTCTAATAGAGCAAAGATTAAATCTTCCCTGGCGGAAATAACATCACCTGTTGCCTCTATAGTTCTCCTATATACAATGTATCACATACCAAAAAAAAGAGGCAGGAAAATATGACTTATATAGTATTTATATAAAAGTTACTGTATTTTGTCATGTTTAGTGCTCACCCATGTTTTCGGCCCAAACTTTCAGGGAAAAATATCTTTTGTTTTAATTTTTTAATGCAAGTATATATGAAACAAAACCAATTTTCATATTCCAAGATATTATTTTACATATGATATTATTATTGCTTTCTAGAGTTATACTTTTAACACACAAGCATAAATAAAAAAACTAAACACATTTATATATATATATATATGAAATTAGAACCACCCATGTATATTGTGCATCCTTATTCTTCCCTCAAAAATTTGGGCAAAAAATGCTCATTATACATGGAAAAATATGATAATAACTCATTGAATGGGATTAACAGCAGACTGGGAACAGAAAAAGAAAGAATGCATGAAGCTAAAGATAAATCCATAGAAAATATCCTGCTGAAGAATAGACCAATGTACTTGAACAACAATAAATAAATAAAAGATAAAAAAAAGAATAGGGAGTAAAAATAATGGAATGCATAGGTAACAATGTAAGAGACATGTGAGACCGAATAAAAAATTAATAAGCATGTAATTGGAATCCTAGAACAGGGAATAGAGTTCAAAAATAGGCAAGATTAATCTAAGATGATAGAAGTCAGATAATGGTTAACTCTATGGTAGTATTGACTAAAAAGGAATACAAAATATCTTTTTGGGATATTGGCAATATTCCATATCTTGATCTGGATTGTGGTAACATGTGTGTATGTACATATTTGTGTGTGTGTCTGTCTTTATACATGCACATACACATATCATATTTATTGATATGTATGCTTAAGATTAGTGTGCTTCATAAATTTTGTACTTCAATAAAAACAAAACAATGAAAAATGAAAACATATTGTCTATTGACAATGTGTTGATCTAGAATTATGGTGGAAAAACTGCTGAGAATAATGCATATTGAGAAATTATATATTCCTTTTGAAAGACATAGTAAATTGAATAAATGTGATGCTTCAAGTAAAAGGAAGATATTGGGCATAGACTCATTTCAAAATGACTTCTGGAGATGAATTAAACATTGTTTTGTGGGCCAAAGACTTTCATTTTAAAGCTGGACAAATGAATTACGAATAATTTTGGCAATATCTAACTTAATCTGTTGTTTCATAGATAAGCAATAATGTAAACCATTATACAACTAGAGAGTAAACAAAAACTCATCTATAATTTTATACATTGCTGCTTAAGATTCTAATTAGAAAGTAAGTTGAGTTAGGATGCTGAGAATAAAACATTGTATGTTCTGGCAACAGGAATGCCAAATGATGTTACCTGTGCTGTTTAAAGGGTTTGATTTTATAAAAGTTGTCCTGGAGACTAGAACTTCATACAGTAATGAACTGGAGGTGAGTTTAAAATCTGTGTTTGAACAAGAATCAGAAAAAAAAAAGGGCCAAGAATCACAGTCTTTTAACTGGTTTCTTCAATTAGTAGATTTGTTCAGGAGTGGCCTTACAAAAATTTCCTTCTTTGGGCATTGTTGGCATTATATGTATATTAATTAACACTTGTTAAATTCAGATGACCACAAATAATCTAAGGATCATTTGGTCTACCTCTATTTTTTTTTTTTTTACAAATAGTTATTGTTAAAACTGCTTAACATAAATAGGGCCATAGTTTGTGGAGCCCAGTACAAAAGGAAAATTCAGGGCTCCTTGTTCAAAAATTAAAAATTTCAAGATGGTGACAGCAGAGCATTAAGCCAGGCATGGAGGCCCTCTAAGTGTGGGGCACTGTGTAGCTGCAGAGGTCACATGTGCATGGAGCTGGCCCTGCTTCTTAACATCACACCCAAACCTATGACTACAGCCCTGGCAAACTCTGCAGGCTCATCATCAACCTTCTTTCCACATGTGTTAGACAAAACACTCGGCTTGCAGTTCTTAAGGCATTTCATGTTGGTTCGTGTGCTTACTTCTTTATGCATATTACTCATTTTCTTTTTAGAATGCTTCTCACTGATATAGTCTATTCATTTTTATCTACTAATTGTCCTGTAAGAATTACATGCTCCTTCCTTGAGCCATCTCTGACCTTGTGACAGCTCCATTATTATACAGTAAGTCCTTACTTAATGTCCTCAATAGGTTCTTGAAAAGGTGGAGAAACGACATAATGAAACCAATTTTACCAGAGACTAATTGATATAAACAAAAGCTAAGTTTGTATGGCATCTCATAAATTTTAAAATGAAACAATTTTGAACAAAATGATGTTATTTGAGAACCTACTGTACTTCATATATTTTATCACCATTTTTGCTCGCTTGTTTGCCTTTTAAAATGCACTTGTAATCACAAATTGTGTTTTATTTATATTATTGCATTGTGCAAAGTAGACATTTAAAAATCATTTTTAAATGGACAAAAAAGTGGAATTCTAAAAATACAAAGTAGAGAAAATTCAGCTACATTAAAATTAATATATACAACTACTTTTTCCTATTGAAATAATGTATGACTTTTTAAAATAAATGCAAAAAACATAAGAATAATGACTCGATCTTCTCTGTTCCTCTTGTTCCCTGTTTAATTAATCTTTGAGAATTTTGATATTCAAACTGGTAAAATTATTTGACCTCATTCCTACATGCAGATTAAATTTAATATATTTTACACTCACATTTTGTGTCTCGATGGTAGAATTAGTGAGTCTACTTCACATAAGTAAGATGAAAAATGAGTTATTAGGAGTAATGTTTCAGAATAAACTTTTCCCAAAGAGATTGTAGTATCCTGATTGAGTGAGTAAATGAACCAATGACTGAACCCTGGTGGATAAGTGGTGGATAGTAGGTGGATAAGTAATAATTGCTTTCCTTAATTTTTTATATACAGAATAGTTTTTATTGCTATTTCCATACCGCATGGCCAAATTCTTTTTTGTTTCTTCACAATAATTTCCACCAACTGTTGGAAAGTTAGCAGGTATGAACTGAAATATAAACTGCAGTTTTTCTAAAGTTTTATGTTACCTTTTGACTCAATGAGACATTACTTTCCAGCCCCAAGGGTCAAGATCATGAATCATTTTATTTTATTTTATTTTCAGAAAAAGTAATTCATCTGAGAGGGCTGACAGTCTGAGTACTATATAAAGGTCTATTTAATAGCAGGCAAGATGAAGAAAGGAGGGAACACCCTTAGCTGAGTAAAGGGTAGACTTTCTGGCCTTGACTGTAGTCTGGAAGAAAGCAGAGAGACAGAGTAAGTGGAAATATAATGAGGAATAAGCATCATTCAGGCTTCGGTAACCTGGAATAAGAATACTCACATAGAAAGCCTCAGTCCTTCCAGCAAGACTGTTTCAAATCATATTTATTGGGCATTCACGATTTTCAGAAGACATGGTCTCAGACCTGTTGGAGCCTAAATTCTAAGAAAACAAATGGATAGAGTGACTATTACATGATGTCTTTTCACATTTATTTCATCCACTGTTCCAGGGTGGGGAAGGTATACTGACTGATTTTGGTTATGGTAGGTAGGAAAATACTTTGCTTTCAACTTATTCAAGGTAAACTCCATTTTTGGAGAAAAAGAGGGATGGGAGAAAATTACGACAAGCATAGTATATGGCATGTGAATATGTGTGTGTTTATTTTTATTTTTTAAAATCAATTTTTATTTTTCAATTACAGATGATATATACTATTATGTTAGTTTCAGGTATACAGTCCAATGATTAGACATTTATATTACTTACTAAGTGAGCATCCCAATAAATTTCATACCCATCTGACACGATACATAGTTATTAGAATATTATTGAGTATATTCCCTATGCTGTACTTTATATCCCCATGATTATTCATTTTTTATTTAAGATTTTTTATTTATAGATTTGAGAGAGAGAGAAATATTGATTTGTTTTCTCTCTCTGTTTATGCATTCATTGATTGACTCTTGCATATCCCCTAACAGGGGATTGAACCTGCAACCTTGAATCACTGGGATGACACTCTTAATTAAGTTAGCTACCCTGCCAGGCCCCCATGTCTATTATGTTACTACAAATTTGTACTTAATCTTTTCACCTTTATTACCCAAACCTCCTCCCACCTGACAACTATCAAAATGTTCTCTGTATCTATGAGTCTGTTTCTGTTCAGTAAGTTCATTTTTGTTCTTTTGATTCAATTGTTGGTAGATATATATTTATGCCATTTTATTGCTCATATTTTTATCTTTTTTTCTTAATAAAAATCCTTTATCATTTCATATAATACTGATTTGGTGGTGATGAACTCCTTTAGCTTTTGCTTGTCTGGGAAATTCTTTATCTGTCCTTTGATTCTAAATGATAGCTTTGCTGGGTTGTAGGTCCTTGCTTTACATGACTTTGAATATTTCTTGCCAATCCTTCTGCCCTGCAAAGTTTCTGTTGAGAAATCAGCCGACAGTCTTATTGGAGCTCACTTGTAGGTAAATAACTGCCTTCCTCTTGCTGCTTTTAAGATTCTTTCTTTGTTTTAACCTTTTGCACATTAATTATGATGTGTATTGCTGTGGGCCTCTTTGGGATCATCTTATTTGGGACTCTGCACTTTCTGGGACTTGTATATCTATTTCCTTCACTATATTAGGGAAGTTTTCCATCATTATTTTTTAAAATAGATTTTCAATTTCTTGCTCTCTCTCTTCTCCTTCCAACATCCCCGTGATGTGAATGTTGGTGTGCTTGAATTTTTCTCAGAGCCTCCTTATACTACCCTAATTTTGGGGGATTTTTTTCTTGCTATTCTTATTGGGTGTTTTTTGCTCCCTTACATTCCAAATTGCTGTTTTAATTATTGGCTTCATCTACTCTAATGCTAATTCTCTGTAAATTATTCATTTCAGTTGGTGAACCCTTCACTTCTGACTGGTTCTTTTTTATGGTTTCCATGTCATTTTTTAATGCTGTTAAAGTTCTAAGTTCATTTACTCTTCCCCTATGTTCATTGAGCATCTTTGTAAACCAGTGTTTTGAACTCTGCACCTAGTAGGCTGCACACTGTCTCCATTTCTTCTTTAGTTCTTTTTCTGGAGTTTTGTTCTGTTCTTTTATTTAGGACATGTTTCTTTGTCTCATCATTTTGGCAGCCTCCCTGTGTTTGTTTTTGTGTATTAGGTATTGCTGCTCCATCATCTGGGCTTGGTAGACTTATCTTTTATGTAGTAGGTGTCCTGTAGGGTCCAGTGGCACAGCATCCCCATTCACCTGAGCTGGACACTCCAGGTGTGGCCTCTGTGTGGTCTGTGCACAGCTTCATGTTGTAGCTGAGCCTTGATTGCTGTAACACCTCAGTGGGAACTATTTACCCTGACTAATCAGCTATAAGGATTCAGCTGCAACCACCAACCACCGACCACTGTGGAGGATCAGTTGTATAGGGGCTAATTCCACAGAGCAGAATTTACTTCAGCAGGGTTCTGGTGCCCATTGGGTCTGCCCTCTGAGTTTGTTGCTTATGGAGTTGGTTGGGTGATGCTTAGACGTGGTCGGAAGCTGTCCATTGGATGTACTATCTCTGGGGCCTCCCAGGAAGTGTAGGCAAAGGTCAGCCACCACCTGTGTTCTGCCTAGGGCTACCCAGCATGAGCTACAAAATGATAGGCAAATGGTTGCTACTTATGCTAGAGGTATCCAAGAGAGGCCAAGTTGTGAATGAAAGTCAGCTCCTTCTAGTGCTGGGCCTGGGGCCACTTAGTGAGAGCTATGGGGCATGCTGAGGCCACATGCAGCTTGTTTGAGAAATTTTAGGAAAGTCTGAAGCATGAGCCAAGACAGACCATTCATATGGAAATGCTGCTGGAAACACCTGGGTGGGCCTGCAAGTTGGTGGGGTGGGGTCTCAGGGAATCACCAGGGTGTGGCAAACAGTGTGAACCAGGTTGATGGACTCTCAGATATGGCACCCACCTGGCAGCTCTATGGAGGAAGGACTCAGAAAAGGAAAAATGCCCACACTGCCCACACTTCTGTCTAGGAGAAAGCTGCCCCTCCTCCTCTCATCTTGATGCCTTTCAAGCTATTGACCCAGTGCTGGAACTCAGAGGGAGTGAGTCCAGGTAAGTCTGTGTGTGGGCCCTTTTAAAAGAACACCTGGGACTCCAGAAGAACTCCATCTCACTCAGCCACCATCCATGATGGTTTTTACAGCCAAGTTTTGGGGAATTTTCTTCCTGGCACTGTGTCCCTGGGCTGGGGATCCTGGTGTGAGGTTGAAACCTCTCGCTCCTCAGGTAGGACTTCTGCAGGTGATCTATTCCTCACGATTTTTATCCACCACATGTGGGTGTGGGACGAGCCCTTCTGTGCCTCTTCCCTTCCTACTAGTCTCAATGTGGCTTATTCTTTGTTTCCTTGGTTGCAAGACTTCTGTTCAGTTAGATTTTAGGTAGTTCTGAATGGTGGTTGTTCTGTAGTTTAGTTGAAATTTTGATGTGGTTGTGGGAGGATGCAAGTACCATATTTACCTATGCCGCCATCTTGACCTGAGGCATCTGTGTTTTTTGAAGTGTAACATTTGTTTTATGATCAAATCAAAGGCTTTTCACATGTGAGCCAATATTTGAGAAGGAAATTGAAAAAATACAATGGAAGGAAATATTAATAGAAGGGTAGCCTAAAATCAGACTGGAACAACTAATATTCATTCACTCACCCATGAGATTGCCTAACGTTTGCCAAGCAAAGCAATTCCACTGAAGCGTCAAGAAACTAGAGATATATTCAACCTCAGCTCTATAACAATTAGTTTATTGCTAATTTTTTAAAGAGATTTTATTTAGTTTTAGAGAAGGTAAGGGACAGAGAAAGAGAGGGAGAGAAACATCAATGTGTGGTTGCCTCTCGAGCACCAACTACTGGGGACCTGGCCCACAACCCAGGCATGTGCCCTGACTGGGAATCTAACCCGCAACCTTTGGTTCCCAGGCTGGGGCTCAATTCACTGAACCATATCAGCCAGGGCAGTTTATTGCTAATTTTCAACCAAGTCACACCTGTTTCTTTAAGTCAACTCCACTAGGATCTACAGGCTGGCAATATCAAATTATGATTATAAGAATAATTAAATATATAAAAGTACACTGCATATTTCATATATTTATAACACATTTTACATAATTAACCAATATGTAATTAAATTTATATGTGTGTATTGAGAAATAAAAAGAAAAATAAAATATCTAATTAGTATTTTCATAAATTTTTTTTATTTCACAAGTTTCTGGATGATTAATTTCCCCCAATCTTAAGAAAATTGATTTGAAAATAGAAAAAATTCCTATTGTATCTGGAAGTAACATAACTATTACTGATGTAATAATGATAGTAATAATAGTAGGCAACATGTATTGTGTACTTACTATGTGTCAGGTACTTTTCAGTTAACTTAATCCATAAAGCTTTATGGGAGAAGTGCTGTTATTGTTCCTGTTTTCTAGATGAGGAAACGAAGGCTCAGGGTGTTTGAATCACTGCCAGGGTCACAGAGATAGAGAAGAGCTTGGATTTAAATGTAGTCTGGCAGATTGGAGAGCCCAAACCCCTAACTCCCACACATTACTGAATACACATTGTTAGTGATTTAGCAAAAACTTAATAGATATGTAATTTCACCAGAGGGTGACGCTACTTCATATCAATTCATCACTAGGACTTCACAGCAGATAGATGTATCCTGTGTCCTACCACACAGAAAAGGGAAAACACAAAATTTTACATTTTTGATCTTTCAACTCTATTCATTGAGGAAATTTAGCATTTCCTTTCCTCGCCTGTGGACCATTGTTATTTTTCATACTTACAATCCAAATTCCCCCAGGAACAGTATTAGGAGATTTTTCTTTTCCCTGGTAGATAGCCAGACAGCTGACAGGAAATTCTAGAAGAAAACCTAAGAATTTGAAGAAATAATTTCCAAAGTTACCTAGCATTCCTTTCATTTAATTCACTTTTTTCCCCAACCATTATTTTTTCTCTCTCTTTCTCCATGCTCCCCCTTCCCCTCAATTTAAGACATGCAAGGGGGAACTCTCCCTCTTTCTACTTCCTTGATCTCCCTGACACACATCCCCTTTAGTCTATTCTGAAATATCTTATTTATTTGTATACTATTTGAAGGAAACACAATTTGTGCTCTGTGTGGTGTAACTATCTGGCACTATTTCTCCTCTTTCAAACTTGGGATGACTTTGGGAATGGGTGAATGATTCACATGCTTGTGTAGCTTCAGCTGTGCTGAGGGAAGTGGAATGCAGGCTGGTCATTACCAAGGAGCCCAGAGACCCAAGTTTTGCTAACAGACACCAATGACCATGATGCAGACAGGGCCAGTGTGTGCCAGCCAGGAGCTGGCTGCCTCTACAGCATGCACACACTGACATCCTGCAGGGCCCAGTCGTCAACTCAAGCCACACTCCTTACTCACTGCACTGAAATAGTTCTACTTTATTTCTCCTTTTAGTTGAGAGTTCCCTTTGATTCTTTCATTTGCACAGCAGTGCCATCCACCTCTGTACCTCGACCTGCGTTGCCATCTGCTAATTCCTCTGCAAGTTGGTAGTCTGCCTGGAAGGGAAGAAAGTGCGCATTTGATCTAGTATGTTGATAACACTAGCTCTTGTAAGTGAAAAGTCAGTGAAGAAAGTTGGTGACTGTCTCAGACAAAGCTGTACAAATGTGAGCCCCATGCAGAAGCCACAGGGGCAGCTTGAGTGGATTTCTAACTTCAGATTTAAAGACAGGATTTAGATGATAATCCTTTTGGGGATATGGGACCATGTGCCAGAGAATTTCTAAATGCTTAGATATTATTCTTGATGTTGTCAAAGCATCATATGTTGTTACATATGTTGATGCATTCTCTCTGGGAATGGAGTTATTTCCAAAGCGGTATAAAAGGAGCAGTGTTTCTTTTTGCCACTTCTGCAGGAAGCTACTTTAGTAGTTTATTCATAAATTTTATAGGCTTAGCAATAGGTTTGTGACTTCTGGTGGAGCTGTAAATCCACTGCGTGTGTGTGTGATGCATCCTTCAGAAGCCAGTGCAGGATAGGTTTGCAGGGCCTTGGGCCCTGGCCACAGATGCTGTCGGAGCGCACTCATTTTACAGTGGTGTGCAGAGTCTCTCCTGTGGAATGATCTCATTTATGATGTGGATGGAAAATGAAAATTCCAGTTCTGTTTTTACTTCAGAATATGTCTGCTTTTTTGGTTTCCATTTAAATGCAAAACACAAGTAGATTTTCCCCCAATATACTTTATTTCATATTTACCATTAAATTACCTTTACTTGGTAATAACATATTACTGGATGAAAGTACTGCTTAATAAACTTGGAACAGATTTTATTGTCTGATAATCTTTTCACCCTGGTCAGGTCAGTAGTTTAAAATTTCACAGGTAGGATGAAATTTTGCTTATTTAACTTATTTCTATTTTTGTGACTTTTAAGTGGTGAATATTGATTCTTGTCAATAAAATTGTATACTAATGTTATTTATTTAGTTTTTCCTGGAGGATTCTGAATGTGCCTAAAGAGGTATATCAAGGAAGGGCTTCATACAACAGCTGGACAGTTGTGTAGCAGCTGGGTAACAGTACATAAGGAACTTGACTCAAAGCTCAGAATGCTAATTGAGAAAGAGCCTGGTGTTTAGCTCCAAAACCAAAAGGAAGGCAATGTGGGAGGTGTTATCCCATTTGGGATATTGCCTGGGTAAAAGAGTTACTTTGTTAATAAAAATATAATGAGGCCTAGTTGCCTGGGGTTGCTGTTTATTTTTGCATATCTCCCCCAGGAGCTATCTCCAGGTGCAGGATGGCTGAGAGAGTCCATGGTTTACTTTTGGAACTGACTCAATTCGAAGGTGGGTGTGTACTTCCTGAAAAACACTGAACCCAATACTGACAGGACTGTGGGTAATTAAACGATAGACAAGGATCTCAAGATAGTCCTCCCACTACTTTTGGCAGCAGTGAGGGTTATGTGTTATATTCAGGTTTAGGCATTATATTTTAATTTTAAGAGAGATGAGTGATATGGAAGATTAAAGAATGAAAATAACTAAAGATTATAAACTGGGAGAGGAAGGAATGTTAGAGAACACAGCCGCTAGTGCAGAAGGAGGCGTCTGCGCTCACAACAGTTAACTTGAAGTGAAAGTGTGTTCTGAGCGAGATGAGAATCACCTGTGAAGACGGGACAGTTGCAAATGAGCTTGGGAAAAAATCTGGCTTCCTGTTTTTCAGTAAACTTGAAGAACTAAATAGTTTTCAAAGTTAAAGCCATTTTTAGTACAGGAAATAATGAATCAGGAAGCTGTTTATGGTCCATCTCAAAGGTTCTCTTCTTTCCTAGCATGATTCGAAGACTAATGGGAGGGCTTCTGCCCCATGGTCTGTTCTGGTTTTCAGTGTTTACCATATTAAGATTCTTTCTTTGGGGTTTCTTTTCATTTTCAGCTTATTTCCTCTTGTACTTCCATAGTCCTTCAATTCCCACCCAGCTGCCGCCCTTCTACCCATTGATTGGTCCCACCATCCTTCACCATCCTTCATCCCCTCAGGGGCTCTACCCCTTCCTTACCAGCCTGAATTCCAGGACCGATCATCATGTCACTCCCTTGCGCACGCCCTGGGATACCCTTTGCCTCTCCTGTTTTGTAGAACTCGTACCAAACATGGAACCCTGGTTAAATCCAAGAGTTGGCCTGCTCTGTGCCTGCTTCTGTGTAGCTGAACTTGGCTGGTAAAACTACTCCAGGGTGCTGGCTGGTTTCCTCTTAAATTTATCACCACAAACATCAAATGTGCCTTCGTTGTTGCTGGACAATCATTCTGTACTTTCCTACCTATTGTCCAATTTCCTGGACATTTATTTCACATCATCTCCTCTGCTCCAATCTCCAACACCTTTTGTCCCATTTTATCTTGGCCAGTGACATGATTTCCGGCTTCATAGAGGACATTGAGGCTGACTGAGAGAACTTCCCAGATTACTGTCGCCCTGCTTATCTGCTCACCAGCATCCTCATCCTCTGCCGTCTAGTCTGTGCCTAGTCTGTGCCTGAGGAGAACCCTCTGTGCCAGTCCCTTCACTCTTCCACTGGATGCCATCTCATTGGACATTGTTTCAGCAATTCTCCCTTCTTCTACGTTGTCATTTATTTTTTTGCTTCTCCAATGGCTACTATCAGCATAACTACATGCTGCTTTTTCTTTCAATTTTAAAAACCATTTCTTTCAGCCTCACCTTTCATTCTCTTTTTAATCCCGGTACTATGTTACTGGGGGGTGTATATATACACACACAATCAATATTTTAAGATTTAAAAATTTAATACAGTTATTCCATTTTAATATAGTTAATATATTTAATATATTATTTAATATATTTAATATATTAAATTGGAAATTTAATATAGTTAAATCCATTCACTAGCAATCCTCAATGGTTTTTGCATTTAAGCTTTGAAAATTGTTCCATGTGTAGTATAGGAAGGGAAATCCATGGTTAAGCCTTAATAATTGGTTGAAGTTCTATATAATTTGCCTAAGTTTCATATTAAAAAATTGCTCTTTAAAATTATTACTGTTTATAGAGCTATGATCTCCTTTACAATCACATAGAAGAGTCAATAATTACTATATATAATATTTTGAAGGTCTTAAACCATTCCAATTATAGTTAGATTTAAGAAACTCCCAATATATTTGGGTACTATTTTCTGGTCTTAACTGATAAAATCAGTGATTAAATAAAACCATATCTAGTGGAATCTAAGTTTATTGCTTTTTGAAGAGGTTATGCCACCTCTACTATAAAACTACATTTCCTTAGATTGAAAATAGGAGAATGAATCTCTTTTCCTGTATCTACTTCTTACTATTTTAGTCAGCTTAAGCTGTCATAAAAAATACCATAGACTAGGTAGATTAAACAACAGCAAGTTCTTACAGTTCTGGAGTCTGGAAGTCCAAGGTCAGGGTGATGGCATGGCCAGGTACTGATGAAGGCTTTTCCTGCCTTGCAGACACCTTCTCACTGTGTTCTCACATGCCAGGGAAAGGAGAGGGCAAGTCTCTTATAAGGGCAGTAATCCTGTCCTAAGCCTACATGACCATCTAAATCTGATCACCTCCCAAAGGCTTCCTCTCCAAATACTGTCACTTTTCAGGGTTAGGGCTTCAACATATGAATGTAAGGGGTCGGGAGCAATTAGTCCACAGCACTGACTTATAGCTTTTATCACTCCATGTGGAAGCAGATGAGAGCAGAACACATGAATGAATCAAATAACACTTTCCAATTCGAGTTCTGTAAAATTAATTGTGTACTAGCAAATTTTATTTATTTGAAATCTTTTTGTAAGTTTGTTCTCTTAATCAGCTAGGGATCTATAAGACTGACATAGTAAGCATAATAATGGCCCCCTCAAAGATGCCCACGTCCTAGTCTCTGGAACTTATGGACATGCGTTCTGACATGGCACAGGACACTTTGTGGATATGATGAAGGGTACAGACTCTGAGATGGGGAAAATTATCCTGGAATAGCCAGGCGGGTGCAATCTAATTACATGAGTCCTTAAAAGTGAAAGAGGATAGAAGAGTAGGTCGGAGAGATGCAACATTAGAGAGATTCAATCCGTCATTGCTGCCTTGAAGATGCAGGAAGGGGGCTTCTGGAAGCTATGAACGACCCTCAGCTGACAGCCAGCAAAGAAACAAGGACCTCAGCCTATAGCTGGTAATTGCAAGGAACTAAATTCTGCCAACAACTCAAATAAGCAGGAAACTGATTCTTCTTTAGAGACTCCAGAAAGACACACAACTTGCCAACGCATTGATTTTAGTCCAGTGAGACCTGTTTTGGATGTCCAATCTACAGAACTTTAGAGTTTGTGTTGTTTTAAGTCCCTATGTTTGTGGAATTTGTTACATTGTAATTTGTTATTGGCAGCAATAGGAAACTCATACATTTGGTTATGAATAAAAATCCTCAGGCTTCAAATTCTAAATGTTAACCAAACATGAAAAATTCTTCCCTTCTAATCCGAGGGAATAGGCGACCTTTGTTTTAGCAACTATTGTAGAAGCATCAGAGACATTTTAAGAAGCACTATAGCAGTCTGTTCTTTGAAAGCAATTATACCATTCTGGTGAACTATGTGTGGCATTTGTCGTGTTTGCAGGTGAGTCAGGAAAGATGTTGACAGCTAAATTGATTGGACTGGGAGAATAGGTAGCTCACGTTCAGCAGCAGGGTATAGGAATTGGGGAAGACATCTGGGAAATTCAGAACTTGTGCACAGACTCAGTCCCACAGTTCTCCTATGATATTCTTACAAAGAAAGCAGTGCCCTGGTTTTAGAACCATAAGAGGCTCACGACCACGTGTTTTTTCAGTCTCCATCACGCCACATGCTTGTCTGCAGGGATGAGAGACATCTGAGAGGCTGGGCTTTTTGTTTTGGTCAGTGTATAAAAGACCCTGGAGTCGCAGAGTCCGAAGGAATTCGATCGCTGTGAGAGAATGGTATAGAGACAACACTGTTGAGGTGTCCTGCCTGTCTGTTTAGTGGTCAGCCTTGGCAATGGCTAAATTAGTAGCTTTAGTGGTGATTAGATAAATATAATAAAACTTTTTTCCTTATTTAAAGTTAAAGCCCTTTTCATTTATGATTATTATTATTCAATAGACTAAAGAATGGATACATGAAGAAAAAAGCTTATGGAAATTTCAAGTAAAGTACCAAAGGAAGCATTTATTTATCCTATCAGACACTTATGTATGAAGCATACCTCTCTCAGGACAGATTGATTAGTTTGTTAATGTTTTTCAATTGATAAAATGGAACTGTATCTATCACTAAAAGGTCAAATAAAATATGGTTATTAAAATACATTAAAGAGATACTTCAAAAATAATCTCTCTAATAATAATAATAAATCACTTTGCTTCTTCTGAAGCTATGTTCAGAAAGGGTAGGATTCCTACTGTGCAGAAACCCCAATGACTGCTGAGTCTGGAGCTCCAGGGTGAGGACCAACATGTTAACTTAGAAACTCTCCTTAGGAAGAGCTGCCCTCAGCGTCTCGTACGTCAGTCTAGGGCCACAAGTAGCACATACTACCTGACACACGTGTGCTCACCTCTCCTCCCTTTCATATCTTCTTTCCTCTGACTAGGAAGATGTATATTCTTGGAAAACTCACCATGTTGTCACTTGGGTTTCTTTGCTTTATGTCACAAAGAACTTATTTAGTATTGTCTCATGTATTCTGCTTTCCATCCATGAGTCCATCTCTTCCATTATCTAGAAGGGGGTATGTTTTTGAATTTTTATTTTTCTCGTTCTATCTGCATCCAAAATATTTAGTTGTGAAGTGAATATTCAGGATATATGCTAAAAAGACTTAACAGTCTGAGGTCTTGAATTTTCCACTTTTGTACAACATAGAAAATTCATAGAGTATTGTTCATTGAGGATTCACCTCTCTCACATGGTCCTTTCTTACCTCTCTGACTTTCGAGACCAAGGAACTGAGCACCAAATCAAAGTGATCCAGGTATTGTCATGTTGTTTTAATTACCTGAGAGCAAAATAAACAATCAAAAGTGGACTCATTTAAAACACACTCAGGAGTTTCAGAGATTAAAAAGAAACAAAAAAAATTGACAGCAATCATAAAAACATTTTAAAAAGAAAACGTTTTCCAGTTAATCTTTTGTGCTATGACGCTCTGAGAAGCACTTCAGGTTTTGGTAAGTGCAGGAGGAATGAAACCAGAATCATGATGGGTGGTTTCATGTCAGGAAGATTATTAGGAGTCCAGGAAAAGTTAAAATAAGAGTATTTGCTGAGCAGTATTATAGTACATTAGTCCTTCAGCAAGATTCAGTTCAGGCCCTGTGACCACCTTTTTGTGATTATGGACACGTAGAGTCTCTCTGAGCTTCACTGTCCCCATCCTCGAAGTGGGAATAATAACAAATATGTGCTCTGTGTAACATGGTTTAGGGGAGAAAGACTGTGTATGAAAGTAGAAAGTACTTTACTAAATTCAAAGCATCAAGTATACCAAAACATAAATATCAGTACAAGAAAACTTTTTAGTTTATAATATTTGTTCAGTGTAGTGACATGAATTATTCACTATTCAGAAAAATATGTAGTTTGTAATTTTTAAAATTTTATTTAATTTTATTTTTTAAGTATTTTATTGATTATACTATTATAGTTGCCCCATTTTTTTCTCCCCTTTATTCCCCTCTGCCCTGTACCCCCCTCCCACCAGCATCCCCCATTCTTAGTTCATGCCCAGGAGTCATATATGTAAGTTGTTGACTTCTCCATTTCCCACACTATTCTTAACCTCTCCCTGTCTATTTAGTACCATAATTATGCTTCTTATTCCCTGTACCTTTACCTCCCCATTCTCCCCCACCTTGCCGCTAATAGCCCTCTACGTGATCTCCATTTCTGTGATTTTGTTCCTGTTCTAATTGTTTGCTTACTTTGTTGAGTTTTTTTTTTAGGTTCAGTTGTTGATAGTTGTGAGTTTGTTGTCATTTCACTGTTCATATTTTTGATCATCTTCTTTTTCTTAGATAAGTCCCTTTAACATTTCATATAATAAGGGCTTGGCGATGATGAACTCCTTTAACTTGGCCTTATCTGAGAAGCACATTATCTGCCCTTCCATTCTAAATGATAGGTTTGCTGGACAGAGTAATCTTGGATGTAGGTCCTTGCCTTTCATGACTTGGAATACTTCTTTCCAGCCCCTTCTTGCCTGTAAGGTTTTTTTTTGAGAAATCAGCTGACAGTCTTATGGGAAGTCCTTTGTAGGTAACTGTCTCCTTTTTTCTTGATGCTTTGAAGATTCTCTCCTTATCTTTAATTTTGGCTAATGTAATTATGATGTGGCTTAGTGTGTGCTTCCTTGGGTCCAGCTTCTTTGGGACTCTCTGAGCTTCCTGGACTTCCTGTAAATCTATTTCCTTTGCCAGATTGGGGAAGTTCTCCTTCATTATGTTTTCAAATAGGTTTTCAATTTCTTGCTCTTCTTCTTCTCCTTCTGGCACCCCTATGATTCAGATGTTGGAACATTTAAAGCTGTCCCACAGGTTCCTAATCCTCACCTTATCTTTTTGAATTCTTGTTTCTTCATTCTGTTCTGGTTGAATGTTTATTTCTTCCTTCTGCTCCAAACCATTGATGTGAGTCCCAGTTTCCTTCCCTTCACTGTTGGTTCCCTGTACATTTTCCTTTATTTCACTTTTCATAGCCTTCACTTCTATTTTGCAACCATACTCAACCAATTCTGTGAACATCCTGATTACCAGTGTTTTGAAATGTGCATCTGATAGGTTGGCTATCTCTTTATTGCTAAGTTGTATTTTTTCTGGACCTTTGATCTGTCCTTGCATTTGAGCCATATTTCTTTGTCTCAACACACCTGTTATGTTGTAAGGGGTGGAGCCTTAGGTATTTGCTAGGGTGGGGCAACCCATTTTGCTGTGTCGTGGGACTGTATGTGGAGGAGGGGTCAGAGAGGGAACAATGCTGCTTGCTTGGCTGTCAGTCATCTTTCAGTCACTTCCCCACCCCCAGGCCCCACTACCTACAAGCAAATTGGGCCCTTCTGGTGCTGATTCCTGGGTGGATGGGTTTGTGTACATTTTAAGACCCTGTGGGTCTTTCCAACAAACTCTCCTGTGAGTCTGGGAGTTTCTCTCAATGCCACAATCCCCATAGGTTTTTACAGCCAGAGTTTCAAGGCTTTCTTTTCCTGTACTGGAAGCCCAGGTTATGTGGTCTGTCTTGCTCCCCAGTTGTTCCTCCTGGTTTATCTTCATGCAAATTTGGGAACGCCAGCCACCACCTTGCCTACCCAGTTGTCCTGCCACCACCACCACCTTGCCAGCGTGTCCTCTCTACCCCATCTGCCCATCTCTGCCCCTTCTATCAATCTGGATGGATGTTTCTTCTTTAACTCCTTGGTTGTTGGACTTCCAAACAGTTGGATTTTCTGGTAGTTCTGGTTGTTTTTGTTTTTAAATTTGTTGTTCTTCTTTGGGTTGTGTGAGGAGGGAAATTGTGTCTACCTATGCCTTTATCTTGGCTAGAAATCTGTTTGTAAATTTTTGATACGCAGTCATAGAGTGATTATTGTCATGCTGTGTAGTGCCTACTGTGAATATACCACAGTTTGTTTATTCAATCTATTGTTGATGGGCATTTGGGTAGTTTCTAATTTTGGGCTATAATCAATAGGACTCCTAGGGACGTTATGGTGAACATATGCAAACATTTAATAGATACTGCCAGTTTTCCAACCAATTAACATTCCCTCTCATTGTATATGTGAGTTCTTATGACTCTACCTTTCATTAACACTTGCTATCCCTTTTAGGTTATTTTAGTCATTCTTGTTTATGTCTAGTTTTATTTTGGTTTTCCCTGATAATTAATGAGATTGAGTTTTATTTTGGTTTTCCCTAATTAATGAGATTGAGCACCTTTTATAAATAATTGACCATTTGGATATTCTGTTTTTGTAATATCTGTTCAAATTTGTACCCATTTTTTGCCCTAACTGGTGTGGTTCAGTGGGTCAGGCATTATCCTGCAAAGTGAAAGGTTGAAGTTTCAATTCCTGATCAGGAAACATGCCTTGGTTGTGGGCCAGTTCCCCGGTTGGGGGCATGTGAGAGGCAACAGATCAATGTTTGTCTCGCACATCTGTGTTTCTCTTCCATTCTTTCTCCCTCCCTTCCTCTCTCTCTAAAAATAAATACAATCTTTGAAAAAAGGTTGTACCCATTTTTTTCATTCGATTGTCTTTTAGGTAATAATTTGTAGAAATTCTTCATGAATTGTTGTCTTCTTTTACTTGCAGTTTTCCCCTTCACTTCCCTATTGTGTCTTTTGATGAACATTTTTTTATATATATTGTGAGAGGACTCCTCCCTTTGAGTTAATTAACACATAAATCACCTCACATATAAGCTCATACATATAAGAACATTTAAGTTATGCTCTTATAGCAAATTTCAATCATACAATACAGTGTTATCAACTACAGTCACCTTGTTATGCATTAGATATTCAGAACTTATTCATTTTATACCAAAAGTTTGTGCCCTTTTATCATCTCTCTTATTTTAATATATTCCAGTTTATTGTTTTTTTCTTTTATAGTTAACGTTTATCTTTTAAGTAGTGCTTTGCCTTGTTTGTAGTTATAATGATATTCTCCTACCCACGGGGTTAATAATTAGATGCAAGTACCAACAATAAAGCTATACAAAGGAAAAGAAACAGATTCAGCTTGGTTAATCAAGTGCAATTAAGCAAATGACTGACCAGGCAATGAAAATGAAGAGGTGAATCTTTTAGCTTCATAAACAGTCATTTTAAATTATGTCAATTTTTTAGGATGAAATAACAGGTTGTTTTCTTCCTTATATATTCAGCTTCAGACATATCAGGAGATTACTCGTGATGACAGCATTCATACTTTCTTACATGCCACACACACACACACACAAAATGCAGCCCTTTACAAGACTGTAGCAGCCACAACTTGTAAATGGGATAGTGTATGGGATTTCAAGGTAGTAATTAAGAGACAAAGGAAATGTAGACTGGTTTGTGACCTAATTTTCTTTGCAGGTATACCTATATATTGGTAAAAGTTAATATAACTTATTTCTCCATTTTGATAAGTTGATGTTTTTTTTTGTAAATGTTGAGGTTAGGACAATTGGCTTTTGGTGTATAGGGGTTCTTTGAATGTCAACTATTCTTGAATACCAGACTGAAACAACTCTACCCATCAGTCTCCCCTGGTCCAATGAAGCTAGAGTTTTGCCATGGGAAAAGACTTAATCCAATTTCATCAATTCTAATTTTTGTTCCTGATATGAGGCAATCCAAGCAATCATGAATTGCAGCACCTAATGTCAACTCAGAATTTTTGCCACAAATCAAAAAAAAATACTTGGGAGGGGTAATGTAAGCTTTTTGGATAAGGATTTGGGTTTTGACAGGAGAAAAAAAATTATTTGTAATTTATGTGAGAACCCTCAGAAGCTGAGATATGCTTTTGGAGTTTAGGGATTTTTTTTTGAGCATAAGAATTGGGCATAAAATGTTTGAAGGTTCTATATCAAAAGAACAGAGAAAGACCTTATTAAGATTTTTTAAATGAAATAGGTGAACTACCCTGGTTGAAATGGACAGAAATCCTCACCTACTTAGTAGGCCTCTCTGATTGCCTTGAGTTTAGACCAGGGGTACCCAAATGTCTTCAGGGATAAATGCAGGCTCTCCAGGACTTGGTACCTGCCTTCTGGAACAAACAGTTCCTCTTCCTCTGGATCATTGAGGTTGGGTTATCCCATATACTGCCTGATATTTATCTATAATTAATGCCCAAAGATTTGGGAGCTGCCAGTTTATATTTGCTTTGAAGGGTAAGTCTGAATTTGTTTTTATAAAAGAGGCTTTTTTTTTTTTCTGTGTCTTCAGGTTAAGAAGGCAAAAGTTAAAACAATACAGTTTAAGGAAGAAACTAGGAAGAAAACAGCATTCTCAAAGTGGATGCTGAGGGCTCTAAGTTTTCTTTACCTACTTTCTTTACCTATTTTTGGAAGAATAAGAATAGAAGCTGAACAAGAATTGATGCTGGGGTTTCTCCACAGTGCCTTTTAGAGAAGCAAACCTGAGTTGTACGACTGATGTTATAACCACCTTTCTAACTACTCCCCAACATGGTATGCCCTCAAAAGTCTACAAAATTTTAGCAGATCATTGACTTTTTAATTCCTTATTGTGATATGTACAAAATGATAAATAAAAATTAGGGTTTGCATTTAAAAAAATTTGGATTGTGGAAGGAGTTAAGTAGCCAATTACTGAAGGGACCAACCAAAATAGAACTCTTTGGGGGCATTGAGAAATAAAATGGAACAAAGAAATGAAGTGTGTTGCTGCTTTAATAAATTTTAAAAATGAGTTCTTGATTATTTTATGGGGGATAAATTTTATGCATCCTTGAAAGTCTGCAGTCAGTACTTGCTTCCACCTCATGAAGAACAACAGCAAAGGCCTCAAGACATCTTGGAGCAGATTGGGAAGTGATGGGAAGGCACTGTTGAGTTATGATGTAAACTCAAATTTGTGAAGATATTCCAATACCTTCCCCTCAGCCCTCTTTACAGGAAACAATCTCTCTTGAGTATGTTTTATTCCTTGATGTCACTTGAGAGGTTGTGACATCGATCTAATTTTAAACTGTGACATTGAGAAAAGAGATTGTCTACCTCTACCTTCAATTCAAAGAATTTCCCTAGAGTACCTGTTGGTGGTAGAGGATTAAATCCTAGCTATCTAGCATCCACTGCATCCTCTCTGTTCCTGAGGACCCCTAGACCACTGACCTTGGTTCTCTCTCATGCATGGGTAGATCTCTTCCTCTGATCTAAGAACTCTCATTTGTGTTTTACTGACAGTAAGGAGTTTTATTCAAAACATAACACAGGGATGATGTGGGATATTGGTGGGAGTGATTTTAAGGGCTTCACTACAAATTAAATAGTTTTAGTTCTCCTACTAATTCATTAGCTTCCTGAAGGCAGGAAGTTTTCTTTTAATCTCTATATTCCTCATACTAATTAGCATGGTGCTTTGCATATTGTACATGATGAATAGTATGGAATGGATTGTGCTTCTGTAAGTTGTGTAGCAGTATTTACAAGTAAGGTTAAACATTTTGTTTCTGGAGTCAGGTAGCTTGGGTGGATTCCTGGCTGTGCCACTTGATAGCCTGTGACCTTAGGCAAGTCACCAACCTCCCTGTGTCTGGGTTTCCTCCTCTGGAAAATGAGAATAATAATACCACCTACCTCATATACTGTTGTGGGCATTAACTGAATTGATACACATGAAGTTGAACCATGATTGACATGTGGTAAGAACTTGATACATGTAAACTGTTTTATTATTATTATTAGCACTTAATGGTTTATAGAGGAGTCTTTCACACAGCAACTCATTTAATTTTTACAAGAATCCTGTAAAATGTAAACATAATATCTTTACTTCATTCTTGCCGATGGAAAAACTAGATCTTACAACTGATCAGAGGCCACATTAGGGGGCCTCCAAATCCAGAGGTCTTGTTCCTGCCTTGTCTCATCCATCATGTACTTTGTATAATCCTACAGCATTTAAAAAACATGGATATTCAACTATATTGTTATAGGGGAGAATCCCAGAGAGGTTGGAACATTGGCTCCTGACATCACACCAGGAGCCCACACTGATTTACCTTTTACCATGGCCTTATGTCTGACTAGGGAAAGATGGATAGTGCGAATCACACAGGAGGTAGCCCATGCCCCTGCAGGTGGATAGGTAGGATGACAGTTCCCACAGAGATGGAACTATTCTCAGAAATGATGGAAACCAAGCTGCTTCTTAAAGGAATCTCATTCCTGGAGCACTGGGGAGAGAAATGTCCAGTCACTACACAGAAGTTTTGTCCCTGATGCCATGTTACCAGTGCCTTCTCGTACCGCCTCTGTCATGTCCTCCTTTCTGTGCTCAATGGCTGATTTGGGGCTTTGCATATAATAGGTGTTCATTCAATAAAAAGCTGAACAAATAAACAAATGACTGGTACGTATATGAGTACCAAAATAATACAAAAAGTGCGAATTTAGAAGTACATTTGCATTTTACATAATCCTTGCAAAAGATTTGTTTGGAGGAAGAATTAGGCATTATTACTAAAACAAGCCTCTGGAATTGACAATGGATTTAATGGATGCTTCCCATCTTGCTCCAGCGTTAGATTAATAACAAATGACTGGCTTTTTAAAATAAAAATATTTACCCAATTTAATTTTGCAAGCTGCACCACTCCCTGTAATCCCAGGCCCCTTTACCCTACCTTAATTTTATTTTTGTAGAACTCCCTACCTCCTACCACAAAATACAATGTACTTATTTTTTATGTTCAATATTGATTATTTAACTGCCGCCACAAGAACTCTACCTTTTTGAGGGCTGGAATCTTTGCCTGCTTTGCTCACTGATTTACCTCAGGGTCCTAGGAGAATTCCTGGCATGTATTAGTGCTCAATAAGTGTATTTAGAAGAAACTTTTAATGACTCTTTTCTATGTGGAGAACAATATGAGTGCTATTGTATGTAGCAATAATCAATGAAAAACTATTTCAATGAATGTGCATACATGTGTATATTAATTGACTTGAAGCACTTATATTTTATACATGTAAATGTATATTAAAATTTAAAATATCATTTAAACATATTTTAATATATGTTAAAATAGCAAATATATATTTTTACTTTTAAAAAATATTTTATTTATTTTTAGAGAGAGAGGAAAGGAGGGAAAAAGAGAGGGAGAGAAACATCAATGTGTGGTTGCCTCTCGTGCGCCCCCTACTGGGAACCTGGCCCGCAAACCAGGCATGTGCCTTGACTGGGAATCAAACTGGCGACACTTTGGGTTTGCAGACCGGAACTAAGTCCACTGAGCCACACCAGCCAGGGCTAAAATACCAAGGTATAAATATAAATATATATATATATATATATATATATATATATATATATATATATTATAAAGGGCTGTGCTTATTTTGACCAGTTTTGACCTCCAATTGTGTCTTTACTCCCCTGGGTTCCCCTACCTCGTGAGTGACACTCCACCGGGCCCCACCCAGCCTGCCCCATGCCCCTCCCTTGTCTTGCCTTCCCCTGGTCTGGACGGCAGCTCACAAACTACAAGTCTGAAGGCAGCATCTGGCCTGCACATGTTTATCATTGGGTTTGCTGGGAGTTTGAAAATTCTTTAAGTCAATTGCCAACATTTAAAAATCTGGAGAATTCTCATAAATATCCAGATTTCCTCCTTCTTTTGCAAAGCCTAAGGGTGTCTGTTGATACTGGACTGGCATTCCCACATGGTCTGGGTGGGCTGGGCTAAACAGCAGCTGGCAGTCGGATGAGGCTGTGCC
This sequence comes from Desmodus rotundus, assembly GCF_022682495.2. Taxonomy (NCBI): domain Eukaryota; kingdom Metazoa; phylum Chordata; class Mammalia; order Chiroptera; family Phyllostomidae; genus Desmodus; species Desmodus rotundus. The sequence goes on along the minus strand of NC_071397.1, from coordinate 38,942,401 downwards.
TTCTGGTTAGCAGCATCCCAGGTGGGCGCATCTCACCTCTCACCTCCCTGCTGGGCCCTGGAGGTGCTGGTTTGCAGCCTCTGCTTCAAATTTGCCCTCCACCCCATTTCCTATGATAGGAATGTGATTCTGTCACCAGCTGCTGGAAAGATGAAAATATATAATTGTGCTCAATGTACACTGATTATTAGCTACACACTCTTTACACCTAGGGTCTAGCCTGTGTATAAATAAAAATGTGATAATTCAGAAAATGGGCATATACTCTTTTAACAAGTACTTAGCTTTAACTGACCAGTGACTAAAATTTATTTCTCACTTCACCATATGTCTTCTGAATTATCCTCTTGTACTAACAATTATTATGTATAGCAGCAAAAACTGAAGATAATTAAGGCTCAGTTTCTTCTCCCACTTCGGACCCAAGCCTCCATCTCCGCCTATGAGAGGTGTTTTGTCTTTAGCTTGTTAGATGGCTGACATCTGGCATTGAGACAAAGTTAGTAATTCTTTCACTGCCAGGCCATACAAGGTGCTCCTTAGCTAAATCTCAAAAATGTCTTTGAGGAAAAGCATGACATTAAGGAATAATGGCTCAGCATGCCACAAAGCATCATCTTCCTGATGATTTTCTGTTTTTTGAAAGATAAGCCTGCCACGAGCTTGTCCGAGTTTGTTGATTAGGCGAGTGTGCCTTTTTGCTTTCAAAATAATCCCCCATATATGTCACTTTGGACAAAATAGCACCACAGGCTCCCCAACTCTGTTACCACAGGGGGGCTGTTGTCTGATGTATGGAGGAGGCACAATGGAGCCCAGCACACTTGTTTAGATCCAAATGAAAAGTCATCAAAAGAAAGCAGGCATCTTAATGTTAACGGATGAAAGGATATCACTCATCTGGCCTCTCCACCTGGGAAGGAGAAAACATGATGTGAATAAATCTTCTTTGGTTATTTCCCCATTCTCTGCTTTTTTATTCCTGCTGTTTCTGCTGACAGGGATGAAAAGCTACAATGTGAGAGGTGATTCGTGTCAGGTGCTACTGAGCTGTACATAGGAAAGCATGGGTGTAACTGTGAATATCCATTACTTTGAAACAATGTTGCCAAGCAATTCATTAAAATGTTGTTACTGCTACCCTGACTGCACTTTAAATAACCCAGTGCTCTGGAAAAGGTAGTGAGTTTTAAGTAAAAGAGGAAAACAAAGGGCTCAAATCATTTGACAGAAAATAAAGAACCTGCCAATATGCAGTGAGCCAGATGCAGGGGTGTCTGAAGTGGGCTGGAGGGGAAGGAGGAGCCGCTAGGACCAGGGTGCACCAGAATTAAAGGGAATTGTCCTAGCATTGCGTCCTGATGAGAGTAGCCCAAATCCAGTGAAAAAGAGGCCCAGGAATTTCAGTTCCCAAGGGGAATCTGTCTGGCAAGTGGGTTGCTGCAGCTGAAATCTCCAAAGTGTTCATGAGCAGACAGGAACAGTAGGCAAGGGGCAGGACACACAGCCAGAGGCCCAGGAAGAAAGGGACCCTTGGCAAGAGCTAGCTATTAGGCCCTGGGCAATAGTTGTGGTGAAACAGGGTTCCAGGTCTTGGATGCAAAGCAAAAGTACAAATCAGGAGCCTGAGGCAACCCAGCTTCCCAGTCATGTGGGTTATAAAAACTTAGGTGGGCTGGGAAGGCTGTAGCTCTGGATACTCACGAGAGTCCAGGGCTCATCTTGGCTACCACAGAACCATAACAGTAAGATGAGGGCCAGGCCCCACCAGCTGGTGGGAGCTGTGTCTGCTGTCATGTTGGCCCCAGAGGGGTCAGGAAGAGGCTGGGGCAGGACTGGAAAGCCAAGAGCTTGCAAGTACCAACACTGTCAAGAACATCTGAAAATACACACACACTCATACCCCTGCTAGAAGGATATACTCCAAAATGCTAGGAATGATTATCATTAGGTGGTAGAATTATGAATGGGTTCTTTGTTGTGTCTGTAAAGCTTATGTTTATGTTCCCTCAATTTTTTTTGCCATGAAAATAAAATTATAAAACTTTTATAATTAAGGAAAAAAATTTCTTAAGTTATGCTTCACCTTTATGGAATTTATACTTGAAGCCGGTCTAAAGGTGGGCCAGTTGAAAACAAAAACAAAAAAATGGAATAGGGAAAGTTTTTAAATTTTTTTTTCACAAAATTCCCTGATAATCTAATTTTAATCACACACTACCCTCAAACCATCTCTTTCCGGCCTTATAAAGTGGAGTGGGGACAAGAAGCGTAAAGAAGAGAGGCAGAGGGTAAAAAATCATTTTAAAAATGGCTTTGAAATGTTAAATTGGATAATAAAATTAAAGCTGTCAAAATAAGAATTGGAGGGCCAGTACTGGAAATAAGAGCACAATCTTATCAGTTAATATTTCAGTCTCTACTTCCAAGAATATATATAATATTATTCCCTTTATTCATGTATTTGTTCTTAGCTATTTAATATGGTAATGAATATTTTCTTAATATCTTAGCAATATACTATCTAGCTTTCAGGAAATACCAGGCTTTGCTTATTCAATGATTTGTAATCTGAAGGAGGCAGAGAGATGCAAAAGCTATTCCCTGGGGTATCCAGCCCATTTCCTTCTTTTCCTATTCTCTGCTAGAATTGCAGTGTTCAATTATAGAAATGGCAACAATTACTCATAATTGAGCTTCTCATATGCAATGAATGATTTCAGATGTTGTTGGCACAGCTTAGTATCTTAGTATCAGCTTATTGTCAAGGTTGCCTACTGCAATTTATTTGTCATTTAGTTTATGTGAAGAGACTAGAGCTGGCCAATGGAAGGGTTCTATGGTTAGTTTTTTTCAAAGAGAGGAAATCTGTCTTGTACTTTTGAGAGGTAAAACTCTCAATAAATTGTCCAATCTCTTGGCATCATTGTTCTATTGTGTAATATGAGTTGCATTTAGTGATCTCTATAAAATGCTCTCTATCTTAAAATATATATTGACTTTAACTTGCCAGCTCTGAAATTATCTGGGGGGTGGAAATGAGGTGCCTTTTCAGAAGTAGGTCGTTCAACTTGTACATGGTGTTGGAAGGAAATATCAGAACCAAGAAAAGATTTGATTGGTAGAGAGACATTAGATCTCAGTTGAAGATTCTTGTCTAACTACTATCTGTTGCTACAGTCACATTCCTCTCTTTGCTTTTTCCAGTAAGGGAAGACTGAGGGGGAAGAGCAGAAGCAGGGAGTGAAGGATACAGAGCAGCAATACCATTCAAAAACATGTACATCCCTTTCTAACTCCAGCCTTGCTGTTGATTAGTTCCTAGTGTTTTCTTCTCTCTTCTAGACCTTGGCGATTGACTTTCCTCTTTATAGGTTTGACAAAAGTAAAAACTATCTCAGACACCTACCAGAAAGAAAAGAGATAAAACTTACTTTTAAGTGAAAGGACGCTTGTTAGAACTCATATTACACCTACTGAGTGAAGCTCAAGTCTTCCCAACACCACCTGTTCTGTCACCATGGTGCAGGCGTTGTCATCCTGGAAGCTGACTGTCAGAGGGCCACCAAGAGAGACAAATTAGATGCTGATGCTTGGGGTAGTGCTGGCATCCACAACATAGTCTCTGACCCAGGGAACTTTGCTCAGTTTCTCTTTGGACCAGTTGCATTACTGTGAAATGAAAGAGCTGCCCTCAAAGAAGGCTTATAATCAACTAGTTTATAGGCCATCCCTAGCACATGATATAATTGCTCCACCAATCACAGATGAGGAAGAAGGAAGTAGAGAAATCAGTAACTGGCCAGACTTCAGAGGTCAGGAGAAGTCTGGGACTGGCTTCTGCCACTGAAATTCTGATAATACATATTCAATAAATCTTGGGTTGAACTTGGTCATTTGTCTTATTGAAAAGTTAGAGAATGTCAGAAAATGGGTAAAGAAGAAGGAAAACAAGAAGTGGGAGGTAACATCACACAGAATTTGACATGACCCTATGAACTATTCTGGGCTCCAGTTTTATCTGCTGATACACTTTGTTCAGTTGTTACTCCTTGGGGAGAATCAAATCTTTGTCTAAGGGCCAGTGGCTTTCTAATCTTCTTTAAGATTCTACTTTTGAGGGGTTTTGTTTGTTTGTTTAAAAATTTTTGAGAATTACAGTGCTTTATAAAGAGTTTTTTGATTCTATGTCAATGATCTTTATGGAAAGAGGCTGCTGGGTGACTACAACAGCAAAGAGTAACAGATGCAAATTCGAATTTTCTAGATGATGCTGTCTAGATCAGATCTGTCCCTTTCTGAATGGGGTCAGGGGATGCCAAAAATATTATTGAAAATATTTACAATCAGTCATTTTTAAGTAATGTTGTGGGGGAGGTGGGGCATAGGAGTTTTTTCTTCTTCTCCCTCTTTCTAAGGCTCACATAACTCGTGCCCACACTTCATCTATGCCAGAGGTTTTTCCTGGATCCTTTCCTAACACACAACCCCCACAGTTGATACAGATCTTCCCATCTTACAATGTCATGCTCTCTCATACCTTTACACTTTTGCCTATGTTATGCCCTCTGTCTAGATGTTCTCTCATCCTTACTTTGTCTTCCCAGCAAACTCTTATTTACTCTTCAAGGTTCAGCTCCAAATATTATTTATCTGCTCACTCCTTCCTGACCTTTATTACTGTGGTAAAAAAATACATAAATTAAGTTTACTATCTTAACTATTTCTATTATACAGTTCAGCAGTGTTAACTATATTCACATTGTTGTCAACAGATATCCAGAATTTTTCATCTTGCAAAACTGAAACTCTATACCACTAAATATTAATTCTCCCCTCCTCCTATCCCCAGCCCTTGGTAACCACATTTCCACTTTCTGTTTCTATGATTTTGATTACTATAGGTACTTCATTTGAGTGAAATCATGCAGTATTTGTCCTTTTGTGACTGGCTTATTTCACTCAGCAAAATGTCCTTGAGGTTCATCCATTTGTAGCATGTGACAAGATCTCCTTCTTTCTAAAGGCTGCATAGTATTCCATGTAATGTATTCACCACATTTTCTTTATCCATTCATCTTTTCTAACCTTCTTTTAACATTTTCTCTGTTCCACTTTGCTAGGTTAAAGGTTCTAAAGTGTTGATGATGCTTTGTCACTTCCTAGGTTAACACAGTTGCCTTTTTCCTTAGTCTTAAGCAGAGTGTGGCTTGAAGGCAGATTCAGAAATAGTCTCTTTTCTTAGGAAGTCTGCAATCTAATTGTGGAAATGAAAACTGACACACATAAAACTACTGCACTGTGCAGTAGACACAGTCTGATGTGTCAGTCTTATAAGAGCTGTAAAGATTATTGAGAGGACTATTACAATGTGAGAAACAGTATTATAGACAACTTTTGACAATAAAATTTGACAACTTAGATGAAATGAAAACATTTCTTGAAAATGCAATTTACTAAACTTACATGAGAAGAAATAAAAAATTGAATAGTTCCATAATTGTTAACATGATTTGAACTTATTATTAAAAACCTTGTCATAAAGAAAATTTCCAGATAGTTTCACTGATCAGGTCTACTAATAATTTAAGAAGTAAATATTATCAACTTTATACAAAATCTTTCAGAAAATAGAGACGAAGGGAATACTTTCTATATCATTCTATGAGGTCAACATTTTCCTGATACCAAAATCAGACAAAAATATTGCAAGTAAATGAAATTATTATCTGATATATCACATGAAAAAGACTCAGAAATCCTTAACAAAATAGCAAATAGAATTCAGCAACATAATGATATATGCTAATATATCTGATCACCTGTGTTTTCCAAGGATTGCAAGGGTTCATTTAAAATTCTAAAATCCATCAATACAGTTTATCATATTAAGAAAATATACAGGAAATCATTTTAATAAATAAAGAATAAACATTTGATGATGTTCAATATCCATTTATGATTTAAAACTCTAAGAATCATGAATCACCAATTTAAAAGAACCTATGCACCCCAATGTTCATAGCAGTATTATTTACAATAGCCAAGTGCTGGAAACAGCCTAAGTGCCCATCAGTAAATGAGCAGATAAAAAAACTATGGTACACTTACACAATGGAATACTGTGCAGCAGAAAGAAAGAAGGAGCTCCTTCGCGACAGCATGGATGGAAATGGAGAGCATTATGCTAAGTGAAATAAGCCAGGCAGTGACAGAAAAATTCCATGTGATCTCACCTGTAAGTGGAACCTAATAACAAAACAAAGAAATGAGCAAAATAGAACCAGAGACTTGGAAATAAAGAACAAACTGACAGTGACCAGAGGGGCAAGGGGAGGAGGGTGATGGGGAAATGAAGGGGAAGGGGCAAGGCAAGGAACACAAATAGAGGACTCATGGGTACGGACAGTGGGGGGAGGTTGACTGTGGGAGTTAGAGGGATGGGGCAGGGAAGAACAGTGGGGAAAAAGTGGGACAGCTGTAACTGAACAACAATAAATAAAAAAAAGAAATAACAGTATAAAAAACTCTCAGAGACTTAATACTGGAAAGGAATTTCCTCAACTGATATAGAATGTCTTTTAAAATTGACAGCTGACATCATATATATTGGTGAAACTGAGTGCTTTCCCCCTAAGATTGGGAACATAGAGAAAATATTTACACTTACCATTTCTTTTGTATTTGAAGAACTACCTAGTACAAAACAAGAAAAAAGAAACAAAAGTCGCAAAGAGCAGATAAAAAGAAGTAAAATTGTCTTCTTCACAGGAGAAATCATGTTTACATATGAAATCCCAAAGAGGCTACAAAACAACTACTAGAACTAAGTGAATTTAGGAAGGATTAGTATATATGATCAATATAAAAATGTTATTTCTACAATTTTAGTAGTAAACAATTAAAAACAAAATAAGAAACAATCCATTGATAAAGCATTAAAAACAAACTACTCAGGAATAAACTTAACAAAATATGTGCAAGACTTCAATGCTGAAAACTACAACAATACACTGTTGAAAAAAAAACTAAGAAAACCTAAATAAATGAAGAGATATACCATATTAATAGATTGAACATTCAATATTATTAAGATATGAATTTTCTCCCAATTTAAGTATAAATTGAACATAATATTGACCAAAATACCAGTAGGGTTTTTAAAACATAGAAATTGAGAAACTGGTTCTAAACTTATATGGGAAATCAAAGGATCTAGAATAGACAAAACCTTGTAAAATAAGAGAAAAGTTAGAGGCTTTACTTGACATGATTTCAAGATATTATTAGGCTGTGGTGCTCAAGGCAACTTGGTATTGGTATAAAGATAGGCAAAGAGATCAATAGAACAGAATAAAGCAGAAATAGTTCTGTTCTAACAGAAATCAACTGAATATTTATATACCCGAAAGGCATCAAGGCTATTTAAAGAGAAAAGGAAAGTCTTTTCAAAAGAAAAAATGTATAATTTTATGAAAAAGAAAAGGTGTATTAACACTACCTCATACTATACTCAAAAATAAATTTGAGGTAGATTATAGGTTTAGACAAAAAAAGTTAAAATCTTCTAAAAAACATAGGAGAATATCTTCACAAAATTAAGGTAGGTAAAGATTTCTTAAATAGTACAGAAAAAGTACTAATCATAAAGAAAAATTAAAATTTTAACTTTATCAAAATTGAAAACTTCTGATTATCAGAAGATGCCAGCAATAAAATAAAAAGGCAATCCAGAAACTTGGAAAACATATTTGCATATGCATATTTGAAAAATATTTAAATACAAAGAACTACTATAAACAAAAGCAAAAAGTTAACCCATTAAAAATGGACAAATTTGAACTCATGCTTCACAAAAGAAGATATCAGATGAACAACAGGCAGAAGAACAGGCACTCAACATTGCTTGTCTCTGGGGAAATGTATTTAAAGTCACAATGTGATACCCTAGATAATGTATCACACTAACTAGAATGGCTAAAATTGAAAAGACTGACAACACTAAATGCTGGCTAAAGTATGGGTATGGAAAATCAAGAACTATCATACATTCCTGATAGGACTGTAAAAAGGTTCAACTACTTCAGAACACTGCTTCTTACCCTATCTTAGCAATTCCAATCTTAGCTATTTATGAAAGCGAAATGAAAACATGCCATCAAAAAGACTCTAGAGTATATTCAGAGTACCTTTATTCATAATAGCCAAATATTTCAAATACCTATTAACAAGAAAACCAATAAACAGATTGTGATACACTTGTACAATGGAATACTAACAGCAGTAAGAATGAGGACTGTTGGCAAGGATTTGGAGAAAGTAGAACCCTTGCACTTTGCTGGTGTGATGGAAAATGGTGCAGTCTCTGTGGGAAGCAGTTTGGTGAGTCTTCAAAAAGTTAAACATAGAATTACCATTGCCAGTCTAGTCCTAGGTATATACATAACAAAATTTAAAACAGGTACAAATACTTGTACACAAACGCTCATAGCAGCACTATTCACAACAGCCAAAAGGCAGAAACAAATACCCATCAGCCAATGAACAGATAAACAAAATGTTGTATGGACATACGATGGAATATTAGTCAACCCTAAAGGAATGAAGTACTGATACATGCCGCAATGCAGATGAATCTGGAAAGCATTATGCTAAGGGAAATAAGGCAGACACAAAAGGTCACATATGGTATGATTCCATTTATATGAAATGTCAGAATAAGTAAATGTAGATCGATGGTTGCCAGGGGCTGGAAGAAGGGGAAAATGGGGAGTGACTGTTTAATAGATAACAGTTTTCTTTTTGGAGAATGAAATTTCTTTTGGAATTACATAGAGGTGGTGGTTGCTCAATAAGGTGAATTCAATAAATGACACTGAATTATACATTACAAATAAAAGGAATGAATGACTCCTATCTGTACCAATGTTGATGGACCTCAAAAATGTTATTTTGAACAAAAGCTATCAGATACAAAGTACACACCATATGATTTGTGTCAGTTCTGTAGTTGCTTATTTGGGGATTGACTGGAAGGGAGCAGGAGAAAAATTTCTGAGGTTAAAGAAATGTTCTGTACCTTGACCGGAGTTGTGAAAATACAGATATATGTATACATCTGTGAAAACTCATTGACATATGCACTCAAGTCCTGTGCATAACTGAATGTAAATTTTATCTCAATTAAACAAAATTAGAGCAAAAATGAGGAAAATAAAGGCCAAAATCCTGTAAAAATGTAGGCAAAAACATGACAGACAATTCATAAAAAGATGTTTAAACATTTATAATGAAATGTGCAAATTAAAACTGAGCTGTTTCTTATCAGATCAGCAAACATGTAAAAGCTTGACCTACTCTGACATAAATGTGTGGGAAAACAGTCTTATATGTTGCTATGGTGAGAAATTTGGCAATATCTAACAAAATTACAGATGCATTTACCCTTTAATCTAGCACTCTCACTTCTAGGAATGTATCAGTCTTAGCCAGGGTGGCTTATAAACAATAGACATTTATTTCTCACAGTTCTGGAGAATGGAATTCCAAGATCAGGGTGCAGCTTGGTCTAGTGAGGGCAGACTTCCTATATCCTCACATAGAAGAGACTAGAGGGAGCTGTGGTGTCTCATATATAAGAGCACTAATCCCATTCATTAAGATTCCATCCTCATGACCTAATCATCACTCAAAGGCCCCACCTCCTAACACCATCACATTGGGTGTGAACTTTGGGGGAAGATAAACATTGAGACCATAGTGGTCCCCGTGAGACACATGTCCAATAATACAAAAATACGTACATGATAGGTTACTCATTGCAGTAATACTTAGAGTTGCAAAATATTGGAAATTCCCTAAATGCCCAAACATAGGGAATTGGCTAAATGAACTATGGTACATATACATAATTGAATACTATGAAGATTTAAAAAAGAATGACAAAGATCTCTGTGATATAGAGTGATTTCCAAGACACATCACATTGTTGCACAAAAGTACAAAATAGACTTCTGGTTTCAGGTTCTGCATGTAAGGAGTTAAGACTCTATCCTAACAACAAGTAAAAAGCTGAACAGACTAAAAAAATAAAGAACTCTCTTTGGATCCATAGAGAGGTGAGGGCACAGGCCCAACTGCTGCCCACAAGGTTGGAGAGACAGGTGATTACAGTCCATGACAGCTTTCCTCGAGCAGACTCATAAGTAAAAATCATTGAGGAAACCAGCACTGGGGTAGGAAAACCTGAATTATAATTGACATATTGCTGGAGGCTCAGTGTAGCCAACTCTGAGAGTTAAAACTCAGGAGCACTCAGTCATGGGGGCTCCCACAATATTGTGACATTTACCTCCAGGTTCTCACAGTAAATATTGGAAAGAATCCCCTTCTAGCAGGGACAAAGGTGCCATTTTGAAAAATGCACTATACATGTATATATATATATATTATATGTATGAGGTCTGTCCTGAAAAAGTTTATTCATTGTTAAGGAAACAAGAACAGTTTGAGCCACATTGATGTAACTTGGCAGCCAAGGAGAGCAGACTAGAATGTGTATGTGTGAACAGTGACAACTTCATTGCACTAGTCACTGGGGTGGTAGATGCCCTTGAATGAGCATATGTACTGTGTGGTCATCACATTCAAAATGACTGAGCAAGTAGAGCAAAAAATCTGCATCAAATTTTGTGTTAAGCTTGAACTTTCCTCCACAGAAACTATTCGGATGATTCAGAAGGCCATGACTATGGATCTCTGGTGATTGGCAGCTTCATCATGACAATGTGAGCACTCATGCATCACGTCTCATGCAGAGTTTTTTGGTGAAACATCAAATCACCCAGGTAACTCAGTACCCCTGCAGTCCAGATCTGGTGCCCTGTGACTTCTGGCTTTTCCCCAAACTAAAATCACCTTTGAAATGGAAGAGACTTCAGACCACCGATGAGATTCAGGAAAATACAACAGGGCAGCTGATGGTGATTGGGAGAACTGTGTAAGGTTCCAACATGCCTACTTTGAAGGGGACTGAGACGTCATTGTCCTATGTACAATGTTTCTTGTATCTCCTTCAATAAATGTCTCTAGTTTTCATATTACATGGTTGGGTACCTCCTGGACAGAACTCATATGTGTGTATATATACCCACTATACACATACACACACCAAGGGTCAGAAACAATGACACCACAGTTGCGATGACCAAAACTGGATTATAGGTACTGGTTCTAAATATGATTCTCTACTAAATAGGACCTTGGCCTTTTGAGGTAATGACTGACTCCAGGGCTTGGGCCGGGAAGGTTCAAGGTGAATATGCAATATCTTGTGGTAACTGAAAGTCAGAATAAAATGATGTGATCATGTCACAAAAGACACAGAAGCTGGCATGAGCCAAGTCTGGGACAATGTGAGCATCAGTGTACAATAACTCACTGAATAAATTAAGAATCCATGAGTCTCTACTGATAGCAAATATCTAATTAAGTAACTATGGAAGATGCAACAGCTCTGTGAAAATGGAATGCTGACTATTGAATATTAAAAGAATGGTAATACATTCAGACTCAAACTTCATGGGTGTCTAAAGATTATAATTGAACTGAGTTTCCATGTGTCTCCTGGGAGCAATCACAACTTTAGGTGTCATTCTACCAACACTCCAGCATGCTTTCTGCTCCAACTGCAACACCAAGACACTTTCATTTTCACCCTCTAACCCTGCCCAAGTGATTTGCATCTAAACCAAGTGAGTGCCTGTGACTACACTGGTACTGAGCACTGATGACACCTTGGAGTCACCTCCAGAGCTGGCACACTGAGCAGTGCCTGGGCTCCGCCCTCAGAGATCCTGATTTAATTGGCTTGGGGTGGGGTACAGGGGCCAGCATTTTAAAAAAGCTTTCCAGATAATTCTTTTTTGCAGCCAGGTTGAGAAGTATGGAAAACAGAAATAGCACATATTTCAGGATAGAAAAAAAGAAAGCACAAGAATTCATCAGTATTCAAGATCTCACCTTGCTATATAAAACATTAAATTCTCTATCCCTTTTGGGTGCTTACTTCCAACCAGTGTTCTATGTGGCTACATCTGCTATGGAAAGGAAGATGGAGGTTTGATCTTCACCCTGGTGAGTCACATAACCCTTTTATTGGGGGAGGACTAAATGCCTTTACGATTAGGTGCTCCTTAAAGCATTTTGTGGTGTTTCCACCTACTCCCTTTCAGTGAGGTCAGTGATTGGGAATACCACAGAGAGACTTCTGGGTCATCCTTGCCTTTACTGGCAATGGCACAGCTGTTTTAAAAAAATTGTGTGAGTGAGGCAAGAAAAGGGAAAGGAAAGGTGGTAACTAGATATATTGTCATATATCTAGTGCTTGTAGGCATATTGGTTTGGCTTGTTTATTGTTGATTTCCAGATCAAAATGTTCTCGTTACTTTTTTACCCAGAGCACTGAAGGAAGGGAAGCATCAGATGGTGGTGTGTTTTTTTTTTATTAATTTTTATTGTTATTCAATTACAGTTGTATGCCTTTTCTCCCCTTCCCTCCACCCCACCCCAGCTGAACCCACCTCCCTGCCCCACCTTCACCATCCCCCCCGATTTTGTCCATGTGTCCTTTATAATAGTTCCTGCAATCCCCTCTTCCCACTGTCCCCACCTGCCTCCCCCCTGGCCACTGCTAGACTGTTCCCAACCTCAATGTCTCTGGTTGTATTTTGTTTGCTTTTTTCTTCTATTGATTATGTTCCAGTTAAGGGGATGGTGTTTTTAATGGGACAAATTTGATGATGTGATTTTAAAAAATTACTTGGTCAATAAGGACTCACGAGCGTGTAGAGAACGGTATTTGATTGGGAAACATAAACAAGTGTAGAATTGATGTCATAGGATGGTAATGGAAAAACAATTTTATGAACTTTCAGACCCAGTGTCTCTTCAACCCCCACACAATTAAATTAAAAATGTTTAAAGTTTGTCTTTGTTAACTGTCACCAGGAAACTTGCTGTAAATGCCCATCAGGGTTGATTTCATTGCTAGAGGAAAAAAGGAAGACAATAATGTAAATGGTGAAAAGTGATGCTGCTTTTTGCATCTGTCTAGTCAGTTGTTGGAGTTCCATTCACTACCAGTAGCTATCAGTTAACTTCTTTCTAAATGTCTACCTTCATCGGTTTGTCTTCAGAAGTTTTTTTTAAACTACATTTTTAAAAAGATTTTATTTGTTTTTAGAGAAAGGGGAAGGGAGGGAGAAACATCAATGTGTGGTTGCCTCTCATGCACCCCCTACTGGGGACCTGGCTGGCAACCCAGGCATGAGCCCTGACTGGGAATCGAACCAGCGACCCTTTGATTTGGTTCACTGGCCAGCACTCAATCCACTGAATCACACCACCCAGGGCTGTCTTTAGAACTTTTGAAGGGAGATCTATGTGAGTGAGCAGAAGTGGAAGGGACTGTTATCTCAAATTGCATGGATCTATTTAGATCTAAAATATGGCTCATAATTTAAAAAAGAGGCACTAGGTTTGAGGATCGGCCTTGTATTCTGGAAGTTACTTTTTCAGTTTGCAGATTCTCTTGTGAGCTTCTATACATTTTCCCAGTTTGTATACTTTCCATTTCTTCTCTCCATCTGGAGTAATTGTCTAGTCCTGCTTTTATACTTCCTTTTTTATTGTAAAATCTCCTTAGACCATTTTAGCTGTAACTGATCCTGCATTTTCCTAACACTTTTACAGAATGCACCCCCATATCTAGAACACATTTTGGTTTTAGTGCTTGTTGCTACCTCATATGCATGTATCTTGTCTTTCTAACAAAACTTTAAGCTTTGTTAAACTTTAAGCTGCTTAAAGAAAGGAATATCTTAAAACTTCTGATCTCCCCCAGCTTCTAGCATCACATTGCACATATTCTGGGTAAGACTTTAGCTAACAATGAACTAACCTTGAGCTACAGAGATTTTGCATAATAAATCATTCTGGTTTGAATATGGTGTTTCCTGTTGGGACTGTGACTAATAGCAAATGATATCATATTTTAGGTGTAAAAAGGGACGCAGGCATTTTTAAAATACTATGATTTCTTCTTTTGTGGAGCCAAGAATCTTTCTGTAAAGTGGAGAGTCATCTTCTAATTTATCATTTATGTAACATCTATAATTTTTGAGTTTTTATACCGTGATATTTCTACGTAGAGCTAACAGAAAATGAAAAACAGGAAAACCATGGAAAAGGATTATGTTTTACAAACAGCATTTTATTTGGTGCCATCTGAACAAAGGTCTGGGTTTGGTGGTACAGTTTATGGGTTGTTCAAAACTCAGTTTCCCTCCCTCACTTCAATCTTAGCCCAGAGCCTGTCTCTCTTCCTCCCTTGGCTCCCTCTCCTCCTCCGCAAGGACAGAGTTACAACTTGAGCTCTGAAAGGATATTGTGGATATTAGACATGGGAGCCCCTTTTGGTCTGAATGAGTCATTACAGTTTCCACCCTCGGAGAATTAAAGTCAGTGGTGGTCTAGTTGCTCTCTGTTCTATTACCTTATTTGGCAGTGCTCTGCATGGTTCTTTAAATGACGCAAGGCCTCTGAAATTTCTTTCCTGAGCCTTTCCAGTTTATTCAAAACCTCAGAAGAGATCTTGGTCTGTAATGCTGAGTTAACATGTCTGCTTAACTAAGTACAATGCCTGAAATAATAGAAAGATAGGTACTGTATATGATTCAGCAACTTATTAAAATAAAAGATTACAAATTGTTCCAATGGCTGTATCAGACAATTACCATGCCATGCTTGCAAAACAGCTGGAATTAGTACGAGGTTTCTGATCTACAGCTTACGCTGACATTAAGATGAGCTCATGGAGAACCATGTGCTAATTTTAAAATTGTAATACCTTCTTTGTAGCTTCCCAAGCTTCCTTTACATATAGGTCTGCTCATTTAGCACCCATTGTCCTTTGCAGACATCTTATTACTAAGATGATTACTTATTTTCATCTACTACCATACATGTAATGCATGATGGCCCCCCCCCAAAAAAAAACCTGTCACAGCCCTGGCCAGGTGGCTCAGTTGGTTGGAGCATTGTCCTGTACACCAAAAAGTTGTGGGTTTGATCCCCATTCAGGACACATGCCTAAGTTGTGGGTTCGATCCCTGGTCAGGGCGTGTAAGGGAAAAAACTGATCAATGTCTCTCTCTCTCTCTCTTCCTCTTTCATTAAAATCAATAAACATATCCTTGGGTGAGGATTAAAATAGATAAACAAACAAACAAACAAACAAACTGCCAGCAAAAAGGCAAAGCCTACATGTGCATCAGGCAGTCTTCACGGTGCCTGAGACTGACAGAACCAACAGCCAGTGAAACTAATGCTTATCTTCATTTTAGGGCTAGGGAAGGAGCCAGGGAGAGATTTAGGCATCAAGTCTCCCATCCTGAGCATTTACAATATAATCCAGTGACATTTTCTCACACTGAGGCTGTCAGAGGCAAGGATACTGGTCAGTGTTGCTAGGTGGGAGGTATCTAGACTTGTGTCTGTCTGCCTTACCTCCATCAGAAAGTGGTTTAGAGTCCCATGAGAAGATAAATTCCTAGGGGTAAGGCAGCCCATTTCCTTCTTTGGACTGCTCAAACTATTGGCATACGATTCTGTTTGGTTTTTATATTTATTGTGTTTAAGCTTCTTTTTTGTAGATGTACTTGAAACTTTAGCCTCGTTTAAGAAACTTTGAGGACATTTGGGTCTGTATTTTGCATAAGTTCATCTAAATGTATTCAAAAGCACCCCTAAGGTGATGGGAAAAGATCTTGAGCCTGGCCAGTGAGGTTCAGTTGTTTGGAGCATTGTCCTGTAAATTGAAATGTTGTGGGTTTGATTCCCTGTCAGGGCACATACCCAGGTTGCAGGTTCAATCCCCAGTGCATACAAGAAGGCAACCAATCAATGTTTCTCTCTCACATTGATGTTTTCTCTCTTTCTCTCTCCCTATCTCCCTTCCTCTCTTTCTAAGAGCAATGAAAAAATGTTGTTGGGTGAGAGTTAAAAAAGAAGAAGATTCTGAGTAAGATTTGACAACTTTGAACTGTGGAAGGATTATGTATTTTATTGATGTTCATAAATAGTATATTTTACTATGTAACAAACTTTATTTACTTCTTCATGTCCCACCTCAATTTACAAGTGATTTTACATTACGCAGTTTATATCCCAAATAGGTAAAAATTTCATGAAAAATATAAACAGAAAACCAGGTCCAAGGGACAGAGAATACAATATGCCACCCATACAGGGCAATACTGCTGTTTGGATGGGGCCTCGAGTCTGACTCTTGGTCAAAAAAGTGAACACAACCAATGAAGCGCTCGTAATTAGAGAGGAGAAAGTAAGAGCATCTTCAGTAGAAGCAAAGATTTATGTTAGCATTGAGATGAAAAGAGATTCACTTGAGGACTCTACATTGTGAACTCTGAGCCATGTGATAAACAATGTCCTCAACAACAATTTTATAGTAAATGAGGAAATATATATTTTCTATGGTTGTTTCTCAAAGCACACTTGATGAAAGCTAGCACCTTGATGTTAGCACTCGGTTAAGTCGATTCTCAAAGGAGGTAGACTTTACCAAGTGCTTAATTATATAATCTTTTGGAGGTCCTACTTGATTCAAAAATAGTATTTATGGCTTCTTAAATTAGTTTTCCTTACTTTTTCTAACAGTCCTTTGTGGTCCACTCATGTGGCATAAGTGGCTGGTGGGCATTTCCTCTGAAACCCAGTTGACCAGGGCTTTAATGACATAATAGTTATTGATTTTATCCGGTTATAAATGAATACACACCCACTGTATAAAAGTGTATAAAACACAGAAAAATAAAAGAAGAAAAATCACGCCTAAGCTCATTACCTAGAAATTTCCACCATTAACATTTTTGTGTATTTTTTCCTCACATTTTCTAATGTATGCATACACAGAGACACACACACACACATAAGCAGTGTCTATGTCTTGCTATTTAAGACTCATTAGTACACTTTAAGAAACACAAGGTCTTTGCTATCATGAAAATTATGGTCTAATAGCAGGAAAAAGTAGAATTAAAATAATCATGTAGACTAGGGCATTATTACAAATTGCTTTAAGTGCCACAAACAGAAAGACATATTTCTATGCTTTCATGTACAAAGTAACAAAAGAAAACTGAGTTGAACTGGTGTGACAGGAAAGTCTTGCTTAGGGATTTAAAACTGAAGATGTAACATAGGCAATCGCTTAAAGGTAGGGTGTCATTTAAAAAAGATGACATTGCCCTGGCCAGTGTGGCTCAGTTGGTTGGGCATCATTCTGCAAACAGAAAGGATATGGGTTCAATTCCCAGTCAGGGCACATGTCTGGATTGTGGGTTTGGTCCTCAGTTAGAGTGCCTGCAAGAGGCAACTGGTCGATGATGTTTCTCTCTCACATTGCTGTTTCTCTCCCTCTCTTCCTCCCTCCCTTCCCCTCTCTCTAATATCAATAAAAAAAATTCAAACATGGTGTCAGTTTATCATATCAATAGCTTAAGGAAGGATGCCTCTTTTTCCACACTTTTGATGAATACTTTGCATTATTAAATTGTTTGAACTTTTCCAAATTAAAAAGTAAAAAAAATATATTCCTCTTATGTTGCCCTGAAATTTTTAGTGAGATTGAGCATATGTTTCAATATTTATTGGCCATTAAATATTTTTTTTCTGTGACAATCCATGAAGTACAAAAGCATTTTTTCTGGAGAGAAAGTCTGTTCTCAACATGCATATCTGTTCTCAAACTGACCCTCAAACAGTTCAGCATCACTAATTTGGACTTGTTCTGAACAGGAAGTTTAATTTTCCACATGGCAGCCTTACAAATATTTAATCACTGCTATCATTGTCCTGTTAAGCCATCTTTCCACAGATTCTATATCCTCAGTGCACTAAACCTTATGATATCTTTCTTTGCAAGGGTGGTAGGGATCACACTGCTTCAGCTTGGGATCAGCAGCATAAACTGGGACAGGTCTAACACATTCTATGTTCCTCTCTTCTCCTTTTTTATACATCCAGAGTCTTCCTGCTTCTAACACTTGCCTCCTCCCAAAACAAGGAAGATCTGGCGCTGTTACATTGTAACTAAAATTCATTCCCTCCGATCTGTTAATGTCTACGTATTAAGCTTGTCCAATACTTCTTTCTATTCACAGAAAACAAAGTCAGTGTATGTGTCAGCTGGGGTGTGGGGGAAATAAAGGTGCACTTTCCTGTAACAATCAACATTTCAGGCTGGATTTTTCTCTTTGCTTTCAGGGAGGTAGAGTTTAAGATGTTATTGAAAGCCATTCCTAGAGCTGTCACTAGGGGGAGTGTGAGTCAAATTTTTCTTGAAAAATTCCAGAAAGGGGATTGGAATGCTGGGGCACAGAAAACACTAAAAATTTAGAAAGGAATTTGTGGGGTGTGTCCTGCCTCTTACACTGAGCCTGGGCCTGGATCTGCTGGAAGCATAGAACTTGGTGAGGGACTCGCCTGCAGGTGCAGGATTCCCCTGCTGCAGGGCTGACAGTGGAGGCCAGGAGGTGGGGGGAAGAGCAGCATTCCCTACCCTTCCTGGAACAAAAGACACGTAAGATCTGATCGGTGGGCTTTCTGAACACGCTTTCTGAAGTAGGTGCATGCCTCTGTGATCTTGCTTTGATATGTGCATACATTATCTGCTTTTGCATGTCGTTTTGTCTGTGTCATGTGGCAACTAATGTTTAATGAAGGGAAACACTCCAAAACATGAGTCCAGGCACTATGACATTAGATGATAAAAAATGTTTGTGAGTCCAGCTTGGTACAAACCAATATTTTAAGGACAATAAAGGGTAGTTAAAAAAGAAAAGAAAGATAATTCCTGGACTTGCAGTTTTACATGTTGTTTGGCAATTTGCAATATTTTCATTTCCATCCTTGCCTTACTTCATCAATATCTCATTAATCCTATTATTTTCATCTGTCTTTAAGACCGTAAGTCTGGCCCCTGGTCCAAAAGAAACTTTTCTTGATCTGACATTGCTCCCCAACCCCACCCCAAACCATGACCCATCACTCAACCAGATTTCTTGAGAGTGGTCACGTCCAGCACTTCCTAATCAACCCAGTCCTCAGCTGTGCTTTGGGTTCTGCCCACATCACTCCATGACACTCTTTGGGCAAAGGTCACAAAAGATGGCATCCACTGGAAGGGATCCCTCCTGCCCCACTTCCCAACCACCTGCTCCCTTCCATAGAGACAGTTACATGAGAAATCTTTACTCCAGAGATATTTATACACACTACACAGTAAAATATATTCATTTGTCTTTCTCTTTTACATCAAGATACCATGCATGACATATGCACTATTTTGTACTTACTTTTAAAATATATATAATGTATTTTGATAACCTTTCCATATAAAGAAGTTACTTTTTCCCTTAAAGTGCAAGATGTTCCATCATACTGATGTAATAAAATGTATTTAGCTAGACTGCTTTTAATGAACATTTAATAGTTTTTGATATTTTGCTATTACAAATAATGCTGCAGTGACTAAAGTTGTACATACGTTACTTCATACTAGTGTGAGAGTAATTGCAGGAGAATTGGAATTGCTGGGTCAAAGATGTGTGTGTTTATAAAATGTGGAAAATGCCTGTTTCTCCACCCTACTCAAACTTTTTGTTTTTTTCTAACCAGATAGGTGAAAAGCAGTGCCTTTGAATCATCTTTTCTTATGTTTAAGACCATTTGGGATTATTTTTAAAATATGACTCAGACCATGTAACATTACCATTTCTTGGCATTTGTGAATTTCTGAGATCACCCCATCACCTTTTTTTAAAGGATTTTATTTATTTATTTTTAGAGAGAGGGGAAGAGAAGGAGAAAGAGAGGGAGAGAAACATCAATGTGTAGTTGCCTCTCTCATGCCCCCTACTGGGGACCTGGCCCATGAGCCAGGCATGTGCCCTGACTGGTAATGGAACTGGTGACCCTTTGCTTCACAGTCCAGTGCTCAATCCACTGAGCCACACCAGCCAGGGCTCCCCATCACCTTTTGCATACCTCTCAAACTCCTGGGATAGCCTTTTCTCTTCCTCTAGCCTCCTTTGTTGCTGTACCCCTTTCCTACACTCAGCACTCCAGGCTCACTGAGCTTCTTTCTGTCTGGAACACTAGGCTTTCTGGTGCTTTTTATCTGCAGTGTTCTTCACCCCAGGCCTCATGTATTTAACAACTATTATCCCTTAGGACTCAGCTCCTCAGGGAAGTCCTCCACACCATCCACTTCCACATGGCCTAGCAACATGGCTTAGCGCTGTTAGGTCCTTGTGATTTTTCTCTCTCTAGCATAATTCTTGACAGGATGTTGGCCCTTAGTAAATATGTGTTGAATGGCTGAAGGGCTCAATATCATTGCAACTAAATAGCCTTTGTAATTTATACACACACACACACACACACACATTTTTTTTCCTGACTTCTAAGCAGGATTTCAGCTGCCAAATGAAAATTTCCAGATACACTTATCCTTATTCTATTGTTACCCGTGAATTTTCTGTCTTTTTTCCTTTTTTCCCTCTGAATTAAAAACAGCCAGAGAAATAAATGCCTCTCAGAGTCCATAAGATTGAAAGTTATTTTACTTAGAGATGTGATGGTTCAAGAGAAGTATGCTATTTGTGGTGGCTTTCATTAAAGAAAAAAAATCAAAATTTTGAGACACTACATACTTCTAACTTTCTTTTAGTGGGAATGGAAAATAGTTGGCATTTTCATTTAGGAGTCGTTAATATTGATTGGCTTGACCTGCACATCAGGGCTCAGTGCCCAATTCTCCAGTATAGTAGACTTCTTTTCTTGTTCCAGTTTGGCTCCAAGGAAAACTGACTTCCACATCATGCTTTAGGGAGTGTCTGTTCTGGCACAGAGAAGGCTACGGTCCTAGGCCTCAGCGAGCCTGGTTACTGGTCCTGGCTCAGCCAAGAATTAGCCATAGGACTGGAAAGTTCTCTCATCAGCAAAGCACAGGGTTCAGATTAACTAGTTGCTAAGCTCTCCATTAGTACTGACATTCTTTAATTTTAAATATTTTTCTATTAGGATTTAATAAAATATTTAACATCTTATAGGGGAAAGTAATTTTCTAGGAATTCAGTTTTTCATTCATTCATTTCCCAAATGATTCCACACATATTCTTGGGCAAAACAATGTCACATTAAATAGTAAAGCCAAATTTTACCAGCTAATGACGGTCATCTTTTTATGCAGTTACACCACTGCCTTGCAAATCCCATGTATATGTTTCTCCAGCACACTGAGAGGTGTCTTCCTTGAGTCCATGACTGTGTGAAACATTCCAGGCCCCCATCGCTTTTCCAGGCAGAATGTGGGCCTGAGATTCTTCAGCATTGCTGCCCCATCTCTAAACACCTGGGAATGCTTTTCTACAAGTGTCTTTATCTCCCCTGAACTTAAACCTGAGAAGGCAAGAGGCAGTGGCTGCCTCTTGGAGCCGAGGAGGCGCAGTGGCCATCATGTCTCCTGGGCCTCCATAGTTCAGCTTCTCCATACTCTTTGCAATTGCCAATATCCTTATTCCTCCTGAGGCTGAAGACTAAAGGCCTAAGATGAGGTGATTAAAACGAGCTAAGAAAAGTTTGAATTGGGCCTACATATGTTATAGAATTTGGGTTTTTTTTTTTTTTTTGAATACTTGCCTTGAGTCAGGTTCTACCTCATGCACTAGAAGGCACGGATTCCAATTGTGGACACGGTTCGAGCGTGCTTTTCAGAGGGACTCTCAGAGCCTGTGCAGATCAATGGCTGTGGTATAGACCAAGGAGTTTTAAGTGGGGCAAGTTTTACTTACAATCACTTGCCAGTTGTATTGAACTTCAGTTTTGGCTAGCCAGGACACTTACTGCAAATTCATTCAATAAATGTCTTTAAAATGTTTTTATAAAAAATCTATTCATTTCAGGCAATGTGTTAAAACACAACAGGGTAAACTAAGGTCTATGAAATGTGGCTGTTGCTCTCAACAACTTATATTCACATATGTAAGTATTCAAATAATCATAATGAGAAACAGAGTGACAAATGTCAAAACAAAAATTAAAAAAATTAGCATTCAGTTAGGGAAATACTACTTTCAGTAGCAGAGTGAAAAGTGAGGCAGAGGGGGACGCCTAGTGCAGCGGGGATGGGAAAGATGGGGAGAACTCAGGTCATGGAAATGGAGACCAGAGTTATCCAGTCAAAGAACATGCTCCAGTAAAGACTGCCAGTGACAAAATCAAGAATGGGAAGAGATTTTGGCTAAAGCTGAGGGCACACAAAGATAGGGGTAAGAGATCTAAAGGGAATACAATGGTGCCAGGTCAGGGATGTTCTTAATCAACAGCAGAATGCCAATTTATTAACAAGGGTAAAGTTCTGCTCAGAAATTTAGAAAGCACAGAAGAGTATAATAGTACTTTAGATTTTATTTTATCAAATTAATCAAATCAAAGTATTTGATACTTGAAAAAATTGCCTTGTTTTTCTAGAACTTTGACATATATAGAACCACTGAAAAATACTGACTATACATTGGGTTTTACTGTTGTACTATTTCTGAATCATGCTGGCTTATTTTCCTAGCGCCTTTTCCCAAAATTCACATATGTGGTATTGACCATCCCCTTGGGACTCTAAACAAGAGAGTGCTCTAAGTGGGTAGTGGCATCTTGACCCACGCTGCGGGCAGAGGCCAGGAGAGGCGAGGCATAATTGCGGTGGTCTGGGAGACACAGGCTGTCTCTTGTGGAAGGGCCATGGCTATCACTTAGAAATGGCATCTATCCAGAGGCACGAGAATGTCATAGCTCAAAGTTGTATATTGGTCCAAAGCCATTTGGGAGTATGAAGGGTTACTCTAATCTATGCCATGCGTGCTCTGTTTCAAATGGAGATTTTGTTCCTTTTGGCTTCCTGGGGTTGGTAGTGTTTGCTGCATCCCTCTGTGATTTGCTTCTCCACAGATTTAGCCCCAATAGAATGCTATCGTTAAAGGCCTTTCCTGTGGACTTGCCATTCCATTTTAACAGAGTTACACTGAGAGAGTCTTCTGGTTTCAAATTTATGTTCATCAAATATTTTTTATTAGTTGCCATTGAGGAGTTAAGAGTTAAAATCTAATAAAAGGTAGTATAAAAGCAAATATCTATATACATACACACATACATATATAGTGTACATGTATACATACGTATGTACATTTATATGCATGTATGTATATATGTGTATGAAATTTTCATATGTATGAGTAAAATCAAACTCAAGGGGACAGAACCTTTTATTCTGTAATTGGAATCTTGGCCTCCAATAAGAAACTGTATCTTCCTATGACTTACAAATATAAAATCAGAATCTTTATGTTTTAGTAGGAAGTAGACCAGAATTCCAAGAAAATTTTCCTGGAGCCTGTGGCTTGCTCATAGGCAATAGGTCAGAAGAAGCCTATTAGACCCCACAGAAGAATGGGCGCCTCTCCCAACCCCTTCAGAGCTGACCCAGCTGTAAAGAGTAACTCTAAGCCTGTGTAGATGGAAGCAGTCAACATCAGTCCAGGGAAACTTGTAGATGCTTTTTCAGGGTGTCTCATTCCAAGAATGTGTTTTCTTTCTGTATGTGGTTTCTTTTAAATGTGCAATACTTTACTGCTTAGGTTTGTGAGGAAAAAAATAAATAAAGAGGGATACATGTAATTAAAATAAAACCAAGCCCATAGAAGGCTGTTTATAGAACAGTGAAATGTTTTCACACACAAAAAATCAGCAAGTCTCATTGCCCCCAAAGGAGAAGCCATTTATTTTTCTTCTACACAATTTGTGCAGTGCCGAAGCTGCGCGCAGCCTGGCTGGCAATGGGGCCTCCAGAGGCCAGCTGCACTGTCAGCGCTCAGACGCAGGGGAGTGTTCTGCCAGGCTCACCTCTTAGGCGTCGCTTTAATTCTCTCCTTGCACTTTGTTGAAGGAAATTGTTTTCAGCTAAGCTTGCTGACAGACTGAACTGAGATCCCGAGAAGTTACTTCTCAGTAGTATGAAGCAGAGTCCATTGGTTAGAAGTGTGGATCATCCTTAACAAGCCAGACAAAAACTAGCCGCCACTGTCTGCACCCCCATCCCACCCACTAACACTTGGATCAATTTAATCCTGAGGTGCTGATAAGGAACGAGAAAGAATTGGAAAGGTTAAAATAACCAATTGCAACAGGAAGTCAAAGATAGCACAATTTACAACTGCAGCACCAGAGGGTCGTTTACCCTAAGTGCTTTCAAAATTCAAAGTCCAAGTCAGTTGAGATCTGTTCTGGACGATATTTGTTTCAGTCATTAGCCAATTTTAGTGGAGATTATTTTTGCAGGGACCTAGGAAGGCCACCCAGGCTTGTTTGGTATTTTCTAGTCATTTCTGAGGTGTCCGAATAATCCTTTCCTCCTCTTGGATAATCCCGGAGAATTCTCTTCCTCCTCTCACTCCTGACTCTGCAGCCCACATTGTGCATAACTTCACTCCTACTTCTTCTCTCAAGAGTAAATCATTGCTTTCTCTCAAGAATGACAGGGTTGCCAGACCTCAGGGACCACTGTTGGGTCATGTGGGGTCCTTTCTCTGCACGTGAGCTGCCCCTCACATGCAGAGAAAGGGGCCCACATGACCCAGCAGGGCTCAACTGTTCTCTTCATCTCCAGTATGCAGCCCGGAGCTGGGCTCATCACATTGGAGCAAACTTCTGTGAAGCTCTGATCAGAGGGGACATTTGGAAACACTCAAAACAGTCCATGTTAACCCCCACATGTTCCCGCCATAAGAATGTTTTCCCTTAAACTTTGAGAGATGAGTCAGAGATAGCAAAAGTAAGAGCTGGAAAAAGTGATTCTCCCAGGAGACCTGGCAGTGAAAGTCTGCCTTCAAAGCAAGTTCTTCATGGAAAATGTCTTTTCTCAAGAGTACCAAATCTACTAATTATGCAAGCAAACTTTGCATTGGCCATTGCTACCCAAATGTGTTAGTGTCTGTCAGCCTGCCAATGTGTGACTTTTGGAAATACCATTTGCTCAGTCTGTTTTTCTCATAGGGCTTATTGACACACACGCTGCAGCAACTCCATGGCATTCCCAGCTACAGCATGTTAAATATCAGTTAACCTTAGCGTTCTGTCTGGACCACATTCCTATGAGTCTGGCTCTACATTGCTGAAGGGGAATGCAAACTTGGCCCGCTGTCCCCTGCCTCTGTTACAGATGCTGTCACCCTCTCAGATCCTTCCACCCAAAGTTCAGACCTTTACACAGAGCAGGGTAGTTGACCGGGCATCCAGCAAAGACAAGTACATTTCCACACATGTGCACAGTTTTGAGTGAGGCTCATAACAGCGCATCAGAAGTACCTCAGCTGTCTCTGAACTGTGGAAGATGAAGTTGTGTTCAGGTTTTCTACTTAGCACATCTTTGACCTTCCTATTCCTTAAACTTTGATGACTCAGGTGACAAATACAGTTATTTTCTACTCAAAAGCAGTTGAATGGGTGGTAACTTTTATAGCATTAGGGCAGGTATTGTTTTAGGAAGTGTAACTTCTTAGAGCATTGTGTGGTGCTTGATTTTACTCTGGGGGGACACGTAGGTTCCTTTCATTTTCTTAAGCAGATGATTAATTAATAAAAGAACCCAGGTATTTAGTCTTTTATTCTCTAAATATAGGCTTTCAAATATGTGGTACTTAGAAAGGAAAAGGATGGTATTGAGGTAGGTTTCCTTGTCTTCTAGGCATAAAAATTGTAATTTCCCAAATGTTTCATTTTGTTTCTTACTTCCATACCTTTGAATATTTGGAGTGAAAGATTTCTACATTTCTGTGTTGAGTAAACTCCTACTTATCCTTCAAAATGCTGCTCAGGCACCATTGCCTCTTTAAACCATTTTTTAAAATCTTTTTATATTATTATATGTATTATTCTATATTATAAATAAATGTTGGCTCATTTATGCATGACTTTCTTTAAATTTGAAAATTGTCTGGCAAGATTTATTAGTTATTAACATGTTGAATTGAATATAGTGAAGAATTTGATATTGCAGAAAAAGTAGTTGAGA
This sequence comes from Desmodus rotundus, assembly GCF_022682495.2. Classification (NCBI taxonomy): domain Eukaryota; kingdom Metazoa; phylum Chordata; class Mammalia; order Chiroptera; family Phyllostomidae; genus Desmodus; species Desmodus rotundus. Next base: position 38,916,195 of record NC_071397.1, on the reverse strand, counting down.
ATTTAACCTTAAATCATTTTTCCTAGGTGGTATTATTAGACTTGGAATCCAAACCTGTAGTCTCAAGTTTAGAAATATATTACATCTTAGTCATACCAAGTGGTGTACTGTGTATATATAAGTGAGTTTACAGGAATATTTGTAAACAGCGGCTTACAAAATACCCATAATTTCATTGGTAATACAAAGCTAATGCTTTATATGTAATAATACGCCCACTTCTTAATGACTGCTTTTATTTTTCATAGACTTCAAACAATCTTTATAGACATTTGGTTTATTAACCTATCTACACTTACAACACCTATTATTATTGTTTCATTATTTATTTTTAAATATGTAATTGTTACTATGTTTTTTCATTGCCATTTAGTTAGTCCCTATACCCCCTCCCCCCACCAATCACCACACTGTTGTCTACGTCTATGAGTCCTATTGTTTTAGTTCATTGCTTATAGTTCCAGTCTTTTAATCAGTTACCCTGGCTTTTCTTACTTTTCGTCTTTTAAAGTTGAATGTTTCTATGCCTGTATTTTGTTAAAATATTTCCTCACTTTCAACCTGTGGCTATACTTCAGAGTCTCAATTTTACACCTGGATGGGATTGTTAAAATATCATCTAATTTTTTGTTTGTTTCTTAATAACAGAGCAAACTGAGAGGCAAAAATGGTCCATCTTCACTGATCTCTTCCTACCTCCAAACTTTTTTCAGATAAATCAGGTAGGTAGATAGTATAACTTCACTAGATAGTATGACTAGTCTGCCTGTTTGCTCTATGCTCCTGGGTATAATGGGGAAAAAGTTGGTCCTTATTGACTTCTTATTCTAGATTTCATTTTTCACATTTCTTCTATAAGAGTTGAAATACTGCTTCTATTTTAAAATTCCTTTGACTTAGATAAGGTTTTTGCTTTCCCTTGTTTGATTGTGTGGTTTTTCTATATTCTTAGTGGTTACATTTTATGTTTATTTAAACCATCTATTTTTTATTTGTGTGGTTAACATATGTGATGCCTCTCATTTTTCTTCCCTCCACATTTTCTTTAATAGAAAACAATCCTAAATTTTGGTTAGCACATTCCACGTCTTTATAAGGTATTGTGAGTTCCTTTGTCTGGCTATTAATATTCTTTACTTAAAAGAATTTCTTCCATAGAATTCTTAAATATCCAAGCTAATTTCCAATGCTTCCAACCCTTTCAAACACCCTCCCTCTGTGTTAAGCCTGTGCGTGAAGACATCCAAGGATAGGAAATTCAGTATTTCCATGAAATTACAACTGCCTCTGGGCTTGGTACCTTTCAGAATCTTCTTTTCATTCCCTGGAATCAGTTTCTCTCAGTAATATAATTCTGACTTCAGAGCCATAAAAAACAACTCTAGCTCTACTTCCAGCTAGCTGATCACGTATTTGAAAGGAGCTTTCATTTCCCCCTGTGCCTGTTGTTCCTCATGCTAAACATTCCCATTTCCTCTAAACCACAGTCCAATAATTTGGTTTTGCATTCTCTTATCATCCTGATTGTCTATTAGAGGCCCAGAACCCATTACAACTCGCCAGGTATCCTCTGACGGGAGGGGCAGAGCTCCCTGCTTTGCTCCTGATCTGCACAGCCATGCTTTTCATTTCAGGCACATTGCCATCAATTCACACTGAGTTGTTTTTTTATGGGTTGACTTGTGTCCTCCCCAAAAGATATGTTGAAGTCCCCCAGTACCTCAGAATGTGACCTAGTTTGGGAGCAGGGTTTTTATAGAGGTAAATAGGTAAAATGAGGTCATCAGGGAGGGCCCTTATCCATTAGTCTGGTGTCCTTATGAAAAGAGGAAATTAGGACACGGAGACAGACACGCACAGAGGGAAGATGATATGAAGACACAGGGAGAAGATGGCCATGTGACTGAAGTGATGCATCTACAAGCCAAGGAACACCAAAGATTTTTGACAAACACCAGAAGACAGAAAAGGTGAGGAAGGACTCTCCCTTAGAGCCATCAGAGAGATCACAGCCCTGCTGACACCTTGGCTTCCAGAACTGTGAGGCAACAAATTTCTGTTGTCTTAAGTCACCCAGTTTTTGATACTTTGTTATGTTATCCAGTTCTTGGTACTTTGTTATAGTCTTAGGAAGTTAATACACTGTCCTTTCACCGAAATGTCCTGCTTTTTATTCCCCCTTCTGTAATCTTTCTTTCCCTTCTATTGTAATAATATTCTGGTCCTTCCAATCCATGTGAAAAGCTCCTTATTTCTTTTAAGTTTCATTTTTGTTTGATATGGCTCATTATTTAAGCCAATTGAGATCTTCTATATCCTGTTTCCTTCATGTGGGGATTTGCTATCTGTCCCTGCTTAGGCGTTCTCAGAGTTGCTTTTATTCAAACCACTGGTGAAAGCATTGAATGGGATTTGATAGATGCTCCTGGAATTCCCTTTAGGTCTACACTACCTTTTTTTTTAAACCTCTGTTGTTCAACTCATTTTAAAACCAGCTAACTTCCTTGACCCAAATTATAGTTCTCTGTTTTGAATGCAAGACAAAATATTATAAGGGAATTGTCTAACATCTTGCTGCAATCATGATATGCCAAGCTCATATCATTCTTTCTTGCAAATTTCGTAACTCTACCAACAATTAGTTTGATCAGGGATAATCTTATTCCTTATCATCTATACTTTTTTTTCATGTATAACAAACCAAGGTTTTAGTAATTCAGTGAAGGATCTTGCCCAAAACACATATTGAGTCTTTTGGTTTATGCTTTGTGGAATCTCTTTCTCTCTCTCTCTTTTTTTGAAATGTGAGCCACACTGGTATTTCTTCTGTTTTACCTGGCTCCTCAAAGATTCAATTCAGAGAACTCATTTTCATTCCCCATCTACCTCCCCTCCAAATATTCATATGTATTTTGTCTAGACCATGAGACTTAAGTTCTCTCATGATTACAGTTATAATTTCTAAACTTATCTTGGTCTTGGCTCCTTCTTATCTGACCTTTTCAGATTGAAGAGTGTTCTTGACAGAGAAGGTGAAAGCCTAGTTTAAACTAATGACCGATGAATATATAAACATCTGACACTAATTACATCTTAAAGTTTTTCCTTTGTGAAATAATAAAAGTATTTAAATTCACATTTTGTTTTGTAGATGGGTAGCTACCATTATCACATATATTTTCTTGCTTAAATTTTTACTTGACACAGGATCAGTCACTGAATGTTTTCTTTAAGCATCCTTTTTTTAAGGTTGATTACGATTTATCTTGCTAAGTAATAAATATTTGTGTCTACTTGATAAAATTTCAGAATGTTCTGGAATGGTCTACTACATTTTGACTAGATAATTTTAGAAGTACACAGAAAGTAGGCCAATACCAAGTTCTAAGTTATGTGCATTGTTATGTGCATTGTTTATAAGACTGTGTACCTCTAGAGAAAATAAGTTCCATATATAATTGGCAACATACCCAGAGCTTAGCTGTTTAAGGAGTATCACATAAAATTTGAGTCAACTTAGGAAATCAAGTTTAAAATAGGTGCTTTGTCAATGGTAAGGCACCTGTAAGAGGTACTGGTCCAGGAGTACAGATTGTCCTTGTCATATTTTAGATATTGTTGAACAGGCCTGCCTGTTTCCTAAAGTAGGACATGGCAGCCAGAGATAAAAACCTGACACCAGGCCCTCTACCTGGCATGACAACCTGAGTGGCAGCAAAATGGCAGCCTGCCAAGCAAGGAATAGCACAGAAGATGGGTGGGAAGTGGCGGTCCTCAGACACTCTTCAGGCAAATGGTTGGTGTTGGTGCCAGGGAACCTAGAGCAGGTCACGCTTCAGTTCAATTCAACTGTAATACTCATTAGGTAGCTGCTATGTGTCAGCCATTGTGCTAAGTGTTGGCAATCCAGGTGGGGCATACACAACACAGACACTTGGCTGGTGTTTAAGGTCAGATCTTTACTTCCTAAGAAGCAACCTTGAAAAGATAAAGGCAGGACCACAGATGTTCAGGGGAGCTATAGGATCCCAAGAAGGTATCACAATAAATATTGAAGTGGTCATGTGGAGAGACCTCAGGATGGGGACCTTAGAGGCAGAATAATGTTATCAGAATGAGGTCTCTTTTAGGTGTGTAGAGATGTGACTTAAGCAGCATGGTAGGCATTTAGGAGTCAGCCTTTTGTTAGTGTAACCCAAGTTCAACTGCAATTAGAGTGCTGGGAAGAGCAATCACATTTAAAGATATATGCACCTCTATGATCATTGCAGCATTATTCATGGTGGGTGACTAGGACACAGAGACAACCAAAGTGCCCTTCAACAGAGGATTGGAGAAAGAAGATGTGGTACATATATACTATGGAATACTACACAGCCATAAAAAATGAAATAGTGCCATTTGTGACCACATGGATGGACCTTGAGAATATTGCACCAAGTGAAGTAAGTCAGAAAAAGCTAAGAACCATATGATTTCACTCATATATGGGGTACAAAACTGAAACTCATAGACACAGACAATAGTATGGTGGTTACCAGAGGGAAAGGGGTAGGGGAGTAATAGTGGGGAAAGGGGACCAAATATATGGTGACAGAAAATGATTTGACTTGGGTGGTGGGCACACAATTCAATATATTCTATGTCATATTACATTCTATATCATAGAAACATATACTTGAAATATATATAATCTTATTAACCAATATCACCCCAATAAATTTAATAAAAAATTAAAGCTTAGAAAGATTAAATATAGTAAATTTGTCCATGTCAAATAAATAAACAAATAAGTCTTGCCAGATTACAATATGGTTTGGTGTGGTGGGAGGGACGGAATAATGAGGAAGACCAGAGTTGTTTCTGTAGTCATTACTCTGGAAACTGGGGTATGATTGAGCCTTTTGGTGTTCCTCAGTCACCATTGATCATTTGGAACATGTTCTTTGCACCTATTGGCATAAAACTGAACACTACGTGACTTAGAGCTACCCATTAGAATTGTATATTCTATATATCCTGCCAGAGAGATTCTAGGTCTAGAGAATGAATCAAAAGAAATAAGATTTGATCCTCATGATGTTGGGAAATATGTCAACCTCGGGATATGCATGCCTCCAGTGAAACCCTGAAGTCCTCTGTTGATGTGGTTGGTTATTCCTATTACTCAGGATCCCTTTTGGCCTGTAAAAGGCTTTGAGTATCAATATAACTTCCAATTATTTTTCTTTTTTATTGTTACAAACTCGGCTAAAAGTTATTTTAAAAAATCACTCACTGAACTGTCCATTTACGCAGATGGTCTACCATTTGAATAACTAACACAATTTTCCTCTGAAGAATTATCTAAGAACATATTTGATAGGCAGAAATACATTTTACCCAGTATTTGACATTGGTCTAGTAACTATGAGACATTTCTCAAAGATATGATGAGATAGATTTATTTTTGAACAAATGGTTGGTATTGATAATAAATTGTGTCATTTTTTATCATTTTTCACTAACAGACTTCTTGATTAATCTGATGTTGCTCTCAGAAACAGACTTCATATTCTCTAAAGAATGAAAACTTTATGGACACTTTGTATGATTTTTCTGCACTTAATATACAATCAACATGCTTTTAACATCTTCACTGAAAGAAAATGAGAGACTGAAAAACAGTCCACAGCACATTATTTTGTTTCTAAATGTGTAGTGAGTGTTTATACTTTGATAAAAGGGAACTCTTTCAAATAACATTAGTGACAACAAAAAGCTCTAAAAGTCCTACTATCCTTCCTTATTTTCTCTTTAACTTCTCCTCTCCCTCCTTTCTTTTCTTTGTTCTATGCTTCAGCAACTATCAATTAAGGGCCAACTCTGACTAGGCTGATCAGTGTACTTTGTCCTCAGGGGGCATAAAAGTAAGTTGGGGAGACAGTTGCTAAACTACTAATTATGAAAATTAATTCATGAGAAATTCTGGCTCTTGCTTATTGGCAACTAGGTTTTTCTCACTAGAATCCGAGTACTTGATACCTCATTTGGTGACCTTTGCTTGTGCCTGCCTAACAAATGCTCGAGCTGTTGGAGGAAGTCAGAAACCACATTGATTAAACCTCTTACAATTCACAAAGCCCTCTGCAATCACCTGGGCCCCTCAGGGTTAATAACTTTGTGTTATGTCTCTTAAATGTGTTTCCAAGGCAGCTCTTTCTAACCTTTCCCACTCTTCTTAATTGTTACACCTCAACTCTGTGCAATCTCCCACTTTCTTCTTTCGTGAGAGGTCGAGGCCAACATAAATCTTTCACGTTAAATTTCTCTGTATCCAGCCAAGATTTATGTTCCAAATATCTTATCTATTGGTTCTTATATAACAGAATGTGTTCTCTCTTTCCTTAGAATAAGTATAACTTATTCCCTTTCTGAGGACTTGCTCTCTGTATTCCAGGTCCTCTGATCTTTGGACATTTGTTCCATAAATCATGTTCTCTCTCTCCTCAACCCCACTCTGACTTTTACCATTTCTAATAGTCCTTTATCCACAACCTAATAGGGGTTAAAATTTCTTTCACACAAAAACAAGCGGCAAAAACAAACAACAACATCCAAATTTTGCAGAAACTATGCTTTGAACTTATATTAAGCATATGCTCCAGTGAATGAAAACCTGCTCTGGGAAACATTGAACTGAGAATGCTATGTTCCATCTTTTCAATCAAATATTAATTTCCTAGTAAAAAGCAACAAATGTACTTTTAGAAGGTTGAATAATAGGAAAGCACTTTTGAAAAACCTTTCTGATTGTGTAAATTGAGATCAATTTAAGGATATTCTCTGACTCAGCCCATGTCTTTCTCATTTAGTGTCAATGCAGTGTTTTTATTCACGTAAAGCTTTTTTTTTCTCTAGTCTGTGACCTCTAAAAACTAACTTCTAAGGTCAGGGTCCATCCAGATCAAGGCTGTTGAGATGGACAGTGGAGCAGAGGGCATTGAGTGCAGGAGGTGGTATATCCATAATCTCAGAGGAGTGGTAACTCAGTCACTGGGACGTGGGTGAGTATCAGATGTGGCTGATGAGGGAAGAGAAGCAGATATTCAGAAACTAGAAAAGAAAAGAAACTAGATCTATTGATTCAGGAATGTCCAGCTGACCACCAAGACTGAGTTATCATTATTGGACTGTCCAAACACAAGAGTTGGAGATGCCGTGCAAAGCCAAGGTAAATAGTTCTTGGCTAATCATTCACTGAAAATGAATGTTTATCATGCTCCCATCTTTAACTGGAATTAAGCAGACATGAAGATCATTTAACTAAAAAGAAGAGAGTTTTGAAGTCGTTGCTAGTTCTTGCATAGTCTCCAGCTTAAAAGTGAAATGTCCTATGCTATCTTGTTCATCTTAGCAGCCTTGGTCTGGCTGAACTATCTCCTCTAAAATTAGTTTTTAGAGAGCATAGGACGCTCAAATGCCATTCCCTTTCCAAAGTTTGGACCCTTACGCTCTCCTTAATGTATACTGTCTTCTCTCTTTAGATAAGATCTGTCAATGTGGTCCTCCCCATAACTTTGGGCTTCCTTCCTCCTTTTTTGGCTATTACATTGGAAACTCAAACCAGAGAAGTTCAACTCGTCTTTGGAAAATTTACAATTTATAATATCAACTGGGTTCTCCTATTACAAACTCACATAATTGTTCTTTCATTTGTTTAAACTCACTGTTTTCCTAATCAAAAATCCAAACCAGATGATTAAAAATTTTAGTTTTATAAACTCACAACCCAGGGAACCTACTGTTTCATAAATAAAAAATATAATTTGCACATTCATTAATGTTATTTTTATTTGGTTATTATTTCTTGACTTGCTGAACTGTGTTTCCTTTTCATTCTAACTAAACCTTTCATTTATAGACATTTAAAGCTATTTCCTAAAAGTTTCAGGAAAGGGAATGTATTTCCTATTCCAGAATATTAATTAATTTTAATTTTCACTCAAGTTCTGTTCTTTTACACACACACGCCCTTCTGACACTTCCAGCCCTATGGAACTTCACTTTATTTCACTTTCTCTATCATTATGACTATAGCTTCTAAGCCAAAAAGCCACACATGTTGACTGACATGATTTGTCATTTCCTTGTAGGAGATATATTTTAGATTGAAACTGGAGGAATTTATAGTTCTTTTTATGTTTGCATTAATATCCAATCAGGATGTCTGAAATTTGGCTATGTCTGGAAAACCCGATATTTGAAATAATCACATTCATAGCTCTGTCTTCTTGCTATAATATATAATTTGGCCTTTGATTATATTCTATTTTATGATCTTTTTTCTAAAAATTTGCTCTTTGGGAGGGTAGGGGTCATACTCTATATTCTTTTGCATTTCTTTTAAATATTTTTCTCAGACAATAAATGCATAATGCAGTCACTGTGTATGTCTGCACTATCAAATAAATAATATTTTATGACTTATGTATTAGATATGATATGAAGTCTTGTTGTTTTCCAGATATTTGTACAAGACTATAAATGACTCTTTTTCTCACACATTACCCTTTTAACTTTAAGCATTTGTATTAGTTTTCTATTGCTTCTGTAACAATTACTACAAACTTAGTGGCATAAAACAACACAAGTTTATTATTTTACAGTTCTGTGGGTCAGAGTTCCCACATGGGTCTCACAGACCTAAAATCAAAATTTTGACAGGGATGCATTCATTTTTGGAGACTCTAGGGGAGAATCTTCTTACTTGCCTTTTCCAGCTTCTGGGGCTCACCCACTTTCCTTGCCTTGTGGCCCACTTTCTCCATTTCAAAGCTAGCATTGTTGCATCTTTTTGACCCTCATTCTTTAGTCACATCTCTTTCTTATTAATTGTAGCTGGGAGTTTCTCCAGTTTTAAGAACTCACATGATTAGACTGGGCTCACTTGGATAGTCCAGGATAAACTTCCTGCAAATTATTTCACAGGCAAATTGTTCATACCTGCAAAGTCCTTTTCACTATATGAAATAACATATTCACAGATTCTGCCATTTTTCTGCCTACCACAGCATCTTTACATTTACCAAACTCTTAGTAATTTCATTAGAATCAATAGTAATCTTAATAACTTGCCTTTTTCATCACTAAATTTGTTAATGGTGTTATCTTCCTCACAAGTCTTTGCACATGTGAACATCAATAATAATCTCTTAAGAAGCATATTATCCATTCAGAGTTCAATCTTTAAGTTGGAAAATATCTTAAAAATTTAAATATGTGGAGTCCAAATTTACAGTACACACACATAAATTAGCTCTCAACTTTCTCCTTCATCATGCTACAAGCATGTATAAATTCAAATACCTTCAGGCAGGCATATGCTCTCCAGTCCCTATGGCAGTCCCCACTATGTCCTACTTTCCATACTCAACCTATTTTACTTCATTTATGCAACTAATTGCTGCCTTGTTCCTAAGACATTAGAGATTGTGACATCTAATTTAGTCAATGTACTGAGAAATGAAATTGTCACTTAAATAATACCTTAAGGTTTGTTGACATACCTCCCAAGTAGTTCTAGTCATAGAGATATTATATTATGAAACAGATTATTCTATTATAAACAACTCTTTGAAGATTATTTTTCTACCTATTCATCCTGACTCTGTCTGTAGCTATACAGATTAGACTAGTTTTTTGTTTTTCGTGGGTGTCTTGAAAAATTACAGGGATCAAACCTCCTAATTCTTGTGTTTTCCATTACAAAGGCAATTCAGTTAACTTGTTTCATTTGATCCAGTTTTAAAACATTTTAAGTCTTTCAATCTCCTTATAATGCGGTGCTGAGAAATAGTTTTAATACTCCAGATGTGGTCTAATCCTTGTGAGGTACCATAGACCTACTTTCTCACTCTCTCTCTCTTTTGCATATGCCATACTTTTACTGATACAGTTAAAATCAGCTCTACTTTATGACAGGTTATAAAACACTTATAGCTCATATTGCACATCTATTCAAGTGAAACTTCAAGGTCTTTTTTTGTTTGAGATCTTTTGTTACATGAGTGTCTGATACTCTAGTTCCCCTCATGTTTTGGTCCAGTCATCAGGCAAATATTTATTGAGCACTGGCTGCATGTATGACAGCATGTGTAGTGCTACTGGGTATAAAGAAGAACATAATACAATGGAGGAACTTGTAGTTTCATGAAGGAGAGAGAGACTGACACATCTTTTTTGGTCCAGAGTGAGAAATGCAGCAGGAGAAGTATCTGTAGGGTAGACTTCTACCCAAGTAAAAAGGAGCAAGTGGTTACCAATGCACTAAGGACTTGAAGTAGAAATGGTCAGTCATTGAATAGATTTGAAGGTGATTAGAAGTTTGGGCACACATTAAAGACTGGGAGTATAGTAGACTTATTATTTTGAATCCATTTATTCATTGTTTCTTTTTTTTGTTGCTCTGGGACGTGAACTTATCCCACTTGGATACAGTCAGGTATGAGTTGCCAATCACCATGTTCTATTCTTGTCTTTCCAACCCATGGGCTTGGCGTGTGTCCCAGCCAGGCCAAGATGATGCTCACTCTCTGGAATTTCAGTCTCGACCAAGTTGCTGAAATAATTGGCAGCCAATTCATGCAAGTGGCTGGGCCCTGATGAGACTGCTCCTCAGTTCTTACAACCATGGTGCTGCAATCCATCTAGATCTGTCTTTTTAAGCCAAATTCTCCAGCTTTCCTTTCAGTTATGTGTATTACTTCGTATTCGTATCACAAATTCCTTTTCATTTCAAGTTGTCAAACCCAGTTTCCATTGCCTACAACCATTTAATCAATTATATCATTTACTATACAGGATTGTATAAACTTAATTTAGTGGTAGATGCTATAAAACTAGATAGGAAAGAAAGTGTAAAGAGCACAAACTCTGGAATCAGTTTCCTGAGGTTAAGTGCTAGCTCTTTCACTAATCACTTTGGTTAACTTAAGCAAAGTACTTTATTTCTTTGAACCTCAGTTTTCATGTGTATACAATGGCATTTCTAATAACCCCACCTACCTAATGTTTGGTTTTGAACATAAAGGGAGAGAACATACATAAAACACTTAGCATAATGTCTGGCACATACAAAATGCTCAATTAACGTAATGTCTGGCACATACAAAATGCTCAGTTAGACTGGGTAGGAATTAAATGTAGCAAGAGCTAGTGAGGATATTAGTATGAAAAGACAAGAGTAGGAGGGAAAATGATAGAAAACAATGAAGTTATGTAGTCAGAGGGGGAGATCATTCCAGTTAGATTAGGGGCAAATGCTGCAAAGAGAACAAATAAGAAAAAAGCTAAAGAAGAAAATTTTTAGCAACAACAACAAAATAAACAACACAATTCAAAAATGGGTAAATAGACATTCCTCCAAAGGAGACATACAGATGGCCAATAAGCACATGAAAGGATGCACTTGTTACAAAGGAAATGCAAATCAAACTCACAATGAGATAACAATTCACACTCGCTAGGATGGCTGCTATTAAAAAAAATAGAAAATAAAAAATGTTGGAAAGGATGTGGAGAAATTGGAACTGATATGCACTGGTTGTCAGAATCAAGTAGTACAGCCACTGTGGAGAACAATTTGACAGTTCCTAAAAAGTTAAACATAGAATTACCTTATGATTCAGCAATTCCACTTATGGGTACATACCCAAAAGAACTGAAAGCAGAACAAATACTTGCATGCCAATGTTCATAGCAGCATTATTCACAATAGCCAAAAGGTGTAAACAACTTAAATGTCCATCAGTTGGTGAATGGGTAAATAAAATGTGGTCTATACATATAATGAGCTACTATCCAGTCTAGAAAAGGCATGACATTTGGACACATGCTACAACATGGATGTACCTTGAAGACATTACACTAAGGGAAATAAGCCAGACACAAAAGGTCAAATATCATATGACCAATATACTGTATTCAGAATAGGTAAATTCATAGAGACAGAAAATAGAATAGCAGTTACCAGGTGCTGAGGGCAGAGGGCAATGGGGACTTATTGTATAATGGATGTAGAGTTTCTGATTGTGATGATGTAGAATTTTTCAAAATGAATAGTGTGATGCTTGCATAACATTGTGAATGTACTTAGTGCCACATAATTGTACACTTGCATATGATTAAATGGTAACTTTTGTGTTACATGTAATTATACAACAAAAAATACACAAAAATGCCATGGTACATTTAGATGTTATGGGTGACATTTTCTAGTCAGTTTAATGATGTAAGAGCAAGAATCAATAGTTTACACTGTGCTACAGGGAAAATGGGAAACATGGAATTACACTCATCAAGAATAGCCTCCTCCAAAGAAGTTTGATTATGAAGAGCAGGGTAGGTAGAGTGATAGCTGCAGGGATAATGCAGTGTCAAGTTAGAGTTTCTTAATGATATATTGAAATATTAGGACATATTTACATGCTGGAGAAGCCAGCAAAAAGGGAGAGGTTGGTTACAGAGCAGAAAGGGAGTTGATAGAGCCAGGACCAGAAGAAGTAAATAGGAAAATGAAGGGATAGAAGTAAAGTTTACTGGAAATAAATGTAGTTTTGTAGATTGGGTGGAAGGTTGAGGAAGTTTACATGAAATGAATTTATTTCTTCTGTGAAATAGCAGGGGAGGCCACTAAGGAGAGTGAGGTATTTGAATTCAGTTGAAGAGGGAGCTGAATGTTTGCAACAGACACTGAGAGGGCTGGAGTGGAAGCTGAAGTAATAAGTAAAAGGAGTGCTATTCATTGTTGAGTGCATGGAAAGGGAGAATCATAAATTTTATGTGATTGTATAATTTTTCTCCATTTGTTGTCAGAAGCCTGGGGAAGACAGAAGAAGGCAAATTATTTTGCTCACTCTGTGCTTAGGGTTTTTAGGGCAAGGGCACTAGGACAGAAGATGAGGAAATTGAAATCCAATTTTAGTAGGTGAACAATTTAAATAATTGAGATCTAGACTGGTTAAAGAAGGATATTAAGTGAGGAAGAAACTAGACTAGTCATCAATAGTTTTCACTGAATAAGCCAGTAGAATTTTTTTACTTGCCATGAAGTGAGGTGGAAAGATCACTGTCCTTAGAAGACAGAAAGCCTGGGTTCTAGATTCTTCTCTGTTACTAAACAGGTATGTTGTGTCAAACAAGTCATTTCATATTATTGGGTTTCAGTTTCCTTAACTGTAAAATGGAACTGGGTTCAGATGCCATCTGAATCTCCTTCCAGTTTTAATATTCTGGTTTATAAGCCAGATGATTTTCCTGATTAGTAATCTTCACAAGCCTCTGGAATGGGAAAGCCTTCTATAGAAACTTTTTCTTAACAACCAGAATAGAGTTTCTTTACCAAAGAATTTGGTCCCTTACATTCTATCAGGAGAAGATGTAATCCATATGTCAGCCAATAATAAGAGAACATCAGAGTTCAAGCGTCCAAGCATTCCTGTTATATTAGTCACTCCGGAAATCTTAGCTGCCTTCACTGAGGCACAGCCCTGTACCCTGCTCTGCTTCTTCCCTTGCTTCTCTGTATCTCACTGTGTGGCAATGGTCTGTTCTCCAGCATGTGATTGAGTAAACCAAGGGCCCCATGAGGTGCCCTGCTCCATGCTTGGACATTGAGAATTCAGAATAGTTATGCCACAGCTGTTTCACCCTGTGAACCTTAATCCTGGTTGGGGAGATAAAACCCAAATACACACAATCTTAACAAATAACATAAAACAATATACTGTATAATTAAGTGCCAACCTATAGATTAAAGACAAATACCCTGGTTTTTCAGCACTAACAGATCATCATAGATTTGTGGGGCAAGTGGGATTTGAACTAGATCTTGAACATTAGATAAAATTTGGGGTGAAGGCTGTCTTAACCATAGACTGGAAGAATCAGACTTGGCAGTGAGAAGGAATTTGCTTTGGTTTCATGTTATTTTCTGCTTCCCTCTTTTTTGTGAACCTTCATTTCCCTTTCTTAGTCCTATGAATACAATTTTTTTCTCATCTGTCCATAGCTCCTCATAATTTATATAGCTATATGGAGAGCTTTTGCTGTTTAAAAATAAACTGAAGCTTCTCTTTAGGTTGGAGGGTGAGGTTACAGAGTCAGCTTCTCGGATTGCCAAATTACCTGCAGTAATGGCTCTGCCAGATACTCTCAGGGATTTACAATGGTATGTAAAAAACAGCTCCTTGCAGTCTCTAGAGAACACCTGTTATGTGTTGACAAGCATGCATTCCAAAATAACATTTTCTTTGCTGTTACTTTTCTCATGAGGTGTATAAAAACACAACGCAACAAGGTGAAATCATGTGACTAGAACAGGGATGGGGATGCTTTCCTGTTGATGGCAATATGAAGCTGGGTTAGAGGTGGGGTCGTACTTCCTTTAAGAGGTAAAACCCTCCCTAGGAAGTGGCTGAAGATGAATCCAAGACTGTGGAGGATGTGAGGCATAGGACTTAGTTTAAGCCCTGAGAATTCTCAGAATAGATTAGTTTAACTCCATATTCTGGTTTTGGGGGCCGAAAGGTTCAGAACCACAGTGAGTTGAGATAATCATCACTGGAATATTTATATCTTCACTGATTTTAATTTCATTAAAATGTAGACTGTTTCAAGTGGAGATGGAATCTGCCTGCACAATAGTGTTTGGGATATTGTGGCAGCATAAAAAAGAATTTGAGACAGTTCCCATTTTTATAAAATTGACAGAGTCTGAAGGTATACACATGTAAAAATGACTTAATAAAGCTTATGAAGAAGTATAAAAACTAGAACAAACTTAATAACAATAATAATAATGAGTATATGTTGAGAACTTTATGCCAGGCACTATTTAAAATTTACAAGAGCTAAGGGGGGTATAGGATTTACAGAGAAAAGTGAATTTGTGTATCTGGACCTTCACAATGCTATATTCTAATATTTTTTCCACCTCATCACCTGCCCTTCAGATCTAAGACTAAATATCAGACTCTCAGAGAAGGCTTTCTTAACAACTAGAATTATAACTATTCAATGTAGATATCAATAGCTGGATATTTAAATTTAAATCAAATAAAATTAAATAAGATGAAAAATTTAACTCCTTAGTTGTATTAGCCATAATTCAAGTACTCAATGACCACACGTAGGTAGTGACTATCATATTGGCCTGCACAGATTGAGAACAATTAACAGATATAGATTGTTCTATTGGACACCATTGGCTAGATTTTAGATCTCCATAACACATAGGTTCTATCATAGTGGTCAGTGTACCTGAGTTACATGTATAACATCTATCTTCCCCACTAAATTATATGTGCCATAGAGATTTTCTATTTCTCTAACCATGGTATACCCATTATTCAGCACAGTGTCTGGTGTCTAATGCATAATAATATTTTCACTATTTACCAATACATAGGAAAAATTAATAAGTGCCTGGATTAATCAGAAAATGTCTCCCAAAAGAGGTAACATTTGGATTGAATTATTATTTATTAAATTTATTGGGATGACATTAGTTAATAAAATCATAGGTTTCAGGTGTAGAATTCTATAGTACATCATCTTTATATAGTTGTATGTTCACTACCCCAAGTCAAGTCTCCCTCTATCACCATTTATTCACTCTATACCCTTTTCTACCACCCTATACTTCCTTTCTCTCTGGTAATCACAATACTGTTGTCTGTGTCTGTGTGTTTTTTGTCTTTTGACTTAACACCTTCACCTTTCTCACCCAGACCCCCAAACCCTCTCCTCTCTGACAGTTGTCAGTCTGTTCTCTGTATCTATGGGTCTGTTTCTATTTTATTTGTTAGTTTATTTTGTTTATTAGATCCCACACATAAGTAAAATCATATGGTACTTGTCTGTTTCTGACTGGCTTATTTCACCTAGCATAATACTCTCCAGATCCATTAAAGCTGTCCCAAAAGGTAACATTTCCTTCTTTCTTATGACCAAGTAGTATTCCACTATGTAGATATACCATAGCTTTTTATTCATGCATCTACTGAGGGGCACTTGGGCTGCTTCCAAATCTTGGCTATTGTAAATAATACTGAAATGAACATATGGGTGCATATATTATTTTGAATTAGTGTTTTGGGATTTTTCATATATATATTATGAGAAGTGGAATCCCTGGGTTATAAGGCAAATACATTTTTAATTTTTTTTGTGGAAACTCTACATACTACTCTTCACAATGGCTGCACCAATGTACATTCCCATCAACAGTGCACAAGGGTACCCTTTTCTCCACATCCTCATCAGCACTTGTTGTTTGTTGGTTTATTGATGATAGTCATTCTGACCACTGGTGTGAGATGATATCTCATTGTGGTTTTAATTTGCATTTCTGTGATGATTAGTGATGTTGATCATATTTTCACATGTCTATTAACCATCTGTATGTCCTCTTTGGAGAAGTGTCTATTCAGATTCCTTGGCCATTTTTTAATTGGATTGTTTGTTTTTTTGGTGTTAAGTTGTATAAGTTCTTTATAAATTTTGGGTATCAACCCCTTATCAGATGTATCATTGGCAAATATGTTCTCCTGTTAAGTGGGTTACCTTTTCATTTTGTTGATGGTTTCCTTTGCTGTAAAAAAACCTTTTTAGTTTGATGTAGCCCAATTCATTTATTTTTTCTTTTGTTTTCCTTGCCAAAGGATAAGTGTCTGAGGTTCTACTACCTATATTTTCTAATAGGATTTTTATGGTTTTAAGACTTATACTTAAGTCTTTAACCCATTTTGAGTTTATCCCTGTGTATGGTGTAAGAAGATAGTTTAATTTCATTTTCTGCAAGTATCTGTCCAATTTTCCCAACATCATTTATTGAATGTACTACCATTGCCTCATTGTAACTTCTAGCCTCCTTTTCAAACATTAATTGGCCATAAAGGTGTGGGTTTATTTCTGGGCTGTCTATTCTGTTCCATTGACCTACGTGTCTGCTTTTTTTTTTTTTTCTTTTTATCCTCATCTGAGGACATTTTTTCTTTGTTGTAAGAGAGAGAGGAAAAGAGTGAGAGAGAGAGAGAGAAACATTGATATGAAAGAGAAACATTGATTGGTTATCTCCCATATATGCCCGGACCAGGGATTGTACTTGCCTGGACAGGGGATTGAAACCACAACCTAGCCATGTGCCCTGACTGGGAATCAAACCCCAAACCTTTCAGATATGCGATAATGCAACAACCAAATGAGCCACACTGGCCAGGGCCATATGTCTGTTTTTATGCCAGTACCATGCTGTTTTGATTTCTGTGGACTTGTAGCATAGTTTGATATCAGGTAGCATGATACCTCCAATTTTAATGTTCTTTCTCAAGATTTCTTTGGCTCCTCTGGGTCTTTTGTGGTTCCATGTAAATGTCTGAGATATTTGTTTTAGTTCTGTGAAATATGCCATTCTTATCTTGACAGGAATTGCGTTGAATCTATGGACTGCTTTGAGTAGTATGGACATTTTTTTTTCTTTTTTTATTGTTATTCAATTACAGTTGTCTGCATTTTCTCTCCACCAATCCACCCGACCACAGCCACACCCACATCCCTCCTCCACCTTCACCCTCCCCCTTGGTTTTGTCCATGTGTCCTTTGTAGTAGTTCCTGTAATCCCCTCTTCCCAGTGTCCCCTCCCCACTCCCCTCTGGCTATTTTTAGATTGTTCTTAACTTCAATGTCTCTGGTTATATTTTGTTTGCTTTTTTCTTTTGTTGATTATGTTCCAGGTAAAGGTGAGATCATATGGTATTTGTCCCTCATGGCCTGGCTTATTTCATTTAGCATAATGCTCTCCAGTTCCAACCATGCCGTTGCAAAGGGTATAAGCTCCTTCTTTCTCTCTGCTGCCTAGAATTCCACTGTGTAAATGTACTGTAGTTTTTTGATCCACTCATTTGCTGATGGGCACTTAGGTTGCTTCCAGTACTTGGATATTGTAAATTGTGCTGCTATGAACATTGGGGTGCATAGGTTCTTTGGGATTGGTGTTTCAGGGTTCTTAGGGTATAATCCCAGCAGCGGAATTGCTGGGTCAAAGGCAGTTCCATTTTCAGTTTTCTGAGGAAATTCCATACTGTTTTCTACAGTGGCCACACCAGTCTGCATTCCCACCAACAGTGTACTAGGGTTCCCTTTTCTCCGCATCCTCTCCAACATTTGTTTGTGGATTTGTTTATGTTGGCCACTCTGACTGGTGTGAGATGGTACCTCATTGTGGTTTTAATTTGCATCTCTCTGATGGCTAGTGATGCTGAGCATCTTTTCATATGTCTGTGGGCCCTCTGTATGTATTCCTTGGAGAAGTGTCTGTTGGAGTCCTTTGCCCATTTTTTAATTGGGTTGTTTGTCTTTCTGGAGTGGAGTCGTTTGAGTTCTTTATATATTCTGAAGATCAGACCCATGTCTGAGGTATCATTGGCAAATATGTTTTCCCATTCTGTTGATTCTCTTTTCATTTTAATGCTGTTTTCTTTAGCCATGCAGAAGCTTTTTATTTTAATTAGGTCCCATTTGTTTATTATTTCCTCTATGGCCCTTGCTTTAGGGGTTGTGTCTGTGAGGATGTTGCTGCATGGGATGTCTGAGATTTTCCTGCCAATGTTTTTCTGTAGGACTTTTATGGTGTTACAAATTATATTTAAGTATTTTATCCATCTTGAGTTCATTTTTGTGTATAGTGTAAGTTGGTGATCGAGTTTCATTTTTTTGCACGTGGCTGTCCAGATCTCCTAATCATGTATCGAAGAGGCTATTTTTGCTCCATTTCATGCTCCTGCCTCCTTTGTCAAATGTTAATTGACCATAGAGACTTGGGTTTATTTCTGGGCTCTCCATTCTGTTCCATTGGTCTATGTGCCTGTTTTTATGCCAGTACCAGAAACTTTGTAATACAGTTTGATACCAGGTATTGTGATCCTTCCTGCTTTGTTCCTGTTTCTCAAAATTGCTGCAGCTATTTGGGGTCATTTATGGTTCCATATGAATTTCTGAAATGTTTGTTCTATGTCTGTGAAATATGTCATGGGTACTTTAATAGGAATTGCATTGAATTTATAAATCGCTTTGGATAGTGTGGCCAATTTGATGATATGAATTCTTCCAATCCATGAGCATGGTACATCCTTCCATTTGTTTGTGTCTTCCTTAATTTCTTTCTACAGTGTTGTGTAGTTTTCTGAGTACAGGTCTTTTACCTCCTTGGTTCGATTTATTCCTAGGTACATAATTTTTCTTGTTGCTATATCAAATGGGATTGTTTTCCTGATTTCTGTTTCTCATATTTCATTGTTGGTGTACAGGAATGCCTTTGATTTCTGAGTATTGACTTTGTATCCAGCTGTTTTGCCAAATTCATTTATTAGGTCGAGTAGTTTTTTGGTGGAGTCTATAGGATTTTCCATGTACATTATCATATCATCTGCAAACAGTGACAGTTTCATTTCCTCCTTTCCAATGTGGATGCCTTTTATTTCTTTTTATTGTCTGATTGCTGTGGCTAGGTCTTCCAATACTGTGTTGAATAGGAGTGGTGAGAGTGGGCATCCTTGTCTTGTTCCTGATCTTAGTGGGAAAGCTCTAAGTTTTTGTCCATTGAGTATGATGTTGGCTGTAGGTCTCTCATATATGGCCTTTCTTATGCTGAGGAATGCTCCCTCTATTCCCACTTTGCTGCGTAGTTTTATCATGAATGGGTGCTGTACCTTATCAAACACTTTTTCCCATCTATTCATATGATGATGTGATTTTTGTCTTTGCTTTTGTTTATGTGGTGTATTATGTTTATTGATTTGTGAATATTGTACCATCCTTGTATCCCTGGGAGGAATCCCACTTGGTCATGGTGTATGATCTTTTTAATGTATTGCTGGATGCTGCCTGCCAATATTATGTTGAGGATTTTATCAACTATGTTCATCAGTGGTATTGGCCTGAAGTTTTGTTTGTTATGTCTTTATCTGGTTTTGGGATTAGGATGATGTTGGCTTCATAAAACCAGTTTGGGAGTCTTCTACCTTCTTGAATTTTTTGAAATAATCTGTGGAGGATGGGGGTTAGCTCTCCCTTAAATGCTCTGTAGAATTGTCCTGTGAAACCATCTGGTCCAAAGCTTTTGTGTGTTGGAAGCTTTTTGATTACTGTTTCAATCTCATCAGGTGTTATTGGTCTGTTCAGGCTTTCTGCTTCTTCTTCATTGAGTTTTGGAAGGTTATATTTTTGGAGAAATTTGTCCATTTCATCTAGGTTTTCAAATTTCTTGGCATATAGTTCTTTGTAGTAATTTCTTACAATCCTTTGTATTTCTGTGGTATCAGTTGTAATCTCTCCTCTTTCATTTCTGATTGTGTTTATTTGGATCTTCTCTCTTTTTTTCTTGATGAGCCTGCTTAAGGTCTTGTTGATTTTGTTTATCTTTTCAAAGAACCAGCTCCTGGATTCATTGATCCTTAGAATTGTGCTTTTAGTCTCTATGTCATTTAATTCTGCTCTGGTCTTGGTTATTTCCTTCCTTGTACTTGCTCTGTGTTGTCTTTGTTGTTGTTTCTCGAGTTCTTGTAGGTGTAAGGTTTGGTTGTTAATTTGAAATGTTTCTATTCTTTTTATGTAGGCTTGTATTGCTGTGAATTTACCTCTCAGGACTGCCTTTGCTGTGTCCCATAGGTTTTGGGTTGTTATGAGTTCATTTTTGTTTGTTTCCCCAAACTTTTTGATTTCTTCCCTAATCTCATTCTTCACCCATTCATTGTTTAATAGCATGCTATTCAATCTCCATGTTTTTGAGTGTTTTGGGTTTTTTTCCTTGAGATTTGTTTCTAGTTTTAGTCCCTTGTGGTCAGAGAAAATGCTTGATATGATTTCCATTTTCTTGAACTTGTTGAGGCTTGTTTTGTGTCCTATCATGTGGTCTATCTTTGAAAATGTTCCATGTGCATTTGAAAAGAATGTGTATTTTGCTTCTTTGGGATGAAAGGCTCTATATATCTATCAGTTAAGTTCATTTCATCCAGGGCGTTGTTCAATGCCACAATATCTTTGTTGATATTTTGCTTGGAAGATCTGTCCATCTTTGACAGTGGGGTGTTAAAATCCACTACTATAATTGTGTTGCTGTCAATATCTTTCTTGAAGTCCTCCAAGATTTTCTTTATGTATTTGGGTGCTCCTATGTTGGGAGCATATATATTTACAATGTTTATGTCTTCTTGTTGGATTCTTCCTTTTGAGTATTATGAAGTGACCTTCTGGGTCTCTCTTTATGGACCTTTTTTTAAAGTTTATTTTGTCCGATATAAGTATTGCTACCCCTGCTTTTTTTCCCTGTCCATTTTCTTGGAAAATTTGTTTCTAGCCCTTCACTTTCAGTCTGTGTAGGTCTTCTGTCCTGAGGTGGGTCTCTTGTAGGCAGCATATGTGTGGGTCATGCTTTCTTTTCCATTCAGCTATTCTATGTCTTTTGAATGGAGCATTTAATCCATTTATGTTTAAAGTTATTATTGATAGGTAGTTATTCATTGCCGATTTTTTGTACCTTTGTTCCTCTCTCTTTTCCTTCCTTTCCTTAAAGCAGTCCCTTTAGCATCTCTTGCAGAGTTGGTTTGGTGGAGGTGTATTCTTTTAGACTTCTTTTGTCTGGGAAACTCTTTATTTGGCCTTCTATCTTGATTGAGAGCCTTGCTGGGTAAAGTAGTCTTGGTTGCAGGCCTCTGGTTCTCATTACTTGGAATATTTTTTGCCATTCTCTTCTGGCTTGGAGTGTTTCCATTGAGAAGTCAGCTGCTAACCGTATCAAGGCTCCCTTGTATGTTACTTCCTATTTCTCCCTTGCTGCCTTTAAGATCCTCTCTTTGTCTTGGAATTTTGCCATTTTAATTATGATGTGTCTTGCAGTGGGCGTCTTTGGGTTCCTCTTGCTTGGGACTCTCTGTGATTCCTGAATTTGTGTGACTTTTTCTCTCATCAAATTAGGGAAGTTTTCCATCATTACTCTTTCAAAGAGGTTTTCTATCCCTTGCTCTTCCTCTTCTCCTTCTGGTATCCCTATTATACGGATATTATTGTGTTTCATGTTGTCCTGCATTTCCCTTAACCCCTCTTCATTCTTTCTGAGCCTCTTTTTCCTTTTCTTGCTCATTCTGGGTGGTTTTTTCTACCTTGTTTTCCAGTTCGCTGATCCAATCCTCTGCTTCTTCGAACCTGCTTTTGATTCCTTCTACTGTGTTCTTCAGTTCAGAAATTGTATTCTTTATTTCCCCTTGGCCCTTGTTGATAGTTTCTATTTCCTTTTTTTCATGTTGATATAGTTTGCAGTGAGTTCATTGTAGTTTCCCTGTAGTTTTTGTGTGAGCTCATTAATCTTCCTTATAACCGATTCTTTGAACTCAATATCTGATAGTTGACTTGCCTCTTTTTCATGTAGCATTGTTTCTGAGACTTCCTCCTTTCCTTTCATTTGGGGATTGTTTCTTTGTCTTCCCATTGTTTGGGAGACTCTTCCTGTTAGCCTCTGCTTCTTAAGTTGCTTTGTTCTGATCCCCTGGGTTTATGGTGTAAACTTCTCTGGTAGAATACTTGTGAGATTCAGTGGTACAGTCTCCTTGATCTCCCGATCTTACTGATCTTGGACAGTGGTTTATGTTGGCTCTGTGTATGTCTTTGGTTTTTGGTTCTTGTTGAGTCTTTCTTTGGTGGGCCTTTCTTACCAGGTGGTAATCTGAGGGTCAGTCTGTCCCCCCCGTCTTGTTTTCTGTTGTGCAGGTGTGGGCAGGTTGTGTTGGAGCTGGTTCTTCCATGTGTGCAAGGTTTTGAGGCTTTTCTCTTGCTCTTGTTCAGTTGTTTGTTCAGGAATTTCTTCACTATTTAGTTGTATTTCCAGGTAGGTCCTGGGTTGAGTTAGTGTGACTTCCACTCCCTCCTTCACCTTCTTCTGTTCTTAGTTGTTGGTGTTTCCTTTGTTGGTAGGTTTCCTCTTCCAGGAGGTACCCTGGTGTTCATGGCTTCTACCTACTCTTTTTTTATGGTAGGTTGTAGGGGGCAGGCAAATGGTTTAAGAGAGCAGGAGTGTATTATATGATATTTAAAGTAGCAGTCCTTAGGGAAGAGATAGGAGATCCTTTGGACATATATAGTGTTAACCGTGCTAATTGACCCACCTAGCCACTTTTTATAAAGGGTGGAAAGAAGATAAGACTCTTGTTGAGGGGTGGAAGGATTGTGAGTTGGACCTAGAAAGCTGTGAGCTTGTGGAGCATCAGATTATGAGGTAAAGTGATAGTAAATGGTCGAAAATAGATGTAATATGTGAGAGAACATAGTTAACCACACGAATAATAAAGTTCAGGAAACAGTGAAGTGGGCTGAGACCTGGTAGGGGTTCTGTGTAGTATTTACAGATGCATGGAACAGCTATTATTTACAATAGTAATGGAGCAACAATCATATGACAGAATCTATGTGATCTGGATAACTAGAATAGGGAGTATAGGTCCTGGAGTAGTGTGCTAATGGAACACAAGTGAAGTGAAAGACAGTTAATTAACAATGCACTGTGAAAGAGAGAAAAAGTGGAAACCAGTCAAACAATGCAAATTAACCAGTCAAGTGAAGAAGACTAAACAGAAAGGAGAGAGATACAAAAATACTAATAAAATCTGTGATGTAACAATAATGGAAAAAATAATAATACAAATATACAGTATCTTGCAAGTTCTCTGGAGCAACAAAGTAAAATTTGTTTCGCTGTCTCAACTGTTGGATGCCCCCTCTTTGGGTCCAACTCTGGTCTTTTCACAGTTCCATGTTTTATTGTCTCACTTGTGGTGATTAGAAAAAAAAGATGGAGGGAAAAAGAGATATAAAGGAGAGAAAGAAGGAGTAGAACAAGAGAGAAGGAAAGAAAGGAAGAAGGTGTTAACAGAAACAAAAAATAATAGAAAAATAATAATAAAGAATTACTTAAAGAAAAAAAAAACAGAAAAAAACAAGCCTGCTGGCTTCAAACTGGCCAAGTCAGTTTTGCTGGTCGTTTTAGGCTGCAGCCAACTCAGGAAGCCTAGGCCAGCTCTTCTCCAACCCAACCAGCATTCGGACAGCCTCCAGCCCAGTGGCTCACCCGTAACCACAGGTTCAGGCACTCAGTCTCCCCTGGGCTAAGGGTGTGTATGCGAGGCCTTCCTTGATTTGCACTCACCCTGGTGCCTGAAGTCTCAGGTCCCTCCGAGTTGCACTCTCCCTGCTCGGTGCCTATGGTCTCAGGCCCCCCAATGTGTGCACTTTCCCCCTGGTGCTTAAGATTCAGGCTCGATACCTCTCACAGCCCTGCAGGAGTGCTGGGTGGCCAGGTAGAGAGGAGACTGGAGCTGTTGCTGCAGGGGAATTCCCCAATGTGCCCCCGAGGGTCTTTTTCTTTTTGAGAAAATCCTCCTGCTCTATCCTGCCACTCCATCCAGGGAAGGACCTGTCCTCTCACACAGCCCACCTCTCCAGCTAGACTGGGAGTGTCCAGGTCATGGCTCAACACAGCCCAACTCTCAACTCTCCCCAGCCGGCACCCACAGTCTCTGTGTGTTTACCACTTCATCCTTATTCCCCTCCCTGCAATTTCAAGCAACCAAGTCTCTCTTGGTGCTGCTCAAGCCTTCTTTGGCAGGGGAGGGAAACGTTAATCGGGCTCTCTCCCAGGAGTCCTGTGGCAGGCCCAGCAGGTGCAGGCCTGGGGCTGCAGTCACCCTGTTCCCTGTGCTGGTCCCAGGGACCTTTTTGTCCTGAAGCAATCCCCTTACCGTCTGTTCTTTCAGTGTCCTCTATACTTTTTGGTCTCCTATCTTCATAAACGCTGGGGTACTGTTGGCTGTTTGCTTTGTTTCTCAGTAGATCGGGTAGGTGTTTCACCCATGTGCAGGGGGAAGTGGACTCTGCTCCCACCTATCTTGCCTCCATCTTTCAGTATGGACATTTTAACGATGCTATTTACTCCTATCTGTGAACATGGTATGTGCTTCCAATTATTTGTATCTTTCTTAATTTCTTTCTTTAGTATCGTATAATTTTCTGAGGACAGATTTTTTATATTCTTTGTTAAATTTATTCCTAAGTATTTTATATTTTTGATGCAATTATAAATGGGATTGTTTTCTTAATTTCCCTTTCTGATAGTTCATTATTGGTGTATAGAAATGCAACTGATATCTGGACATTTATTTTATATCCTGCTACTTTACTGAATTCTTTTATCAGTTCTAGTAGGTTGTTTTTGGTGGAATCTTTAGGAGTCTCCATATACAATGTCATGTCATCTGCAAAAAATAACAGCTTTATGTCTTCCTTTCCACTTTAGATACCTTTATTTTTTCTTGTCTGATTGCTATGGATAGAATTTTCAATAATATGTTGAATAAAGTGGTGAAAGCAGACACCCTTGTATAATTCCTGATATTAATGGAAATGTTTTTAGGTTCTGCCCATTGAGTATAATGTTGGCTATGGATTTGTCACATATGAAGTTTTTATGTTGAGGTATGTTCTCTTTATTCCCACTTTGCTGAGAGTTTTTATCATAAATGTTTGCTGAATTTTATCAAATGCTTTTCCAGCACTGGTGTAGGAGGGGGCAGAAGACAGCAAGGTCTTCCCAGGCAACCTCCAACAATAATTTCCACAAGAAGAATGTGTTTAAGACATTTTTCCTGGATCACTTTGTGCACATCCTGCCCCTAGCCTGGCACAACTGGATCACCCTGTGTGTGGGGCTGCTTGGCTGTTAATAGGCCTGCCTGAAGTGGCTGGGGCACCTGACCCTTCTCCAGTCCTCCTGACCTTCTGTAGGCCTTCTGCCTCCTCTACTCACCCCCTTCTGATTGTAGTGCTGTGGTTGGGGGGTTTAGTCACCTCTCCCTCCCTCTGTCCTCCTTATGCCTCACCTCCCAAATCCCCACCTCTCACCTGCCCCTGGTACCCAGCCCTCACATTGTCCCATTTTATAAGTGCTGTGGAAGTGGAGTAGGTCTGGGATGGACAGGGAAGAGCAAAGTCAGGACTGTGGGTTGCCTGCTCCACATCCCAGGTTCCCCTGGCCCTGCAGGAAAGCCTTGAGGCACCAGGCTGGAGATAACGGTCCCCTGCCCCCAGCCAGGAGGATGATGTTGTTACTCTCCATGCTACCACCTGACCCTCTGACACTCCCCCCTTATCTCCCTGGTGTACCCCTCAGACCCTTGTGCGGCAGCCTAGAAAGACAGAAGTGGGTGGGGAAGGTCTGTGGAGAGACATGGGTGGGCACGGGGGTCCTGCATGCACTGGCAGCTTCCAAAATACATTTATGTCACTTGCCCCCACCAAAAAAGTCCTTTTTTTTTTCCTTGTCAGAAACTACTTTCCTGTCCCCTCTTGTCAAAAAGAAAGGACTTATATAACTCATTGTCAGGAAGGTGTATGTGACTGATGGCAGTTTTACATTTCTCCCAGCGGTATTTCATAAGGATCATGGGTTTCTAAAATTGAACTTACTCTGTGGCAATGGTAAAGAGAGAACCAAGAATCAAGTGTTAGATATGAAAGGGGGGTTGAATATGGTTCTAATGTTAGACTGTCAGTTTCTTGAGTGTAGAAAGTTTTATCATCCCTGGGAAATGCTTGACATATATAGGAGACCTTTAATATGTCAGTTGCACTGGTAAATTGAACTATTCAAA
Source organism: Desmodus rotundus (assembly GCF_022682495.2). NCBI lineage: Eukaryota > Metazoa > Chordata > Mammalia > Chiroptera > Phyllostomidae > Desmodus > Desmodus rotundus. The sequence goes on along the minus strand of NC_071397.1, from coordinate 38,889,463 downwards.
GAAGTAATTGGAGTGTCCTGTAAGTTAATGAGTTGTCTGTGAATGGAAATATTTGAGTAGAAGTTATTTATCCTGTAAAAGTGTGTAGTAGGTAGGCTCCATGTATAGGGAAGGTTGAAAAGAAGGAGCTGGATGTATTCCCTAGTCCAATGTGCTGAGGTAATTTCAGGAAGACTTGTGATAGATGGAAACTTGAACTTTAGATATGCACTATCTGAATGTATGAAATCATAAGAAGAAATAAGAAAATGATGGGTTTTCTGGAGATCTGGCATTCATATTACCTCACAGGCCATTCAGGAATCTGACACAGAAAAACCATAACACAACTGAGTTTAAGAAAATAACTCACAGAGCATGCTCAGTCTCTTGACTTCCTCCCATGCCAGCTGCATCCTTTAGCTGAATGGACCCTATTTGTCCCTGTGTCCTGAGCAATAAAAGTTAGTTGAGTGGGAACATATCCCAGCCCTACAATATAGCTCAGAGAAACACTGGCAGGGTTGATTCAGAAACTAGAAGCTGTGTCCTCAGTGTTCACTTGAAAAATGATCTATAAGTACCAAAAAAAGTCTTATGACTTTGCTGTTGAGTTTAAGCAGAGTTGAAATTTGCTGTAAGGAATCTGGAAGTATGGTAATAGTGTATGGGAAAAATTCTTAAGATGCACAGGGCTTACCTGTTAGGGTGCCGACAACTTTGAAATTCTAGGCAAAATTTCAAATTGAGTCATATTGTTGACTCTGATTTCCAGAATATTTACTGGCATGCTAAAACAAAATACAAACAAAAAGTTCTATTAATATACTGGTCATAAAAGACAATAGAGAATGGTTGAAAGCATGGGTTCTGGTGGTTGCCAACCTAGGTTTGACTGAAGCTCGGCTTTGTGATTTTTGGCAAGTTGCTTACTGCTTGCCCCTCTCCAAACTTCAATTTTTTCATCTGTAAAGTGGGAATACTAATACTTACATCATAGCTGCTATGAGAGTAAAATTAATTATTACTAATTCTACACAAAGGGATTAATGTATAACTTGATTCTTGAAACAGGATATTTTCAGAGCACTCAATATAGTAATTTTCATAAGGATGGAGTAGATTAATCATGTACAGTATGGGTAAAGATATTTTGCCACATTCACAGGGGAGACAAACATCCTAATAAAATCTAAGAACTTTACAATGGAATGGTATTCCCCTGGCTTTGTCCCCTTCTCTTGTTGCCTGTTGAGATGACTGGAAAAGTTGTTAGCAAGCAAATGCTTAACTCCTCTGGACTGATGAGTCAAAGTCAAGAGCAGAGAGCAACTGGCTGAGCCTCTGTGACCCTGAGCTCTCCTTACTCCAAAGCTGTGACTGACTCTTGCCTAGGTTTGCTTTATTTCACCATGGAGACAAACATTGTTGAGAGTGAAGCAGGATTTTCGGGGCTTATTTATTGCTGTAGTAACATCTGACAGGTGCCCTCTTGCCTCCTTTTACTCTGAATGAGCCTAGTTACTCCAAACCCCATTTCCACTGCAGATAGGGGACTTGCCTCACTCCTTGGTCCTTGATTGCCAGCTGTGAGAATGCCATCACTTCCCCAGTGCAAGATAATTGTGAAGTGGTCATAACCTGGGCTTTGGTGTCAGACTCACCCAAAGTTTCCATCTTAGCTCTTGGAATGTACCTAAATTCTCTTATTCTCAGCTTCTGCTCCATAAAACCAGCATAAAAGCACCTCATGTTTCTGGAAACTAGAGGGGATGTTGGATTTGGAGTAAGCATTCCACATAGTTTCTAAGATTATTGTTATTAAAAATGTTCTCTGAACTTTGAAACTAATTTTGGAATAACTCATTCTGGATTCCAAATAGCCATGGTAGGAGTATGAACTCTGAAAGCTACTGACTCAGGCTTCTGACTATCTCCAGATTTATGTACATGCCTCTTGTAGCAGTTTGAATGACTCAGTATCACTTCTCATTTGCTGCATTATTATTGCTCATGAGTTTGTGGGCTAGGTTCTGGGCACTGCTGAACTGATCTCTGCTTAGTTTTTGCCAAATTCACTAATGCATCTTATGTATGCTGTTGGGTTGGTTAGGAACAGGCTGCTTTAAGAGTGTCTTGCTTACATGGCTGGCTGCCATTTTGGTGGATATGGAAGACTGGCTGTGTGTTTTCTCTCATCCAGCAGGTTAGCCCAGACTTATTATTATGTTGTTAGGCAAATCCCAAGAAGATAGGTAAAACATTCAAGGTCTCTTGAGGCCTAGGCTTACAATTAGCATGCTGTCACTTCTATGGTATTTTATTGGCCAAAGCAAGTCACAAAACCAGCTCAGATTCAAAAGGTGGGAAAATAGACATCACCTAGTCAAGGGGAGATGTGCACATGAACACATTAATACAGGAATTGTGAACATCTGAGGCCATCAGTTTTCCACATCCTTATCCTTAGCCCTGGGTTCCTACATCCTTGACTCTATAACTGGTATACAAAGCTGAGCTATTAATCCACTATATTCCATCCAAGAGGCTGAAATTATTGGCTTTTTACAGTGTTTCAGCAACCATTTTCCTGGCACCAGTGTAAAGAAAGATATGCATAGTGTTCTGAACAGGTCACAGTGTCTGATCTTCCCTTCTTTTCTGCTGCTCCTATTCTTCCACTCTCCCACCCCCTACTGAACGTTCTTTGAACTCACTGATCTCTTCTACTCTGAAGAGTTTAAATCAAATGTAGAAATTGGTAGGGCAAAAGTATGGGAGTAAAATCCCAACTTCTAAAAGTTCTCTGTTTGCTTTTGGAATCACCCCACAGTTAATAATGCACAGTTGTCACTTGAAATTCAGTTTTGATAAATGAGTTTCTCTTCTTTCCTTACCTCTAATGCCTGTTGCCAATATTTATTTTTTCACTGTGGAGTGGTTGTTGCAAAATTTTCCCCACACTGAGTACTTTATTAGTCTTTCTATAGCACATAGGCACACCATGGCCAGCTTCTCAGAGCTGACTTCCTAAAGGGCATTTTTGCACATGGTCTGTGGATGTTTCTTAGGTGTCTGAAAACAAAGAGCAGAGTTGGAGGAGGGCAAATGAAGAGCAAAGCATTAAAAGGAAATGCTGTGGCTGCCAGCCATGGGGAGTGATGGTCAAGGACCAGTGAAACAAAGGCAAAGACATAACACAGAGCTCACCTGGAATGGCTGACTCCACCAAATGTGAATCTCAGGGAATTAAGGTAACAAAGAGACATGAAAAGCCAGAAGCATGATTCCTATACCCACAGATTTTACAATCTGGTTGTAAAGACAGGTTTTAAGGAAAAAACAGAAAATGGCAAAAGAAAAGAAACCACTAAGAGTACAATTTGGAGGAAGGGACTGTAAAACAGAATTATAAGGATGGCCTGGAATGGCTAAGGAAGTCTGACAAACTCTGGCAAGCTAAAAATATTGGTTAATTTCCGATATGACTGAGAATGATTGGGTGTAAAACAGGGGACAAAGAGATCAAGGAGACTCTATGTGCTTCCTTAATTTTTGAATAATTTTGTGATTCAAAGACTGATTGAGCTTCATGTTTAGAACAGACCTTAGATGTCATCAAGAAAAAAAATTTTCTTATCATCTAATGTTTGAAAATGTTGAAAGTTTTCTTCCACAAACCTTTCCTTCAGCTCTTGACTAGGTTGGCAATACTCCAAACCTTATTGTATAGAAAATTGACTGTCTTTTTGTGTCTCCACAGACACACCCTGAAGTAGGGGAAACCCAAGGCTCCTTGCAAGGAGACAGTTCATTTCCCTAATCAACACAGACCCATCACCTCTACTTCAAAGCTCTCATTTCACATCTGAATCAAAGGATGCCCTAACCATGGAACACAACCCTTCCCTTCCTTTTTTCCCTGTCAAAGTGAAAAATGGCTGGGTGGAAACTCTAATTATGTGGAACATGCTGGCACTGTTTCCATGTCCAAGAAAATTGGTATAACCACTATCCTTGAAGCAGATGAAGTGATGTTATGGTAACTAGAGAGATGTGCTGGTTGGCTTAGCAGTAGCGACAAAAACCTAGCATTCGCCGAGTGTTTTATAATTTTAAGAAATTTTTATATATATTATTTCTTTGAAAGCTTCTTTAATTTAGTACCTTAGACCTGGTAACTATCATCATCTGCTCTCATTTCACAAATGAATAAACTGAGGCTTTGAGAAGCTAAGTTGACTTAAATAGAATCTAGATATTACCCCCCAACACCCAGCTCAGTATTAATTTTACTATAATGTGGTAATTTTTTCAAATTAGTTCATCCTATGATTTTATTTTTAAATTTTATTTACTTATTTTTACAGAGGGGCAGGGAGGGAGAAAGAGAGGGAAACATCAATGTGTGGTTACCTCTCAAGTGCCCCCCACTGTGGACCTGGTCTGCAACCCAGGCATGTGCCCCAACTGGGAATTGAACCAGCAACCCTTTGTTTTGCAGTCCTGTGCTCAATCCACTGAGCTACACCAGCCAAGGCCATCCTGTGATTTTATTTGGTAAGTTACTTTCTGTGAAAATGCCCCCAAATAAATTAATGTCTTTGGTCTTTGTCTTTTTCAACAAAACTGAAAAGACTCCAAAGATTTGTCCCCCGAAGTCAACTATAACCTTGACTTTGTGAGTATTGTAGGCCCTTTTTGTCCACTGTAATCCATTCAGGAATTTTAAGATGTACAAAATAGATCTATGGGAGGGAAAATATTTTAAAATTTAAGCAATTTTCTTCTTTTCTACTCTAAAAATATAGGCCTATTGCTTGTTAGTGCTGACAACACCCCAGTGAGGTAAGGAGGTCAGGAACACTATTATCTCTCTGTTTTTAAAAGTGAGTACACAGAGAGGAAATAACTTGCTCAAGGACATGGTGACTCAGTCAGTAGAGGAGCCAGGATGAAAACAGCCCTCATTTTTTACTTTCAATACACACCAAGACCATGATCCACATGGGTTACGGGATTATGGCCCTTCACAAACAAGCTCATATTAGTCAGACATGGAAATAATTATGCTTCTTTCACATTTTTAACAGAGAGTAAACTCTCAAAGACATTGGCATAAGGGAATCCAAAGACACCCTAAGACTTTTTTTTTATTTTTAAGTTACAGATGGGAAAATGGGGGGGAAACCCTTTCCTTGTCTTATTTTTCTCAGGCCTGGCCTCACATAACACCCCCTCCACAGCCTTGTGGGAAGAAGGATTACTCTTTCCACTATTCCTAGGGTAGATTTTGTTCTTTTAAAATAAACAAACACTTGAAAACCTTTTTCGTCTAATATTAGCTTTGGTCTTGAACCAGAATTGATTTGGCATTGAGTAACCAGAAAGGACAACTAGCATTCTCAATGAGCAGTAGAGAATATTCTCTTTTGACAGAGTCTTTTAGAATCATCATTTGGTATGATGAATGATAAGTGGGACTGATATTGGTGGATAAAAATAATGACAGATGAGATAACCACTCATTGCCCCCCCCCACTTAGCCAGGGTCCCCTATGTTGCCAATGGAGACAGCTGCCTACATTCCTATTTTCCCTAGACTATATGTCATGGGTCTGGTTGTACAATAATGAACTAACTTTTTAAAAAAACTTAATGCAGGTTTGCACTCTTCAATTCACACAAAGATTATGCATAGTGCCTAATGGAGGCCCTGACTCTGTCTTCCTAGTGCCTCTATTTCTCTGCTCCCAAATTAAGTCTGCTTTGTCATACTGCTAGCAAAGTTAGATTAAACAGCATTGACTTGCTGAAATGACTCTTTGGTATTTGATCCCCTTGCTGTAATAGGTATTTTTTCATAGATAATGTGTCATGAAAGATGAAGCCTTCTTAATCTAGTGATTCAGAAAACAAAATTGTTGAGAGAAAATATGAATGAGCAAGTGGAGATGTGAATTGCCCTGTGTGAGTCTTCTAGGGCTGCCATAGCAAAATACTACAGACTGGGTGACTTCAATGACATAAATTGGTTTCCCACAGTTCTAGAGGCTGGAAAATCCAAGATCAAGGTGCCAAGAAGGTAGGTTTCATTCTGAGCCCTCTTGCCTTGCTTTGTAGGCAGCACCACCTCACTGTACGCTCACACAACCTCTTCTTTGTGTGCATATGGGGGAGTGGAGGGAAGAGAGAGTAAGCAAAATCTCTGGTGAATTTTTATAGGGATATGAATCTTATCAGATCAGAGCTCCATATTTATCATCTTATTTAACCTTACCTCCTTAGAGGCCCCATCCCTAACTATAGCCATAACGTGAATTGTCTTCAACATATGAATTTTAGGGTACACACACATTCAGTCCATAATAAGACCCAAATGCAGAAGCCTCATAAAAAATCCCCAAAGCATGAAAAGACTTTATTCCTAAATAATAGACAGAGGCTTCTCCCCATAATGTGATGAAGAGAGCTTCTTCCTCCAAACTATGCTATGGATGCAACAAGCATTGACAAATCAAAGATACTTATTTAAGAAATATTTATTATTGCCCCAAATATAATCATTTTCTCAAATTATTGTAGAAAGATGTTCAATGGGACATCCCATAGTCTATGATCCTAGGCTCCAAGCAAACAAACATCTAAGCATTCTAGAGAGTGGTGCAAAGCTATCCACGCAGGGCTTGCTAAGAGATGGTGAGAGTGGTTCTGTGACTTATCATCCACCTCCAGTTTAATGTAAGAAAAGGTGTGAGATGGAGGCAATGGGTAAGGAAGGGATTTATTATAAGAAAGGTACAGGCTTGGCAGGAGAATCTGTGCTTATAACTGCACTCAAACCCAAAGACTGGGTGCTTCAGGATTACTATGCATGGAGATTGTCTACAAAAAAAGGCAACACTTCACTACCTGGATAAAGTAAGGTTTAGGTTAGCTGCTTTCTGGGCTTACAAGTAGAATGAATAGAATGCTCTTGGAAACTTTTGGGTGTGCCTAATCTTGTGCTCCAGAATTTAGTGTCTGGTGCTTATCACTGGTCTACAGTAGTCTACTGTCCAGAGGCTGGCTGCGGCTGCCCCTAATGGCAAAGCAAGGACAAAGGGCTGCGTTGGAGATGGCATGTTGCTCCAGAATGTTTCTATGAGCTAGGTAGATCTCATAAAAGCTGGGCTCATATTGAAAGGACAGTTTCTTAGAGCACTGTGAGGTACCAGGTAGCAGGAGGCAACCCCAGCAGAAAAGTTTACACTATTCGGAGCAGGAGTGAGTAAAAGTCAAATAAGAACACAGCATCTGAAGGACCTTCTGAAGGTCTCATGAGAAGAAGAGTTAACATATAGATATTTGCTGGAAATAATAACATTAGTTACCTCAGAACTCTCCTGTCTCTCCTCTTTCCCATCCATGAGTTGCCAGAGGCATCTAGGTAGTGAGAGGACATGAGGCCGGAATGGTTTTCTTAATACCAGAAAATGGATTGCAAGTTAATGGAAGAGCTATAGGATTTGCCAGAGATGTCACTCATGGTTGCAGAAGGGAGATCCAAGGGATAATTTACAGGGATGAGTTGGAGAAAAGTTGTTTTCTGTCAGAGCCCCTCCAGACTATTCCATAAAGTGGATATACTTGAATTTGTTTGTGTCATATTTTCATAGAAAGATTTTGTAAGCAAATTATTTGAGAAGCTTAATCATTTTTATAATTCTTTTAGAAATATTTACAACTAAGTTGTCCTCATCTGAATACTTATATTTGAAAACAAACTTTTTGGAAAATGTTATTCTTCAGAAACTTTTTCATAGGAAAAATGCCATTTTCTCATTGAGAATTATTTCTACTTGACAATGTCCAAAGCTGGGTTTTTTTGTATTATTAATTATGTTGTCCGAGAACCTGATTACTAATAAAAAAAGTATTATCTCTCCCTGTTCCCTGTATGTATATATATTACACATACATGTAAAAATGTGTGTATACATGTACATACGTACATGTTATGATGTATGTATGTGTTCTGATGTGTCAACTTTAGACTACAGTCCCCAGGAATTTAGTCAAACACTAATACGTGTTGCTATGAGGGGAGTTTGCAGATGTAATTGATACCTATAATCAATTGACTTGACTCAGAGTGATTATCCTGCACAATCTGCCTGGAAGGGTTGAGGGTTCCCTGAGAAAAGAATTCTATCTGTGGATAGCAGCTTCAACTGGCACTTGTGAGTTCCAGCCCCTGTGATCTGCCTGTCCTGATGGCCAGGCCTACAGATTTTGAACTTGCTCAGTCAGTCCTCATAGCAACATAATTCAATTCTCTGTAATAAATCTCTTAATGTGTATGTATGTACATGTGTGTTACCTTCTGGGGCAACATACATACATACACACATACACACATACGTACATGCTGGTTCTACTTTTCTGACTGGATCCTGATGTGAATATTAAAACCAGAGGATTATATGAGTAATCTTACTCCCCAAACCAGCCTTCCTTTAGTCAGGTCTACCCAGGAAAAACACCATAAAACCCCAAACAAAACCAACCCCAAAATAAATGAAGATTAACCAATAGAGAGCTTATACTTGTGGTAAGTGAAAAAATTATAAGGTTAGTTTCAATAAACAATTCCATCAAGGTGGCAGGAATATCTAACAGGACTCAAAAGGCTGGTTATTAGAAGAACTTCAGTTTTTTTAGTTTGGCTTACTGGAACATTTAGAAATTATAGATTTGAAAGTTAATATTATAAATACAGGCTCCAGAACCAGATGTTCTGAATTCACATTTCGGTTCTACTTCTTAGTAGTAATGTGGACTAATGCAAGTTAACTTTCTGTGCCTCTTCTATAAAATGGTGATAAACAGTGGGGCCTCATCCATGGGTTTGCTGTGAGGACTAAGGGAGTTAATATATGCAAAGTACTTAAGACAAAGGATGGCACATAGGAAAAACAAAATATTAGTTATTATTTTAGTTTGTATGACTGTGTTTATTATCACAAATGTACTTAGCTTGAGAAACCACTTCAATCATGATACCTTCCAGAGAACATCCAAATGAAAAATAAAAGAAATTTCACTTCCCATATATTTCAAAGGAGAAATCCTGTACAATTTTGTTTCAAGCCTCTTCTTGTGAAACATCAAAAGCTCATTTTTCAAAATGTTGTCCTTTATTACTTTGGTTTGTATCCTTTCAACTTAAAGCACTTTGCCTCTACCCCCTTAAAAAATAACATGTAGCAATTTTGACAGGTGGAAGCTGCATCACTTTTGTTTATTTTAGCTTCTAAAATGTCCAGTAACTTTAAGGTGTAGATGATAACGTCTGGTTTTCTGTGGTGCTCAGGCTGACTTTTGATGCTTTGCCCCCTCTGTGGGTACCTACTGCAGTGACTGCATGGGGCTGTTATGAGTTGAATTGTGCCCTCCTAAAATATGTTGAAGTCCTAACTTCCAGGACTTGTGAATGTTTGGAAATAGGGTCTTTGCAGATGACCCAGTTAAGGCGTGGTCATTAGTGTCCTTATAAAAGGAGGAAATTTGGACAGAGAGAGACACACACAGGGAGAACCTCACTGGAGGATTGGAGTTCTGCTGCCACAAGCCAGGGAACTACCAGAAGCTAGGAGAGGGGCCTGAAGCGGATCTGTGCCTAGTGTGTTCAGAAGAGGCATGGCCCTGACTACACGCTGATCTTGAAATTTGGCTCCCACAACTCTGAGACAATAAATTTCTGTTGTTTAAGACTGTGGTACTTTGCCAGAGCTGCCCTAGAAAACTGATACTGGGCTATAACTCAGGAATCCATACTTTCCATAGTCTTTCCCTTGAGTACTCTGTATTGGAAGTTCCACATCGGATGATTTTAAAAAAAAAGTTATAAGGGAACACAAATTGTCTACGCCACATACCTGGAGGAGTTTATTCCAGAAAGGGAAATTAAAGAGTCACTTGGAGTACTAAATATATTGAGCCTCTTGGCCTATGACATCAGAATTCAATGTATCTCATCTGTATTTGATGCGTCTGGCCCATGGAAGTTACCTGAAACTTAACAGATATGCAATGCTGTCAGGCTCAGACACAACACAGAAGAATCTATTATTCATTCATTTCTATTTCATTAAACATTTGTACATTTAATGTACCAAAAATTGGAGTAATAAAGAGCTATCAGTAAAAGTCTGCTGGGAAATTGGTAATGAAAATACTTTTGTGGGTGATAGAGCCATTTCACCCACTCAAACTCAACTGAGAAGTTCAGATAACCCAAAGGCTGGGTGGTTTGACACATACTCATTTCCCCTTCTATTATAACTGCCCTCCCGGCCAGTGTGTGGGTTCTGTTTCTTTGCTTTGTTTTTCCTCTGAGAGTAAGTTTTCCTAAGCAAGGAGGAAGAAAGACAGCAAAGTTGTTTGCTGGAGTGTAGAAATGTCACCATGAATAGGGAAACTTAAAAATGCTCCAATGCTGGTACAATCCATGGTTGCAGGTCCACAGCATAGCTTAGTTTAACATAGCCGGGAGCGGCTTGATTACATTACGTATATCAGAGTGAAGATGCTCTTGGCTATTGAGATGCAACAGGAAAGGAATTTTATAACTGAATTAAAGCAAATCTGAAAAGTGAGGAGGCCTGACTAAACTCTCTTTCACCATGCCATTAAAATCTCTATTTGGTGTTAGTTTCTGCACCAATAAGATATGAATCATGATTTAAAAATGAATAAATAAATAAGGCCTTAAGAATATGGGCTTGTAAACTATAGTGCATCAATTCCCTTTAATGGAAAACATTTAGTTGATATACATTTAAGACTTATAAATAGGATGTAAGATTAAATATCAGTGAATCCCTTGTATGTAAGGACTTTGCCAAGCCCTGTGAAATCTACAAGGAAGGATAAGGAAGGCAACTAGTCCCAAGAATCTGAAGGTCAGTATATGAAGTCAGGACACATATACTAACAAAAAGATATATGTTAGATATACATAACAAAAGGACTGGGTAATATGTAATCTGAGCCAAATGGACTATACAGCACACAAATGCTATACACATTCAAAAGAAGCACAAGTTGCATTAATTCAACCATTTGTTCATTTGTTCCTTCAGTCGGTCAGAAAATATTTACTATCTATTATATACCAAGTTCTCGGCTGAGTGATGGGAAAAAAAAAACAACCTTACCTAATATTCACATAGGAGTGTAAGTTGACAGACCACAGTTACATCCATGATGTCACCTTCTCATCTGAGCTGCACTCTAACTTCACTTTATAGGTGAGGAAATCAAGACTAAGAACACTCAAATAACCAGGCTAACCAATCCAAAGAGAATTAGAGCTAGACCCGAAGACTTGAATAATAGGTTTAAGATGACTCAGAGATTCCAGGTTTGGGTGCAGGAGAGACCTATGAACTGAGATGAAGTCAGGTGACTGAATACGTGTTTAGGGGAGATGGGGGATTATATTATAAGTCTCTTGAGTTTGAAGCAATGTTCATGTGAACTATATCCGCTGGGCCTTTGGAGGTGTAGGACTGCATCTTCAGAGAAGCGTCAACAACAGCTAAAGATCTGGGAGTCATCCTTACAAAAATGATAGTTGGAATATTAATAAGAATTGATATGTTTTCCAAAAGAGAAAGTATTAATAGTTGAGAGAAGGGACAAAGGGTCCAATCTTGTGAGAAGCCTGTGTTTGGGGGGAAAAGATTGACAAGAACAGTCACCAAAAAGACAAACAGTGGGAAAAGAATCTGATAATGCTGCTTCATCCCATGGTTGACAGAATTACTTCAAGAGGAAATGATGAAAACCACAGGGAGTGCAAGGAGAAAAGGCCCGAAGCAAGTGCTTTGAAGATAGCAATGAGGGGCTGACTTGTGGTTCTTGGGAATGCAGGTTCAGTAAAGCAGTAGGAGCAGAACCAGATTATGTCAAGGGATGGGTGAGTAGTGAGAAATGAAAGCAACAGGAATTTTATTCAATTTTTTTTAAGCAACAGGAATTTTAAGTGTGAAAGCTTTAAAGTGAAAAAAATTATTCAATGTAGTTTTTGTACTTTATCCAAAGAGTCTAAAAGTAAATATTATCTTGCTAATTAAGTGAAAGCAGTATGCTACTTTGCTGACTCCTTTAATTACTCTTATTGGAAAGTTTGCACATAATTTAGGAAATTACCTGAAATCCGATTCCTATTAGATCCAGAATTTATGCATCATCATGGTACAGGAGAGTAAGACATGGCAAAGCAAAATCTAGTCATGGGGATAGAAAGTACAGCATAGGGAATGTAATCAATGATATTGTAATTACTATGTATGGTGCCAGGTGGGTACTAGACTTATCGGGGGGAATGTAACTTCCTAAGTAATATAAATGTCTAATCACTATGCTGTACACCTGAAATTAATATAATACTGTCAACTGTTATTGAAAAATTAAAATTAAAAAAATAGAGTAGGTTAAAAAACAAACAAACGAATGAAGGTCACTCTTAGTGCCAGAAGAGAGAACAGAATTACTAGATGATGCTCTTCATAGCAGCTGTCCCTGTTGCCCAAGTCTCAACACATGGTGGGTGCTTAACAATATTTGTTGAATGAAATTGAATGTGTTAATAGTGGAGGCAATGATTTTATTGTACATATTTTACGGGGAACTCATTAAGGAGTTACGTGGTGGCATGCAGCACAGAAAACATGAAGGCAATTTTTTCAATCATAAAGTCAATGTTAATAGGCTGACTACAAGCTGTTGATAGATATAAAGACTTCATGAATTTAATATTTTCTGCTATCTCTAATATACCACCCTTTGAAGGCTTTTTATTTATATATATGAATGTAAACATATGTATAAGAAAAGCATGCATGTATAAATCTGTACATATAGTGTATATAAACTTTGAGAATTGAGGGACATCTATATTTACATCTGCCTGGATAGATATATAATTTTCTATTAATTTTCTGTTTAATAGTAAATCAGGACCTTTTCCCCTTAAAGGGTATTTTAATAACTAATTCTTCATATGAATAAGTAATAATTCATTCAACTGTTTCCTGGTTAGGAAATTATTATAGAGGATTTTATCTTATTAAGGGTATTATAACTGATATTGGCTGCAAATTTTTCATAGAATATGACTTTACCTTTTAATCTATTGGTGCTGGAAGCCATAATTTTTATTTAGTTGATCTGTTTCATTATAATTTTGTTCTTTGCTTTTCTTGCCTGTGATGTCTTTCACCGGAGATTCAGTTATTTATTTAGCTTTGGAAAGCTAAAATTTAATTATAATGGTGAGTGTGCTTATTAAATCCTAGATTTAGGCAAATTATGATTTTCAATAAGAATAATAAAATTGTCTGAATTAGAAGGATATAACTAGTGAAGAGAAAAAATATGACTAAAAAGATAAAATACCAAGTCCTACTAGTAATACATTCCTTTTATGTTTTCTTCTTTGCTAATATACTTCCTTGTTTCTTTTTCTTTTTCAGTTACAGTTGACATTTGATATTATTATTTTTTTAAATATATTTATTGATTATGCTATTACAGTTGTCCCATTTCCCTCCCCCTCACTCCACTCCATCCTGCCCACCCCCTCCCTCCCACATTCCCCCCCTATAGTTCATGTCCATGGGTTATACTTATAAGTTCTTTGGCTTCTACATTTCCTATACTATTCTTACCCTCCCCCTGTCTATTTTCCACCTATCATCTATGCTACTTATTCTCTACACCTTCCCCCCTCCCCCTTCCACTCCCCTATTGATAACCCTCCATGTGATCTCCATTTCTGTGGTTCTGTTCCTGTTCTAGTTGTTTGCTTTTGTTTTGGTTTTAGGTGTGGTTATTAATAACTGTGAGTTTGCTGTCATTTTTACTGTTCCATTTTTTCTCTTCTTTTTCTTAGGTAAGTCCCTTGAACATTTCCTATAATAATGGCTTGGTGATGATGAACTTCTTTAACTTGACCTTATCTGAGAAGCACTTTATCTGCCCTTCCATTCTAAATGATAGCTTTGCTGGATACAGTAATCTTGGATGTAGGTCCTTCCCTTTCATGACTTGGAATACTTCTTGCCAGCCCCTTCTTGCCTGTAAGGTCTCTTTGGAGAAATCAGCTGACAGTCTTATGGGAACTCCTTTGTAGGTAACTGTGTCCTTTTCTCTTGCTGCTTCTAAGATTCTCTCCTTCTGTTTCATCTTGGGTAATGGAATTATGATGTGCCTTGGTGTGTTCCTCCTTGGGTCCACCTTCTTTGGGACTCTCTGAGCTTCCTGGACTTCCTGGAAGTCTATTTCCTTTGCCAGATTAGGGAAGTTCTCCTTCATGATTTGTTCAAATAAGTTTTAAATTTTTTGTTCTTCCTCTTCTCCTTCTGGCACCCCTATAATTCGGATGTTGGAACGTTTCAAGATGTCCTGGAGGTTCCTAAGCCTCTCCTCATTTTTCCAAATTCTTGTTTCTTCATTCTTTTCTGGTTGGATGTTTCTTTCTTCCTTCTTGTCCACACCGTTGATTTGAGTCCCAGTTTCCTTCGCATCACTATTGGTTCCCTGTACATTTTCCTTTGTTTCTCTTAGCATAGGCTTCATTTTTTCATCTGGTTTTCGAACAGATTCAACCAATTCTGTGAGCATCTTGATAACCAGTGTTTTGAACTGTGCATGTGATAGGTTGGCTATCTCTTCCTCGCTTAGTTGTATTTTTTCTGGAGCTTTGAAGTGTTCTATCATTTGGGCCTTTTTTTTTTTTTTTTTTGTCTTGGTGCGTCTGTTACTTTAAGGAGCAGAGCCTTAGGTGTTCACTGGGGCTGGGTAATGCTGGTTCGGCGCTGTGACCCTGTGACCCTGTACGTGGGGGAGGGGCTGAGAGGGAGCAATGGCGTCAGCTCCCCTCTCCACCGGATTTCAGTCTTTCACTCTGCTACCCACAATCAAACTGGGCCCCTCTGGTGCTGGTTCCCGAGTGGGTGGGCTTGCGCACATTCTGGGCCCCGGTGGGTCTCTCCAAGGACCTCTCCTGTGAGGCTGGGAGTCTCTCCTGCAGCTGCCCCAACCCCCACAGGCATCTTCAATCAGGTTTGAGGCTTTATTTCCCCGCGCTGGAGCGCCAGGCTGCGTGGTCTGCCTTGCTCTGCCGTTTGTCTGGTTTATCTGTGCACGAATGTGGGGCCGCAGGGTCTGCTAGTGGTCAGACTGCCTGCCCCATTCATCCCACACTCCGCCAGTCTGGGTCCCGCCACGGCAACGCGAGTCCTCTCCACCCCTGCTGCCTGTCTTCGCCCCTCCTACCAGTCCGGATGAATGTTTATTTTTTATTTCCTTGGTGTCAGACTTCCTTGCAGTTCGATTTTCTGTCAGTTCTGGTTGTGCGAGGAGGCACAGTGTGTCTACCTATGCCGCCATCCTGGTTCCGTCTGACATTTGATATTTTTTTATATCAGTCTCAGGTATACAGTGTAGTGCTTAAGTATTTACGTAATTTATGCTAATAGAAATACCTTACCACTCTACAAGCCTATGAATGTGTTTCTAAATTTTCTTGTAGTTCCTTTATAGCTTCACCTCTTACACTTGGAGTGTTAAGTTGCTATATGCTGACACTTAATTTATTTTGTTTCAAAATGAGCCTGACTCTCAACCCTATTTGTTGACAATTTATCCTTTTCCCACTGATCTGAGATAGTGTTTGCTAGTGTTCTGTTAACATTGAGTTGGTTAGGATTACCTCCTCATCCCCCTCTCCACCCAGTATTTAACCAAAAATGTGTGTAACTTTCTTTTTATATCTTTGTCTCTTATATTTTATCAAAATTTTGATATTTGGTATGTATTGGTTTCATTAAATTTATAAAAATAGCAACCCACACTTTTAAATACTCTAAAATGCTTTATAGAGCATGCAAAATATCTGTTCCCTGACACTTGAAGGACCTCACTTATACAACATTTGGATTCTAGAGTGTTCCTTAAGATAATTCTTCAAATTTTAAGAATAATGTACATGTAGCTATAGACCTATTGAATCATCTTGATCGTTTATATTTTATTATAGACTGTCTATTACATAAAATGTTTAGAATTTTTGTATTTTAAAAATATTTGTATAAACATTTGTATAGAATTTTCTGTCAGGTATTCTCTCCTAATTCTAAATGTTCCCATATTTTTGTTATATATGCTTCATTATTACTAATTATTTTTTCTCTTCTGCTAAATTTATCAGAGTACTATTTTTACAAAGAACCAAGTCTTGAATTTAAAATCAATTTCTATTCTTTTCAAATTTATTCAATTTTAAAAATTATTCTAAATTTTATTTCTTCCAACTCTTCTTAGGTTCTTTCTTGTTTTTCTTCTGACTTTTTGAGTTTAAATAAAATATTGAAGACTAGCTTTCTAAATAAATTTTGTCACATATCCAAAGTTTCTTGTTTATTTTCATCCTCATTATTTTATAAATCAGTGATTTTCAAATAATGTGTCTTGATACATTAAAATATGTTGATACATTAGACTGTGTCACAAGAATTGTGTTGGCTTCAGAAAATTTATTGAAAGGCTTTTCATTTTTTTTTTATACAGTAAAGTAATATGTGTAACATGGGCTTTGTTGCTCTTATAACTTAGATACTTGAAAGACCTCACTGGTAAACTGCAGCTAAGTTCTTTTTAAAAGATAATTTTTTAAGCTTTATGTTAGTTTGTAAGGAGCTTATGAGTAAATTGAAACAATCTCAAAGTATTTATCTTAATCTGGGGGGCTTCAACTTTCTTATTTTCATTTTTATTTATTATTATTATTTTTTAAAGATTTTATTTATTTATTTTTAGAGAGAGGGGAAGGGAGGGAGAAAGAGAGAAACATCAATGTGTGGTTCCTCTCATGTGCCCCCTACTGGGGACTGGGCCTGCAACCCAGGTATGTGCCCAGACTGGGAATCAAACTAGCAACCCTTTGCTTCACGGGTCGCTTCATGGTCTGACATTCAATCCACTGAGCCACACCAGCCCGGGCTCTTTTATTTTTTATTTCTGTCTTGTTTTGTTTTTGTCTTGTTCCTGTATTTGCTTTTTTAATGCACTTTTTTTTTCTTTTTCTGGACTTTACTATTTTGAACTATTTTTTATATTGTTGTAAATTTTAAAATTCAGTGATTTTGAAGATTTACATTGTGTGTTACCTTTGATTTGTGGCTATGCTTGTATTTAAAAATATGCCCCAAGTTGTCATTTCCAATTGTCAAAATTTAGTGCAATTGCATCTTGGGTCATTTTTCCCATGTTAGGGTGAGGAATTTATCATGATTTTAATTATCTTTCCTTTTAATAAAAGTTGTGCTTTATTCTTTTATTGTTGTAATTTCATTATTTTTATATTATACATCTTTTTTCAGGATTTTTTCCTACTTTGTATGCAATTTCACCTTACATTTTTAAAAATTTTTATTGTTATTCAATTACAGTTGTATGCCTTTTCTCCCCATCCCTCCACCCCACCCCAGCTGAACCCACCTCCCTCCCCCACCTCTACCCTCCCCCTTGATTTTGTCCATGTGTCCTTTATAGTAGTTCCTGTAATCCCCTCTCCTCACTGTCTCCTCCCCACTCCCCTCTGACTATTGTTAGATTGTTCTTAACTTCAATGTCTCTGGTTATATTTTGTTCGCTTTTTTCTTCTGTTGATTATGTTCCAGTTAAAGGTGAGATCATATGGTATTTGTCCCTCATGGCCTGGCTTATTTCACTTAGCATAATGCTCTCCAGTTCCATCCATGCTGTTGCAAAGGGTATAAGCTCCTTCTTTCTCCTGCTTAAAATTCCATTGTGTAAATATACCATATTTTTTGGGTCCACTCATTTGCTGATGGACACTTAGGTTGCTTCCAGTATTTGGCTATTGTAAATTGTGCTGCTATGAACATTGGGGTGCATAGGTTCTTTTTCACCTTACTTTTAATAACCATCTAAACTCAATTTTATTTTTAGTTGGTTTCAGTATCAACCGTTAGTCTTTCTTTCTTTTTTTTCTTACCATGTCCTTATTTTTGATTTTTAAATTTGAATTTTCCTTCAATAGAAGCATATCTTCAATTAATTTTTTTCAAGATTGTGGATGATAACATTTTTCTCAACATGCCTACATTTTATCATAACTTTGTTTGCTTTATGTCTGAATGACAGGTTGGCTCAGCATAACATCTTTAGCTCACCAACTTTTTTCCTTCTAATTTTGTGGTTTATTTTTTCATTGCCTCTTGCCCTTCCTGTTGTAAAAGAATAGTCTGAAACCAGCCCAGTTTCAATTTTTCTGTTAGTAATGTGTTGTCCGGAGGATTTTTTGTTAGATAGTTTGTTTATTCTTGTAGGTCCAATATTTTTTTCACTCTTTGTTTTTTTTTTTTTTTTGAATATTTTACTCTAGGCCTGTTTCAACTTAAGAGTTATCTTTGACAATTGTGTCCATATTTATCTCATCACAAAGTCCTGTTGATTTGTTACCTCTTAATTATCTCTGAAGTCTTTCTTACTCTCTCCTCTTCTACACTCCAAAGTCAAGCCACTGTTATGTCTTCTCACTGTAAGAGCCTCTGGCTTACTTCTTTACAAACCCATACACTTTAAATAGAGAAATTGTTTTTCCCCCAAATTCAAATTTGTTCAGCTCATAAATCTGCTTAAATCAGCAAAATATCTAACATAGACTTACCACAGAATACTTCAAATTGCACATGGGGATCCACAGATGAATCATGAAGTTATGAAATCAATTCGTTAGATCATAAGAGCATTTAAACATCATTATATACATAAAATATACATATATGAATATATACATATATACACATATATAAAATATGCATAATGCCATAAGTCTAAACAAAAGATTTCACAAACTGTTAAATACTCTTACTACAAGAAAAACATTCTCATATGTTCTTTTGTATTCTGTTCTATTTCATGTTTCTTAATGCTTGCATAAAATAGCAAATTGACTTGTATATATGTACATATGGGTATGTGTACTGGGCTATGATGTAAAAGTATTTCTTATTGAATGTCTTGGTAAAAAAAAAGATTGAAGTATCTGACCTATAGTGCCATACATGGTCTAGCTCGTGCATAGTTCCTCACTGTGTTGGCATATATGTTCCTCCTGACTCAACTCCAGTCTCACTGGCCTTCAGTCATGCTGTGCTCACTTTTGCTAAAGAACTTTTCATATGCTATATTCTTTCCACCAGGTACTCTGCAATTTCTTAAGTTTCACTGTTATTCAGGCCTCATATGAAACATAACTTCCTAAAGAAAATCTTTTCTGACCTCCTCAATGGATCAAAGCCCATATCACATGGTCTTAAAACACCATCTACTTTCTTGTCCTAGTTGTAATTTTATATTTATTCATGTGATTATTTGCCTGTCTCCAATTACCCATGAAGGAAAGGATATGGTAGACATTCCTTTTTGCTTTCTTTATCCTCTGTGTATTCTACAAAGTACAACCTTAATCATTATTTGCATATATAATAATGTATATTCACACATGGTTTTGTTTTAGCTTGAAAATATTGTTTTTCACTATAGTTTTGGTTACTGCTTTGCTTTGTTTCTAACTTCTTGTTTTTTCCTATTTTGCATCTTCCTTGTAAAGATCTAGACTTCTTAGGGTGCATACATTTTTTGGTCAATATTTTATTTGATTTCATTTTAAATTTTTTTATTGTTCAGTTGCATTTGTCCCCATTTCCCCCCATTAGTCTCCCCTGCCCTACCCATCCCCACCTCCCACTTTCAATCCTCCCCCTACCCTCACCATTGTCTTTGTCCATGGGTGCTTTATACATGTTCCTTGACTTGACCCTTCCCCTTCTTCCCCCCATTATCCTCCTCCCCCTCCTCTGGTCACTGTCAGTTTTTTCTTTATTTTCATGTCTCTGGTTCTATTATGTTTGCTTGTTTGTTTTGTTATTAGGTTCTACTTATAGGTGAGATCAGATGGTATTTGTCTTTCACTGCCTGGCTTCATTTCACGTAGCATAATACTCTCCAGTTCCATCCATGCTGTTGCAAAGGGTAGGAGTTCCTTTTTTCTTTCTGCTGTGTAGAATTCCATTGTGTAAATGTACCACAGTTTTTTGATTCACTCATTTACTGATAGGCACTTAAGCTGTTTCCAGCACTTGGCTATTGTAAATTGCACTGCTATGAACATTGGGGTGCATAGGTTCTTTTGGATTGGCGTTTTGGGAGTCTTAGGGTATAATACCAGCAGTGGAATTGCTGTGTCAAAAGGCAGTTCCATTTTTCATTTTCTGAGGAAATTCCATACTGTTTTCCACAGTGGCTGTACCAATCTGCATACCCCTCCACCAGTGTACTAGGGTTCCTTTTTCTCTACAACCTTGCCAGCACTTTGTCAATATTTAATGGTTACTCTTCTTCTCTGCATTCTGAAATAGCTTCTCAACTCTATTCTTATCAATTGCAAGATTTAAATGTGTAGGTTTTTTTCCTCTGCCTCTACTTTTTATTTATTACTTATTGTTTTCTTACTTGAACCTGTTACATTCTTACCTAATCCTCTTATCTTGTTATCTTTAATTCTCAGTCTATTCACTCCTGTTACTTTCTGCTCCTTTATCATATAAACTACATCCCCTTTCATCTTATTGAGGACTCCACACCATTTTCTAAAAATTTCTTCTGGTTTTATTATCACTTGGCTTCAAAAGTTTATCCTTCTAGGAAGATGAGCTTGCATTCATTTGATGTTCATGGGTCTCCCTCTTTTTCTTTTTCTTCTTTTCTTTCTTCTTTTTTGCCAATTTACTGTTTGTGGTACTCACTGTCCACTTGGGAGTTACAGGTTCTCAGACCTCTAGCTATAGAAAGTGTGACATGCCGAATACCTAGACCCAGAGCAGCTGTTTAATGAGGCTCATTGGCATGAGATGGACTCTTCTTCTGTTTCACAGTCTTTTTTTCTGATGCAAATGATAATTTCTTAGTATTTTATAGACTTACTGGATGGGAGTATGAAGAAGGGTAAGGATTGATATTTTGGGTGATTCAGACATTTGGCTGAAGATGGACAGAGACACCCTGCTCACTTCTCAGGTTGATGGACAGTGTGCATCTCTGACGTGGGGAACAGACAACGGTGTGCGTCGGAGTCTCTTTTCTGTCTCCTTTGAAGTTGGCAGGTTGATTCTGTTTAAAAAACACGAATAGAAAAAAAAAAAAAGAAAAGAAAAAAACAAACAAACAAACAAAAAAAAACCACGAATAGATAAGTGCTTGTTTCTGAAATCAGCTCCATTGTTTTTGTGATTAGTTAAAACTTCTCATATATGAACTACACAGATTATTAACTAATATTAGTTTTTATTGTTTTCATTTATCTTATATGATGAAATTTAAATTGTGATATTGAAATTTCACAGATTGACTACTCTTTCACAGAAATTTTACAGGTTGAATAGTCTGAAATTTGAGAAATAAAGTACTTTTCTTTTTGGTATCAGGAAGGAAATTGTACTCATAGTCTCTTTAGAATGAACTGTTTGAACCAGCTTGGGAATCTCCAGCTGAGGGGTTTCTGGAATCTACAAAATATAAAGAACTCATTGTGTACTGTGACGCTAAACCAATGCTAACAATCCCTTTAGTACTTTTATTTATCTGAACACCCCAAGGTAATTAAATTTTTGGTGTTTAAAATTACTAGGTTGGCAGAAGGAAACTTTTGAAGGTGATGAATATGCTAATTACCTTGTTTGTGATGATAGTTTCACCGATGTATGCCTTTTTCAAAACTCTTAAATTGTATACATTAAATATGTGCAGTTTTTGTGTGTATCAATTACACTTCGATAAAGCTGTTAAAATAAATTAAATTTCAAGATCTGCATATTTCTTAATAGTCTTTGGTATATCTGAACTAGTGATAGATTTTTATTTTTATATGTTTGTTTAGAAATAAGTTAGTAATGACTGGGTATATGGGAAATTTTCTGTTTGGATTTTCTTGTTGCTTGTCATATTTGTCATCCTAATGTTCAGCCTTTGATATCCCAGGGTTGTTTAGTTTTCAATGGATATTTATGCTTCTATCAGTTCTATTTAAAAGCTTTTACCAAGGGCAACTTTCCAAAGTATTTTTACATATCATTGTCATTAGTTATTGAGCCTTCTCTTCAGATTCATCTTTCAGAAGCAGATATGAACTTTATGAGTCATTAAGTGATTTAAGTAAAAATAAATTTAATAGCTTTAGGGAAGAAGTTTAAAGGAAAAGGGGAGATTGTGTTTTTCCCTACCGATAAAACTATTGTTAAATCAAGAAGTAGTAGAACCAATTTTATTTCCCCAGAATAGGTACACTCAAAAATGGTTTAAGCCTATCTTCTACCTGACATGTATATTTAAAAGAAATTATCCCCAAGACAATTTTGAATAAAGTGCTGTCCTTTTTTTTTTTTGTTATTAACCTTTAGTGGTACAAACTATCACTCCACTCTAGGTAGCTTGTGTCTGTTAAGTTGCTCGCTCTAGTACATATGTGGTGACAAAATTTCAGCAATGTTGATGACATTAAGATTAATTTTTAGAAGAAAATCATTTCATGCTTTAGCACTTCCAGATGAGAATACTATGATAGAATGATTTTGAATATTTAATAATGTTTACTGCCTTAAATATATGTGAAATTACACTTAGATTATCACAGAAGTTGTATTTCATAAATTATGATAATGAATGAGTTTAACAACCTATGTTCCTTTTTCATCTAACACTACAGAGAAGAGACTGAAGAGAATATGTGCAGTGATCAAATAAATTTACAGTTCCTATAGATGAAAATTTAGATGAATCACCAACAAAGCTTATAATACCTTCCAGCAGTGTAATATTATCTAATGAATATTTGGCTAATATAATCTTTAGTTATCTATTAAAATGATTCCACCCAAAATAATTGTGTCCTGCAAATTAGTACACATGAGACTTATCACATTAATGTCTTCTGGAAATTAGATCTAGGAGCATATGGTTTTATCATATAAACTCAGTAGCTCTGAAACTCCTTTTGTGAGGTTAATTAAAATTTGGTGTGCCAAATTATTATTTTTCTATTATCCTGAATTTTAAAGGATCCTGAGAGACTGGACATGACAGAAATGTTTTATGGACACTTCAGCGATTTTTTTCAGAGACATTTTCATTTGCTTTCCATATTGTGAGAAATAATGTTTAGTCACTGAAAAATGTGATGAAGAATATAATTAGGCTCAAAGAATATCCATTTATTTACTTCCTGGGGCTTGGATTATAAAGTCCTGCAGTTATTGGGTTATTGGTTAAGTCATTACTATTTCTGAAGATTTTTTTAATTGTATTTATTGAGGTGACATTGGTTAATAAAATTATATAGTTTTGGGGGGTACGATTCCATTATACATCATCTATATATTGTGTTGTGTGTTCACCACCCAAGTCAAGTCCCCTTCCCTACTTTTGAAGATTTTCAGGTGTTGTTGATTTGGGCTGAGATAAAGCATCATAACATAGTACTTTATTGAGAGAATTAATGGGCTTCATATTTCATTGCATCTAAGCAACAGAAAGATTTGAAAATGAGTTAGTTTAGGCATCAATTGATTATGATTTATACATGGGAGAGAGATGTTTAATGAAAGTCAATGTGAAGTAGAGAATAAGCAACCAGAAAGGAACTCTATGAAAAAAAAAAGAGAAATAGGTTGTCTTTGAAGTGCTGTCACATCAGAGTTTACAAATGAAGCAAAATTCCTAATCCAGTGTGTACTCAGAGTGAAAGTGCACAGGACAATATAGTGTTTACATTACTGACATCACTTTTATGACTTAGATCTTACATTTTGGTTAGTTTTGAAAGTTTTAAGAGTTTTATTTCTTTACAGATTTATGTATTTATGGATTTTCTTAGACATAAAAGGGATTGAGAATATACTTCTCTATAATGTCCTTTCTAGAGAGATGGGGCTTAGAAGATTGAGGATTTGCATTTTGAAAGATCACATAAAGAGTCTTTGAAATTATAACTAGGTGTGGTTGTCACAGCTTAATGGTATGGAGATTGTGATACTATCACAGATTTAAAGCAGCCTTCATCCTAAAGACGATACTGAATATCTAGCCAATTCTAGTAAAACAATTTTCTTTACAGGAAAATAAATCAGCAAAAAGTGAGGAGTTCAGACAATAATTGATTTCTTCAAAGGTGGTATTATGTTGAAAGCTTGACAATATTTTTAGGCTAGTTACAAAAGCTGACAATTATGAGAAGGATTCTAGTAATATAAACAAAGATCCTGTATCATGCCTCATCTCAAATCTCATAGATTGAGGACCAGTGTTTGTTTCCCTCTTCTAAGACCTGATTTTTGAAGCCATAATTTCATGGTCTATCCTTAACCATGGCTTTCCACCCACTTCCTTCTGGTTGAATGAGAAGGCTTAGTGATGTAAAAAAGATCTGACTCACTGAGAGGCAAATAGACTTGATATCTGGGTCAAAAACAGTTAAAATGCCAAGGAAATTATGTAGCTGATGTCCTAATACAATTTGAGAAATTTCTATGAATCTCCTAAAAGGCACAAAGGTTAGAATTTCTCAACAAGTAGAATATTAGTGTCTAGATTGCAGGCTACACAATTCATAGACAGGAACACTGGAGTTTTTCTTCCCCTTTGAACAAAATGTACCTGAACTTTGAACCAAAGTCCAGAACCTTCCTCATTCACCACCTGAAAGAAGCCGGAACTACTCACCATGAACAGGTATAGCTGCTATTACCTAGTCTCTTGCAAATTTCTATTTCCTTGCTCCTCAGAAAATTTTGAGAATTAGCTCCTTTCAGTCCGGTAATGTTCACCTCAGGGCCCTAAATATTATAGACTTATGTTTTTCAATTCATCAAGTTTATTTAGGATGGGTATCAAAAAATCTTTTGGCCCACGGTGCAATTAAGCTTCCCCCCCTCCCCCTATTTAGGGTATAACAATTTGTCTCCTCTACATTCAGCTTCATCCTTCAACTAATCTCTCTTGGCTAATGAGCATAGTAGAGGTATGTAAGCCAGCAAATTTCACCTTGATGGGTTTTAGCCAACATTCAAGTGAAAAATGCAAAATACAGTAGCACTTCTGGTGCTTGGGTTTATCGTTGCAGTGGAAAAGAAGAAATGGGAGCAGTACGGTTTCTAATGTCAGATGTGGGGCCCTTTGATTGTTTACAGTTTTTCCCCCTCATTTGATGTAGCATTAATATGTAGTGAAATGCACAAATCTTAACTACATATTCATGAATTTTGACAAATGTGTATACTCCTGTAACTCAAACCTCTTTATCATCATCCCAGAAACTTCTGATATATTCCTTCCCAATTAATAAATGCCCTAGCTCACCCTTCAGAGGTAACTACTGTACTGATTTTTTATTATAAAATAGTTTTGCCAATTCAAGAATTCCATATAATTGAAATAATATAATATATATTCTTCTGTGTAAGCTTTTGTATTAGTTTGCTAGGGCTGCCATGAAAATTACCAAAGGCTGATGGTATAAAGAACTGAAATATATTTTCTCACAGTAGTGGAGGCTTAACGTTCAAGATCAAGATATTGGCATATTTTTTTTAAAGTATATGTTATTGATTATGCTATTACAATTGTCTCATTTTTTCCTCTTTTTCCCTCTCTACCTGGTATCCCCCTTCCCTCCAGCATTCCCCCCACCTTAGTTCATGTCCATGGGTCATACGTATAAATTCTTTGGCTTATACATTTACCATACTATTCTTAACCTCCCCCTGTCTATTTTGTACCTACCAATTATGCTTATTTTTCCCTGTACCTTTTCCCCCATCCTCCCTTCTCCCCCTCCCCACTGATAACCTCCATGTGATCTCCATTTCTCTGGCTCTGTTCCTGTCCTAGTTTGCTTAGCTTGTTTTTGTTTTGTTTTGTTTTTTCTTAGGTTCAGTCATTGATAGTTGTGAGTTCGTTGTCATTTTATTGTTCATAGTTTTTGATCTCCTATTTTTTAGGTAAGTTCCTTTAACATTTCATACAATAAGAGTTTGGTGATGATGAACTCCTTTAACTTTACCTTGTCTGGGAAGCACTTTATCTGCCCTTCCATTCTAAATGATAGCTTTCCTGGATAGAGTAATCTTGGATATAGGTCCTTGCCTTTCATGATTTTGAATACTTCTTTCCAGCCCCTTCTTGCCTGCAAGGTTTCTTTTGAGAAATCAGCTAGCTGATAGTCTTCTGGGAACTCCTCTGTGGGCAACTGTCTCCTTTTCTCTTGCTGCTTTGAAGATTCTCTCCTTATCTTTAATCTTGAGTAATATAATTATGATGTGCCTTAGTATGTGCTTCCTTGGGTCCAACTTCTTTGGGACTCTCTGACCTTCCTGGACTTCCTGAAAGTCTATTTCCTTTGCCAGATTGGGGAAGTTCTTTTTCATTATGATTTCAAATAAGGTTTCAATTTGTTGCTCTTCCTCTTCTCCTTCTGGCACCCCTATGATTTGGATGTTGGAAAGTTTCAAGTTGACCTGGAGGTTCCTAAGCCACTCCTCATTTTTTGGAATTCTTGTTTCTTCATTCTGTTCTGGTTGAATGCTTCTTTCTTCCTTCTGCTCCAAACTGTTGATGTGAGTCCTGGTTTCCTTCCCTTCACTGTTGGTTCCTTGTGTATTTTTAGTTCACTTTGCATAGGCTTCACTTTTTCATACATTTTGTGACCATACTCAATCATATCTGTGAGCATCCTGATTACCAGTGTTTTGAACTCTGCATCTGATAGGTTGGCTCTCTCTTCATCACTTAGTTATATTTTTTTTCTGGAGCTTTGATCTGTTCTTTCATTTGGACTATATTTCTTTGTCTTGGTGCACATGTTATGTTGTAAGGGGTGGAGCCTTAGGTATTCGCCAGGGTGGGGCAACCCACTTCACTGCATTGTGGCACTGTATGTGGGGGAGGGGCCAGACAGGGAACAATACTGGTTGCCAGTTGCTTAGCTCTTGCTGGCTTTCAGTTACTTCCTCCACTACTCACAAGCAAATTGGGTCCTTCTGATGCTCATACCCAAGTGGGTGGGTTTGTATACGTTCTAGGACCCTGTGGGTCTCTCCAATGAACTCTCCTGTGAGGCTGCAAGTTTCTACTGCCAGTGCAACCCCCACAGGTTTTTACAACCAGAGGTTTTGAAGCTTTCTTTTCCCACGCTGGAACCCTGGGTTGAGCAGTCTGTCTCACTTCCCAGTTGTTCCTCTCAGTTTATCAGCATGCAAATGTGGGACTACCAGCCACCTCCTCGCCTTGCATCCTACCAGTCTGGATGAATGTTTCTTCTTTAATTTTTTGGTTGTCAGACTTCCATGCAGTTTGATTTTCTAGCAGTTCTGGTTGTTTTTTGTTTTTGTCCTTCTTTGGGTTGTGTGGGGAGGCAAAGTGTATATACCTATGCCTGTATCTTGGCTGAAAGTTCATATTTATTTTTTCTTAACCCTCTCTCCTTGGCCTGAAAAGTGCATGTTCTTGGCCCTCACATGGTTGTCTCTCTGTCTCTGTGTTGTCTGTGTCCTATTGTCCTGTTCTTATATGGACACCAACATATTGCATTAAGGTCCACCCATAATGACCTTATTTTTTAATTACCTCTTAAAGGCCCTATCTCAAAATATAGTCACATACTGAGATACTAAGAGTTAGGAATTCAGTATATAAATTTGAGGGATGGGGAGACACAATTCAGCCTGTAATAGTTTTTTTTAATCCTCAAAATGTTTCTGAGAGTCATGCATGTTATTTATATCAGTAGTTCATTCTTTTTTATTCCTGGGTAGCATTTCATTATGTGAATAAATCACATTTTTTTCTATTAATGGACAACTGGACTGCTTCTAGTTTTGGGATATTGTAAGTGAAGAAACTTGAACATCTCTTTGTGAACATATATTTTCATTTATATCACTTCAAGATCTAGGAGTGGAATTGCTGGTCATAGGAGTAAAAGTATGTTTAATTTCACTGGAAAATTTCAGAAACGTTTCCAAAGTCTGTACTTTTTTACATTCCTACTATAAGTTTCTGAGAATTCTGGTTGTTCCAAATTTTATTAATATTTGGTGTAATTTTGGTGTAATTAAATTTTAGTCATTCACATTGGTGTGTAGTAGTATCTCATTGCAGCATTTATTTGCATTTCCCTCAATGATGGAGAATACTTTTTGCATATCGTACATACAGGTGTGCACCCAAAACACCCAGAATTATCTCCTGGAAGGCGAGCCCCTTGTAGAACAGGCTTCCCCACTAGGTGAGCCTTATAGGAAACAATCTATGTCAGTGTACCAGCTGCTGTTGTGAGAGGCTGTGTTTGGCTTCAGTGAATTTTTTTGGAAGCCTCTTTTAACTCATTTGCCTATTTCATGATGGGTGATTTACAAGGGCACCTTCCAATACTATGCCAACTGTTCAGCAGTTTTAGACCAAAAACATTATGACCCCCATGGCCACCCTCCCTATTCAACTGATCTTACCCTGAACAACTATTTTTTTGTTTCCTCAGATGAAAAAATTCCTCAAAGTGAAACATTTTGCCATTGTGGAAGAGATGAAACAAAAAATGGTAGAATCACTAAAAGGCATCAAAATTGACAAGTTCAAAAACTGTTTTTAATAGTGGTAAAAACCTCTTGATAATCAAATTGGAGAGTACTTTGAAGGTGACTGAAGCTTAAACATGTAAAAATAAATACACAATTTTTTATAAATAAATTTCATTTTTGGTGGGGTCCTGCTTGTATAAACAATGGAATATTACTAGGACATAAAAAATGAAATCTTACCATTTGTGACAGCATGGATGAAGCTAAAGAATACTATGTTAAGTGAAATAAGCCAGTCAGAGAAAGACAAATATATGATTTCAATTATATGTGGACTCTAAAGAACAAAATAAACAAACAAAATAGAAAGAGACTCATAGACGTAGAGAATAGACTGATGGTTGCCAAAGAGGAGGGGGGATGGGGGACAGGGTGAAAAAGGTAAAGAGATTAAGAAGTACAAATTGGTAGTTACAGAATAGTCACAGGGATGTAAAGTACAGCATAGGGAATATAGTCAATAATGTTGTAATAACTATGTATGGTGCTAGGTGGGAACTGGAAATACCAGGGGGAGCACTTTGTAAAGTATATATGATGATCTAACCACTATGCTGTACACCTGAAACTAATAGAAAATAATATTAAATGTAAGCTCTATTTGAAAAATAAAATTAAAAAGGCCATTCCAGACAGAGTAGAAAGAAAAACAAAAATGAGAATACTAGTAAATATAATTTATGGAATACCTATCAGGCATAAAATATAGAATAATATAAACATATTTTCATTATCTTCATATCAAAATTATTTTATCTTTGTTTTATATATGGGGAAACTGAAGCTCAGAGAGTTCAACTGACTTGATTAGTGCTTCATAGCTAGAAAAGTTGAGTGAAGCTGAGATTTAAATTAAGATAACAAAGACTGTACTTGTAACACTGTCACTTTTTGTAGGGTTGGATTGCTATTTAAATGAGATAGTGTTTATTAAAGTGCTTTGCATGACAGCTGACATGTAGTAGGTGTTCTGTTGACAATACCAGCTATTATTAACTTTTGCTTTGGATAGCTATTGACATGGAATAGGTATTCCATTGATGTTAGCAATGATTAATTTTGGCAATAGTTTTTATCCTGGTATTGAGAAAAGCATGATTTGAAATATTTAACTCAATTTCCCTTCCAATTTATTTTAATTTACTTATCCTACAGTAATTTTTGTCTCTTATAAATGAGCTACATCTCCAAACTACAATGATGTCCCAGATTTAATGAGTAATATAGATTTAGAAGAAATTAATAAATTAAAATATAACTTTAAGTTACAATTAATATTTGAGGCAAATATAGATTCTATGGAGGCACATGAAGGTACTCCATACAATATTGGTAGAATTAGGAAAGGCTTCCCAAACAAATACTATGCTGAATCTGGAAGGAAAAAAAGGCATAATGTAGCTAAAGGGGTAGATTGTGGGAGAGCAAATGAGAATGGTCCAGGTACAGAGTACATTAAGATAGACCAAGAAATATCTAGGGATTAAAAATAATTTGCCCTGACTGGTGTGGCTCAGTGGATTGAGCATTGGCCTGCAATCCAAAGGGTCTCCGGTTGGATTCCCAGTCAGGGCACATGCCTGGGTTGCAGGCCATGTCCCTAGTAGGGGGTGCGTGAGAGACAAACACACATTGATGTTTCTCTCCCTCTCTTTCTTTCTCCCTGTCTTTCCCTCTGTCAAAAAATAAATAACATCTTAAAAAATAATTTAATACAGCTGGATTGTGTATGATAGCCTATTTTACCTCTCTGTTGCTATGTAAGTAACCACCCAAATTCTTGGCTTATTTTAAGCCTTAAATAATAACAGCATTTATTTTACTCATGAATCTGCAGTCCAGGAAGGGTTAGGGAGAATGTTTGTGTCTGCTCCATTCACTATAGATTTAGTTGGAAGCCTTGGAGTTGTGATCATATGAAAGTTCATTTACTCACGTCTTGGTTCCTGTGTATCCCTCTCTATCTTCACATGGTTTTCCAATGTGATATCCCCAGTATGGTAGGTGCATTTCTTACTTGGTTATTCAAGTTCCAAATGTGCAAGTCCTAAGAGACAGAGAGGCAGACAGAGACAGAGGTTGGGAGAGCCGAGGCTGAATCTGTGCTGACTTTATGGCCTAGTATTGGAAGTCATGCAGCCTCACTTCTACATCATTTCATTCATTAGAAGTGAGTCACTAAGGCTGGAACATATTTAGGGGGAGGGCAATTAGACTTCACCTCTTGATTGGGAGTGGTATGCTTCTGAAACAGCATGTGGGACTAGAATTAATGCCATGGTCAATTTAGAGACTATAATCTGCCACAGTGTTTCTGCTTCTGTGTTTTACAGGGGAAGGAGAGAAGTGAGAGCAAGGACTGGTTAGAGAGGATTCTAGACGGGTAAGCAGTTATCAGATTATGAGTGATCATTTAGAAAATGCTAACAGAGTCAGACTATTTCTTGAAGGCAATTAGTATTGTGATGGGTGTGTGTGACATAATTAAAGTTTTCTCAAAATTATGTGGGCTGTATATGGAAGAAGCAAACGTGAAAGCAGGAACTCCAGTTAGGAAGCTGTTGTAGTAGTCCAGTCAAGAAATTATGCTGCTCTGAACTGAAGAGTTTGGAGAGTGGTGGAACAAAATTGTGAGGTCTTTAGGAGGGAGAATCATTAATACTCAAAGACTAACTATGGCCATGAGTGACAGTAAGCTTTCTGTCTTATGTGACTATGACAGGCCACATTAGAGAGGCAATGTGGTACCATTTACTAAGATAAGGGACACTGGAGGAGGAACAGATATAGGATGAAGTAGAGAGTAAAAGGTAATTTAGTTTTATACATGTTAAGTGGGGGATAACTGTGGTGTGCTCTGTTAAGATATCTCATAGGTCATTAATAAAATATGTGGAGCCCAGCAATACAATAAAGTTTGACAGTCATCTGTCTGTAAACCTAAATTAATGGACTAGAAGTTGTTGAGGTCATTTAGAGTTTATAAACAGTAAAAATAAAAATATTCTAGGATAGTACCTCAAGAAATGTAACAAAACATAACAATTTAAGAATAATTGCAGCCACCTGAATCCCAAACTCTACATGTATCATCCAAATACTATACAGACAAAGAAATTAAGTAAAACCATACAGACTCATGTGCACAACCTAACTAGGAGATAAATACCATAAATGTATTTACATAGAAGAAGGAAACAAACAAATAGTTTCAAAGGCAACTCTGGAGCACACACCAAAATAGAGAGATAGAATCTTAATGGAAAGGAGAAGGCAAAAAAAAAAAAAAAAAGAAAAGAAAGAAGAATATGCCATAGAGAAGAGAAGGTAATGTTAGTCTTGTCATTATACAATACAGATTTTAAAAAAATACCACTGTGTGGATCAGAACAATAACTCATGAAAATCAAAAGGTACTGGCTCAAAATTACTAAGATGAAAATCTCGATAGAGTGCCACTTGTAGAAAATTGAAAAAAAATTTGTAGAAATAGAAAAACAAGAGAAAATACAGTGGGAAATAATGATCTGAATAAATAAAGGAGATTCACTAAATAAAAAGACAAATCAATTCTTGTTATAATATAATACCATTATTAAAGAAATCATAGTTCATTATATCAACAGAAGAGGGTGCTCTTGAACTAAGAAAACTATTAAACCACCAAATGCTTAAGACCTGTCTACATAGAATTATTTCTTTTTGCTAATCAAACAAAAGACATTTAAAATAAACAGAAATTAGCTGAAAACAAGCATAAAGACTACTATAGGAAGATGGAAAATATGAACAAAACATTTCTGTTGATGAAAATTATTCTAAAAGAATGAAGTATAGGAATATTGAGTTCAATATCATTAAATCCACATTTTTGTGTATTAAAAACACCAACCCAATCAGAAACTCAAAAATTCAGAAGAGGGGAAGAAAAATGTTAGAATTAAGAAAACTTCAGAAAGGAAAAAAAGGAAAAGACAAAATTATCTCAGGAGTGAAGACTGAACTACAAGAAGACTGAGGGAACAGAATCGATGGAAAACATAAGGGATGTTGAGGAATAAAATGATGAAGAGCATGAAAGTAAAATAGAAAAACAATCAGAGAAAGTGATAGAAGATAGGCAAAGATGATCTCACATACATATAATTGGAGTCCTTGAATAAAAAAAATAGTGGTGGAATAGAAATAGTATTTAAAGTTATTATATAATTCAGAAGAAAATCCCCAAATGGTCAGCTTAGAGAAATAGCCTAGTAAAAATCTTAGGCTTTAATGAGAAAGACAAAAAACAAAACCAAACCAAAACCTCTGGACCTTCAGGCAAAGAGACCAAATGACTTACAAGGGAATGAAATCAAGTTAAAATCAGAGTTTATAAAAACAAGACAACTTTGGAGGAAAATTTTTTAGAAAGTGAGAACAAAGTGAGTCAAATATTTTATATCTAGACAAGTTGTCCTTCAAGTACCATGGCTATATTAAAACAGTTTTGAAAATGTGAGAACTCAAGAAGTACTGTATTCACAAATATAACGAAAGGATGAGTTTTATCTAACCCAATGAAGACAGGAGAAACCTTAGAAAATGACCTGATGGTGTATACTGAATATATTTCAATGTAGATCTAAGATTAAAACAAAGGGTAGAGAAGGAATGTATAAGTATTATATGTTCTTTTTTTGAAATGTAAAATATTTATTTTTTAATTTTTTAAAATTATTTTATTGTTGTTCAAGTACACTTGTCTGCATTTACCCTTACCACTCCTCCCCCACCCCACCTCCCTCTCCTGCTTCCACCCCCCTTGGTTTTGTCCATGTGTCCTTTATAGTTGTTCCTGAAAACCATTCTCCCCTTCCCCCTCTCCATAAAATATGAATAACCAACCTCTCACAAAAATGATAGAGGAGCCTGGGAGAGAAGGTAGAGTAGAATCAACTCATAGCTGCACAGCTGTGCAGCCAAATATATTATTTAGAGCTGACAAACCTAATAGTAGGAACCTCAGAAAGGGAAAAGCACACTTTTTTTTTTTTTAAAGAAAAGACAGAAAATAATATAACCATTAAAAGAAAGGCAAAACGTTTTAGATACCAAAAATATAATTTAAAAAGGCAAAGAAATATTTCATAGAGGAAAAAACACAGGAAGTATAACTAATACTCATGGTATAATATATATTAGACTTGAGTCAGAATGTATTAGGTGGAAAAAAGGCAAAAGAAGGTATATAATATGGTAACATTTGTAAAAAATGAATAAAGTTATGCAATTTTTTTCAAAAAAGAAATACTAGAAAGATGTGCCAAAACTATTTAGTGAAAATAGTTACCCATTAAGGGGTAGTGGGTGGTAATGGGATGGATGGATAGAGTGGAATTGAGACTTCTTTGAGTTTATCTTTTAATTTGTATCAAAGTTATTACACATACAAAAAGTAAAACAAAAAATTTAAAAATAAAGAAAATAAATCCTAAAATTGAATACAAGCAGAAATAAATTAGTCATTTTGTCAAAGTGATATTGTAATTATACACATTAAAAGAATTGATTCAAGTAACTTTGAACGCAGTTATCTAACTATACACTTTCTTTTTCTTTAATAATATATTTTATTATGCTATTAGTTATCCCATTTTCCCCCCTCTATTCCCCTCCACCCTTCACATCACCTCCCACCCACATTCCCCCCATTTAGTTCATGTCCATGGGTCATACAGATAAGTTCTTTGGCTTCTACATGTCCCATACTATTCTTAACTTCCCCCTGTCTATTTTCTACCTATCATCTATGCTACTTATTCTCTGTACCTTTCCCACCCTCTCCCCCTCCCACTCCCCTATTGATAACCCTCCATGTGATCTCCATTTCTGTGGTTCTGTTCCTGTTCTAGTTGTTTGCTTAGTTTTCTTTTGTTTTTGTTTTAGGTGTGGTTGTTAATAACTGTGAGTTTGCTGTCATTTTTACTGTTCCTATTTTTTATCTTCTTTTTCTTAGATAAATCTCTTCAACATTTCATATAATAAGGGCTTGGTGTTGATGAACTTCTTTAACTTGACCTTATCTGGGAAGTACTTTATCTGCCCTTTCATTCTAAATGAAAGCTTTGCTGGATAGAGCAATCTTGGATGTAGGTCCTTGCCTTTCATGACTTGGAATACTTCTTGCCAGCCCCTTCTTGCCTGCAAAGTTTCTTTTAAGAAAGCAGCTGAGAGTCCTATGGGAACTCCTTTGTAGGTAACTGTCCTCTTGTCTCTTGTGGTTTTTAAGATTCTCTCCTTATCTTTAATCTTGGCTAATGTAATTATGATGTGCCTTGGTGTGTTCCTCCTTGGGTCCAGCTTCTTTGGTAGTCTCTGAGCTTCCTGGACTTCCTGGAAGTCTATTTCCTTTGTCAGATTGGGGAAGTTCTCCTTCATTATTTGTTCAAATAAGTTTTCAATTTTTTGTTCTTCCTCTTCTCCTTCTGGCACCCCTATAATTCAGACGTTGGAATGTTTCAAGATGTCCTGGAGGTTCCTAAGCCTCTCCTCATTTTTTTGAATTCTTGTTTCTTCATTCTTTTCTGGTTGGATGTTTCTTTCTTCCTTCTGGTCCACACCATTGATTTGAGTCCCAGTTTCCTTCCCATCACTGTTGGTTCCCTGTACATTTTCCTTCATTTCCCTCAGCATAGCCTTCATTTTTTCATCTAATTTGTGACCAAATTCAACCAATTCTGTGAGCATCCTGATTACCAGTGTTTTGAACTGTGCATCTGATAGGTTGGCTATCTCTTCCTCGCTTAGTTGTATTTTTTCTGGAGCTTTGAGCTGTTCTTTCAGTTGGGCCATTTTTTTTTTTTTTTTGTCTTGGGGTGCCTGAGCCACGAAAGGTTAAGTGCCTAAGGCAGGTTCTGCTGAAAGGACCGATGCGCCCAAGTGTCTCCGAACGTGCAGGTAAAAATGCTGGAAGAACTTGTCCATGTGTAAAAAGTCTACCCGCATCCACACAACTGCGGCTCCTCGGAAAAAAGCACGTTCTCGGTGGAAGGGATCATTGCTCTTTTCTTTCCAAGTTTTCCCTAACTATACATTTTCAATTACATATATTCTGCAGACAAAATGAATTGCAAAGAAATACTGAAGTTTACATGGTAAAGCTGTTGGTGATGAGATTGTACCAATCTAAAATTATTTGTATATATTGTAAGATGAAACAATTGATTAAGTATATTACTATTGTTAGAGACCAGAGTTCTCTGTACTAATATGGAATGTAGAAAGGCAAAGAAGTACCTTGGAGTGTTGGAATAAATTGAAAGAAAATATGAGGTCGATGAAGAAAAATATTTTTTTTAATTGTGAAAGGCTTGAGTATATTTAATGCTGGTGGGGAAAAAAGCAGTGATGGGAACAGATTAAAATATAATAAAAAGAGACAGAGTTAGTTCTTGAGGTTGTGAGAAGACTGGGATCCTGCACTCAGGTAGTGAGTGCTCTTAAATGGGAGAATGAATAAGTTAAATGGCAGGAAGATCAAGAACTTTTTGAATAATGGCTTTTGTTGTCTCTGTGAAGCAGAATATGATGCCATATGCTAAAATAACTGAGGTGATGTGGTGGGATAACAGAGAAGATTTTTAAATCCACTATGGAGAGACTTAATCGGATTAGCATGGAAGGATTGCCAGGCAGCTCTGGGGATCTGGCTGGGGTGACGACCACCACCTTGCATTGGCAGCAGTGGGTGCGTTTTCAGGATTTTCTTCAGCTGTGTTCTTCAGCCTTAGAATATAGACAGGATAGACACATAAACTGGTCCAGGATTGGGATTTTTTTTTTCTTTTAGTCCAGAACAATTAGAAGAACAGTGGGTTAATGTTACTGGATTGAGAATATTGGCAAGAAAATGCTGATGTACTGAATTGTGGATTCTTAGATGAATAGGGAAGATGAATAGGAATAGATGAAGGTAAGGAGAAAGTGGAGTCATCAAATGGTTGGAAACTCAGTGAATATATGGAACATTCACTGAGGAATCACTAAATGAAAGAGCTGGAGGGGAAGGGTAAGAAGTTGTGGTCAGAGAACAAAATAGTTGAATTCAGGTTTTCAGAGTTGGAGCAGTGATGCCACAGTGCAGGTTTGCCCATCACAAAGGGCAGCTGAAATAAATAAAGTGGAGAAGGTGACTGAAGATGAGAAGGTCAAGAAATTGTGAAATTTACATATTGCATGGACAGGATGTCGCCCAGAATGATGTCAGGAAGTTCATGAAGAGGAAGACCATAGTTATATACTAAAGTATTTAATGAATATGAGGAAATTTTCCATGAAATCAGAGGCATTCTGAGTACAAGGGGAGGGTGGTATATGGTATGGCTTGAAAAACTTAGATCTCCTAGGGAAAGAGGATGTGACATGAGGATTGGTTTGAAACACCACTGGATGTGGAGGACTTGAGCTCTGTCTTTTCATTCTGAGATGCCAAGGGTGTAGAGAGCCATATTCTCCGCTTTAGGAGACTTCTGGGGAAGCAGCATGTGTCCTAAAGGCTGGCATGAGGCTTTAATTAAGGCAAAAAGATGAAGTGAGTTTAATGATAGGGTCAAGGACTGAGGGCTCCAGGAAGCCTAATTAAAGTTTTGAAAGTGGGAAATGGGTTGACGTTGGGGTCAGAAGGCAGACACAGAACACAGGCATAATGCACACGTCCAATTGGTTGCTCCAGAGGGGAAGCACTATAGGCCACTTGGTGTTCTTCAACCACACATGGCTACTTAACAACTGTTATACAAGGAAAGGCCCACTGCAACCTGTAAGGATTAACAGTAGCACTGTTCAGTCACACTGTATTGCCATGCATCCTTTTACAATGAGTTTACTTTACTGCAAAATAAAATTTTATTTTCCCAATTTACAAATAGCGAATACTATAAAAGCCACTTTGAATATTAAAATGGAATTAAATGTACAATCTAAGCTGGTAATAGTTTCTAAAGTACTATCTATGGGCATAAGAGTTTACTTCAAAATTATCATGGCCACTGAAATTAAATGGTCTCTGGCTTGAAAATATGGATTTCCAGAAAGTGAATCATAAAGTTGGAACTCAACTCATAGTAACAAAAGGCCCTAGACCGCTTAGAAATCTATAAAACTACAACTAGGAAACTCAAAAGCAAATAAGTCTCTTAGGAAATGTGGCTATAGTGTTAAAAAAACAGAAAAGTAATGAAGGCACTCAGAGAAAAATTTGAGATAAAATAAATGTTTGAATGATTTATTGTGCTGTGTAAGTCAGATTGGGAAAAAGGAAATTGTATTCTGTGATAAATACATAATACGTAGGTAACATATAGTTTCCCTTGAACAACACAGGTTTGAACTTTGCTGGTTCACTTATACATGGATCTTTTTTCTATAAATATTGTAAGTGTATTTTTTCTTCCTTATGTTTTTCTTAATAGAATTTTTCTTCTAGTTTATTATACTATATCTTATTATATAAGATATAGTATATAGCACACATAACATACAAAATATGTGTTAATTGACTGATTATGTTATCAGTAAGGATTCCAGTCAACAGTAGGCTATTAATAGTTAAGTTCTTGTGGAGTCAAAAGTTATATGTAGATTTTTGGCTGTGTGGGGCAGTTGGTACCACTAACACCCATGGTGTTCAAGGGTCAACTGCATACCTCAGTATATATATAAACACACATATACATATATATCACATGCATATCCCATATGTGTTAAAGCAATTATATATGTATATATGTACACATGTGTTATGCAATATATGTATATACATAAAACATATATATGTTTTTTATATGTATATAAAATTGCTATTAGAAAGACCAAACTTTGGCACATGGCAGAGGTAGCCAAGAATCTTCTCAGAAATTAGGAAAAAGACCGTTGCTATTCTTACACAGAGAACATTTATCTTTAGTAACATCTCTCCACATTATAGAAATATCAAATAATTTACATTTATAATGCCAAAGTTTTTTTTTCTTTATAATACTTTGGGACTATATGAAAACTTTGTTCTCTTGAAAGTAGTTTTCTTAGAGGATAAAAAATTAAATCATATGAATCCTATATTATATTTAGGAATTTAATATGTGCATATGAAAATATAAAGGTTGTGCCCTGGCTGGTGTACTTCAATGGACTGAGTGCTGCTGGCCTGCCAACCAAAGGGTCACCAGTTTGATTCCCAGTCAGGGCACATGCCTGGGTTGTGGGTCAGGTCCTCAGCTGGGGGCATGCAAGAGGCAACCACACATCGATGTTTCTCTCCCTCTCTTTCTCCCGCCCTTTCCTCCTCTCTAAAAAATAAAAAAATATATTAAAAAAAATAAAAATATAAAAGGTTCTTTAATCCTACACACTTTTTGTATTCAGCACAAACAGAATCTTACCAAACACATTAGTACATGCTCTTTTTTTCTTTTTCTCACCTCATTCTTTTTTTTTTTTTGATGACAACAAAAAATGAGTTTTTATTAGATTTTTCAAAGATAGTAGACACAATCACTTCAAGGGGTGTGGGTATTTGCAAATTAGGTCAATACACTTAAGTTCTAATGGCAGGAAATATGCAGTGTAGCTTCACAATGATTTATGGTGCTTCTGAATCTTTCCTTTGAGCCACAGGAAGCTCTCACCTCATTCTTACAACAGTTTTCAAGTGCCTACGCTGTGCCAAACCCTGTTCTAGGAATTACATGGGAACATCATCTTGAATGCTGATAGTACAAGAAGGTGATCTAGGGTCTTTGTGAAAGACCTCTCTCCTGAGTTCCAGACCCACATACAATTGTCCTCATAGATTTGCCCACTTGGAGACTCCCCAGGTTCCTCAAACTCACTCTGCCTAAAAGTGAGCTCAGTGCTCTATATAACGGATGATCCCTTTCTACCAGTGAAGCCTGATTCTCAGGTTGTATTCCTCCTTTACCCATCAAAAAGCCTTTAAAAATGTAAACTTGACCATAATACTCCTAAAATTATCCACAGCTCCTCTGCCTACAGCAATATTTTACAAAAATCTCTTTTTTTCTCCCTAAAATCCTAAAATCTTTTTTTCTAAAAAAAGAACAAGCGTGGAGGAAAGGGAGCATAAGCTAAAATGACCATGAGCATGACATGTTTTCAAAACTTATGATTTCCTTTTATAAGTCATAAAACTTCTGCATATTAATGCACAATTTGTCTTTATTTTTTCCCACAAAATTGTTTTATGAGTCTTAGCTTTTAATATGTTCTTGCCCATTCAGTAGAATTTTCCCTTCTAGATCCTTGAGTACAATTTATTCACTGGGCAAATGGACACATATCTTCTGGCTTCATGTACACACATGGCCTGCTTGGAAATGCACAGACCTAGAGGATAAAGCTCAGTACTCCCTGTAGAAATTCATGAGGTAACATTATAGCAAGTGCCTGGTAACCTGGACTCTGGAATTTAATTGCTTATTTAAATCCCAATTCTGTTGTTAGTTGCATGATCTTGGGCAAGTTATTTAATCCTCTTGATTTCATAAAGTAGGTATTATAATAGTGTTTATTTGGGGATTATTATCAGGTTTATTAGAGCTCATCCTGGTGTCTGGTCCATAGTAACTGCACCATATATGTTCATTTAACTCTTGTCAGAGCTCCAACAAACAATTTGCCATTTATTGTATATGTGGTGACATTTCATGTTGGTCTGCCTTTGGTCTAGAACATTCTACTTCCATAATATTGTATTACTATGAAAGGAATGGGGGCATAAACATGTTCTGCTAAATTCTCTAAAGGGGAAAAAAACCTCAACAATCCTGTATTTGTTGAAAACATGACAGATATAAAGTATTTACAATTATTGTGAAGATAGCAAAAAATAAATCATCTTTTTTAATGTGATAGAGTAAATGTTACCTACTCTTCATCAAAATAGAAATCAAACTGTGAGCATTTCCTCTTGGGAGATGTTGAACAAGTGTCGTGACTGAAGTGTTCGACAATAGAACTCAGGATGACAAATGTAAGTTCATAGACTGATGCACTCCTCTTCTTTGCCTCCTCCAACCTTACTCAGCTATTGAATTTCTGTATTGCTCCTTCCTTTTCATCTCTTTTCCATCTTTTTATTGTTGAATGCCTACTTGCTTTTTTTTTTTAAACAGCTCAACTATTCATGCATCACCTGCTTCCTGGAGCCCTCACTGACTTTATAAGATAACACTGCATTGAAATAAGTCACCCATTAGGACCTGTCAACCTGAGAAAATTTCTGCTTAACTAAATAATGTTGGCCTTTCCAAACTGTGAATCTCAATGCCCATGCCTCTTTACAACTCCAATTAGGGAGACTGCATTCTAAATGCACGCTAAACATTAAGGTCCAATCTGGCTCAATCTCTGTAAAGAATCACACATAAAGAAGCCTGGTCTGTCAGGCCAAAAATGATTTTGTAATATATTCTAACTTTATTTTTCTCACTCAACCAAACAGCAAAGGGGATTCAACTCAACTTCACAACAACTCTACTCAATTATTTTCTCCATTTTCTATTTTGTTATGCTCCACGTTATAAAGTCTTACATTCCAGAGTTTCATATATACTGGCCTCCGAAATGCCCTCTTCCACTTTAGTTCCATGGGACGTTTCTTTTTATCTCACACATCACTCTTGTTCTTTAAGGTGTCTGCTTTAGCCTCTTCATCCCTTTATCCTTGTGCTACCATTTCCTGTCTCTACTTTCTTCCTATTTTTCCAATTTTGTATCTCAAAAGGTCAAGCAATCAAGTTAGCAAATACTCTCTAACTTTTAGTTGTAAAGACACATGCAACTAGAGCAATTGCGATTTGGAGGGGTATTAAAAAATCTGGTCCCTATCAGCACATTCAGTTGTTTGCCCCTTCCCTGGACTGGGAGCATCTCAAATAAAAAATCATGAAAAAATAAACTTGGTTCAACCTGTAACACAACCAAGACTATAAACAATCTTTTAAGATAACTGTTGAGACTATAAGTTTCCTTATTCATAAATTGTTTGTTGTGATATTAATTGGCCAGAGTGATCTAACACAGTCTTCTTCTCCATCTGTCTTGATGCCTGTGTCTGTTGTATGTCTGATCATAGGTTACCATATGGAGACCCAAAAATCATTTTAGTTGATGACTTGCCAAAAATCATTTCAGTTGATGATTTGCCCAAACTTTGTAAAAAGTTTGAATTATGAGCTCAACTTTAGCTTGTTTTGAATTCTGGGTTTGATCAAATTCAAAAAGTAGGAAAACCTTGTATGAAGAAAAGACATTACTACAGATATAGATGATGGGCAATTCCTGCTGTATACTTCTCCCTGGGCTCTTACTCCACCTCCAGCACTGCCTGGATAGACCTTGTCCCTTCCCTTCCTCTGTCATGTTTGTGACTACAGTTCCTTTGTATTTGCTATTGGAGATCACTAAGAGGAAATAAGCATGTGATGTTGTATAGTGAGAGCATTACAGAAACATTTGATTATTTAATTAGTCTGAAGTTCCTCAGCCATCTTCAAGCTGAGACATTATCTAGTGATTTAGTTTAATTCCACAAATATACACACACACACACACACACACACATATACCCACAAAAATATATATACACATGCAAATATATATTATATAATTATATATATGTATCTCAAAAGATCAAATAATATATATATGTATGTATTTGGTGCATTAATGGAATAGGAAACAAAAGTGAGCTCCTGGAGGAGAGGAACTCTATTTGATTTCTCTTTATATTTCCAATTGATAGTCTAGAACTTGGCCCACAGCCGCTGCTCAATGAATGCTTACTGAGTGAAAGAGTAAATTAAACTTAATCTTACCCTTGTGGAGAAAATAATATCATACTGAACAGAGTGGAACTGGTATATACAATAATAAAGGTGGAGTTACAGTGTGATGGGAGTGAAGAGGAGGAGGAGATTATTGGTTGGTATGAAAAATGTTGTTTAACTTCCCATATAATACCCAAGTTCAACAGCAGCGCTCATAAAATGAAAAGCCCCATAATGTATTTATGTGCCAAAATTCTGATTGCAGGTTTCTGTTCACAGAGGAAAACTAAAATTAGAAAGAAACTGCATGGGTTTTGATATGAAGGAAGAATATAGTTTTTACGACATACTTACGGGAAAAAGCAAACCCAAAAGACAGACACAACCTCCATTCTCCTAAGATACTGGGTGGAGGAAGTTTAACTAAATGAGGTTCTCATGTCGATTATAATGTAGTGGCGGAGAGTGGAACAGGGTTAAGTGAGATGACATATGAAAGGGAGAGAAATGATGAAACCTGACAACTCTTTTGTCCAGACGAAATGCCTTTAGTTTTCACTTGAAGGCTTGCAAATTACCTTCACAGAAGGTATTTAATCCATATTTAATGCAGTGAAACAGACAAAAGTAGTTCTACTGTCTCAAAATCTCTCTCTCCTTAAGCCCATTCCTTTGATCATTTATTTTATTCTTTGGTGTGTAAGACCTTACTCTGGTGCATCCATATAAGGGAGAAACTTTGGACCTTAGATCAGGTCTCTGAGAGATGTGTGAACCATTCTAATCCATTCAGATGAATTAAAGCAGGCTTTCCTAGGTCTAGCTATCCAATTGCTTCCATACTTTAATTGTATTCACCAGGCCCTTGATGAATCACAGAGCTTTCATTATGAATTTTACTTCACTGTGCTCAACTTTTACAATCAGAGTGGCATCAACAGGGAGATTTACTTGGCTACTTTATAATAGACCTGTATAATTAATCATCCAAGATAAAGCATTAACCTTAGGCTTAAAAAATAATTTTGTAGATTACTGAGAAAAAAGTTTAATAAGACTTTTAATAATTCTTGAATGCATCTTAAGCAGAGAACCAAGGTTTCTCCCCAGGCT
This sequence comes from Desmodus rotundus, assembly GCF_022682495.2. Taxonomy (NCBI): domain Eukaryota; kingdom Metazoa; phylum Chordata; class Mammalia; order Chiroptera; family Phyllostomidae; genus Desmodus; species Desmodus rotundus. The sequence continues at coordinate 38,845,776 of NC_071397.1, read as the reverse complement.
TAGGCTAAATGTATCAGCTCTGGAATGAGCTGGCTTCTTTGTTTTTGCTCTAGCCTTTGGATGTTGAAATCTGGATTCAGAATTGATAGAAAGAGGTCACATATCTTCCACCAACCATCTCTAAAACATGGTTCTCTAATTCTTGGCCCAAACTCTCACCTTCAAGTTCATTGTGAAATTGAATAAACTATCTGAAATGTGGTGGGAGTGGGAAAGTGGATATTCTGGCTACATAGTCTGGTTAATAACTAAACACCACATATGTGGGCCATCAAGTTTCACATAGGACAATTCAGTTTAACATTTGTTTGACTCAGAACTGTTGCTATCTTTTGATGGTGACAACTCAGGCTTCTCTTTGTGGCCAGCCTTCATCAAACTGCCATTCTTTGTACATAAATTGCACTCTTATACTTCTTTCTTTTGTACCGTTTATTCTTTGTCCAGAAATATTTTTTCACTTCTTTCAGTTTAGAATTGACCTCTTCTGCAAAGCCCTTAATTCCTTCACTAGAATCTCTCCTAATCCAACCAATCGCTCTTCTATACTCCCATAACATTTTTGTATTTTATTGTGATAAAATACACATAAAATTGCTCTATTAACACATTTAAATGTACAATTGAGTGGCATTAAATATACTCAAACTGCTGTGCAAACATCCCTACCATCCACCTCCAATACTTTTTTCATCTTCCTAAACTAGAACTTCATACCCACTAAACAACAACTCTCTATTCTTCTCTTTTCCTAGCCTTCATCAACCCTCTACTTTTTATCTCTATAAACTTGCCTGCTTTAGGTACCACATATAAGTTGAATCATACAATATTTGTCCTTTTGTGATGGGCTAATTTCACTTAGCATAATGTCCTCAAGGTCCATGCATGCTGTAGAATGTGTCAGAATTTTCTTCCACTTTAAGGTATTTATGTATAGATCACATTTTTACTTATCCATTGATTCCTCATGGCCATGTTGATTGCATTTATGTTTTGGCTATTGTGAATAATGCTAAGATGCTGATATACAAATATCTGTTTAAGTCTCTGCTTTCAATTCTTTAGTACATGTACCCAGAAGTGGAATTGCTGGATCATATGATAATTCTATTTTTAATTGTTGGAGGATTGGCATACTGTTTTCTATAGTGGCTGCACCATTTCACACCACTAGCAATGCATAGGATTTCAATTTTTCCACATCCTTGCTAATACTTGTCATTTTCTGTTTTTTGATAATAGACGTTCTAATTTGTGTGGAGTAGTATCTTGTTAGTTTGGTTGACTTACATTTCCTTAGTGGTTAGTGATGTTGAGTACATTTTCCTGTGTTTATTGGCTATTTGTATATCTTCTTTGGAGAAATGTCTGTTCAACTTCTTGGTCTATGTTTTAATTAGGTTGTTTGTGTATTGAGTTGTTAAGATGTTTTATATATTCTGGATATGAGCCTCTTATTAGATACATGATCTGCAAATATCTTCTCCCATTTTGTGGGTTGTATTTTCATTTTGCTGATAGTATACTTTGATACACAAAAGTCTTTAATGTTGTTGCAGTCCAATTTACCTGTTTTTTTCTTTTGTAGCCTGTGCTGTTGGTGCCATATTCAAGAAACCATTAACAAATCTAATGGCATGAAGCCTTTCTCCTAAGTTTTCTTCTAAGAGTTTTATAACTTTAGCTCTTATAGTCAGTTCTTTGATCCCTTTAAAGTTATTTTTGCATATGGTAGAAGGTAAGGATCTAGCTTCACTTTTTGGTATGTGGATAATCAGTTTCCCCAGCACCATTTGTTAAAAACTCCCATAACAGTTTGCACATGTATTTATGATTATGTACTTATCTATCTGGAGTGATGTGCTTATAAATCGACTCTCATTCAGGAGTAGGGGGGTGGGGTAGTGGGAAATTTGATTTTTAATGTTTGCTGATTTCTCTTGTATAAATACTCTCACTCTCCAAATACAGGCTACTAACATATCACTAAACATAGAGTTAGGAAGATATTACCTAAGGGGTAGAGGCCTGGAATTATTTTACTTTATATTTCTTTATATTTACTTTATATTTTAATATATTTCATGAATATATTAAATACTCAAATTTCACTGTTAAGTTTCAATTTAACAAATATTTTTGAGTGCCTTCTATGTTCCTGGCAATTGTGCTAGGTACTGAGTACATAATGGTAGAAAAAGCATACATGGTCCCTACCTTCATGCATCAATCAATCCAGTGATAGGAGAAATAATACAGAAGGAAACCTAAAAATAACTAATAATTACCCATCATAATAAGTAAGATGAAGGTAATAAATAGGCTACAGAATTGCTTAAATAGTGCTCTTCAAAGAGGTGAAGGAATTGTAAAAGGAAAAAAGCAAGCATTATGCTTCTGTACATGGAGAGGAGGAACTTATTATACAAAGTGCCAGGGAAGAGCACTTTGGGCAGTGGGGAACAACAGGTACAAAGGCCTTTCAGCAAATGATTGGGGTCTTTGAGAGGAGCTTAAGGGAGGCCCGTGTGACTAGAATGGAGGGAGGAGGGGAGAGTGGCCCATGATGAGGCTGAAGATGTTGGTGAGGGCCAGATCATGCATGACCTTGAAGGCCACTGTTGCATATTATAATTTTCTTCAAAGTGTAATGAAACACTACTTTTGGCTTCTAGAAACTCAAGTAGAAAATAGATATAATTTGATTTTTAAAATGGATTTTTATGGCTGTGCATATACAGTGTATTAGTTGAAAGCTATTGCCAAAGTGGGAGTACAGTGCAGAAGTTTTTGTAGTGCTGCCGGTGAGATTTGGGTACCAGAGGGGAGATAGAGAAATGGGCAGATTTGAGACTATTTTATTTATTTATTTATATATTTTTTGACTTATTTTTTAATTAAAATTTTTTTATTGTTATTCAGTTACAATTGTCTACATTTTCTATTTTAATGATAAAACAGAGATGACTTGATGATTGATTAGACATCATAAATTAGGTGGTTAAAATGTCCTTTAGTCAATAACTTTGGAAAAAGAAAGTTGGAAAAAGAGATAGTTCATTCTTTTTAAGAAGCAGTGTGCTCAGCACTGAGCTAGGTCCTTTGAGTGATATAAAAGAGGTAGATGATGCAGTTTTTATACATACAAATTCACACTGTAGTGTCACCAAGACATGAAATTATAATAACCTGAATATATATAGTCATAAATTAATGCTCTATTTGAGGTTGAGGGTATAAATGTAAAAATAATTCTTAAAACAAAGATACTATTGGGTTGATTAGGGATAAATGTTTCATGGGAAAATGAAGTCTGAAGAAAACGCAAGACTTAGATGGGTGGACAAGAAAAGCCAGAGACCATCACAAGTATGGGCAATGAGAAACCATAGAATCTGTCTGAAGAGTTACATGTGAGGGGGCAGGATGACGGCTGGCCCAACTTCAAAGATGCTGGATAGAGATTAGTGGAGGGTTGATGGGAACTCATATCAGCATCATCAGAGCTTTCAGTGTTTTAACAATTTTCCAAGTGCTTTCCTTTGATTTATTTCATTCAAGGTCTCACCAAGAAGTAGGTAAGTAAGCAGGATTATTCCTTTATTTTATAGATTGAAGATGGAGTATTTAAATGTTGAGGTCTTACACTTAAGTTTATGTGACCAGAGGTTGAATTAGAACTGGAACTGGAGAGCCTTATGCTAAGTGAAATAAGCCAGGTGGTGAGGGACAAATACCATATGATCTCACCTTTAACTGGAACATAATCAACAGAAGAAAAAAGCAAACAAAATATAATCAGAGACATTGAAGTTAAGAACAATCTAACAATAGCCAGAGGGGAGGGGAGAGGGGACAGTGGGGAGAAGGGTTTCAGAAACTACTATAAAGGACACATGGACAAAACCAAAGGGGAGGGTGGAGGTGGGAAGGGAGGTGGGTTTGGCTGGAGTAGGGTGGAGGGGTGAGGAGAAAATACAGACAACTGTAATTGAACACCAATAAAAAAAAAAGAAGTGAAACCCAAATCTTTTCATTTTCTTAGCTCTTCTCTTCACTACAAAACTTAGTGGCTGATAATGATTAGTGGTTTAAGTGTGTATTATTATTATTTATTTTGGAGGAGAAATATGGATGATTTTTTAGAAAAGAAACTATAATGATTTCATTTAAAAGTGAAAGCCTTGAGAAGGTTGGGTGTAAGAAGGATTGATCATATTTACTTTTAGGGCCATGTGGAATATCATTCTTCTCCTGCCCCCACCCACCCAACACTATTTGAATACCTGAAAACTAGAGGCCAGTGTTTCCAAGTTAAGAAGACTTTAACATCTTATTCTGATCTAGTCCGCTAAGTTATTTATAAAACCACTACTAAGGAAACAAAACAAACCTTGTCATGGAGATGTCCTTCTGAATTAACTGCATTTTATCCTTCTAGCCAAGCAAAAAAAGGTCCCTGGCTGCTATGTTCAGCCTCAGTAGACCTCACCAGAATGACTAAATGGCCAAAATATGATTTTCATATGACTTCCTGATTATCTTAATTCTCTTTCTCATTTTAATTACATGGTAGTTTTCATGAAGGTTCTGAAAGCATTTACGGATTTGAGTCTTCAAGAAGGTGTTTATAACCGAATTTTAGAGGAGTGAAACTACATATTACAGGTCTCCATTAGATTTAAATCTCTGTAGTTTCTCTATGGAGTCTTAGTGAATGGGTATCACATTTTTTAAATTCTGAATTTCTTAATTGGGTATAATATTCTATCATAGAATAGCATTTTTATGTGAACTCATATGTGTGTTTGTATATTGTGTCCATATATACAAGAATGATTCTTGCTTCTTTTAAATTTAACATTTATTAAAGAATCAGTAGGAGCAAACCCTATAAACACAGACACAGACAACTCTAAACCCAGCACAGAATGTAATGAGTATAGTAATCATGAGAGATAGAGAGCTATGAAAAATTGAAGAGGTAAGAAAATCCCTGCAGTTGAAAGAGAATACTTTAGACATTCAAGCAACATCTAGAAGAATGGGTAAGATTTTGCCTGGTAAAGACAGAGGTAGGACATACCCTGCAGGGAGTGAAGACTAAGGCACATATGTGAGAAAGGGATAACTATATTCCAAGAACCAGAAACAATCAAAGGCTACAGATTCCTTGAGTACAGGTTGGATGGTGGAAAGAAATGTTAGTAAAACATTTAGATCAGATTTAAAAAAGTAAACAATTCAGTATGTGATGTGAAACCATCAAAATACATAGAATAGCTGAGTGACAAAAATCACAGTGGCTTTGATATACAGATGGGAGTAGAGCAGGGAAAACTAGTTGCTATGGGATTGACTAAGAGAACTCTTAAGAATTCAAGTTAGCAATAACAAGACCTAATCAAGAATAACGGAAGCCAAAAGCAAAGTAGGACAGAGTATGATAGGTATTTTTAGTGACAGTGATGCATAGTTGACTCATGGTCAGCTGTGGTTATTTCTGCCCTAAGTACATTTAGTCAGGCATTTTTACCTTTTATCAGTGTAGTGTGTTTCTCCTCGAGTGTCCTTTTCTAATCTGGTTGCCATCCTATATGATATAAAATTTGTGAGAAGCAGAGGCAGAGCAACTTCAGATTTTTCCTCTGCTCACTGGGCTAATTTTGCTATATTTCCTTCCTCCTTGACTTGTAGAAGTTCTGAAGATGGAAAAAGGGACAGTCTTAACCAGTAAAGGGCTATCCTTTAGTTAAGATTATATAAACAGAAAGGATTTATTTGTGTAGAAAGTAAAGGCTAATGTCAGGGCAAGAATTCTGATGAACATAATGTGTTTAGAGAAAGTTTCAGAAATCACTTCCAAGACTCCATCTTCCCCTCTTTCCCAAGTCTTGTGTCTCTAAACCTACTTCAAGGCCCAGCACACCCTTTTCCAGGATCTTCATGAGCTATTTAGACCAATACCTGATGGCTCAGCTTTAAGCCAACAGTCAGCTCAGCCAGTACTGACCTGAGTTCAGTTTGGTAATCTGTTCTTACCTTGATCTTTGTTTTCAAGGCTCTAGTAACCTTTCTAGTATTCCCCTTTTCCTTAGCTTTGCACTCTGCCTTATTCTTGTCTGTTCTCCAGAGCCCCTGAGTTTTAATGTAAATCCAGGATCCTCACATAGGGCAGAGAAATAGGGCAAGAAATGACATATCACTTGATGAGCAACCTACCTGCGTAGCTGCTAGTATCATCCACCCCACTTTTGCTGAAACTCTTTGTTTTGCCACCTGCTTAAGATGTCCTGCTGTCATCTTTTTGACCTGCTTCTTCTGTTGCTTGAATTGAGTGAAGATGCCATATTCTTCAAGCCGCCACAAGGGAACTTCCAGTTGTAACTCCTCTGTCACTGTGCCTACAGAAGAGTAGGTTTCTTTCCAAATCTGAGCCACTCAAAGGACAGCTCTGATATTATTGGCTTTCCCTGATGGTTCCTGAGTTGAAACAGAGAAAAGAAAGTTTTAAGAAGGCAGGCCCAAATGAGATGCTATGGAGGTGAGGGAGTGCTGTGTGAGAGAAGGGAAATATGAAAATTTTGCTTACTGTAATTTGCTAATATTTCTTTTTCTTTTGTTCATTTTTCTTAACATAGGAAGTTCAATCTTCAGTCAATTCTCTAGATATGAAATGAATTACAGATAATTTTTGTGGTTTTTCTTTTACTTTATAAAAAATAAAATATAGGTATATTTTTATAGTAATATGATTTGCAGCTCTGATCTATGTATTTTCCTGACTTAGGACTGAAAAAAAGATTCTTTTACTAAAATGGTAAAAAGGAGGCATGGGGAGGGGTGGATGACACTGTTTATGTGGATGTGATGTGATTATCCTGAGTCTATGCATATTCAACTCAATTTTCTGTGATCAGATAGGGATGTAAGAGTATTTACATCATTTATGATAGTTATGCAAATTGCTTGCACTATATATAGAGGTAATGACTCTGTATATGGTATGTGTGTATGTATCTATTAGTGTTATTTTTAAGAAAAAATATTTATTTGGAGCAGACTAGTCAAATACTAGTTGTTAGCCTCCTTCTTTAAGAGGAGGAAAAAATCACTCATTCCTAATCATGGTGCTGAACCAGATAAGTCCTCAGATACTATTCTAGTTAGATATTTCGAATTTCTCTAAATGCTGTCTAGGTGAAGATATATACAAATATCTGCTCTTTTTAGTTTTTCTATTTGAGTAATAGAGCAACCCAACTGTGTTTTGATTGTGGGAATCAGAAAGCACTTTTATGTGTTGAAAAATAAGATATCTCAGGGAGACCAGATACTATTGAAACTAAAAGATACAAATCTAAAAACACTACTCAGTAGACTAGAAAATATTTATTTAGGACAATACTTCAGAGAGAAAAATTTCTTGATCTGTAATAGACAAAGTTGTTAATATTGACAGTAGTGATGATTGCTTTAACAAGAATGGTATTTTCCCCCCTTGGTCATTTTTCACATCTGAAAATGTTTAGCATTATTCTTAGAGATATTAATATTAACATCATATTAACCACTATGTCAAAGACAATGTATAATACTCAGCATTCTAAAAATTTTAAAAATTCAACAAATCTTTGTTGAGCAGCTACTACAAGTTAGGTATAATGTTATGCTGGAGATACAATGGGGGACAGGATCAGTTCTCTTCTCTCATGAATTTCCCTACAATGACACTAGCTGCTCAGGTACCTGTGGTCATTAATCATACTGGAGTAATGTTAAAAGAGTTTAATTTATTAATTTAGTAAGCAAATCATTACTGACAACTTACTATGCAGGCAGTATGCCGAGGACACAGCCTGAACAAAATGAACAGAATCCCTGCCTTTATGAAGCTGCTTATTAGTAGATAGAGACAAATAAATAAACTCTTAAAATACATTGTCATGTTATGTGAAGAAGTACCTGTGGTATGGAGAAAATGTAAGGGGCACCTAATTATGCCTTTAAGGAGTCAGCAGTTTTCCCAGGATTGTGGAGAGCAGGACCAATAAAATGACATTGGCCCAATCAAGATAACATAAAGTATATAAAACAAAGTGTAGTCACTCATGTCAACCAAAATGGTTGTCAATCAGGCATGACACTTTGGTTCAAGGGGGAAACTACCCAAGTCAGAGCAGACACATCTGGCAAGGAGACACACTTAAGATACCTGCACATGTGATCAGAAGAGCCATGTCTGCAGAGTGGGACCACCTATAGATAGGCCTCTGAGCAAATTCCCCACTTGGCATCAGGGGTACCAAGATATTTATCAAGAAGACCCAGAAGGGTAGAGCGCACTACTTTCAAGGTATAACTGAGGCAGGCGTCAGGCCTCTGCTGAGACAGCTGAGATCCACACACATCAGAGTGCTGCTCCATGCTACACTGATCTCCCTTGGCATTGGCTGCCAAAAGCTGTGCTCTGATGGACTGGGGACTTCATCTGCCTTCCTGCCCACCTGGCTCCAGAGATCCTTCTTTGCAAGATGCTGACAATTCCCTTGCCTACCATACTGTCCCCCAGACTGACAGACTGAGACTCTGGGATTTGGGTTCATTATCCCCCATTGATTCCTGTCAGTGTATGTTATAATTTTCTTAGATTTTCAAAATGTGAATAGGATATTAATGTATGTTAATATCCTACTTTGGTAGAACCTACATTCAATAAAAACTAAGTGAATAAAATAGTTACTGTGTGTAACTCTTGTCTATTCCTTGGTGCCGGGGCAGCTCACTGAGCAGTTGCCTGGCTGACTTATAGGGAAGACTCTATCAGAAACCTACACTCAAGATGAGGATAAAGGTCCAAGCTGAGACCCCCCCAGAACATAAAGGAATTAATCAGAGCTTTGGGTATAGAATAGCTTGTTTAAAGGCCTGAAAACCAGATAATTGAAAGAAATGCTGTATGAATAGCACAGAGAAATATTTAGAACCTAGGAGTGAACTGTGAGGCAGGAGAAGTCAGATTATTCAGGCCTTGCATGCTATTCTGAGGCATTGGACTTGATCCTGCATGTAACAGGAAACAATTGAAGTGTTTGAAACACAGAAGAGACATGATTAGGAACAGGTCTGTGTGAAGAGTATGCTTACATTACCAGTCCATCTCTAAAGGCTTTGCAACCTCAAACTATGGTTTTTATGTATATTTTAATTTGGCATGGGATCCAGGCTCAGATGTTTCAAGTTATCTGAAGTCAAATGTCAATTTAAAATTACTGTTTACAGAGTAAACTGCCTTTTTAGTTTGGATGTTTTCCCCTGCTGCTCTGCCCTAGTAAGCACCATAATCTTGGGTCTCTATTTAGATGGCCCATTTAGAATGTATGCGAGTAGGTTCTTGTGATCCCACAAAAGACAAATACTTGGAATGTTTGTTACTGTCACAAAATATATTTCAGAAATGCATAATCTCTGTCCAAAAATATTCTTTCATTTCTCCTGAATGAGAGCCTCATCTAAGTACTCACCTGTCTCTAACACCTGCTAGTTTCCCTTTTAACAGAGAAGGTAGTCCCTCGATTCGGTTTGTGTGCAGGCAGCTGCTGCTACGGACAGGAGTGTGAGGCACTCAGCCCCTTGCAGGGAGCACAGGAAGCATTCCAGGACCAAAATCCTGAACTGGAAAATTGGGAAGTTGCAAAATGGGGAAACCTAATCATTAGCATTTAGTTTATTGCAAAGGAGTTAGAATCCCTTGTCTGTTCCATTTGTATACAGCAGGTCTTTGAATGAATGATGTGGGTCCCTTCAACATTGTTTTGTTATAATATTCAGATATCTTAGGAATTTAATTCTTCTTTGTATCAATTAGCAGGTGGTAAAGTTGGTTTCATTAAATGTTGTTTCATTTAAAGTCACAGAATTTATCCATGATGTTAAATGAAGACATACAGTATTGGGGATTGAGCCTTGCTTTGGATTTCTTGGTGAACATGATTTACTGCAATGCCTCTTTGGTAAGAGAGAGGTTCTGGTTTTCCTAAAATAGGAGATGAATCTCTATGTTCACATACAATAAAGTGTTGTCTTGAGTATGTTTGATGGGTCACTGGACGTTTATTATGTGATTTTGGTGCTGAATGATGATTTTATCTTCAATGGTATTTTATATCTACCTTCACAAAAGATCTTTTCATGTCAGAAAAATATATCATGGGCAAACCAAGATGGTACTAATGTGCACTTCCCTTGTTCCTTGTTTCAGGTCAGTCTTCACAATGAAAATGCTTCTCCTGGGTACAATATAGGGAGGTTCAGGCCTGATTACAGGGCCTGGTTTTAGATTGTTAAACAAAACCAAACAAACACATAAATAAAAAACAAAAAACAATCAAACTCATGGTTTTAAAGAACAAATATAAGTTGTTCAAGGATTATATTGCTGACCTAGTGTAGATAATACATATAATCATTAAAAATCTGAAGCTTGAATTACAGAACAAATGACAAAAAGAGACACAATAAAAAAAAAGCTACTGCAATCTCTATCTACATTTCTAAAGTGGAGAACACCCTTGTGCACTGATAATTATTTAGTTTATTGAACATATTTTTCTTTTAGATTTCTGTTCATATTCAGAAATGTTAATTTTAAAATTAAGTAATAAATTAATTTTTCCCTGAATGACTACTTTGAGCCTAGCACAGTCATTAATATAACCATTGACAATGGCCGTTAATCCAGTATGTTTTTGTGAAGAGCTCACAGTTTGAAAGGATTACAGGTGATGTACACATAATGATGGAAGATAACTACTAATGCTATAGCTGCATTATACAAATAAATGAGCAATCTGCTAAATATTAAGACCATTTGCAAAGGAAATTAATGTTTAAATTGCTATAGATTCTCTCCACTAATAATATGAATGTGTCATTTTTATGTACCCAGAATGCTCTTTGATATTGACAGAGAAGCATAGATTATCTGAGTTTGCTCAGTAATTAAGATGTATTTACATATATATATACCCTATATATGACTCTACATCTATCTTTGTGGGTTCTAAACAGTGGTGTACTGGTAAATATATATAACTTGCTCTCCAAAACAGAAAAAAAGAGAGAGAGAAGGAAGGAAGAAAGGATGGAAGGAGGAAGGATGGAAGGAAGAAAGGAAAAATGGAAGGAAGGAAAGAAAAGGAAGAAAGGAGGAAGGAGAATAAAACAGAAGAACAAAAGAGAAAGAAAGAACCCTGATTTGTAGTATTTGCCAATTTCTGTGGCATAAGTATCCTAACATGGCCTGTTTCAAGCTACTGATGAGACATTATTACATGTAGAGTTGGAAAAGAGATGCATACTATTGGCTCTTGCAATAGTACAATCTAGCTCCAGCACAGCAAGTTTTGTACAATTAAATATATTAGAGATAATATTAGATTCTCTCTCTCTCTCCTACAGACTTAAAAAGTAAATAAACATATATAGTATATACAAGGACAAGACATGTTGCTAGGTATTATGGAGAATACAAAAAGATGTAAGATAATGCTTGCTTTTAAATAATTATAGTCTGGTTTGGAATACTGAACATAAGTCATTGACCTCATAAACCACACAAGCTAGAAATAATAGTATGAACAATAGTTTAGGAAAGTACAGGCAGATAAAAGATAACTAATAAAGAAATAACTATGAAATGATATGGAAAGATGAAGGAATAGGTAGATACATTGTGCCTCCTTGCACAACCAAAAGAAGGACAACGACAAATTTAAAAACAAAAAACAAGCAGAACTGCCATAAAATTGAACTGTATGGAAGTCCACAACCAAGGAACTAAAGAAACATTCATTCAGACCTGTAGGAGGGGCAAAGATGGGCAGCTGAGGCAGACAGGACACACAGCTAGGAGGCAGCTGGCAGACAGGGTGGTCCCACATTCATGTCTGGATAAGCCTGGAGGAACAACTGGGGAGTGAGAGACTATGCAACCCAGGGTTCCAGTGTGGGGAAATACAGCCTCAAAACCTCTGACTGAAAAAAACTGTGGAGGTTGTGGCAGTGGGAAAATCTCCCAGTCTCATAGGACAGTTTTTTTTGAGAGACCCACAGGGCCCTAGACTGTACACAAAACCACCCACCCAGGAATCAGCACCAGAAATATTCAATTTGCTTGTGGGTAGTGGTGGAAGTGACTGAAAGCTGGCAGAGAGCTGAGCAAGTGGCACCGTTCCCTTTGGACCCTTCTCCACATACAGTGCAACAACATAGGGACATGGGTTGCCCCAACCTGGTGAACCCCTAGAGCTCCACCCCTTACTACATAACAGGCATACCAAGACAAAAAAAAATGGCCCAAATGAAAGAACAGATCAAAGCTCCAGAAAAAATACAACTAAGTGATGAAGAGATAGCCATCCTATCAGATGCACAGTTCAAAACACTGGTAATCAGGATGCTCACAGAAATGGTTGAGTATGGTCACAAAATAGAGGAAAAAGCGAAGCCTATGCAAAGTGAAATGAAGGAAAATGTACAGGGAACCAACAGTGAAGGAAGGAAACTGGGACTCAGAACAACGGTTTGGACCACAAGGAAAAATAAACATTCAACCATAACAGAATGAAGAAACAAGAATTCAAAAAAATTAAGAGAGGCTTAGGAACCTCCAGGACATCTTGAAACATTCCAACATCTGAATCATAGGGGTGCCAGAAGGAGAAGAGGAAGAGCAACAAATTGAAACCTTATTTGAAAACATAATGAGAGAGAACTTCCCCAATCTGGCAAAGGAAATAGACTTCCAGGAAGTCCAGGAAGCTCAGAGTGTCCCAAAGAAGTTGGACCCAAGGAAGCGCACACCCAGGCACATCATAATTACATTACCCAAGATTAAAGATAAGGAGAGAATCTTCAAAGCAGCAAGAGAAAAGGAGACAGTTATCTAAAACAGAGTTCCCAGAAGACTATCAGCTAGCTGATTTCTCAAAAGAAACCTTGCAGGCAAGAAGGGGCTGGAAAAAAGTATTTGAAGTCATGAAAGGCAAGGACCTACATCCAAGATTACTCTATCCAGCAAAGCTTTCCTTTAGAATGGAAGGTAAAGTGCTTGCCAGATAAGGTCAAGTTAAAGGAGTTCATCATCACCTAGCCCTTATTACATGAAATGTTAAAGGGATTTATCTAAGAAAAAGAAGATCAAAAATATGAATAATAAAATGACAACAAACTTATAACTATCAACAACTGAACCTAAAAATAGAAACAAAAACAGACTAAGCAAACAACTAGAACAGAAACAGAACCAGGGAAATGGAGATCACATGGAGGGTTATCAGTGGGGAGCGGGACGGGGAGAGAAGAGGAAAAGGTACAGGGAATAAGCTGCATAAATGGTAGGTACAAAATAGAGAGGGAGAGGTTAAGACTAGTATAGGAAATGGAGAAGCCAAAGAACTTATATGTATGACCCATGGACATGAACTAAGGTCAGGGTGGGGGGGGGTGGGCGGTGATGGGCAGAGGGGAACAAAGGGGGAAAAATTGGACAACTGTAATAGCATAATTAATAAAATATATTTTTACAAAGACAAAAAATCTAACAAATTATATGTGTAGTCAATAATTACCTGATGAGAAAACAGTTTAGGAAAATAAAAGACATTTTGAGAAAATTTTTATGAGGTGGTATGTCAAAGAGACTTGATATGTGAGTGGCATTTGGACGCGTGGCATCCTCTGAGGTGGCACACAAATGAGGCAGAACACACCTTAGTTTGCAATAGTAAATAGCTAGTGAGAACAGAGCATTTATATAGATATAGTTTAAGAACAGTGGCTGGTAGTTATTAGACAGTTACTCTGTGCCAGGCAATGTGCCACCTTTTTATAGATTAGCTGATTTGATTTTCACAGCAACACTTGGAGTCATGTTATTTAAAGTATTAAATGAGATAATATACATTTCATAAACAAGAAAACTCAGGCTTAGAGACATTAAACAAGTGACTTTGGTCTTTCAATCAGTAGACAAAGCTGAGGCTGAAATCTAGGTTTCTCAGATCCCAAAACCCATGACCTTAAGCATAGTGCTAAATTGGGAAGCAAATCTATACATGTTGTTCTTACAATTAAGTTATACAAATTTGGAATATGAAGAATAAAAAATTAAGATGTCTTGCAGGGTAATTTTATATATAAATCCTTGCTGATACTTAATCAGAATATACATATATAAAGATAAGGCTTCAATATGGGGAGTCTATGACTTTTTTCAAAATATATCTTCAGTTGTGTTTATAATAAAGTTAATAATACAGGCTAAAAAGTTGCCAATAAATCACATTTTCCTTTCATCTGCATGATGCATATTGACAAAAATTGAGCATTTATTCCTAATTGTGTTGATAAGTTCTTTGTCATTGTGAGGAGAACTCTGGACTGTCTATCAGCTTTGTGAAAACTTTCTTTGTCCCCTATAGTCAGGAAGCTTTTGAGGCATAGTCTAGAAAAGAAGGAAAATATATTGTTGGATAAACAAAAATATCCTTGCCTTGGCTCATTTTTTCTGGACAGTAAAGAAGAGAAGCTAGTCAATTTTGGGGGGGACTATTCTAGAAATGAAAAAATCACTTATTTAAGTATAGAAAGTCTGTACAGTTTAAAGATTACTATTTAATATTCAAATTATGAAACATATTGCCAAATAACCTCTTACAAGATACTTATAATGACTATGAATACCTTTAAAATGCAGAGGACAAAAGTTTTTTTCTTTTTCTCCAAAATATAATGAAAAAGAAACTGCTTTGTAACTTATGAATAATAAAATTGGGTAGTATATATGTGGGTTTTTTAAATTTTAAAATAAGTCCTCTAAGATTCCAATTCAACTCTTATTAGTTGTTAAGACAGTTTTTATTCCACTAGGCACTTATTTCCTTTTCTCTGTAAAGCACTGATGATGAAAAGAACTTGTAGTTTGTAATGAGTGCACAGGCCAAATATTGCAAAAGTGTGAGATAATACCTCCCTGGTTGGTTAAGTGTAGTAACCATAAATTGGAAGAACTATTAAAAAAAGAAAAGCACTTCTGGTTACTATAAAGACTTTCATTGTGAAGATATATCCTTTGGGTCAATGGTTTTTAAAGTATTCTTACCTATATCATAGATCCATTTGAGATTCTGATGGAAGATAGGTACATGATTTTTCATAGAATCTTAAGGGATATGCTAATGTCTGAAGTCCATCTGTGCATATTGACAAATATCCATCAATGGATCTTCTAAAGTCAGAACAGAATATGTTTACATAGAATATCGTATTATATATCATTGATATCTAATATTTTGATATCTAATACTTACCTACATTTAATGTCTTATTCATAGTAATATCATTCACATTAGTACTTCAAATAAGTTTTTCCCTTTCTTGCAATCTAGGTTCTTAAAACATTTTATTAAGAATGTTTAAATATTTTCTTTCTAAAGAAACAAAGTGTTTTTAAAAACATGATTTCTTCACTGCTATTATCCCATAATTCATATTGACTGATTCTAGGGTTATTTGAAGCTTAAGTCTATGATGTATAAAAATTTATACTAGTTTCTAGTTTATGGGAAAAGAACTATTTTATTTTAATGTTTCCAGCCATCCAGATTTATGCTGTGTCCAGTCAGCTTTGTCCTGGACCCTGAAGGAACTGTGGGGCTAACATTTTACAGAGTGTAGGGCAGAAGGGAAGAAAGAAAACCTTTAGAGTGGTAACCAGACATTAAGATTTTAAAAGCACAACAATTAAAGGATTTTCTCAAAATTGGTGTCTTAGTCATAAAAGCCAACAGCTACAATCTCCGGGGCTTAAAACAAGCAAACAAAAATTTGTTTTGACCATATCTGACAGCAGATTAGCTTTGGTGAGACAGCATTACAAATGCAGCTCCATTTGTATTTATGTTCATTTATATACTTTCTAGTGACTAGAACGGGAGTGCCTGTGATATGTGCAACCCAATTTCCACTGTATACACCATCCCAGTGTCCTGACATGGGTTCATCATGTGTTGTGCCACCTGGTGTATGAACTTCTCCATTCAATAATCTGTAGAAATAGCTAATAGGGATGTATGTGTGTGTGCATGTAACTGATTCATAGGCATGTGAACTAGGACAAGGAGACTACCTACTAGGGTGTCATCACTTCTTGCCCTCCCAATTCAAGCTTTTTTTTAATCAGATCTTTCCTTTTTCCTTCTTCCCATAGACACACAGCACACCCAGTGGAGTACCCACAGTCATAGTGAGTCATTTAAGGAAGTAGAAGGCAGTGTCTAGTCCAGCCTTTCTTGGATGAGCCTCCCCTATGTCTATCTCCCTAGCTTTTTTCTCTCTTGGTGTCACAACACATCACTGCTCCCAGTGGTGACAGATAATAGATTGCAGTCCTACTGGTTTACCACTTCCTTCATACTCAAGACAATGAGGCCTGGAAAAGAAAAGACGGTTACTTGGGCAATTAGGTGGTTAGGCATTGCTAACAATCTTTACTTTTTATGCTAGTGACTGTACTGGTAAGTTTATGAAAGGGAATGAGTAACTATTGTTCTTCCCAGCATTTTAGCACAGCTGTTCTCTGCTTTGATACCCAAACAAGAATATTTGAAACTGTTAGTAACTGTCCAATTTCAAAGTTATGCACTTTCAGTTGTACATAATTTATGTATGTTTACTCATACTTAAATGTTGAATTGGCTCTCACTCTACTCATTTCTTTTTCTCTTATATGGCCTTCTGAAATATGTGTGCTTCATATTCATGTTTTTAAAAAAAAATTATTGTTATTCAATTACAGTTGTATGCATTTTCTCCCCATCCCTCCACCCCACCCCAGCTGAACCCACCTCACTCCCCCCCCCCCCTTGATTTTGTCCATGTGTCCTTTATAGTAGCCCTTGTAAACCCCTCTCCCCACTATCCCCTCCCCACTCCCCTCTGGCTATTGTTAGATTGTTCTTAATTTCAATGTCTCTGGTTATATTTCATTTGCTTTTTTCTTCTGTTGATTATGTTCCAGTTAAAGGTGAGATCATATGGTATTTGTCCCTCACGGCCTGGCTTATTTCACTTAGCATAATGCTCTCCAGTTCCATCCATGCTGTTGCAAAGGGTATAAGCTCCTTCTTTCTCTCTGCTTTGTAGAATTCCATTGTGTAAATGTACCATAGTTTTTTGATCCACTCATTTGCTGATGGGCACTTAGGTTGCTTCTAGTACTTGGTGACCTTACATATTCATGTTTTCAAAGGAACAGCAACATCACTTTGTCTTGAGACTGACTTTACTGTTTGCTGATTGTATACAGGGTAATTTAGTTGGTAGAGAAATCCACACAAAGAAAAAGCTTTCTTCAAGAAGATACAGTATGCCAATCCTACTTTTACTATTAATCTGTCACTGTGGGCAAGCTTCTTAACCATTCTGCTTTTATTTTCTTTTCTCTGAAAAAAATATTATGAAGACAACCTGCCAACCTGCATGTGAAAGGAATGTCACAAATGATCCTAAAACACTCTGTACAATATTAAGAGTAACTTTGAGCATTGTTGATGCTTCTTGTTCCAGGAAGTCCTTATGGTACATTGCCAGACAACCTTAACTGTTCACTGAATCATTCAAAGAGTTTCTGGGAAAAATGAGATGATGGTTGAGTAATTAGGATAGTAGACATGGTACAAGTATAGGCAGGTTAAATTAATCTCACAAAAGGGCTAAGAAAAAAAATTCCCAAACTTTTAAAAAACCCAGTATAAATAAAAGGCATACTTTAAAAAATATATTTACAGACAATTATACCTAATTTATTCAAATCTCATTGCCTCATGGGAATGTGTGCTTGCCAATGGGAAGATAATGGTTTAAATATATGATCTAATACAATAAATATATGGTATGAAGTCATAAAGTATACATTGGAATTTGTTGCTATATTCTTTTAGTTAAGGAGGTCCTTAACTATAACTTTAGAGCTGATTTCTAAGGTAACAAGAATATAAGACACAGTTTTAGAAATCAGAATTAACACCTCAAATTTTTCCTGGAAGCCAAATAGAAGGCCTCAATACTTCTGAAGCCCAGCTGATGTCACCCTATTTCCAGTTTCCTGGACAGCTGCAGCTCCAGCATTCTCACCAGTTAGAGTTTCCTTCTGCTAGCTTTGTGTGGTTATTGAGAGTAGCCACATGTAGGGCACCTAGTTGTAGTCCAACTGAGAGATTAGACTACCAGATGTCACAGTGGTCATTGTGAAGCCAATTTATTTTCTCTAACCAGACCAGGCCACTACTCAGGGCTCCACCATCATGCTTCTGGCCTCTTTCTAAAAGAGGGGAAAATTCACGTACCCAATAGCACACTCAAGTTTTCATTAAATCAAACTTAACCTAAATTAGCTTTACTGGCTTTGATAAGGCTGGGTTTTAGAGTCAAGGTCAGAAGCAGCCAGGCAAGGATGACAGAGAGAGGAGTTGCTTATTTTGGAATTCCTAGAGTTTTAATACTAACACCTTTGAAAGGAGGGAAAATGGCCACTAATGAAGTGACAGGTGGATAAATTAGGAAGTCATGGGTGGATCTTGAGGCTATCATGCTAAATGAAATAAGTGAGATAGAAAAAGTCAGGAACCATATGACTTTACTCATATGTGGGATATAAAAATGAATGCAACAAATGAACAAATAAGAAAAACAAAGAAACAAAAACTCATAGACACAGACAACAGTATGGTGAATCACAGAGGGAAGGATGGGTGAGGGAGTAGTAAAATGTAAAGGTGGTCATATATGATGATGAAAGAAGGTTTGACCTTGGATGCTGGGCACACAATACAATATGCAGATGAAGTATTGTTGGATTGTACACTTTAAACCTACGTAATTTTATGAACTAATGTCACCCAAATGAATTTAATGAAAAAAGACATGAATAAAATAAGGGGGAAAAAAGCAAATAAGATAACATAACTCAGAATGTAAAACATTGTAGTGATTTCTAGTTTAGTTAGAATGAATTCTAAAACAAACCAAAAAGAACCATAGGGTAAAAATAGTTTGAATATTGAGTGGCCTTTTTCTTGGATAATTAAACACTCTGTGTGTAAATGTGTAAACATAATAATTTGAGTGGTAAAAAAGTTAACAATATTGCCCATTCATCTTTATCTCTTACAAGAGAAAGTAGTAGGTAACACAGATGGAAGAGGTGTCAAGAAAACCAGTTTGGTGGGGCCGTATTGATATTTAAGAGTTGATTTACACCATATAAGTTTAGTCTGCAGTAACTTGAAAAACTTTCAAAATGATCAAGTGATATAAAATAAATACTTAGCTGCATTCTCTTGGTCACACATTTCAAATTAAATGATAGAATAACATAAAAAGTTCACCCATCCTTGATGAATTTCTCAAGTTACTCTTGAATTTCAAATTTAGCAAAATCATCATTGCCTAAGTTTTGCAGGGTTGTTGTCATTTGCCAAACATAATCAGTGAGTTCATTAGCTGAACCAGAAATATGTAGTACTTACTATGTTCTTAAGATTTAAAAAGTAAAGGGAGACAAGGGACTTACTGTAAAGCCGTTTTCATTTTCCTATGAAGTAAGAGCCAAAAAAGCACTTTTCTAGGAGGAAAATAAAAAACTTTGAAACAACTTTTTGGCAGTATTTAGTCTTTTCCTGGTTTTCTTTATTAGAGAAACTGTAACATGGCACCTTCTGCATACTGTTGTGGTATTTTTCAGGTATTTGCACTCATCCTTCACTCTCAATAGTTTTACTCAATAACCAATTCTTTTGGGACTGCCAGATAGGAAGAGGTCTAATCCTAAAGAAAGTTGTGTTCACAATATTGCTCAGATAATAAACCTTCATAAGATGAAGTCATTTTTATGCTTCCTAGGACATTCATTGTTCATAATCTTACCAATGACTCATTGTTTTTAGTCATAAACATTATTTAGACCTCCATGTCCCCACCTGTTAAATAGGGATAATAATATCTCAGTCACATGGAAAATAATGAAATGAAACTGTTTTGAAAGAACTTTGGCCTTGCTAGTAAGTACAATCCATATATCTGTGTTTTTTGTTTTAATAATACAGTGCTTTATTAAAGAAGTAATGGACAAGTAACTATCTCTGAAATGTTCTCAGCTTTTCTATTGTTACATGCATAGTATATAATTTATTTCAGTTCGATGAAAACTGTGAATAGTATTTTAACATACAAGGACTACCCAGAAAAGGTCCAGCTATTGTTAATATAACAAGAATGGTTTGCACAACATTGATGTAACCTGGCAGCCAAGGAGAGTGGACTGGAATGCACATGCATGAACAATGATGACTTCACTGTATTAGTCAGTAGGGGTGGTAGATGCCATTGAGTAAGCATGTGTACTGTGTGGTCATCACATTCAAAATAACTGAGCAACTAGAACAACAAATCTGCACAATATTTTGTGTTAAACTTGAACATTCCTCCACAGAAACTATTCAGATGATTCAGAAGGCTACAGCTATAGGCAACTGGTGATTGGCAGCTTCATCTCGACAATGCAACTGTTCATGTATCACAACTTGTGCAGAGTTTTTCTCGTGAAATATCAAATAACTCAGGTGACTCAGCCCCCCTACAGCCCAGATTTGGAGCCCTGTAACTTCTGGCTTTTCCCCAAACTAAAATCACCTTTGAAAGGGAAGTGATTTCAGAGTATTGATGAGATTCAGGAAAATGCTACAGGGCAGCTGATGGCGATTGGGAGAACTGTGTGGGGTGCCATGGTGCCTGCTTTGAAGGGAACTGAGGTGTCATTATCCTGTGTACAATGTTTCTTGTGTCATGTATCTTCTTCAATAAGTGTTTCTATTTTTTCATATTACATGGCTGGATACCTTCTGGACAGACCTTGTATGTCATAAAATTCATCTGTTGTGTCACGTTAAAAAATGGCTTCTTTTTATTTTTGTGATTCTGCTATTTCCTGGTGAATACTAGATATTTAAGTAATCCTCATATTAAGACTGCATCATTTAAATAGAAACCACCACTCTGACATTTACATTCCTTTTTACTCTGATGTCTTCTTCCTCTATGGCAGTTCTCTTTCAGTATGTTTTATAATTTATTTATTGGTTACATTAATTATTTTTTGAACCTTTCTCCACTGGAGTAAAATCTCTTAGAGTTCACAGATTTCAGTTTTGTTCAATGATATATCCCTAGTACCTAGAACATCTCTTGACACAAGAGTTTTCATTAAATGGTTCCATTGCAAATGAAGTTTCAGTTTAGATTCCAGCTTCCACTTAATTTCCACAGCTTAGAGTTAAAATCTGACTCAGGCCTTTGAACTAATCTGGACCAAAATCCATCCACCAACCCATACTTCCTCCCATCCTACCTTCTTTCTACCCCTCTGCTCTCAGCTTTCAGTCTACGTTGGCTTTGTTCTTCCCATTTTTAATACTTTTTTTTAGGTATTAGTTTAGATTCTGACTTAATGCCACCATAACATGGTGAATCAGTTTTCTGGAGAAGAATTATGAGGGTAGAACAGTAAGTACAAAATGGCTGCCAGTGTTTCATATGAAGAACGTATGTGTGAATGTTGGAACTGATAGTTCCCAGGACAGTGTATTACAAAGGCCCGTCTGGCATCTGGTCATATTTCAACAAGACTAGCACGCACAACAATAGATATCATGTGGCCTTTTAAACTTTCAATTCATTTCAGATGTGGCTTAAAGTAATGTGTCATCCAGAGTTCATTTGCCTGTTGGATGATTCATTTATTGATCACCCAAGCAAACAGATGGTGGGTAGGGGAGAAGACAGGAAAAAAAGGAAGGAGAGAAATATGTGAGAGACAAAATAATTTTGACACTGTCATGTCTGTGTTATGATTACCTCAAAAACTGGAAATGAGCATTTTGGTTCCCTATGTAAAAATTCAAACTAGTAATACCATATATAAACTTGAGGTAAGTTGTATGGTTTAAATAAAGGTTCTGTAGCTTTGTATTTTTTTGTGGTTGTTTTCTTTTAAATAGAGATGATATTTATAAATGAGAGAAGTTAGAACATGAGTAAAACAATATAGCTGATGACTTCTCAGTTGAAAATATTGAAAACTGAGGGTGAAAAAGGATCACATTAGGAATGATTCTTTACTTTGTATTCATATGAGTCAGGCTATAAAATTTATTGCATGTTGTATAGGAAGCCAAAAATAGTGTATGCTTTCTGTCAAGGCACTTTGTGATTCATTCAACAAACATGGCTGAGTGTCTTCCAAGTGTAAGGCATTGTGCCTCTTGCTGGAACAGGAACAGCAGGAGAGTAGTGACAGAATGAGAGCTACCATTCCCACGAGAGTATGAAGTGCCTATTTATTTCAAATGTTATCTTTAAGCCTCACAAAAGGCAGCCTCTTCAGCCTAGATACTTAAGCCTCTGTTTAAGCCTCTTCAACATAGGTATTATAATGTTCACTTCCCAAGTAAAGTAATATTTCAAAATCACACAGCCTGCATGGCAGAACCAATATTCAAACCAGTGTAGAGCCAATTTCTTATTTGCTCAGCTTCTCATTCTCATTCTCTCCAACTTTCTCTCTCACATACATACATACTTTCAGACCCCGAAGATATGAAGGAGAATGTGAAACATAAATATATAAAGAGAGACAAATACTCTCATTTATCTGATGACCTTGACTACCTAGATTCTGATGGCTCCCATGGATACCTGGACATTTGTCAACACTGTGCATTATAGTCTACACGTTCAATGCGATTTATATATTGACAGCTATCCATATATACCTTGTTCATATGCAAAGTACTTGGAATACACACACACCTAACACCTAGTTCTATCTTCAAGGAACTTTCAGTTTTGTGTAAGAAACTGATATGTCGTCAAACAGTTGCTGCTGTATTGAACAGTTATCCAGTTCTTTTGAAAATGCCAGGTAGAAAGCAAACTGCCACTTACAACAGAATAAAGAAGGTATGTACCAGTTATTGACTAAATGCTATAAACCTGTACTGAAAGAAAAGTGGGGCTTAAGTAGTACAATGAGCCTTACTTGAAGACAAATATATTCCATTCTCTTTTCCTATTCTCCCTTTTCTAAACATTCCCTTTAGGTTTTATCTCTCTCATAATGTTTATATTTTGTATCCCCTAGGGGAAAATATTTTTTCAGAGCTTATAGATGGCAGTTGAATTAATAGGATATAGAAAGTAATTATTTAAAATTGCAGAGTCCTGCCCTGGCCAGGTGGCTCAGTTGGTTGGAGCATACACCATACACCAAAAAGGCTATGGGGTTTCATCCCTGGTTGGGGCACGTGTGGGAGGCAACTGATGTTCTTCTCTCTCTCTCTCTCAAATCAATAAACATGTCTTTGGGTGAGGATTTAAAAGAATAGAAAATGAAATTGCACAAATCCTAGATTCTTGGAAAGAAGTAATTGCATGGGTTCACGAATCATGGATGGCGGCTGTAACTACAGTCAATTGGCTCAACACAGCAAACTATTGGCCTGCGTGTTCCAAGTTAAGATCTAGTTGGGGGAATTTGATCATTTGGTCAAATACTGGGAAGAGTCATATATCATTTAAAGCAATATAAATTTAAGATATCCTCTGATTTCAGAGATGTTAAAATGTGAAAAAATGTACACCTTAGAAGTGATAAAATAAGGTGTGTATTAGTTGAGGTTTCCATAGAAACAGAACCAATGGGATGTCTCTTTCTCTCCCCACCCCCAACCCTCTCTATTTAAAGAGACTTAGAAGGGTAGGCTCCCAAGCTACTGGAAACCCAGGGAAGAGCTGCTGTTTGAGTCTAAAGATGGTCTGCTGGTAGACTTCCCTCTCCTTCCAGGGAGGTTGGTTCTTTTCTATTAAGGCATTCAATTGATTGGATAAAGCCCACCCTCATTTTGGAGGGTTATCTAGTTATTTAGGTGTAAATCTGATCTAATAATACCTTCACAGAAACATCCAAATATATGTGTCCTGTAACCTAACCAAGTGACACATAAAATTAACCATCACCGAGTGACTTTAGGAAATATAGGAAGATTCTGTTCATTGTCAGAAATGTTGGTACTAGAAATCACCCCAACACAGAGGCCAGGCATGGCCCAGAGTATCTCTTTGCTTTGCCTCTTGAGCTCCTGTGGAGGTTGGGGTCCATCCTCTCTGATCTCTTCTAGCCCTTTCCTCAGAGGAAAACACCCACGATACAACAAACTTGCCCCATAGAACATGACCCTTGTTTACTATTAAGGGTGAAATTTCTGTCATTTTCTCCACCTTAATAAAGTTCACTGTTTCCTAGCTTGATAGAAGCCAGAATTCTGGGGGCGGGGTAGTAAATGGAGAAAAAATAAGATGTGCTTCAAACATACAAAATAGAGTATTTTTTCTAAGTTTTAGTTTAGTTCTTTTTAGATGGAACTTGTGTAAGTGGACAGATGAAGGTTGAAGGAGGCAGGAGAGAAAGAGAGAAATTATGGTGGAAGAGCATCTTGGCCTCAAAGCTGTTTTCACCTGCCCCACATTCCACCCCTGCCCCATGGCCTCCCTGTCCCACCACCAAGCTCCTGTCCAAACTTCCCTGTACATCTTATTGTCACCCTCTCTATAACTCTCCCAATGTCTTTCTATGCAGGCAGTAAGTCCCTGTTAAATATTAGCTATGTTCAATACCTTCCCTCCACTTGATTGCACAATCCTTGAACCACTGACTCATTCTTGCTTTATCATAAGTATTTACATTTTGGTTAAAATCATGAACTTTGGAGTCATGGAATCTTTGCTTCACCACTTGTGTGACTTCAGCCTCAGGTGGAGTGGTAATGATCACTTCATAATGCATGTAAATATCAAATCATTACATTGTACACCAAAAACTAATATAATATTGTATGTCAGATGTACTTTAATGAACACTCATTAATTAAAAAACATAAAGGGCATTATTAGAAATGAATAACATAGTAAAAAAGTTCTAAGGAATCAGGTAAGAAGTAAAAATCTGATCATTTGATTATCCTAAATAAACATTCTCAAATTTACATACATACTCGTATGTCTATTTTAAGTAGCCTTCTAAGTCCAAGGAAGTCTATGGCAAAAGTCATGGTGGCTGTCTGACAGTATGAGTCAGAATTTCATCTCACCCTCATTGAGGGTGTTCAAGAGTCTAGCACCCGTGCCTAGTCACAGATCCTACGAGACATATCATAGCGTATCCCACGTCTACTCTCCTGCCCCAGGTCCCTTAAACAAAGGCCATGGCTAGTAAAGCCGTATGAAACTGCCTCTCCACGACCTTCCCACAAGCTGCTTTTTCTGGACACAATGCTTCCATTAGCTGGCATCAACATGTCTGTGGGTGCTAACACATGTGTAGGCACTGAAACTGCTCCTAGGCAGGCCCATGCCACTCTCCTCTTCTGGGAACATCACTTCCACCTCTACATTTCCTCCAGATACTGCAGCCTGTGTGCTGGTTCACTGAGGTGCTGCAGTTATGCCGGTACCCAAAATTTACCATATTCCCTACAAAACTGGAGTGGGCCCCTCCCTCTCCCAAACCACCACTTTTGTGTCCCATGCTGGCACATATACACCACCAGAGCATTTGATCAGCTTCTAGTGTCTTCCAGAGTTCGTAATAAAGAGAGCCCTTCCAGTTTTTCTTCAAACACCCCTGCTTCGTAGCACTCAGCTGTTTTGTGTGTGAAGTGAGACCTGCGATATGGATGCCGTACAGCACCCAGCATTACCATGACTCTCCAACACCTAAGGTTTAGTTAATGGGTCAAGCTCATTTGCCTATTCTCTTTCCTCCCAGGTGAGTATTTTTTTTAGTGGGCTACTCTTAGATTTAATTAGAGCTCTTGTGGGCCTGTCTCACCAGATCTGCAAAGGTAAGTGCACAATTATATAACACAGTCTCCAAAAGAAATCAGATTTAAATTCTGTTTTGACTGGAAACTCATTTAAAATATGCTCTCCTTTTCCATGTTTTAAAGAGGAGCTGTCCAGTCTTCTTTGGATGGACTCCCTTGATTTGGGAGAAATCATTTGAATGCATCTTTTAGTTACATAGAAGTATAAAGCAAATAATCCTCTTCTAGAAGAGAATATAATGGGACTTGATGATTAAGCCAGAGCCTGGCTCTGGTTCTGTAGGAGGATGGAGTCCTCATGACCCTCCATGGAACCCAGTGCTCTATAGATCTTGGAGGCCACATGGTACACATTCAGAAAAAGTGCCTCCTGCTACACAGAGGCTTATGGGATGGAGACACTTCAAATCTCAGTTCTTTCATTTGTGTTTAAAAACACATTCAAGGAACTGATGGTAACCTTAATAGAGGTGAGATAGCAAAAACAAACAACCCACTAATGAGCTCCTCTGAAATTAAAGTCATTAAGAAATAATTGAGGAAAACTGGAGGAAAGAGTATCCAGACTGGCTCCTTAGATTGCATCTCAGAGCATGGGTTGCTCTGATTCTGAAATACTCTGACTGGTACTAAGATCACCTCGGACCCACTGTGGAGTGCCATGGTGAGCTTTGGGGAAGTGGCTAGCTCAGAATGATAGGAAACAGATGACACTCCACACTGTGTATGTGATGACAAGATCAATTTGGGGTGTAAGCTTAACACTAGGGTAGGGTGTGTCCTCCTTCCCACTATGTTCTGCATTTTTGTAAAAATTACCAGCAGGAATAGTGATTAGCACTTACTGTGGAGTGTCTTTATTTTGGCAGTGATGCTGCACTTCAGAAACAATAGAGTGTAATGGGATACATGTCTCCCAATGTCTCCATTATGCATGTAGTGACAATTTCTATGACAGGTGCCTAGATTGCTCAGCTTAACATCAAGGCAAAGATAGCTTTCAATAGTTTTATACCTGGTAACATAAGCATAGTAAGCTGTTGTAGAGGTGTTATTCACAATAGCCAGAATGTGAAAAAGTGGGGAGGAGGGTGGGTGGAGGTGGAAGAGGGTATGGGGGGATAAATGGTAGTGGAGAAAAATACAATAAAAGGAACTATTTTTTAAAAAGGTAGAAACAGCTCAAATGTCTGTTAATAGATGAGAGAATCAACAAAATGTGTTATATACAGATAATAGAATATGCTACAACAGGAATGGACCTTGAAGATGTCATACTAAGTGAAGTGACCAATCATGAAAAGACGAATAGTCTATGAGTCCACTTATGTGAGGTACCTGAAGTCATTAAATTGATAGAGATCAAAAGTAGAAGGATGGCTGCCCGGGACTTGGGGGAGGGGTGGGCGGTTCTGTTTGGAGTGATGTAAAAGGTTTGGAAATGGAGAGCAGCGATGGTTCCACAACACTGTCAACGTACTTAATGCCACTGAATTGTACACTTAAAAGTGATTGTAATGGTAAACTTAATGTTATCTATATTTTACAACAATAAAAATTGTTTTTAAAAAGAGTAAGATGTTAAAGGTTAGTTTGATGAATAACTACACTCATTGCTCCTATGATCACAGGGGAACTAGAAATCTATATAATTTGAATATTAAAGCAAATCTGACCTTATTTTTACCTGTAAGCCAGTGATGTCAGGAAAATTCTGAATTACATGAAAAAAATCTGGTATATAAAATTATAAGCAGAACGGGGCATCTTTTAATGTGAGAAATTTATTAAAGCCTTTAAATTATTTATTTTAAATGGATCCCCATCCACCTACCCTGCACAACTATTCTGAGACCCAGGTAAGATTAAAAATCAAAATATAACACTAGAAAATGACTGTGAAGCAATTCTTACAAAATTGTTCTACCAATGCTACTGTGTAGAACTTTGAGGCTGGTTTTCTTTTTTTTTTTTCTTTTTTTAGTATACTCAATGAATATTCATTACCAAGCCCATTGCCCAATCTTCACATTGTACTGGGAACGCTAATCAACTGGGAATTTTGTTAAAATGCATCTTCTGATTCAAAAGAACTGGTGAGGGGCCTCTAACTGCATTTGTAAAAACAGCTCCCAGATTAGAGTTCCTGTCTGAGAACTACACTATGGGCAGCAGGGCCCTAAATGGTGTTCCTTGTGGGTTTGGTTTATGTGTCTTTTTCTCCCACTAGAAAGCAAGGTACCTGGAGTGGGGAAACCAGGACTCATATGTATTTCTTCCAGCATCTAGCACAATGCCTTAGGCAAACATAGTAGCCCAATAATGTGGGTAGCAATGATTAAATTCAAATTACAAAAAGTAAACAGCATATGCAGAGGGAACAGAGGAAGAAGATATTTATTAGAAAATAAAATGGGAAACCTGTGAATAGTCTATGATATCCTGGATAGATCAATTTTGCTAAGTAAAAATAAATGAATTGTACAACATTTGAATGCACAGATGATCTTGAGGAAAGAGTACAATACCTAGGAAATATTTAGGGAAAAGCAGAGATGATGATTTTCTTAGGAAGTGGACAAGTGATACCTGTAAAAGAAATTTCAGCTTTCAAATTTTAAAAAGAGGTGTATCTCACTGCACACCTGAAAATGGCTCATTTCATTTCTATGGATTTTGTGTGTGTTGGTCTCATGTAATAATTTCACAATGTATCTAGCATAGTGCTTTTCCCTTCAGCAACCTTGAATATTTCCCAAGCATCATTGTTCTTTAGAATATGTCTATAATATAGGCCTCAGGAAATAAATCCCATTGTAGGGTATAAGAAAATAAGATAATGCAGTATAAAATAGTCATGATATGCAGTGTAAATTAGAGTGGATCCTTACTGATCTATGAAATAATTTCCAAAGAGTAATAAAGTTGCCAGTGAGAAATACATTTACATAGGTTGTGAATATTGTTCATAGAAGTTCTGTTTTTTAAGTGTAGAAACAGACACTCTATTTTGTGGTCTCCCTGTGATGCTAATTCTTCTGAGGTCATCACTTTTATTATTCAGTGGGAAGACTTATTTTTCAACATATACCAGTCTACATTTGAGATGCTTAAATTTCCCCTGCATTGATTTCTTCTATTTCTATAGAACAGAAACTGAAGTATAATATTCATTTTTCTATCACATATGACTTTCCAATATAACTTTCTCCATGAGTACTACTGGCAAAGGGAAGCAAAGTCAAAGGCCTCATTCACCTTGTGGTTCCCATGTGAAGAACGTTCAGTCTAACCCATGTTTTGAAAGCAGATCTAATGAACAGAAAGCCTCCTTTCTTGACAGTTTTATACCTTTGTCTCTATAAACTGGAGGTTACAAATCTGACAGTAGTATTACAGCCTCCTAATTGAATGCATAATTTAATCGATAAACTCGTGTTCTCCGTTTCAAGAATTGTAATAAATCAAATGTGTGCTGATTTTCTAACATGGATTTGTTTTTTGGTTAGAGTTGATGCGGCTTGAGCATTTAGTACATAGGAATTTTTAAACACTGGTTTCTTTAATCTACTTGTTTTCATTTCTCCCCCCACCCCCCACTATTTTTATTGAAAGGCTTTTAAATTTCTCATTCCAAATTAAATGAAACATTGATTAACTCCATGGATTTATTTAAGTGCTTTTGTTATTAGGTATTTTAGAGGACTCCCAGAGGCAGAGGGC
Source organism: Desmodus rotundus (assembly GCF_022682495.2). NCBI lineage: Eukaryota > Metazoa > Chordata > Mammalia > Chiroptera > Phyllostomidae > Desmodus > Desmodus rotundus. Next base: position 38,816,053 of record NC_071397.1, on the reverse strand, counting down.
AGAAACTCTGTAATTAATCAGGATTGCCTGGCTCTGTTGCTACAGTGGCAGTGAATTGGTTCCCAGTAGGAAAGTTAATAGAAAAACATTCAATTTCAAAATGGCCTGGGTGCATCAAAGGGATTAAGCTGTAATGCGTTTAATCCCTGTAACTCAAACAAAGACAAAATTTTCCTAAGCAATGAACTGCATAATGTTTCTGTGGGGCAGCAAATGATCATTGTTGAACATCAGCTAAAGGGCCAAATCTTTAGCCCAGGGATTTCACTTGGCACAGCTAAAACGGCAGGATCAGGGGATTTAGCAGTTTTTAAACTCTAAGGTTTGAGTGAATCTAAGGTTTGTTTTCGGAAGTTCCAGATCTGGAGCTCCCAAGCTGTCAGAGATCCTACTAATAAACCTGTAGGTTAAAACTCCAGGTCAGAAATGGTGATTATGTGGCATCTCTGGAGCCCAAGACAACTGCTCTTTCACCATAGCATCCTGTGCCATCAATAATGCATCCACGTTCAATTCTATTTGCCATCACTCTTCCAGGATGAAATTTTTAATTTAATTTAATTTATTTATTTATAATTTTTATTGTATTTTTTCAATTATCATTTAGGCCCCTTATACCATCTCCCCCTAGCAATCACCCACTGTTGTTCATGTCCATTAGAGACCTTTTTGCTTTTTTTCCTTTTTGCTCCAATCACTCAGCCCGCTAATCCCTGACCACACCACCCAGAGCTGTCAGCCTGCTCTCTGTGAGTGTCTCTATTTGCTTATTAGCTCAGTTCATTCATTGGATTCCACATATGAGTGAAGTCATATAGTATTTGTCTTTCTCTCACTGGCTTATTTCACTTAGCATAATGTTTTCCAGGTCTGTCCATGCTGTTGCAAGGGTAAACTTTTCTTCTTTTTTATGGCCAAGTAGAATTCCATTGTGTAAATGTCCCATTGTTGTTTTATCCACTGATCTACTGATTGGCAACTGGGATGTTTCTATATCTTGGTGGTTGTAAATAATGCTGCAGTGAACATAGCGGTGCTTATGTTCTCTCAAATTAGTGTTTTGGGTTCCTTCAGATATATTCCCAGAAGTGGAATCACTGGCCAAAAGGCAGATATATTTTTAATTTTTAAAAATATCTCCATACTGCTTTCCACAGTGGCTGCACCAGTCTGTGTTCCCATCAATAGTGCAAAAGTGTTCTCCTTTTTCCACATCCTCACCAGCACTTGTTTGTTGATTTACTGATCATAGTCTTTTTGACAAGTGTGAGATGATATCTCATTGTGGTTTTTATTTGCACTCTCTGATGATTAGTGACATTGAGCATCTTATCATATGTCTATGGGCCATTTTATGTCCTCTTTGGAGAAGTGTCTATTCAGGTCCTTTGCTTATTTTTAAATTAGGTTGTTTGTTTTTTTGGTGTTGAGTTTTGTAAGTTTTTTATAAATTTTGGATATTACCCCCTTACAGATGTATTGGTGAATATGTTCTCCCATTCAGTCTTTTTATTTTGTTGATGGTCTCATTTGCTGTGCAAAAAATTTTTAGTTTGATGTAGCCCCTTTTGATTAATTTTTCTTTTGTTTCCCTTGCTTGGGGCAATACATCTGATAAAATATTGCCGTAAGCAATGCCTGAGATTTTACTGCCTATATTTTCTTCAGAATTTGTATGGTTTTGGGTCTAACATTTAAGTCTTTAATCCATTTTGATTTTATTTTTTTGTATGGTGTATGAAGACTATTTTCATTTTCTGCACATTATCTGTCCAATTTTCCTAGCACCATTTATTGAATAAACTATCTTTGGCCCATTGTATGTGCTTGCTTCCTCTGTTGAATATTAATTAACTATAAAGGTGTGGGTTTATTTCTGGGCTCTCTATGCTGTTCCATTGATCTGTGTCTGTTTTTATGCCAGTAGTATGCTGTTTTGATTACTATAGCCTTATAGTATAGTTTCATATTAGGTAGTGTGGTTCCTCCAACTTTGTTCTTCTTTCTCAGTATCACTGTTACTGTGCTGGGTCTTTTGTGGTTCCATACAAATTTTTGAAATATTTGTTCTAGTTCTGTGAAATATGTCATTAGAACCTTGATGGGAATTGTATTGAATCTATAGATTGCTTTGGGTAGCATGGACATTTTGATGATGTTAATTCTTCCTATCCATGAACATGGTATGCACTTCCACTTATTTGTACCTTCTTCAGTTTCTTTCTTTAGTGTCTTATAATTTTCTGAGTACAGGTGTTTTACATAAATTATTAACATAAGTTATTTAATCTCGATGATCAAACTTCTCAATTTCCAAATAGCTGGTAGAAGATGTCAAATAGCATATAGACATAACCCATAATGTATATTTTTCAAGTAAACTGTGTTTATTTTATTTTGGAAGATTTCTGGATATTATTTTTCTAATTAATCTCTTTGTTCATATTGTTAACTCCTATTGTCTTATCTTGTTCACTGGTTATTTCTTCTGCTCCTACCTTTAATGTTGAACTCATCTACTGAGCTTTTTAAAAATGTTAGTTATTATAATTTTGATGTCCAGAATTTATATTTGGCTTGTTTTTATATGTTTTATTTCTTTGCTGAGGCTTTCCAATTTTTTATTTGTTTCAAGAGCATTTGTAATTTTTCATTGAAACATTTTTATCATAGTTGCCTTAAAATCTTTGTCAGAAAATTCTAACATCTCTCTCTTCTGGGTATTGGCATCTACTAATCTTTTTAGTTAGAGATCTTCTAGATTATTGCTATGTTGAGTGGTTTTTTTTCATTGAAACCTGGCCATTTTCAGAATTATGTTATGAGACTCTGGATATTATATGAACATTTTGTTTTAGCTTGTTTTGTTTGTTTATTTATCTCCATGACATTCCTCCAGCTGGAAAGTCTCACTTTGTTCCTCTCAGATGGAGATAAGAGCCCAGGTTTCCCACTCATTCCTTCTTGAACTGGAGAGGGGGAGGAGGTTCCTCATTGCTTTTGGATGGAGGTGGGAGTTTTAGTGTTTTGTTACCCTAGTAGCTTTGTTACACCTGGCAATGGTAAAAAATCCTGGGCTTCTGTTTTGCTTCCTTTGACACCATCCAACCATCCTGATGGAGCACTTCATCACTGCTATGAGACGGTGGCAGTCCACACTTCACAGATGGTCTCCATGGACACATGGGCTTAATGGCTCCTTACTGGTGGGTGGGGACAAAACTCCCAGCTTGGCATTCAATCTTCTCTGACACCATCCTGGTGGGGGTATTAAGGTGCCCTTTTACTGCCTCATGAGGGTGGAAGTCTGGGTTCCCAGTGGCCTTTGATGGTATGGGTAGGTGGTGCTACAGTTTTTTTTCTCTTATGTTGGGCTGGAAGAGAGCTAAGATGCAAAAGCTTTCTTGCTTTATATGGTATCTTTCTTTCTTTTCTACCTTTTATAATCCTTTGACTAGAAAAAGCAAACTTTTAGCGGGCTTTTTCATTTGTACCCACTTGCATTTCTAGATTGATAACCTTTTCAACTTCCTGTATGGGATATGTGAAACAAAAAGAAAATCCAAAGAACTCACTGCTGTGTTGTGCCTTGGATCCTGACTTCCATAGCCAGTCTGCCTTCTTCTTTCCACCTCTCAGAGTCTTCTTATGTTTGTTTTACATACAATATAATGGTTTTTAGTTGTATTTAGTGGGAGGAATAGAGAAAGGCATGTCTGCTCCATCTTTCCAGAAGTGGAATTCCAGGTGTATCTTTTCATGCACTGGGAAAGTTTAGAAATTACCCTGAGATGTTTTATTATAAGCAAAGTAATCATTAGGCATAGAATCTGAGAGTATTACAAATGCCCAGAGGCCACACATAATGTTTGGAAATAACTTATATATCAAAATCATGTTAAGAAAGTTACTGCTATGTTAAAAACAGAAACATCTAGCTCCCCTTAAAACAGAATATATATCATCACTTTCTTGTGTGTTGGTCAGTCTGCAAACTTATTCATTGGTTCTGAAATGAATTTAGATGCTTATTGGATTTTTTTTTTGTTCTTGGTCTGTTTTTGCTAAGGCCCACTGTGCATTCATGCGTCCCCAATGTCTTCTCTGGCTCATGGGAACTGAGGGCTATAATAAAACTGTGTACACAAAGACGTTCATGACTTACTATGTCACTCTTCCAGTAATACTTGCATTTTAAAATAGAGATAGTACAAAAAGGGTAATGTTCAGCAAAAGAATAGACCTCATAGGGTTTGCTCTCCAAAATCTGTATGCAAAATTTTCTGAGAAGAGAAAAAAGATTTACCAGAATCCTAAAAAAATAAAAAGAAATTTCAAGAAGTCATATCACTTTATATTTAAATTAGCCCTATATAGTGATACACATTTTTTCTCAAATATGTGGCTATTAGTAAATATCTTTATTTTCTGTATACATTCATGAGGATTTTCTATGTGAAAACTGTCTGTGTAGAGGTATGAGTACATTATATTCTGCTTGATCAAAAAGTTCTGGCTTATGACATAAGAAGACAGATAGGTTGTGCAGGAAATCATAGTGGCTAGGCTGTCACAGCTCTAAAGTGTTTCTTCTTATGGAAGCCCAGCACAGCAATTACAGCAAGTGGGTCTCAGTTCAGGGGGGCCTGGGGAAATCCCTTTTCTGCCTTTCACTGGTTGTATTGCTTCTATGACTTTCTAAACCACAGTTTTCTCGTCTGTAAAGTAGACATCATGTTATCTTTTTCATGTGAAATAACTCATGTAAAGTGCTTAGCATAGTGCCAGACACATGACATAGATATGGTGTTAGGAGTTAAGAATTTTAATTAATAAAGCAAATTTCCCATTAAGACAGGCACAGTGTGTTGTTCTGGAAACAGGGCGCAGTATTGTATTGCCTTCCTGGAAAAATGCTCCACAAGAATGAGAGGCTACAGAATTTAGGTGATGTGAGAGAAGCTAGTGAGGAGCAAGTCCACCTGCTTGTGGACCTATCACCTCTTAACTTCTTTGAAGGTCGAATTGGAATACATTTCATATTATACATTTTATATTTTTGAAAACTCTGCAACTATTATAAATAACATGTCTTGTATCTCTCTCCTAAGCACACAGTTATTGCCTTAAGCCATTTCAAAAGGAAAGATGTATAGTGAAGCATTAATCAAGAAATGTTGGGAGCCAGTGGAAAAGATGCCTGAAAGGCAAAATTTTTCCTTGAGCTGCTAATTTTGTAAGCATGAGCCGATTTGTCAAGATGTTAATCATGTTTGAAAATAAAGCAAGTTTATTTCTTTAGCCACACCCTATGCTTACGGGAAAGGATGTGCCTACCTCTTAATGTCTCTGCCAAATCCTTGATATCAGATAAGCTTAGACATGGTCTCAGCAAACTCAGTAAATCTGAGTTCCCAGAGCAGCAATGTTGCTGTTTCATTCAAATCTAGAATTGCTATTTAAAAAAAAAAAACATTCTGAGGATGTGCTGGACTCTGTAATGCCTATGAGTGAAGGGTGACTTACAGCATCTCCCCTGAGACTCAGGTTTAAAGTAAGGAGTACAGCGCGATCCACCTATGAGAAACCCTCCCACCACCCTCAGCTGGCCTTTAGTCCTTCGGAGTTTTAGGCATTCTGGAACACCATATTGCACATTTTGTAACTTCAGGTAGCTGAACCCAGTGTAGCATATAGTATTAAAAGATACTAAATATCTGTTGAGTTGAATTTAATGAAGCTGAATTACTGGTAAATAGAAAACTAATTTCTTCTGGAAGGAGAACGGAGGGAATCAGCATTCTTTGAGGACTTATGTGCTAAGAAGAAGAAGATGGTACATGGATGGCAAGATAATGTTTAATGGCAAAGAACAGAGGCACAAGAGGAGTTTGTAGTTCTTACCACCCCAACCCTGGACCACTTAGAGAATTAGCATAACTCCAGCAATGTGATTCTTTTACTTTATTTAGCAGAGGGGCAAGGTATACGAGGTATGACTGTGGAAGGAGGAAAGTAGCCTTCATTTAGCACCTACTATGTGCCCAATATGTTCATCAGTTTACGTAGGCTCTCATTTCATTTCCTCAGTACCTCTCAAGTTAAGCTTTAAGTACAGTGATACTCCTCCATCATCACTCATAGCCCTAGGGAGTAACAATATCTGATAGAATACTATGTTATTTTTCCAAAGAATATTCATTTTAGTAATGACAAAAGAAGTGATGTAAACGTGGTATTAAGGTGTTAGGTCACAAATGCTTACTGAGCTATATCTATATCATCTATCTATCTATCTATCTATCATCTATCATCTATCATCTATCATTTATCTATCATCTATTTATTTATCTATCTACCTATCTATCTATCATTTATCTACAAGTAGAGTTAAGACAACAGGAACTCAGAATGCTAAAATACTCTCACTCACTTGGGCTTAACTCCGTCTACCCACATTGTTGATCTTACTGTCTTACCCGGCAAGTCGTATCTGACTGGAAAGTGTTACTAATGGAAAGCTATTATGATGTATGGTACTGGAAGTAGATACTGATTATATGTACTCAAATTTATCTTCCTTTATCACTCTGCTCACTTTTTCCCCCTTTTCTTCTCCACATTCCCACAGTAAATTTTATGAGGCTGACGCTGACACATTCAGAGTACACTCCCTTTGTTACAACAAGGTCAAACATAAATGTAGGCTTTGTTCTCCCCTTTGCACCTATGCAGATGTTATTATGGGATGACAGCCAGGCACTTTGGTGAATGTAAACTGTTGGAGCAGCTAGTGGAGATTACATTTACAGCCATATATACGTATATAAAATTTTCAATGTCATATAAGGCTATCAGCACTTAAATGCCTAAATTGGTTATTTGTGTGTTGATAATACTGGGGCTCAGGAAAAGACCTCAGTTAAGGTTCTAGGCCTATAAGCTCACCACTTTCAGAAACACCATCCTGGACATGTGGAGCTCTCCCTCTGGCAGGGCTTTGGACCCTCAGGAACTGCCTGTGCAGTCATTAAATTGCAGCGGAAAGGTAGGTGGGCTGATTTTGGGTTTGAGACCTAGTGTATCTTTTCTATGCCCCTTCTCCTGGAATTACTTCTTAAGTCAAACCCTGCCAGTCTGTGTAGGTCCCTTTTGCTGGCTTCCTTCCTGTCACTCTTACACTGTATCAGTATCCTCCAGAAGAAGAAAACTCTTTGTTTGCCAGAGCATGTTTTATTCTTCTTGGTCTCTCCAGCAACTAGCATAGGCCTAGCCCATACTAGATGCCCCATAAAATGAATTAGTAAATGAAGGAATGACATGAATCCCTTTTATGAATTATAAGACAATCTTTTCCAATCTCTGCTTAGATGCAAATCATGATGGGCTCTCATTTACTCCATCAGGCAACTCTGTAACTTTAGAATTGTTTTTATGTTCCTAATTTAGAGGTATATTTAGCCACCCTATAATTTGTACCATTTCCCCCTTGTTTTACCCTTTTGATACCAAAGAGACATGAAGCCTCTCACATGCATATAGACATGAAATCCTTTGATCCAATTACCTTTTTATATAACATAACATAACATAACCATCAGTCTTTCCTCATAGAAGATGGTTTCCAGATCCTTTACTATCCTTTACCAGTCCCTCTCTTCTATAAGTTCCCTGATACATTACATTCTCTAATTAAATTGTAGCACTCAGCCCTGAATGCATTTCTTAGATGTGGCCTGACCTATGACTTGGGTGTTCTTGTCTGCATCGGTCTGCCATTCTGCTAACTACTCAAGGTGTCTAGAAAATTCAGCTCAATATAATTTCAGCCAAATGTACTTCCTCCCTCAATTGATCATACTTCTATCCTGAATCCCTTCCTAACTTTCCTACCATAATAAAGTACATGCTAAAGGAAACTTCAGCACAATCTCTCCATCACTCTTAAAAATAGGTCCAAGAGATTTTCACAAGCTCTTCCTTACATTCTCTCTGAGGTCTCTATCCTGATTACTCTCCTTGTCTAAGTCAACAATGCTTCCTAATAAAAAGCATTCTTCTCCTCCAAGTTCTTATCTCTATACAAACCCAATCCCTTAGGCAAATGAAAGTAAGAGATGAAGAAAGCATTAATTTCTGTATGCCTTTGGACAAGATGGCCATCATCTTTGCCATATTTTATGCTGCCTTGACTCTGGAAGTTGGGTAGAAAAAGAAAAGTAAGAAATTGCTTTACTTTTCTCAATATTTTTAAATCCTCATATGTGTATATGTTTATTGATTTTAGAGAGAGAGGAAGGAGGACAGAGAGAGAGAGAGAGAGAGAAAGAGATGGGAAAAACATCAATCCCATACATGTCCCAATAGGGATTGAACCTGCAACCTAGGTATGTGCCCTGACCAGGGATTGAACCTGCAACATTCTAGTATATGGGATGATGCTCCAACCAACCTAGCCACCCAGCCAGGGAGTTTCTTCCCAATGATTTTAGTATTTCTTCCTTATTTCTCTTTCCACTGAGCCATATAATGTCTTTTATGCCTGAGGTAGGATATGAAAGAGTGAAGGCTTACACTGTACATGGTAGAGTGGGGATCATCTGTGATACTTAGCTGGTCATTTACTGCCTATTAACATAGCCCCAAATTACATTGGTTTCTTTGACAGTGTAGGATCAGCTTATGACCATGAAAAATCCCTTTTCTATGCTTTTGCAACTGCCATTTGTGGCTCAAATTCAAGATTAAAGATTAATCTTTTGCTTAATATAATTTGTTAATAATTAAAGCATTTAAAGTCTTGGATTTGACTCTAGCAACAATTTGGATCTAATTAGTAAATAAAGTTTAAATTTTTTTATCATAAGTTGTTGAGAAATATTTATGTAAAAAACTCCAATCCATTTTATTCTATTTGTTTATACTTTGTTAGTAATGTTTAGTATTATTAATTGTAATCAGACTGTATAAAGTAAAACTACTTTTTTAGAGGTTAATCCTATTTTTATAAGTTTTAAATGAATGTTTGGAGAGAGATGTACTTTATTTTGGACACAGAGTTTGATACATATCTACTTACTTATTTTTTATTAATAATGCCACCTAGATCTTTATCACTGGTTTCTTGTTGTTAATGTTTGCTTATTTGAACTTTTAAAAACTGAATAGTAAGCTCTATTTTTACAATAAAATTATGTTTCTGGTGATTTGTCCTTGAATTATTAATATGCTCATTTTTGATTTATGTATTTTGATGCTTAACTAGTCAATTCATAGTTTTGTGACTACTATATATTTCTTATAGATTATCCCCATTCTGCTATAAAGTCCTTTGTCTTCTTACTGTTTTATTTTTTTGCCTTGAATTCTAATGTTTCTTACACAAAGATTGCAAACATTATTTGCCTGCTATCTGCCCTAAACTGATGAATTTTTTGCTATCCTTTTACATTAAATAGATAGTGTTTTTGATAACTGTATCCTATAAATTTGGATTTAGATTTTTTTACTAACTTTGAGATTTTAATTTTTTTATAAGGAAGTTTAAACAATTTACATGTTTTTGGTCATAACTGAAGTGCATTTGGTTTTTTTCTGCCATTTTTTAAAGTTATCTGTTTTAGATGGGTCTTGTTATTTCTTTCTTTTCTTTTGAAAGATTAATACCGTTGACCTATGAAAAATGTGTTAATGTAGATGTCAAAAATCAGAAAACCTTAAACAAAAATAAAACACAAGTGACCTGCTAAGAAAAATATTTACAATATGTGGTACTGTAAAAGATTTATGTCCTTAGTCTTTTAGGAGTTCTTCTGAATCATTTGAAGTTATGGGCAAAGGCCAACTGAATTATGTGAAATATTCATGAAACTACAATTCTTAAAAAAAGAAAAAAGCAATTGTTCAATATATACATGAAAAATACTCAAACTCACAAATCAAAAAGGAAGTATAAATCAAAATAATGATCTGGTAGCAATTTTTAGTTATCAAATTGGGAGGTCTTTTATCACATTACCTAGTGTTCGTGGATTTAAGTAAAATGGGTAGGTTCATAAGCAAAACTGATAAGTGAGGGATAATATTAAAATATATTCCAAAAGCCATGAAAATGTACATTGCTTTCCCTTGCAAATTTACAAATGTGTCAAAGAAAATAAAATTATGTTAGAAAATAATAAGAAATATGCACAAAGATCTGTCTACAATTATATTCATCACTGACATTTAAAATTATAAAATTCTAATAAGAAACTTAAAATTCCAGTTAGGAATTGGTTAAATAAAATAAATTTGTAAATGCAACATGAGGCAGCCATTAGAAATGTTTTGAAGAATGTTTAATAGCCATACAATATTTCATGTGAACAGCACATTATAAAAAGTTTGTGTATAATGAAAAACTAATTGGTAGTTATGTATGTACGTATATACATATATGTGTGTAGTGATGCATATGTGTAATGTGTGTATGTGTGTGCACACATATAAATTACACACACACATTCAGACTGACAAAAGGAGAGACTGGAAGGCCATAAACCCAATGTTAATACTGGAATTTGGGGTGATTTTCATGTCTTCCTTATAATATTTAGGATTTTCAAATTTTTAAGAATAAACATGTATTACTTATATTCACTCAAAATACATTTCTAAAAATTGAGCAAAACCTTTGGAAAGCACTAGAAATTTACTACTCAACTGATATATAATAATCTTCAGTATTTTAAACAGCCATGAGTTCCCTAGCAATCCCTGTTGCCTTCATGCCCCAGGACAATCATGAGAGATTTCATGACATTACTCACAAGATTCAAGTATATTTTGATTACCACAAAATAATGAGGTTATTTTAATATGACTTTTTCTTAGTGAGCCTTGGGCTGGTTGTCAATATTGATAACATGCTTTTAAAATAATAACAACCCCTCTTTTAATATATAGGGGTCTCCAATATAATAAAAGCCTTAATTCATTGAACCTTCACCATATGTTTTATATACATTACCTTATATAATTCTCACAAGCATCTTAAAAACAAGGTGCCGTCATCACAATCTTATTTCTGAGGAAACCGAGTTTCAACATCGTTAAGGAGAGATCCAAGATTTCAAAGTTGGTGTTAGTCTTTTACAAGGCAAGGTTTAGGTCCTTCTAAAAATCCTTCCATTTTTCATTCTTTTCACTTTCTCCATTAAATCAGCCATGATATTGTTTTGAATTTTTATTTTTATGTTGTGACCTTTAGATGGAATTGAAATATCTTGAGGGGGTATGAAATGAATTTCTTATTAAATGGAATGTTTAGAAACCGTCCAGGTCCTCATTTGGGAGGGCCTCTTGGGGATACATGGCCAGTACAGGTTCAGCAACAGTTTGTGGCCACCACAGGTGAGGGTTTCTATGCCAAGGGAGGGGCGCACTTGGTGGGAAATTAGGCAGGGTCTTTACCAGAGCCCCAAATGGGTCTTATTTCTTTTCTACCCCGAGATTTCTGCTTCCCATCATATGAATAGAAGGTTGACAGTCCTCATGGTAAACTTCATTGGGATAGATTAAGTCTTAGGTCCTCCAGTTGCTGCTTGGACAATAACTTTTAGGACTGGGGACCCAGGCACAGTAAAAAGGAGCTATTGCCAGGCCAAATATGAGTCCTCACTCTACCATTTACTTTATATCTGGTCTTCGCAAAATATATAACTTCTCTGGGACTCATTTTTTTTCTCAATACAATTGGAATAGTACCTGCCTCCAACAATACTGTGAGAATTAAATGAGATTAACATATGTCAAGTGTAGTAGTAGCATTCACTGCACCTTCTGCCTGTTGTTTTCTACTATTGTTAACTATACCACCCTAGGCATTGGCATTCTGGCTATGCCCCTAAAGCATTGTTATTGTTCCATACTTAATCTTACTGAGATACTGTTCTTTCTAATAACCTGGGCCAAAATGCCCAAATTCAAAATAACTAATGGGCATACTACAAAGACTCGATAGATATTTACTTTTTAAAACACATAAACATATACACAACAGTAATTGATACATAATATCTGAGATGTTCAAGCAATGATTCATTTCTTCCTAAGTTAACAGCACATATTTAGTTGTTTGTCATTTTAAGAAGTAAAGAACTTCAGGGTAGAAATACAAGCTTAGAATATTTTGATTAGCATTGGAAGGGAGCTCCAGTTCAACATTCGTAATTTTTTTACTACACATATTAATTGAGCATTCACTCTGGGGTAAGTACAATAGAGAATAGGGAAGTGAGATGCCCTCTGTGTCCTTCAAATTCCCAATCTAGCAGCGAGTGTGGTGAGCAGGGCACTCAGGTGATTATAACTCAAGACAATTTGCAGTGCTGTCGTAGAAAGCAAGGCTGGAGGGTCACTCCATTTCAGCCTAGGGCCAGCTGAAGGTGTTAGGCATCTGAAGACATCAGGGTGTCTCGGAAAGTAGTGAGGAGGCAGTAAAGATCCTGTCTGCCAACTTCACAGTTTTGCTTTTCACTGGCTTTATTACTCACATATGCAGAGCTGAGCCTCAGGATCTGATGCAAACTCACTGAGCTCTTCTGCAGCATGCTAGCACTGCTAACAGAGCCATCAGTGTCTCCAGGGAGGGCTCAGAAACAACATAATCTTAAAACACAAATGTAGACCTATAATAGTGAAGCTATGTAGTACAGTTCACATGCAAATAACCTAGTGCCCCCCTGATTACTCAGTGAGAGACCTTGGGCTAATTACATTATTGAGCTTGGTTTCCTCCTATTTTACATGGGAATAATAATATGTATTTTAAAGTTTGCTGTGTAGATTAAGTGAGATACTTTTTTAGAGTGTTCCTGGTTCATATTTAGCCTTGCACAATTGTTTATTTCCTTCTTGCTTTCTTAGTGACCATCAGTGCCTTTCCTTAACTTGGATGAAAGTTCCACAGTGTTCACTGTGGTTAATGGAAATTATAGTCTCTTCCATGTCTTAGTGCTGATTATCTGAAACTACAAGCTTGTCTAGGGTAGACCAGAATGTTTCCATGAGCCACATGTGGCAGTTGATAAACTTTGATTAATAATTTGGTGTCATGATTTTTTAGAATTTAAAAAATTTGATGGGGTTATTTTTAATAAGCAGCTAGATTCTAAGTTATTTTAAATTTTTCTCCCTTTTGTTGAAAATTATACCACTTAAGTTTTTTCCTGAAAATTTTCAAACTAAGTTTGCATGTACTTTATCCCTTCTACAAACAGATACATAGGTCCATGGAACAGAATAGAGAGCCCAGAAATAGACCCACACCTTTATAGTTAATTAATATTTAACAGAGGATGCAAGCACATACAATTGGCTTAGTAGTCAATAAATGGTGTTGGAAAAAATCGGACAGATATGTGTAGAAAAATGAAATGAGAACACCTTCATATACCACTCAGAAGAATAAATTCAAAATGTATCAAAGACTTAAATGTTAGACCTGAAACCATAAAAATCCTAGAAGAAAACATAGGCAGCAAAATCTCAGAAATTGCTCATAGAATATTTTTATTGGATATATCTCTCCAGGCAAGGGAAACAAACAAACAAATAAATAAATGGGATATCATCAAACTAAAAAGTGTTTGCATAGCAAAGGAAATCATCAACAAAATAAAAAGACAGCCCAATATAAATATCCAAAATTTATAAAGAACTTACAAAACTCAACATCAAAAAAGAAAAACCAAGAAAAACCCAAACCCAAACCCCAAACCAAAAACCAAACAGCCCAATTAAAAATGGGCAAAGGACCTGAATAGACACTTCTCCAAAGAGGACATAAAATGGGCCATAGACACATGAAAAGATGCTCAATGTCACTAATCATCAGAAAAATGTAAATTAAAACCACAAGGAGATATCATCTTATATCTATCATAATGGCTATCATCAATAAATAAACAAGTGCTAGAGAGGATGTGGATACAGGTGAACTCTTTTGCACTGTTGGTGGGAATACAGACTAGTGTAGCCACTGTGGAAAGCAGTATGGAGATACCTCAAAAATTTAAAAACAGAGCTGCCTTTAGATCAAGTTATCTGAATGTTCCTTCCTGAGGGGCAGGTTTTGATTAGCATTCCTGGATTAACATAGGAACCGGGCAAAATATTATAGGACTGGCTGTTCATATTTAGTAGCCAAAAAGTTTGTCCCAAAATCAAGTTGTGATATTAAGCTAAATTAATTTTCATCCCATTGGTAAATGGTGTGAGACTTAGTTTCACCTGCTTGAACTACAAGACATTATAGGTCTTTGTATTTACTAAGTCATTTTTTTTCTACTTAAGTTCAAATTGCAGGATGGTCTGCAAAGACCCTCTTGGGTAAAAGTAGTTTGTGTTTCTGTTTCCCAAGAACAGCAGTGGTGTAGACCTTTCCCTAAAAGACGACTTGGAAAGTATAATGCTGGTTGTCCTGATGATGATTTACTCTAAATTTTCTGTTGGTCTTGGCAAGAAGTCAAATTTAAAATAGTAGTCTGAATTTATAGTAGGTGATTTTAGTCTCTAAATTTAAAACATGTCATGGAATAAACAAATTCAATAATGGTTTAAAGAACTTCATTTGTCATAGTAGTGCTTAGTAAGTAGTTGTTGACTGGTGTGTGCTGGTTACCAAGTCATTGGAATTTGGAGGGATACGTCAGGATTTTTAGTACTGGAAGAGCAAAACTGGAAAATGTCTCTCCTTGTTTATAGATCAGAAGTGCTGACTATTGCCTGCTTCCTTCTATTATAGTTTGGACCTACCCTCTTTCAACAAGTCTATTAAGCTGTAACCTAGCACCTCTGTGATAAAAGGCTCACATTTCTCAGAGTTTCCTACAGACATCATATTGTAGTTACCTTTTTTTTTAATGGCATGAGATTTTTAGAATATTAGAATGATAACAGTGACAACATGTGTTTCCAAAATTCTGTGAAGTCCAGTTCTAAATGAGTGAGCTTGGGATATCCAAGTTATTTTCTGGTTCTTTCTCCATTTCTTTTCTCTTGGTTTTACTGAAATAGAACCACTGATTGAGAGGCTGGCTGGAAATACTCAGGGTTTTGATATTTCATAAACAGTGTCTTAGTCTGTTTGAGCTGTTGTAACAAAGTATCGTAGACTAGGTGGCTTAAAAACAACAGAAATCTATTTTCACAGTTCCAGAAGCTGGAAGTCTGACACGAGAGTGCCAGCATGGTCAAATCTTGGTGAGGATTCTATTCCGGGATGCAGACTTCTTACACTCTCGTGTGGTAAAAAGAGAGCTAGCTAGCTCTCTGGTTTCTTATAAAGACACTAATCTCACTCTCATGACCTAATAATCTCCTCTCCAAGGCCCCACTCCAAACACCATCACACTGGTTTAGGTTTCAACACTTGACTTTTAGGGGACACAGACATTGTCTTTCTACTTTTTCTACTTTAGGATGTTGGAGAATGAAGATGGATTGCATTTTAACAATATTCATACACATTTTCATCAGAAAACTTAAAAGAAATGTGTTTCAACTACTGAAAACATATTAAACATGACATGTCTACATTCATTGAATGCCTACTCTGTGCAAGGCAGATATGATTTTTGACCTTGTGGAGCTTCTATTTATCTCTAGTAGCTTCCTCACCATAGATAATGGATAGTAACCTCTTGAACCCTTTTAAGAAGTTTAGCAATAGGTACCACTAACAGGACAAAAACATATCAGATTGGAGAACGATTGAGAGAATTACAATAGGAGTAGGCATGAGTGGAGGGGAATAAAACAAAGAAAAAGAAATGTGTGCTTAGTGAGTAGAAGTGGGTATAGGGAGGGACAACCAGCAATGTGTGGGGAACCAATCAGTGTCCCAGAGCAGCCAGTCCTGAGTACATACATTGTTACAATTTACACCACTTCAAATGTAAGATCCTGTCCCCACCTAACATGTCTGGGAGCTGATATTATCAGTTTTGGCCAGCTATCCAGAGTTAGAGTCAGTCCAGTTGCTGAGAGAAAGCAGCAGGATTTCTGACTGTGGGTCTAGACTATACTTTCCCCATTTATGGTTCATTATAAAAACATTTATGCTGACCTATAAGCTGATAAGTGCCAGATGGAGTCAACACACTTGAGAGGAAAATTATTTATGATTAAAATTTGGCTGCAAGGCCTCTGTAGTGTTTTTGCTGCTACCCTGAATCAAGAATTGAAATTAGTGTCAAAAATTGCATTTTCTCACCTCTGTGGAAAAGGTATTTAGTAGCTTCACTGGAAACACAATAGATACTTGTCCTCAGGACACATCCAAATAGCTGTTGCTTAGCTTTTCCCTGATCATACAACATCTTTGCTGCCTAACTCATCTTCCCATTAAACACACTTCTCAACAGAGATTTTTCCTTTTCTTTAAAAAGACTTTTTGGTCTGTCTGGGTTATGTATTGACCTATTTATTTTGTATGTGGGTGGTTTCTGTGACTCCTGGCTCAATAATTCAATAACCAAGTCTAAATTTTCAGCTCTGAGCATAATGGAAATCCTTACCAAAATGCATGTGCACCTGTTTCACTTCCAAAGTCCTTTTGAGTTTGCATATCTGTGGTCATTTAGTTCAGTAGATTGGATTGTGCTAATGAGGTCTAGGTTATGGTTTTGATGCTTCGGAGCCAGTTGGCGTACATTGCACAGAACTGACTGTACTCTGTACCTAGAGAGGTACCCTGCACGTGTATGGCCATGGTTCTGGAGGACCAGATGAGAGAATGAAGGCAAATCAGAATAAATCTACCATCATATAAAAGCACAGTTGTAAGCCTTCTTGATTAGGTGTCTCATCTTGGTAACAACTTCTTTGCATATGAATGTGAGTGCATAAATATGTGGTAGATGCATCTGCAAATTTTTAAAGTGAGAACTTGACAGGTTTGGGCTAGTCCCAGAAAGCAGATTAAGCAAAATTACCATGGTGCCAGTACACGGGTGGAGTTTCCATAGAGTTAGGGCACTGCTGCTGAGTTTCCTGTCTCTTCAGCCATGGAAAAAAAACAAGCTGCAGTTTTCTTCATAAACCATTGTATGTATGATTCTATGAGCTCAGAGGTTAGTCAGATCCAAAGAACTTTGCAGAAGGGTCTTCTCTGCCCATGGAGAAACCATTCAATTTTTAGCCAACATCATGGACTGAGTATATACTTTCTGGCTGGTTACCCCATGGAAAGAAAGAAAACAAAAGGAAACATTCTTGCCCTTTAAAGACTTAGGGGAAAGGACTTCAAAACCCAAGAAAAATATACAAATAAGCCAAGAGTGGAAACAACAAAATAGACTTACCTAAGTAAAATCAGACACAAGAAGTCTCATCAAAGAGAAGCTTCATGTATGAAGTGATTCTTGAGCAGAGTTTTGAAGATGAAGCAAGTTGTGCCCAATACAGTATAGTAGGAAGGATGTTCCTGTAGAGAGGTTAGATGTGAATGGTGTTTACTGGGTGTGTGGTACAACTAGAGCACAGAGTGTGAGCTGTGGAAATGCATTTCACCAGTGCCATTCTGTGCTCTAACTTAAAACCAGCCAACCCAAAATCTGCTCTCAAACTTAATAGCCCTTTGTAGCTAGTGGTATTCTAATTCCCTCATAAGGACTGTACACAAATCTCCTGGTTCTCTTTCTGGACATGTGGTAGCATTGCATTTCTCTGCCTTGTGTGGCCATGTGACTTGCTTCGGCTAGTGAATTAAGAGTGAAGTGGCAGTTATTGCTTCCAGGAGAAAGCACTAAATAGCCATTGTGAGACACAGCAATTCTCTCTTTTTCTTGTTGCAGCAATTGTAAATACATGTGTTAACTGAAGCCTTCTGCGGTGAGCAGAGTCCCCTGATAATCTGCATTAGACATGTAGCACAATGAAAAATAAACCTTTGTTGTGTTATACTGGATTTGAGATTGTTTCTTCCTAACCTGGATGATTCAAATATTATAATCATATTTTCTCCATATCTGGCCTTTCATTCGCTCAACTTCGTATACTCTTATTTCTACCCCTAACATTCAAATGAAGCTATCATGGAAAAATTAAAGAGTTGCCATAACAACAATGTTTTCAGGCTTTATCTCACAGCGTACCTTTGCTGTATTTAACACTGTTGACCAGTTGTGTCTTAAAACTCTTTCCTCTCTTGGCTTCCATGATATCACTCTTTTCAATCACTTCAGATTACTGATTATTGATTTCAGGTGTATAATCCAAGTAAATCTCATCTACTCACCAAGTTTTTAACTACTATCTATGTGGTTAACATGCTGATGACTCTTCTATATGTACCTCCTGCTACAGTACATGCACTGCAGCACAGACCTGTAAATACAAAGGTCAGTCACAGTCGAGTCTGTCTCTCCTCTCAGACCTGATCATTCTTCAAAGTCACAAAATCATTAACTAGGAATCTCATTTGCCTTCTCTCTCTCTCAGTGATGGCTCCCTGTATAATTTGAGACCAGATGTTGTCAGTTCTGTTTCTAAATTTTATCTTCCCATATCTTTCTTTTCACACTCCCCTCCCATCATTGATGCTATAACCCAAGTCCTTATTATTTATCTACCAGGTTTCTTAATAGCCTCTGTATTGGTCTTCCCATATCAACCCATTCTCCACCAGACTTCTGGAGAAATCTTTCTAAAATACAAAAATTATATTTTTGTTCTGTTACTTAAAATCTTTGATGTCACCACATCAAATTAGAGTTAAAACACAAACTCTTTGCAAGGCTCTTCTTGGCAGTCCCCTATGTAACTGACTAGTTTCATCACCTGTCACACATTCTTTACACTCCAGACATGGTGTTCCTCTTTTAGTTCACTGAACCATGTTCTCTCTTGCCTCTATGCTTTTGTACATGCTGTCCCCTGGAGATAGATTTTATTCACCTGGATAATGTTTACTTTTTATTTCAAAATCAACCTAATCATCATCTGTCCCCAACAGCCTTCTCTACTCTTCAGCTCTGGGTTTTAGAGGTCTTGTCTCCATGGTCCCATAGCACTTAAAACACTTATTGGTGGAAGGCCATGTACATATCAGTTTTTCCTCCAAAACTGTGTTGTTCCACAGTAGAAGCCCAACTTTCATCTCTATATTCCCCGCACTTCTCAAATGCCTGACATACATTAGGTATACAATAAATGGTGAATGAATTAACAGCTGATGGATCAGGTAGGCCATAACGATAAGCTTTACTTTTAACTGAAGTACTTTTAGGAGCCATTATAGACATTTCCAAAGGTGAAAATATCCAAATGATACTTGCAGAGGGTAATTAGAATAGAAGGGAGTAGGCATTTGAAATTTTCTAGAGATGGTGTGAAATCTGTTTTTGATAGTAAGAATGAGGAGGAAATGAGAAGCTGTAGGGCTATGTTTTTGGTTCCCAGAATTTCATTTTTAACAATTCTCACTGTAATTCACACCTACTATATTTAATGCTAATATAGTATCAAAGGCAGAGTTATTAAACACTTTGTAAGTTGCACAAAGGGGAAGCCAACTTATTTAAAGAGGTAAAATTTTATGTCTTACAATTTAATACTAACAAAGTCTTCCACAGTTTTTTAAAATCAATGTTGTCTTAATTTTGGCATTTAAAAAATGAGCTAATGCACTTAGCATATAACTATGTTTGGTTTTCTTTCTTACTCTTGTTACTGAAAAGTCTAACCACTTCTCTTATTCTGTCAATTACTCTTGACTATTATTTTACTTTTGCCTTTGTTTCTCCTCTTCCTCTTCCTTCTTCCCTCATTGGGATGCCCAGGGGTCCTGGAAACGGAGAGATGGTAACTGGGAGTGGTTGACTGTTTTCAGAACCACACAATTGGGTGAGGAATAAGCCTCCCAACATTTCCTGGGCTCTTGAATTCTGTGTCCTCCCAATTCTTTCAGGGCTGGAAGCTTGCTTATCTTTGGTGAAAGCTGGGCATAGTTTCAAATGACATATTGCAGAGAAACCACTCTCCCAGTCACCAGAAAAGAAGAGAGAGACAGAGGCGAGATGCCTCCCCCTGTCTGAAATCTGGCACGGTCAGCCTTTGGAACTTGCCTCCCAGACTCTGTCTGGCCTTGGCCTGGAGAAGGCAGGGTTGCTGTGTAGCACAAGGAGGTGCAAAAACAAACACAGGCACAAACCCAAACACTTGATGGCAAGAAATGTTCTGAAAGTTATAAAAATGAAATACTACTTCCAGCTGTCACTTTATGCAAAGATTAAGTTGAACTCAAGTGGCTGCAGAAACTAAATAAGAGACTGAATTTTTCATTGCAGTACCTATGCAAGTTGCAAAAGATGCCTAGGTTTTTTACTGTTGGGTCACACATGAGCATTTTGTTTATTTGCCTTACTCACTCCTTCACCTGTCTTCATGTATCTGTTAGAAGAAATGTTGCTGCTGTTAAAGGTATAATGGCAATGTTTCATACTCTTTTTTTTCCTATAGCTAAGAGCAACCTTCTCACTGGTCATTCTTCCTTTAATACATACAGGGCGGGAGCAAAAGTAGATTTACAGTTGTGAACACACAAAACACAGAGTTTATCCTTGTATTATTATTTATTAATTATTGTGTTATTTTCCATGTGAACAACTGTAAACCTATTTCTGCTCTACCCAGTATTGCCCCTTGTGGTGGCGCTCTCTTTGTTCTGCAGAAAGCAATGTTGCTGAAATGAACATTATTAGCCAGTGATCAATGTGTAAGTGCATCAAATACAGCCAAGTGCATATTTAAACTTTTTGATAGGCTGTGTTTAGATAGATGTATTCCCACAATGTTTTCTAGCCATTGATATCCATTATTCATAGCTCTTCATATTGTTCTACCAAAGGTATTCCTAAGTGGCTCAACATCCATAAACTGATTAGATAACACACCATTATCCATACTCACACAGGACCACAACCACTAGACTTCTGGCTGTCTTCCCATTGGCTCAGTTTTGCCCAATTTCAAGGCCAAAAACAGCTCAGAAGCATGTGGCAGGGACCAAGAAGATGTCTTAGCTACATTTTGCACTGCCCCAATTTTATATCTGGTTTCATTTTTAACATACCCATTTTTTGCCTAAAACTCATATAGATAGGGGAGTAGGGTAGGGAGGATATATTTTCAAATATTGTTTAAGTATAGAAACCCGAGTCTGTTGTGTCATCTAGCTTGCTAAAATAAGATCCCTGCTGAAATCTAGTCTCTCTCAAACTCATTGATTTTATTAGACTTTGATTACTCATGACTGTAGGAACTCTGGAAGCACAGGCCTCACTTATTACTGCTCTTGGAGAAACACTTACCACATGCGGACTCAGGAGCCATGCACTAGGAGAAAAATAGCCTAATCTGGTCATAAACCATGGAGCCTTCCTAAAACTGTGTAAACACTGACAGAGGTATTTCTCAAAGTCCATGCCAGAGGGAAGGCAACATTTTTGTGAAGTGTGTGAACATTCATTCAAATTCAAAGCCTTCATTCAGCCTGGGGAATTTGTACTGAGCAGTATGTCTCATCATGTACCAGCCAGCACCCAGAGTAATAGTCTATAAAATAAACTAGTTTTGCTAGTGGTGTTGTTCCTTAACTACTTAAAAATATTTTCTAATAAAGGAAAATGCCAAGCCATGTCAAGAGTGATATTTTATGGCATTCAGCCATTAAAATCTTGATCTGTATAATGAAAGTCACACACTCTTTCGCCATGAGTTCCAGCAATCCTAGTTAACAATTTTCCTGCACAAGGGTCTAGAGCTGTCCTTCATTTTTTGCCCATAGATAAACACAGTAGTCTTTACTTATATAGACTGTCTGCATTTGTTTCAATTTTACCTTGACAGTATGAAGTTTATTTCTTTAAATCTTTCAGGAAAAATCTATCAAACATTGTTGTGATGTGAGAACACTTAAGAAGGAGAAATCAGCTATATTTTTAACACAGAAAAGTATTATAACTTCACACTCATGAATCAGAGATGTCTTTAATGATGAACTTACAATTCTGAAAAATAGTAATGTCTGGAATGTCCATAAATGAAGGTATTCATTTTGAGCAACAAGGAGAGAAATTAAGGCTAGGAGAATAATAGAAAACATCAGAGCCAATAAAATCTATATTGCACTACTGTGTGCCAGGCACTGTGCTACATATTATGCTGGCTTTAAATTATCTCATCTTCCAAACAGTCCTATGAGATAGGTGCTATTTTTATTTTAATTTTATAGCTTATAAGATCTGAGCAGAGAAATTTAATTAGTCAAGAGTTATGAGCTAGATCCAAGATGGCAGAGGAGTAAGTATAAGCTACGCTAACCTCTTCCCAGGACCAAGCTGTAATTACAACTATGTTGTAGAGAAATCATCCTGAATAATCAACTGAACACTAGCTGGAAAGAAGCCTTATAACCAAGGACAGACAGAAGAAACACTGCAACACAAGACTGGTAAGGAGTGTAGAGGAGGCATGGAGGGCTGGCTGGGCTCCCACAGGTGGCAGCTGAAGTTCCAGAGGGATATTTCAGTGGCTTGGGGTGTTTCCCGCTGACAAGTATGGGGTGTAAGCCCCAAGCTGGGCTCCACAGCCTTCAGCATCAGAGCTGAAAAGGAACCCAGATAACACCCAACAGTGAAAAGCACTAGGGTTTCTGTCCACCAGGGAGAGGTGGCTGAAGATGCATAGGCCTCTTAAAGGGCTAATGCACAAATTTTCATTTGCAGCCACTTACCCTGGGCTCTGGCAGAGGAAGGGCAGAGTAGCCTAGAGGTGCTTGAGGAGAGTCTAGAGTTGGTGGCTCTGGGGAGAGCACTGAAGGAACAGCCACCAGGATCACTCGGCAGAGTCATTCCCCATACTGCAGAAGCCACTATTCTCACGCAGACCACTCCTCTCCACATGGCCTCAGCCTGAGGGGAAGCAATAGCCCACCTGCAGGAATTACTCTGCCCCTCCCTGTAGTGCTTAAGTCAGGCTGCTTATTATGGCTTAAGGCTACAACACTTATTATTTTAACAACTAAGGCAGAAAATACAAAGAAGCAGCCAATATGGGAAGACAAAGAAACAGACTCCAAATGAAAGAACAAGAGAATTCTCCAGTAGAAGAACTAGAGGAAATGGAGGCAAGCAATTTATCAGATAGAAAGTTTACAGTAATGATTATAAGGATACTCAAGAGCATGAAAAAATACATTGAAACCATAAAAAAAGAGCAATCCAAAATAAAGAATGCAATATCTGAGATAAATAATACACTGGAAGGAATAAATAGTAGGTTAGATGAAACAGAGGATAGAATCACTGTTTTAGAAGACAAGGTAGAAAAAAACACCCAATCAGGACAGCAAAAAGAAAAAAGAATTAAAAAAAATGAGGACAGCTTAAGAAACATTTTGGACAATGTGAAGCATAACAACATCTATATCATGGGAATACCAGAAGAAGAAAGCAAACAAACGATTGAGAACCTACTTGAAGAAATAATGACTGAACACTCCGCTACCCTGGTGAAGGGTAAAGATATACAAGTTCAGGAAGCTCAGAGAGTCCCAAAGAACTTGGACCCAAAGAGGCCTACACCAGGACATATCATAATTAAAATGGCAAGACTTAAATACAAGGAGAGAATCCTAAAAACCACGGGAGAAAAGCAGGTAGTTACCTACAAGGGAGCACCAATTAGACTATCTGATTTCTCAACAGAAACATTTCATGCTGGAAGGGAGTGGCATGAAATTTTCAAGGTGATGAAAAGCTAGGATCTGTAACCAAGGTTACTTTATCCAGCAAGGCTATCATTTAGAGATGAAGGAAAAACAAGGAGCTTCCCAGACAAGAAAAAGCTACAGGAGTTTGTTAAAACCAAACCAGTACTGCAACAAATGTTAAAGGGCCTACTTTAAGAAGAAGAAGGAGAAAAAAAAAAGAGAGAGAAAAAGGAAAATAGTTTAACAATAAATGGCACTAGATACATATCTATCAATAATCACCTTAAATATAAATGGGTTAAATGATCCAACCAAAAATATAGGGTAGCTGAATGGATAAGAAAACAAGACCCATATATATGCTGCCTCCAAGAGACCCATCTTAAATCTAAAGATACACACAGACTAAAAGTAAAGACATGGAAACAGATACTTCATGCAAATGGAAAGGAAAAAAACCTGGGGTAGCAATACTTATATCTGACAAAATGGACTTTAAAACCCAGGCTATAGTAAGAAACAAAGAGGGACACTACACAATGGTAAAGGGAACAACCCAAAAAAGGATATAACCCTAGTAAACATTTACGCACCCAATGTAGGAGCACCCAAATATGTGAAGCAAGTCTTGATGGACATAAAGCGAGAGGTGGACAAAAATACAGTCATAGTTGGGGATTTTAACAGCCCATTGACTTCAATGGATAGACCTTTCACAGGAAAATCAATAAAGGGACAGTGGCCTTAAATGACAAACTAATTAAGTGGATTTAATATATGTCTTTAGAACATTCCATCCCAAAGCAGTAGAATATGCATATTTTTCAGGTGCACTTGGAACATTTTCTAGGATAGACCATATGTTATGACACAAAACAAGTCCCAATAGATTTAAGAAGTTTGAAACCATAGTAAGCATCTTGTCTGACCAGAATGCTATGAAACTAGAAATGAAACTAGAAATCAAACACAAGAACACTGAAAAACACACAAAGACATGGAAACTAAATAACATGTTAG
The DNA here is from genome assembly GCF_022682495.2 of Desmodus rotundus. Classification (NCBI taxonomy): domain Eukaryota; kingdom Metazoa; phylum Chordata; class Mammalia; order Chiroptera; family Phyllostomidae; genus Desmodus; species Desmodus rotundus. The sequence goes on along the minus strand of NC_071397.1, from coordinate 38,791,275 downwards.
TAAACAATGAATGGTTCAACAATAAGATCAAGGAAGAAATAAAAAGATAACTTGAAAAAATGAAAATGAGGACACAACAATCCAATGTCTGTGGGACACTGGGAAAGCCATCCTAAAAGGAAAGTGGATAACATTACAGGCCTATCTCAAAAAACAAGACAAAGCTCAAATAAACAATCTAACTTCACACTTAAAGGAACTTGAAAAAGAACAACAAACAAAGCCCAAAGTGAGTAGAAGGAAGGAAATAATAAAGATCAGAGTAGGAAAATAATGAAATAGAGTCTAAAATAACGGTAGAAAAGATCAATGGATCCAAGAACTGGATCTTTGAAAAGATAAACAAGATTGATAAAGCTTTAACCGGATACATCAAGAAAAAAAGAGAAAGGACCCAAATTTTATTTATTTAAATAATATCAGAAATGAAAGAGAAGTAATAACAACTGACCCAAAGAAATACAAAGGATTGTAAGAAAATACTGTGAACAACTATATGCCAACAAACTGGACAACCTGGACGAAATGGATAAATTCCTAGAAATATACAATCTTCCAAAACTAAATCAGGAAGAATCAGAGAATCTGAATAGGCAGTTTACATGTAGAGAAATTGAAGTAGTAATCAAAAAACTCCCAAGAAACAAAAGCTCTGGACAGATGGCTTCACAGGTGAATTTTATCAAACATTCCAAGAACTATCACCTCTCTTTTTCAAACTATTTTATAAAATTCAAGAGGAGGAAGGCTCCCAAACTCATTTTACAAGGCCAGCATTATCTTAATTCCCAAAGCAAATAAAGACTCTACGAAGAATGAAAATTATAGGCCAAAAATCCTCATGAGTATATATCCTGAAATCCTCAACAAAATATTAGCACACCAAATACAATAATGCATGAAAAAGATCATACACTATGATCAAGTGGAATTAATTTTGGGAATACAAGTTTGGTACAGCATTTGCAACTCAATAAAGGTGATTCACCATGTAAACAAAATGAAAGATAAAAAACACATGATCATATCAATAGATGCAGAAAAAGCATTTGATAATTCTATCATTCATTTATGATAAGAACTCTCAGCAAAATGGGATTAGAAGAAACATACCTAAACATAATAAAGGCCACATATGACAAACCCAGTGCCAGCATCATACTCAATGGGCAAAGCTACAAGTGTTCCCCTTAAGACTGGGAACAAGACAGGGATGTCCACTTTCATCTCTCTTATGTCAGACAAGAAGAAGAAATAAAAGGCATTCAAGTTGGAAAGGAAGAAGTAAAGCTGTCATCATTTGCAGATGACATGATACTATACATAGAGAACCCCAAAGATTTCACCAAGAAACTACTAGAACTGATAAATGAATTCAGCAAAGTAACAGAATACAATATTAATGTCCAGCAATCATTTGCATTTATATGCCAATAACTGACTAACAGGGAAATTAAGAAAGCAATCCCATTCACAATTGTTACAAAAAGAATAAAATACCTAGAAATAAACCTAACCAAGGATGTAAAAGACTTGTACTCGGGTAATTATAAGACACTGTAGAAAGAACTAGAGGTAGAGACAAATAAGTGGAAGTGCACCATGTTCATGAATAGGAAGAATTAACATCATCAAAATGTCCATACTACCCAAAGCAATCTATAGATTCAATACAATTTCTATTAAGATTATAGTGACATACTTCACAGAACTAAAACAAATATTTCAAAAATTTGTATGGAACAACAAAAGGCCCCACATAACAACAGCGATCCTGAGAAGAAAGAATAAAGTTGGAGGAATCACATTACCTAATATAAAACTATAATTTAAGCCCATCATAAATGAAACAGCATGGTACTGGCATAAAAACAGACACACAGATCAATGGAACAGAATAGAGAGCCCAGAAATAAACCCACATCTTCATAATTAATTAATATTTGACAGAGGAAGCAAGCACATACAATGGGCTAAAGATAGTTTATTCAGTAAATGGTATTGGGAAAATTGGACAGAAATGTGCAGGAAGATGAAACCAGACCACCTTCTTATACCACACAGAAGAATAAAAATGGATCAAAGATCTAATGTTAGACCCGAAACCATGAAAATCATAGAAGAAAACCTAGGCAGCAAAATCTCAGATATTGTTCATAGCATTATTTTATAGGATATGCCTTCTCAAAGCAAGGGAAACAAAAGAAAAAAAAAATAAATGGGACTACATCAAGCTAAAAAGTTTTTGCACAGCAAAGGAGACTATCAACAAAATAAAAAGTCAACCCACAGAATGGGAGCACATATTCACCAATACTTCTGATAAGGGGTTAATATCCAAAATTTATAAAGAACTTACAAAACCTAACACCAAAAAAACAAACAATGCAATTAAAAAATGGGCAAAGGACCTGAATAGACACTTCTCCAAAGAGGACATACATATGGCCCACAGACATAGGAAAAGACACACAATGTCATTAATTATCAGGGAAATGCAAATAAAAACCACAATGAGATATCATCTCACACCTGTCAGAATGGCTATCATCAATAAATCAACAAACAACAAGTGATGGCAATGATGTGGAGAAAGGGGAACCCTTTTGCATTATTGGTGGAAATGCAGACTGCTGTAGCCACTGTGGAAAGCAGTATGGAGATACCTCAAACATTTAAGAACAGAGCTGCCTTCCTATCAAGCTGTCCCACTACTAGGAATATATCTAAAGGAACCTGAAACACTAATTCAGAGAAACATAAGCACCCTATGTTCATTGCAGCATTATTTACAATTGCCAAGATATGGAAGCAGCCCAAGTGTCCATCAGTAGATGAGTGGATGAAACAATTATGAGACATTTACACAATGGAATACTATTCGGCCATAAAAAATTTTTACTCTCTGTGACAGTATGGATGGACCTGGAGAACATTATGGAGCTGGAGTGAAATAAAACAGCCAGAGAAAGACAAATAACATATGATTACACTCATATGTGGAATCTAATGAACAAACTGAACTAACAAGGAAAATGGGGACAGACTCACAGAGGGAGAACAGACAGACAGCTAGTGGGGGGGTCATAAGAGGGTGGAAAGATTGAGCAAAAAGGAAAAAGGACTCATGGACATGGACAACACTGTGGTAATTGCTATTGGGGAGGGGCGTATAAAAGGAATAAATGGTAATGGAAAAAATACAAGATTAAATTTAGAAAAAGAGCTATGAGCTAAAATTGTGGGGCAAACGTACAAAAAAATTTTGTTTTGAGTACATAACATCCCTATGTCTTGAGCTTTCATTAGCTTTTTATAAAGCACTTATAATTTTTTTTAATGATTACTACCCATTTGCATAGTCTTCCTTTTATACTTAATTACATGCACTTGCAAAATTTGTTAAGGTTCTCTAGGCCAGGAATTCTCACAGTTTGTTCTTTGGACTCCTGAGAGTCCTTGGGGCAATTTTAGGGTTTCTGCCAGGTCAAAATTATTTTCATAACAATACTTAAGACATTTTTTGCATTTTTCACAGTGTTACATTTGCACTGGTGGGGAGAAAGCAATGGTGAGTAAAACTTCTGTTGACTTAGCACAAATCAAGGCAATGGCTCCAAATTGCACTCATTGTCATTGTGTTCTTCACAACCAAATACTCACTAGTAAACAGTCAAACAAACAAACAAAGTTTTTTAAAAATCAGCTTCCCTTAATATGTCCTTGCTTAAACAGAACAAATTGCTAAATTTGTTTTGACCCTTGAGTACACATCTTTTTAATATTCTATGATAAGTACACATAAATCATTTCTCCTGTGTATCAAAGTGTGGTGGTTTTCTCCAGGGGAAGCACTTGTGCAATTGTTTGGGTTGTAGGCTGAATTATCTCCTTTTTTAAGGGAACACCATTTTTATCTGAAAGAATATTTGATAGACAAACATATTTATATTTTCTCAAAAATCAACAAAGTGAGCCTGTGTCTTCAAGAAAAATAATTGACAATATTTCTTGTCAGTGATAAAATGAAAACTCTAAAGCAAAACTTAGAATTTTGGAAAACGTATCCACAACCATGAGCTTGAAAGCTCTCTAAACAGACTGTGATCTTATGTATGTGAATTTTAGATATTGTATAACAACTGTAAATGACCAATGAATGATCTTATAAAATCATACATAAAAGACAGACTGATAGATTTCAGTGTAACAGAATATGGAAAGTTCATTGATATAATATTGGGTTGGCCAAATATTTTTGGTTTGTTTTTCAATAATATGGCTCTGGTAGCACTTAGTTGTCTTTAATTTCATTTGAAACAATTTTGTTAGATTGTATTGTGATAGCTGTCATATCAGCATGCATATAAAAAGACATCAAAATTGGTTAATTTTTCATAGCCATTTTAATATTGAAGATGGAGGAAAATATGCAACATTTTCAGTATATTGTGCTTTATTGTTTCAAGAAAGGTAAAAACACAACTGAAATGCAAAAAAAGATTTTTGCGGTGTGTAGAGAAGGTGCTATGACTGATTGAATATGTCAAAAGTGGTTTGCAAAGTTTCATGCTGGAGATTTCTCTTTGAGCGATGCACCATGGTGAGACAGACAAGCTGAAGTTGATAGCTATCAAATGGAGAAAATAATTGAAAACAATCGACATTACACCACATGGGAAATAACTGACATACTCAAAATATGTGAATCAATAAAGTTATAGGTGAAAATGAAAAATGTGTCTTTTATTTTATGGATAAAACCATACAGACTTTTTGGATATCCATAATTATCTGAAAAGGCCATTAAAATGCTCTTCTATTTACATATCTGTATGAGGCTGGAATTTCTTACACACTTTAACTAAAACAACATATCCCAGCAGATAGAACATAGATGTAAATATGAGAATCCAGCTTTCTTCTATTAACCCAAGATTTGAAAAAATGTAATACAGTGCTACTCTTTTCAATAAATTTGGTTTTATTTTTAAATGTAGTGATTATTGTAAAAATGTTTAATTTCCAATATAGTAACTATAGATAGATATAATGCATATAACATATGGTCTTTAGGGCCTTGGTAATTTTTAGTGGCGTAAGGTAGTCCAGAGCCAAAATATCCACAAACCTCTGTTCTTGGAGAAACAAAGCCCCACCAGAGAAAGAAAAGAGTTAATCTGCTCGCAGAGACTGTTAGAGGGAAGACATTTGTGTGGGATGTCAAAGAAATGAAGGTAATAACATGGCACAACAGGGCGGATCAGGACCAGCCAGCAAAATGGATTAGATTGTCTGCGTTTTATTTTAGTTTAGTAAGAAAACTTTTCCTAAAGTGATTTTTAAAGCAATAGTACTAGCTTGTTCTCTCTCTAAAGATATTTTGTTTTTATAAAATTACAGCCTGGAAAACACACTATGTGTTTAGTCTGAGTAGGTAGCCTGAGTTGTTTGTTAAATACCAGATCTCAGATTTGTGGCTGTTCCTCAAAAATAACTACATGACACCGGCAATTAAATTTATGTATCATTTTGATTATTTATACTTTGGGGAATCAAAGGAGATAAATAATGGTCTACAGCCGAGCACTTCTATCAGCATTTCATTGGCAAGCCCTTTAGATTCCCTCCGTTATGAAGCTGGATACAACACATAATCTTCCCATTAAACAGTCTGGAGGGAACCATCACCCATGCCTTCTTCATTCCAACATCTTTCCCTTTCTGGAGTCGGGTGTTCCTGCATTGCAAACATGCCGTCTGCACCATGTAAGGCAGGCAAGTTTAGTTTCAACTATTTTCACGTTTCTACTTCCTTTTACTTATGACGTTTATGACTCAGAATTAAGGTTTCTCCAGTCCTGCCTCTCAGAGTATTGAACTCAAATATAATATTGTGCCAAACTGGGTAAGAAGCTGATGGCCTCTCTACAGAAGATTATTGAATAGGTGGGAACTCTGTCTTTCACAGGTGTCCCTGCTTCAGCTATTTAGTTTTCTTCATGTGATAAACATGCTTTTAATTCAGTCTTGCAGAATAAAGGGGCTGGCTAACTTCCAGCTTGCCTCTGAAGATGGCCCTCAGTGTTAGGGAAGTGTGCCTTAGAAAGCAGAGTGAACTAAATCCCTTCTAAGGTCCTTTCCTCCATTTAACATTTGGTGATCCCTAGATTTACTCTGCCCATTAAATGCAAAATAGTTAAATGATGGTGGAGAGGAGCATCTAAAACAACTGAGCGTGACTATAACTGGCCGCAGCCTCCTCATCTGAAAAACTGAGGTGGGGAGAATCTCAGCTTCCAGCCATTTAATGCAAGAATGTTAATAAATACCCACCAGGTAACATGCCATATAATAAACTTAAACCAGACTGCTGTTTGTCATAATTAAATATGAAAAAGTAAATTGCATTTTAAAGATATCCTTGATATCTTGAGAAACTATGTTTACTATCACTGGAAACTCTTTTAGGAATGGCTGAGTGTTTGGTGTTCTGTGTTTAGAAGGGTTCTGAGGGTGAGTTTAGAATAGAGGGAAAGGACATGATGACTGAAAAATAATTGTATTCTCCCTTTAGTTTGTGCTTAGCATTATTATCCATATTTTATTCATGAACTGAGTGCAGATAGGTTAAATAATTTTCCAGAAATATATTTTGGAGCTGTGATTTAAATATTAAATCCCTCCAAAACATTGGTCACTGTGATACTGTGGGCAAACTATGACTTCTTAGACTTTCGTTTTATCTTTTCTAAAAAGTTTTGGTCCGCATTGCTTTCTAAACTCCCTTTCAGCTCAAATATACTTTACATCTATAACCAGTCCATTTAAATACCACACACCCTGGCAAATCTTGCCCTCCTTTCAACTCCTGAAATATTTATCATTCAGTCATTTCAGTGCTATGCTGGGAACTGCACTGCTGGTTATTCTTTCACAGTTTAGATCGAGTTTCTTCAAATATACGGGAAATGCTTTGACAAGAGGGGTACTTTCACGTCTCTCCCAGGGGACAGGCATAGCACCTTGCACATAGTAAATGTTTAATAAATATTGATTGTTTGACATGAACAGGCCACCAAATTGTGCTATATTTTAATAGGCTGAACCTAGTATTTGCAATCAGATGAGGGGCAATCAGATGATCATTTCTGAGTCAGTAGTACCCGGGCTATGTTTGATTTAGTGATCTAGCCTTGAGGGTGCTCCCTACTCCACAGTCAATGCTCCCTGCCCTTCTGACTGTTACAAATGCCTGTTTATCTTCTTGCCTTCATCAACAGCAGCTATTTATTTAGCAGCCTGACTTAAAACATTCCGTATATATACTCAATGAAGGCTTTCTTTCACTATTATTTTTCTGTGGAGGGTAAAATGCTGTCTTGTTTTTCCAGTTCCCCTTCTAAGTGTGATGATTTAGATGTTCCTGCTGTTAACTGGCAGCTTTTCCATTTCCTCCTAGCATTGAGTGCCCCAGACTTCTCCACAGAAGCCACTAATGAGCCTCTTGCCTTTCAGGCCCCCTGTTCATTAATAACATAGAAGTTCAGCAATGCCTGATGTTCTGGACCTTATCTTTTTCCTTTCCTCCAATTAGAAAGAAAACAAACAAATACGCAAATAAAGATCTTTAGTTGCTGCACTCACTGACTCGATCCTGTCTGCTTTAAGATCCTAAAACAGAATTTATGTAAGAATCTTGGATTTAGCTTTTCAATTGGACTGAAAGCTTACAGATTTGATGCCAACTTTCAGAATGAGTATGCCTTCCCTATTTTTTTTCCTGTCTTTTTCTATGCATGTTCAGTCTTTTTCAATGGTACTTCATGCTTCTAAGTGTGCCTCTTCCTTCTTCTTAATTATTATTGACTGACTTCTCAAGTTAAGGGGAACAATCCTATGGATTGTGTGGATAGAACATACAAATGAAAACGTTCCTGCCTCATCCCTTCTGCTTGACTTCTGGCTCTAAATGATGCCATTCATTCTACCCGCCTGCTGGCCCCTTACACAACTGTCTCTCATTCAGACAGAGCCAAAAGAGAATCAATGCCCTTTTGTCCTGCTTCCCTTATAGCCTTGCAACAGCACAGAGCACAACAGAACCGTCAGCAGCACAAATGCCATTCCTGTCAAACCTGCTCTTCCTCCTGTCCTCTGATGAACCAACGGTGTTTGCAGCTATGTCTTCTGAGAGTGGATTTCTGAATTTAAGGCCTGACGTCTTTCCTTTCAAGTTCTGCCTGAATGCTTGTTGGAGTAAACCAAATAGAGAGCCATGTCTGCCCCGCTCAGTGGATAACTCAGCTCCTGGTCTCTTCACCTTCAGGTTCTCACATATCACAGCTCAGAGAAGACTGTGGAATAATTTTGCTGTCTTCTTGATGTCTTTCTTATTTTTTTTATTTTTTGTTTCTGTGTTAAGGCTTACAAATTCCTGTAACTTAAAAATACATAAAGATAATTGAAAATATATATATTTCTGCCTCCTCCAAACATGCGTAAGTCATCAATTCCCATGTTCATAAACATATTGAAGACTCAGTGGTCTTTCCTGGGCATGGATGATGTTTTGTTTTCTCTTGTTTGAAAAATTCTGGGTTTCATCTCTTGTGAAATTGTATCAGGCTTCTCTTCAGACTCAAATCCAACATGCGTGAAGTCATACAGTTTAAAGAATTCCGTTCCCATAATGTATGAGGTAACAGTAAGCTTTTCCCAGCCTTCCTGACATCTCCCCATCTTGTCAGCTATGGGAAGTTAGAAGTGGTAGGTCTTCATATCATTACAATAATTATGCAGTGTGGAAGCATTTGCAAACTTTCTTTAAAAAGACAGAAAACTAGAGATTACAATTCTTTTATGTTTGTGAGGTACTCATCACTCCAATTGCAGTTATAGGGTTTTTCTTTTTTTCCTTCTAAAAGTTCCATTCCTGAATTTTGGAAACTTGAAGGTCTGAATTAACCCAGTGAATGTGGAATAGTCCTTATCTGAGACTTCAGACAGTAAATTTTTCCTTTTCTTATCATTGAAGCATGTTCAAGAATTGTTTCCTTGCCTTTATTTTTGTAAAGTTACAGAGAGTTCATCTCATTTTCTGAATACAGCAATCTTCAAAATGTCACAGCACAAACATACTACTTACTTACCTCTTAGCTATTTTCTAATATAGTATTACAAAGAGATGAGAGCTTTCCCCAAGGCCTCCCCACTCCATGAACTTGTGTGAATTTACTTGCTAGGCCCTGGTATCTCCAATCCATCTCTAACTTTACTTCAGTTGCATTCTCAACTCATTCTTCAGTATCTATTGAGTACTCACTAAATGTCAGACCTAGGCTAGAGACTAAAAATATAACTAATAAATGGCTTTGCTCCAATTAAACTCAGGTACTAAGATAATGTAGGAAGGGGGTAGCACATGCACACTTAGTTATAATGTACTTAATTCTCTAAGAGGAAAAAAATCAATTTTGCGAACAACCCCCATGAAAAAGTTTCTAACTCTGCTGAGGGGAGTATTTGGAAAACAGATTTATAAAGGGCATTTGAGCTGATTTTGAGGAATGGGTAACAGCATACTCAAACCTGGGAGAAGAGAAGTGCTTTTTAGACAAGGGAAGGTAACAGTGCATTCAAATGCTTAGAGGTTGTGCATAGGCCAGGCTGGTTTGAGGAAGGTAAGAAAGTGGATAGAAGGAGAGTAAGATATATGACTACAGAGTCTAAAATATTTGACTAGTTTCTGGATGTTATGTAAATATAGATTATTATGCTTCACTGAATGCATATGTACAGCTTGAAGATTGGTAAGAACGAATATATCTACTGTCCTTTTCACTCTTTTGCTTAGTACCTACAATCTCAAGACAGCTAAGAAAGTCAGTTAACTGATGTTCCCTTTCTCAAACACTGAATCTGGTTAATCTTCTCCTCAAGCTCTTTATCCTGATGTAGACAACCCCAGGCCTTCCTCTTACTTAGTTCAGTGGCTGTGTAATCAGGCTATCAGTTTCTTGCACATTTGTACTAGCTCCCTCCTTCACTGTCTGGAATTACTAGCTGCTAGTTTCCAGATAGAGCTGGTTATGTGTCAGTTTTGAATATCAATTTAGACATTCATCATTTAGTTTACTCCCCCAAATAAAAGGTACTTTTAAAGCAAAAACTGACTACTGGTACTGACACAGATAGTCTTCCCTTTCACCTGAAAATTACACTTTTACAAGTCACCTAATCAGTCACTTGAATGAGTGACCATAAGATGTTGGCACCTTCTAGGACTGTGAGAGTAGTCTCATGTGGCTTTTAAGGGTTGAATCTCTCTACCTGGGTGCTCTACCTTCTAGGGCTTATGTGGGGGTCTTCATAAAGAATGGGACACTGAAATTGCTATGCAAAAATCATATCCCCTCCTCTGGCAATGGAGAAACAGGTTCACTTTGTGCATTTTTTAAAATTTATTTATCCCTGCCTGACATTTCAAATAGTGCAGGAAAATTGCGACATATTGTATTAGGTGAATTACAAATCAGAGAGAAGGAGAGGTGACAAAGAAAAGAAAAGAGAAAGAAGGTGAGGGAGAGAAAGAAGAGGACAAAAGAGGTATGCTGAGGACAGTCAGTAATCTGAGTGGGTCTACACATAGGTATCATGTAATTTAATATTAAATATCAATAGCCAGGAGAAAACAGAAGACCTGGAAATTGACAGCTAGCAGGGGAGTAGAAATCTCTTTTGCTGAAAGCAGTATGTAGCACTTGTGCAAATTTCCCTTGGGATTGTAGCCTCTTTCATGAACTTCTTATTCCTGTTATTTCCAGTTCTGGACCATCTGATCAGAGACTACTGGAACTTCCAGCTCTCTAGGCACTAATTTCAGGGGCTGAAACAGCAACCCCTCTGCAGCTCCTACCACAACCACCGCTGCCTTGCTGGGCTGTGGGGTTGTGCCAGCCCAGGCACTCTTGCCCAGGAAATGGAAGGTGGCATTTAAGTGGCCCTTAAGACTCTCCTAACCAATCCTAAAGACTCTGAATCAGGCCAATTCTAAATTAAGTTTTCTTGGGTAAATGAATAAGGACCCAAGAAACCTCAGAGTGGAAAAAAAAAGATATGAAAAATCATACCTCCCAATGTATTTCTACTAACTCCCAGTTTTGACAGGTATTAACATGATTTAATGTTTCCATGGCTTATTTTTATTCTCTACATATTTTCACTGTTAAGTTTTAAAAGATATTCCAATCAAATCTCAATATTTAAAATACCAAAATGATGATATCACAGAATTGGAAGAAATTTCTGTATTTTTAACTTGTAAGAAAACTGAAGCTCCGGAAAAGCAAGTGCCTTGATCAAAGACTCATAGTGGCAAAGGAGAACTAAAAACCAAATCTCTTGGTATAGGATAAAATGTATTTTCCTTTAGAAGAATCACAATAAATCATTTTCTGGGATATGTAACAGATGGATAGAAAATGGGTTTATTTTGTATCATAGTATTTTTTAAGTCCTTCATGAAGTAATTTGCGAGTGGCTACTTGCACTTTTTCACATTGTTCATTTAAAGGTGTTTCTCCCAATGAGCTTACCCAGAACCAGTGCTATGAAAGAAAGCTGGTAGAAATATGGCTAAGATGCTCTGTCTTGACCTCAGAGCAATTACTTTCTCTGAACAAAATGCACACTAAGGGATGCCAGTGCCTACTGTTTTGGAAAACAGCAATGTTTGCTTTAAGATTCATACCCAAATTTCCACAGTACACTCTGAGACTAGGCACTGGATCACTGGGCTGTAGGTCTGTGCTGAAGCCAAGTGGCATTTAAACCACCAGACTGAAAGCTGGTGCATCAAGGGCCATAGCCATGCTCTCAAATGTGAATCAACTGTGGTTTGAGATTTGTCTGTGTGGGGTACTGAAAAGAATGCTAGTTTGAGTAGGGCACACTCATTTCTAGTCCCAGCTCAGCCTCTAATCAAATGGTCCAGAGTAAATCCTTTAAGCTCCCTAAGCATTTGTTAATCATCTATAATGTACCTCTGCCTTGCCTATAGAGACTTGTTCCAACCAGCAAATAAGGTAACAGAAATGAAGAGTGTTTGTAGATTTAATGGATTAAAGACATGTAGATTACTATCAATATTTATAATCCTAATATTTAGGTAGAATTAAAACAGTTAAGCCATTGTTTGACTGTATGTGGTTAAATGTCTCCTAACAGGACTTGTAGGCTAAAATACAATGCTAAGGATTAAAGCCAAAGTCTACTGACATGCATGATGCTGTAGATGAAGATACTCTGTTTTGTTTTGGATCTTTCAGATTAAATATAGTCAATACTGTGCACTGACATAACAGACCAGGAAAAATGTGTCAACAAACTGTGAGCTCTTGGGATATATTCAAATTCTGTGTATTGTTTCAAAAAGTCTTTTCCTTTTGGACCCTGTACTAGATGTTCTTTTCTAAGCAAGTTCTACAACATTACATTTTAAAATTAAAGCTAAAGAAACATTTTCTTCTTCTGGACCTTTTTTTACAGTAATTTTATTCCATTTTCTGGATATGGTATATCAAGTGTTATCAAAAAAATTCAGTCATTCATTGAAGTAACATTTTTTTAAGATTATTTATTATTTATTTTTAGAGAGAGGGGAGGGAGGGAGAAAGAGAGGGAAGAAACATCCATGTGTGAGAGACATCAGCTGATTGCCTCTTGCACATCCCCAACTGGGGACCTGGCCTGCAACCCAGGCATGTGCCCTGACTGGAAATCAAACCTGAGATCTTTTGGTTTGCAGGCCGGTGCTCAATCCACTGAGCCACACCAGTCAGGGCTCAAGTAATATTTATTAAACCTACTGTGTACCACATCTGCTCTAGGGATAGATCAGTGAACAAGTGACAAAATTCCTTGTCATCATCATCATCATCATATTTTGCCTTTATATGATACTTCTGGATACTTCAATGTATGTTGTAGAATCTTCTATGTATTCAAGTGACCGGTCTTTAATGGTCAATGTTCTGTCCTACCTGTCTACCTCCTTCTCAATCCTGGAAATCTGGAGTTTTAGCTCAACTTTGCAACTCCTCTTCTCTTCCCAAAATCAGCTTTTGACCATTATTGTAGGTAAAATTTACTAGATAATTCATCTTTGTATGATGGAAGCTAAAGGTGGGCTGTTCCAATGTAGTTATCTATGAGGTTTCATAACCTTCCACTCTGGCTGTTGTACTAATCCCTAGCCCCAGAGCACGCTTAACGTCTTAATCCTCCCAGGTCATTTAGAATTGCTGGATTTAGTTTTATAGCAGTTTTCCAATAGTCCATTGTATATTCAGGTTACCTAAAATTAGTTGGGCCCTACTAAGCAGAACAAAATCCATGTTCATCTTTGTTGACAACATAATGGCATCTCCACTGTCACTATTTGAAACTTTTAGTCTTCAGGACATGTGCATCTATTTTCAATACAACCTGATATTTGCCCTCCTTCCACCACTTCTCATCCCCTACCCAGTCTTACTCTTCTACCAACTTTTTTCTACATTGCATATGGAGGAATATTTCTGAACCTCAAGTCAAAACATGGCAATCTTCTCTCTTAATGGCTCCTTATTAGTCTTATGATAAAGCTATTAAAAATCTTTAACTCAATTCACAAGGCTCTGTATAATCTGACCTCAGTTAATGTCCTATCTCTCCACTCTATGTTCTCATTGTGTTCTTTCATGCCTCAGTTTCTTTGAACATAGTTTCCTTTTCCTGGATTACTTTTTTCTCTCTGCCATCAACACAGCACTGAGATCACTCCAATTTATCCTCCACTGTCTGGCTTGGGTATCACTTTTTCAAAACAACAACACCAACAACACAAAAACCCAACCCAACACTGACAACTTCTCCAAGCCTTCCTGTGAGCTCTTAAAGGCATGAAACTATCCCTACCTTTACCTCCACCTATCATGTTGTATTCTGATTATCTAGTTTTTGTTCATTTCCCCATCTATGGTGTAAGATTTCTGAAGTTAGAGACACCACCTATTTTGTTCCCTATTATAATTCTAGTATTTAGCTTAGTGCCTGACACTTAGATGCTCAATAGTCATTTATAAGATTAATAAATGTGATTTAGTTTCTGTGTACACCATTCTCTTCAAGATTCCATTAGGATCTTACTCTGTGACGTCTTCAATGCTATTCTCCACCTCCACCCAATAATTGTGACAGTTAATGATTCCTTTGAAAGCTCTTTTTTCACCATGGATATAGATGAAACTGTTCTCTACTGCTATAGATCTGTCTTCTACAATAGATTCCTTTTGTTGTTTAAGTCTTCAATATGGATGCACGTTTTGTTGCAAATTTCTCCTTAACTTCTTTATCAAGGTATTTTTGATTTTTATGTTTAGATGTTGTCAAAATTTCTAGTTCAGCCCATAATACTCACTTGAGCTCAAGCTCTTCCCCATTGGATATCTCCATTGGAGCCCTTTTCTTTTGGAACTTAAATGAATCTGTGCTTATCTTTTGCCTCGAAATAGCTCTGTTAACATGGCCCCATAATTATCAATGCTCTCAATAACTCAAAATTATTTTAGATTTTTCCTTTTCCTTTTTATTGACATTAGACATATAACAAAGACATATGAACTCTTCTTCTGATATGTTACTTAATTTTTCAATTAACTCCCATTTGAATTCCACCATAGTTCAATCCTCATGCTTCCTAACTTGTCTTCTTTATTTTTTAATTATATTTTATTGATTATGCAATTATAGTTGTCCTGATTTTTTGCCCTTTGCCCACCTCCAGCCAGCAACCCCTACTCCCTTAGGCAATTCCTCCACCATTGTTCATATCCGTGGGTCAAGTGTGCAAGTTCTTTGGCTACTCTACTTCCTATACTGTACTCTACATCCCCATGGCTATTCTGTAACTACTTTATAGGGAACCATTCTGCGTGGCAGTGGGAAATGTAGCCCAGCCCCCTACTCGAAAAAGCCAGTGGGGAGTGAGGTCCAGCACACAGGACCCATGACCATGGATAGGTTCTCCCGTGGGGAATCAGGCCTGCATTGTACCTAGGCTGCTATGAGGCTTGTTTTTGCTAAGACTCCTCACCCTGAATTGAGGCAGCAAATGTTTACTGCATATCTTTAAAGTAACTTCCTAAAATCTGAGCTAAACCTCCCAAGTATGGAGTGTAACCAGTTCAACCACTTTTCCCTTTACATTTGCAAATATCCTTCTTCTTTGATGTAATTAGCAACATCCTCTCCTTTGTTCTCTGAAAAGGTAACCACCCAAAGAGAACCTGTGCATAGTAAATGAGGACTATCCTCGATGTAATGTACCCAGAAAAACAATAAAAGCTTGTTCAGGCAGGTGTGAGGGCCCTCTCTCTCACTTAGAGAGCCACCATGATGTCCCTTTTCTCCACACGATTTCTGTAGTCTGTGTGAATTGTTTATTGTAGACACAACACACGGACCCTGCAGGCTGGGGTCTGCATTACGACCTATTTGTACTTCTTAATCCCCTCACCTCTTCACCCTTTCCCCTATACCCCCTCTCAACTGGCAACCATCAAAACGCTCTCTGTATCCGTGATTCTGGCTCTGTAACTCTTGTTTCCTTAGTTTGTTCTTTAGATCCAATTGTTGATAGACATGTATTTATTGCTTTTTATTGTTCATAGTTTTGATCTTCTTGTTTTTCTTAAATAAGTCCCTTTAACCTTTCATATAATAATGGCTTGGTGATGATGAACTCCTTTATTTTTTCTTGTCTTGGAAGCTTCTTTTCTGTCCTTTGATTCTAAATCATAGCTTTGCTGGGTAGAACAATCTTGGCTGTAGGTCCCTGCTTTTCATGACTTTGAAAATTTCTTGCCAATCCCTTCTAGCCTGCAAAGTTTCTTTGAGGAATCAGCTGACAGTGTTATGGGAACTCCCCTCTAGGTGACTAAACTTCTTTTCTCTTGCTGCTGTTAAGATGCTCTCTTTATCTTTAACCTTTAACATTTTAATTATGAGGTGTCTTGGAGTGGGCCTCCCATCTCGATTGGGACTCTCTGTGCTTCCTGGACTTCCATGTCTATTTCCTTCACCAAATTAGGGAAGTTTTCTTTCATTATTTTTTCAAATAGATTTCCAAATTCTTGCTCTTTCTATTCTCCTTCTGGCACCCCTATGATATTAATGTTGTAATGCTTGAAGTTGCCCCAGAGGCTGCTTATACTATCCTCATTTTTTTTGGATTCTTATTTCTTCTTTTGTTCTGATTGGCTTTTTTTCTTTGTTTTTTTGCTTCCTTATATTCCATATCATTGATTTGATTCTCAGCTTCATTCACTCTACTGTTGTTTGCCTATTAGTTATTCTTTATTTCAATTAGTGTAGTTTTTGTTTCTAGCTAGATCTTTTTTTATGCTGTTGAGGTCCTCACTAAGTTCTCTGAGCATCTAATAACCAGTGTTTTGAACTCTGTATCTGATAGATTGCTTATATCCATTTTGTTTACCTCTTCTCTGGAGTTTTGATCTGTTTTTTCATTTGGGCCATGTTTCTTTGTCTCCTCGTTTTGGCAGCCTCCCTATGTTTATTTCTATGTATTAGGTAGAGCTGCTTTGACTCCATGTTTTGGTAGTGTGGCCTATGGTAGTAGGTGTCCTATAAGGTCCAGTGGCACAGCCTCCCTTATCACTCAAGCTGGGTACATGAGGTGCACACTTTGTATGGGATGAGTACACCCTCCTCTTGTAGTTGAGCCTTCGTTGCTCTTGGCAGACCAATGGGAGGGATTTACTCAGACCAGTGAGCTGCAAGGATTGGCTGTGACCACTGATCACCAACCTCCACCCTCTGTGGAGGATCAGCTGTGCAGGGGCAGGGTGGTAGTGCTCTGACATGGTCTGTAGCTGTCCACTGGGTGCGGTGGCCCTGGGGTTTCCTGGGTGGTGCAGGTCAAGGTCAGCCCCCACCTGTGTTTTGCCTGTGGCCACTCTGCATGAGCTATAAAGCAATCTGAGATGGCTGCTGCTTGTGCTGTGCTTAGAGATTCCCAGGTGAAGCCAAGCTATGAATCTAGACTGGTTGCTGCTAGTGCTCGGCCTGGGTCTTACTGAAGCCAGTTGTCACTTGTTTGAGAGGATTTAGGCAGTTGTGAAGCATAAGCCAAGACCAGCCATTCATATGGAATAGTACCTTGGGTGGGCCTGTTATTTGAGTGGAGCAGAGTCTCTGGAGATCTCCAAGGTTGGTCAAACATTGTTAGCCAGGTTGATGGAGTCTCGGATATGGCACCAACTTGCTGGCTCTGTGGGGGGAAACTTCAGAAAAGGGACAATGGCCTCTGTTCACCTTGACACCAGACACTTCAGTTTCTCCCTATATACCACTGGTGCCTTTCAAGCTGCTACCCTGTGCTGGAGCTCAGAGGGAGTGAGTCTATGTAGGTGAGTTTGTGTGTGGGTTCTTTAAGAGGAACAAATTGGGGCATCCGACTCAATCCTTGCTGGTTTCTGCAGCCAGAAGTTGTGGGGACTTCTTTTCCTATCACTGGAACCCTGGGCTTGGGGGCCTGGAGTGGGGCTGGGACTCCTCATTCTGGAGATATCACTCCTGAATTTTAATCTACCACATTTTGGTGAGGGACCATCCCGTTCCATACCTGTGCCCCTCCTACCATTCTGGATGGATGTGGTTTCCTTAATTCCATATTTGTCAGACTCTCATTCAACTTGCTTTCTGATGGCTCTGAGTAATAGTTGTTCTATATTTTACTTATAATTTTGATGTGGTTGTGTGAGGAGGCAAGCCTTGTCTGCCAATGCCACCATCTTGACCAGGAATCTGCCTTCTTTAAATATGTCAATTTTACTGGTGATGTACATACCCTAGGCATTTCTATATATTTACTTATTCTTCCTATCTTCCTAGAATACCCTTCTCTTACTGTTCTGCTTACCTGAGTTCTACCTCCTCTAAAGGCTCTATCCAGAACTATATTTTATTATACACATTCCACATAAGATATAATGATACTTATTTTCTTAAATGTGTTTTTGTCATTTAACATACATTACAATGAATACTGCATTATTTATTTCCATTTCAGTTTTCTGATCCAATTCAGAACTCAAGTCTGAGAAATAGGTTAGAGTGATATCAGAAAGGGCCTTGAATTCTAGGGTAACAAGTTTGTATTTTACTCAGAATTTCTTAAAAAGAGTCATCTAATGGCAGTGCGTTCAATGGAAGTGTGTGTGTATGAGAGGGAAGTGTGGAAAAGGGGGAGGTAAGACTAGAAGACTAGAAGGAGAGGGAGAGTAGACATAGTTAGAAAGTTTAATAGTAGTCACCCTAAAGGTAACAAGAATCTGAATTGGAGTAGAGTTGGAGTAGTAGATTTGAAAAAGATACAAAAGTGACTGATAATATAGAAGCACAATCAATAGGTATTAATAGCTGATGTGGTAAGAGTAAGGGAGAGAAGGAATGAGTCATCCATTCAATAGATGTTCATTGAGCACTCAGTTTGAGACACACTACATGGTGTGAACAGAGCAGTAGACAAGAGAGCACACTCCCAACCCTCGGAGTTCACATTTCACTGGAGAACACCAAAACTGTAACCTGAGTGATTGGAAGATGGTGAGGCCATTAATAAAGAATAAATATAGAAATAGAAAGTTTCAGAGAAAAGTTGATATATTAACTTTGTGCATAATTATCGTGTACTCACTCTGTGCCAGGCACTGTTTTAATCACTTTGCATATATTAACTCATCTAATACTCGTTACAATCCTGTGAACTAAGCATTATTATTATCCCCATTGTACAGGTGAAAAACCAAGGCATATAAAGGCTAAATAATTGAGCTAAGTTCTTTAAAGTATTAAGTGAAGGAACAGGGATAAAACAAAGACAGCCAGGCTCTTAAGTCCACAGTCTTATTACTAAGACATATTTCTTCTAATGCTTTGAGACTAATAGACAATTTTAGAAGGTAACTGGAATGTATAATAGAGGTTTAGAATAGAATTGACATAAAAGCAAGTGGAAGAATTTTAGAGCATGTCACTGACACACTGAAAAGTACATGAAAATATAAATTTGTCTCTTCTTCATGATTTGTCTAAAAAAAGTCATTTAGTTTAAAGGATTTAAATGTTCTTTGTATGTACATGATTCCAAGCTGTTTATCTCTATGTGGTCCTTAGAGGTTTCTGATTCCTCTTATGTCCCTCTGGCTACTCTTTTTCAGTCTCTTTTCTTCCACTCTCTCCAAGTTGGCTTCTCAGGACTCCTTCTTAATATACCCATTCTTTTCACTCAATGTATTCTCCATGTGTGATCTTATGTTAACCAAGGACTTCAGTTACCATTTGTGTGGAAACAATTCTGAATGCTCAATCTAGGCATCTCTCCTGAGCTCCAGACCCATGTATGCAATAACCTCTTGTATATAATCAGTTAGTCAAGTCACTTAAACCCCAATATGACCAAATGGAATTTATCTTCTTTACTTCCAAACTTGCTCTTCTTCTTCATGAATGTAACCATTATTCACTGTAGCTTCAAGGTCAGAAAACTTGGAGTCATTTTGAACCCTTCTCTTTCATTTATCTTTCCATCCCTCCCATCCAGTAGGTCATCAACTATATTTTAAGATTTTTCTTATGCTCATCACGGCTGATCCAACCTTACTTTCACTCAGTTCCACCACTTTTGAGATATATCTATGCACTTGCCACCTAATTAGCCTTCCACACTATTTCTAGGATAATGATTATTACATTTAAATGGCTCTTGTCAAACCCTTGCTTAAATTTCTTTATTGGTTCATAGCTTTGAGAATACATTTTAAAATCCTCAGCATGACTTTCTTGTCTGCCTTTTAACCTCATTTACTGCACTCATTGTTATAAACACTTAATTACTGATCAGTTTCCCAAACACATCATGTTGTTTCACTATTGTGAGGCCCTGTAGTCCCTCTACTAAAATGTCCCCTTCCCTTCTTCACTTGGCTGAAACGTACTCGTCTTCAAAATTTTGATTAAACTTTACCATCATCAATCCACAAGACTCCATGGATTTTCTTCTTACCCCTGAGTCAGATTGGGATGTCCCTTTCTTACATTCCTATCCATCCTTATGTTCTCTATCATAGAGTGTACCTACCACTTCATACTTACTGATGTAGTGGTCTGTGCTCCCCCTAAGTTGTAAGTTCATTGAGAGCAACAATCATATCACCTCACCTTTCTAGTCCTGGCATATATTTTATAGCCTGATACAGAATGTGAGCTCAATACATTTATTAAAACAATGACTAATTATGAGGCAAGAAGTACTCTTTCAAAGAATACCCATGACCCCACTTTGGAACTTTATAATGTGATCATTATATTTCTAAAACGCTGGAAATAATTATAGAACTATGAGTTTAATAAAAAAGACATTGAGATTATTTCTTATTGGGGATGTAGAGAGTTGGTCATGTGACATTTATGATTATTATTAAATACTTTTATCATACAAGTACCAACTCTAAACTGTAAGTTACATGCAAGAGTGGTACACATCTGTTTTGTTTATATTGATCTCCCTAGCATTTAGCTTGTGTTAGGAGTTAAATAAAAATTTGTTGAACTTTATTGAATGAGAACAGTAGTAGGCATTTAAGTTAGATGGAATATGTTGTACTAACAACACTCACAGAAATTAAAATGTGTTTCTAAAACATGCTTTGTTTTGATTTTTTAAACTATGTTTATGGTGTTTTTGCTTTTCAGAAGTATTTTTTTTAAAATTTTTACATAGTCAACCCATTCAGCTTTTTCCTTTGTTGTTTCTATGTTTCACATTATATTTTTAAAGGCTTTCTCCATTCCGGGACTTGGAAAATAGTTCTCTAGAGTTTGTGGTTTTGTTTATCTATGGTAAAATCTTTAATCCATCTGGAATCTATATTGTATAAATATATCTTGATTTTATTAGTGTACACTCTTTGTTGTATATTATTTTGTACCTTTGCACTTTACAATTTTGCCCTGGTTTGACTCTAAAAGACAGTAAATATGTATACAAAGCATCTTATTCATAAAATCATTGCAGGGTAGGTGAATCTTTCAACTGGACTCCTGCATTCATCATCTCTCCACTGGATTCCTTATTAGATTTCTCATTAGTCTTTTCGTACTCTTGTCTGTTCCACTACTTTCTCCACTGAGCAACAACCAGAATATTTTTAAAACACTAGAATTAAATGTGCATGCCACCAGACATTTGTGTCTATTTTGTTCACTACTGTATCTCCAATGCTAAACAGTGCAAGTAGAATCATGCTACTTCCCTGCTTAAAACTCAAGAATTTCCCATTTCCACCACAATAAAATTCAAACTACTTACTTACAAACACACTGAGTTCTTTCCTTCCTCAAGACTCATGCTGTTCCCACTTCAAGAATCTTCTTGTTTGCTAAACAGCAGCTTAAATGTGACTGCCTCAGGGAAATCTTTCTGGACTCCACTACTGAGAGTACAGATGCCTTAAGTTTTCTGCTTCCTTTTGTTTTGTTTTGTTTTGTTTTAAATAACATAACTTTGTGACTCATGATTTTTTATAACTGTTTCATTTTTATCTTTTTTTCTACTTGACCATAATGTAAGTTCTGTGAGAGTCTGTATTTTGTCTATGTTTTTCTCTGATGTGACTCTAGCACACAACATGATGCCTGGGTTTGATAGGCACCTAATAAAAATTTGTTAAAAATATTTTAAAGACTTATTTTATGGTAACCATTATCATGAAATTGCAGAGGTTCCATGTAATTAACTTGCCAATTTTAGGAAAGTAACACATCTGTTAAAAAGAAATTTGTCATAACATCACTGATGTCTTCAATTTTAATCAAGCTTGAATACGACCATAACAACAAAACAATTTATGCTCAACTAGGTTTAATTACCTGGTCATTGTATTCAAACTGCTTAAGCAGAAATAGATAAATTTATGCAAATAGACATAATGGTAAAACCAATAAAGAAAATTTGTTTTATTAACACATAATTAATAGAAGTTATATAGAAAGTGAATGATAAATACATATTACAAACAGGGTGTTAAGGTCATTACATAATTAAAGATAGAATGTAAGAGAAAATGTATGATCTCTTTGGGAGAACAGAAAAAAAAACATTATCATAAAAACTTGGGAAAAAAACAAAGAAAATAAACAGATTGGGAAAGAGGCTATAAAAAGTTGATGCCACTACCCTGTATCTACATCTTAAGTATCACTTAAGCATGTGTTGACAATAAGAACAGTGCAGTGTTAGGGATATTGGGGCATACAAAGAGGTCCAGTTGAAGGTGTAAAGTGAAAACACTTGGAAAACTGAGAAAAAAGAAACAAGAAAAACAAGAACAAAATTATGTTTAAGCACTAGATTGGACTTTAAAAAATAAAAATAATATAGCAGGAGAGAGTAGAAGAACATAAAAAGCAAAATAAGAGGACAGAAGAATATTTAAAAATAGAAAATAACAAACAAAAAAGCATAGGAAGAAATCTGGTAAAAAAAATACTCATGCAAAATGATAACTATCCTGGAAACTGAAAATAATATGTTAAAAAAACACAATAGCCAAATCATATAAAATCGTGGTGACTGACAGGTAGCAGTGTTTCCTTTTCTGATGTTTTATAGTATGTATCAGCAATCAATTACTTTTAAATGCTGTTTTCTTTACACAAATTGTTAATTATCAAGCAAGCCTAAAACAACAAAAATAAATAAATCTCCTTTTTTTTTGGAAAAGCCTTTGCCTTTATTTATCCTTCTGCTATCAGAAGATAAAAACAGAAATATCTAGCCAAAATGGGAAGCTGAAATGTTTTTAATTAATCAACTAACATATTTATGAAGCATTTACTATAAACTCTGTGTTTGAAATTATAGAGATAACAGTAATGAGACTCTGCCAACTATAATCTAATTGGGGCATAAAAAATAATTACATGATTCAATTTATAAAAAGTCATACTATATCTACATCCAACTAATTTGCCAATCTCCCATTATGCAGAATTTATTATAAGATACACAATGATGAATAAGGCACCATTACCACCACTTGCAAAACAAAGATGGCTCCCGTATTTGAGCAGCAGGTTGGAATTTAGGATTTGAATTCCAGATTTACTTCCCTTAGCTTAAAGTCTATAGGTAAGCTTCAATTTCTTCATCTATGAAATGGAGATAATATCTACACTACGGAATAAGAAAAAGACATTTACTGTTCAGTAAATATTCATATACTTCACATTCCAAGCTCCTCTGCAGTTTATGCCTAGCTATGACTCTTTCTGGCAATGGGCTGTGAATAAAAGTGATATGTGTCATTTCTAGTCCAAAGAATTTTCTAGCTGCTGTACAATCTTCAGGTGTCCCTTGTTGGAGTGATCTGGAAGCAGAGGGTGACCACCTTGGAAATTTACCTGACCCACACTGGACCAGAATAAACTCTTATGTTGTAAACTGTGCTAAGGTGCCCAGTTTATTTGTCACAGCTGCGGAGCCTGTGCTGACCAGTGAACAAATTTATTGTGAGGCTCATACAGGATGATGCACATAAACTTCTTAGTATAGTGCTCAACACAGATTAAGCAAGCAATAAATGAAAATCACTATTATTTACAGATCTTTCTAATTAAAACTAATTACTAAAGAAAGGCGCTTTTTTTGGCAACAGAAATAAATCAATATTGAAAAGAAAATTGTAGAATGTGTTGGCAGAATGTTTCCAAAACTACTTCAAGGCCTTTGGTTCCTCTTTTTTCCTCCTAGAGTACACTTGATGCTTTATGATAGGAGTGGCTACTCATTGAACTTGTACTTTTTGTAAACACAGTTTATGTTTTTGGTCAAAGGGTTCCAGGGTTTTTATTTATGGATAATTCATTGCTCCAAACCAATAGTGAAAACTAGTGATCTCTCAAACATGGAAACACCCTGTAATTTTCTTTTGGCATTGCAACAACTTTGATGTTCGTCTTTTTCTTTTCTGGCTGAACCTATATACACTTAAGTACAGGATCACATTAAGAAAATGTTCAGACCACATGTAAACAACCTGTGGCTAGACAATTCCTGAACTCTATGCTATGTCCAGTTTTCAAAGGATGTAAGCTTCTGTGTTGTTTTCTCTACCATATATTTTTCCATAAAAGTCCTACTTACTACTTTATCATGAACTGATGTATTTGGGCATAAGTCTAGACATGCTGTGATTTTAAAACAGTCTATCACTTCCTGCCTACCCCACTCTTTTGCTGTCTGGAGAGGGGTTTGGATGTATCTTCAGGTGTGGGACATATGGCACTGTGGGCATGCTTAGGCAGCGCATCCCAATTTTAAAGAATTGAGGAAAGATTTGGGAGGATGTGTTAAGGAATAAGAATCAATTTGGATCATCTGCAGATAAAAATGAGATTTATATAATAAGGAATGAAGAAAAGGGCAAAGAGGATTGAGTTCATGCAGTTGATCAATTTTATTTTTCAATAAATAAAGTTAGTACTTTATTTACTAACTTTAAATAAAAGAAAAAAAAACTTTTTGTGAATGTATTTGGTAAGTCAGATGACTCCATAACATTCAAGTATCAGTTGGGGGAAAAACAAACCCGGAACTTCTATTCATTTAGTCAGTAGATTTTATAAACTAAATCAGGAATCTGTTTTCCTCAGCTTTTCCTTCATCTCCTTTTCCTCAGTAGTTAAGCTGTGAGTCACCAGGATTGATTATACAGCTGACAAAAACAGCTATGAGAAGGCAGGATGAGTGGTGAGAGATGGGGGTGAGCAACAATTAAATACAGCAGAAACATCCCCATTTATAGCTTCTATGCTGCAGAATTCTCCCAAGCACATTTCAGAGATTAGAGGTGGGAAACTAAGCCTCTAGAGATCACAAGGGATATTACCAGAATGCACAGGGCCACAGGACTGAAAGTAGCTAGGCCCTGGCCATTGCATACTGCAACCAGAAACTGAATGAACATGACAGCTTATAAAACTACAAGTATGGGAGGGGGGGAGGTTTTAATGCAGGGAATGATAACATCAGGAAAGAGGTTAGCAGAGTGGATGAAATGAAGAAGATGAAGTTTAGCAGTGATAACTAACTATAAAAGATGCAGTCTGGCAGGTGGAGGGAAAGAAAGAGTAGAACAGGATAAAATAAAATAATAAAATAAAATAAAAAATTCTGATTGTAATTTAGATTGTTATTTGAAACTATTCATCCTCTCCACCTTTACAGGAACTTTTAAAAAATGGGTTTAGAGAAATTCAAATAAAATATGAATGACTTATAAAGTTTTTAAAATGAAGTTAAACTTCCCTCATATTTTAAAAAATTCCAACTAAATTAAGATATGATACTCTTTCACTTGTCAGATAGGCAAAGATAAACAGAGTTTGATATTAGGTTGTTCGCTCTGGTTGGGCAAATAAGCATTTTTTAATCTTGTTTCTGTGGTTGTAAGCTCTTGACTGAGAAATTTAGAAATTATTACCAAAATTTAAAATAAATATGCTCTTTAACCCAACAGTTTCTAGTTATACTTTCAAATATATTCAAAGACACTTAAACAAAAATTCACAATCTTTTCAGCCTTTTGTATAGTTGCAGTGTGGACACAACTAATATCCTTCAAAAAGACGTTAGTTAAATAATATTGTGTATATCAATGGAAAACTTGTAGTGGGCTAAAAATACATCTCTGTTGACATAGAATGATGGAGTAAGTAATAATCTAAATATATTGTTAAGTGAGAAAAGAAGTTTGTAATACTATGCATGTAGCATTCTGTAATACTAAAGGAGAGATAAAGGAACTTGAGTCTTCATGGGTAAATAAGAGTGCATTGCTGAAAAAAGAAAGGGTATTCTAAGCAGCTAGGATGGATTATGCAATTAACATATATGTGAAAGAGCATGGATATTCAGGAAATACTGAATAGTCCACCCAGGATACATACCAAAGCATATAGTTGCTAGTTTTATATGATCATTTCCTCCCCTTGAATACTGGCATGCATGCCAGTGTAAACGTATTTGATATCTAAAAAAGAAAACAATTCCTGGTTACCTATAGTAACGCTAACATTGTTTACAAACACCTGGCAGAGCCTGATCACAGAGAGAACATCCTCGCTTTCAGTAATAGAAACCATCCACTTCTCCCAGGATAGAGATATGGAGGCTTTTGGTTAGAGTGCGAAATCAACTTCAACTATTACCCATAGCAACAAGGGAATAATGCCAGCCTTATAAGTAAACAGGTACCTATACTGTTTAAGTTCCTTCAGCGCCAATGGGTCAGGAAGACAAATATTTACTCACTGTACTGGTAAATATGACATTTTCTGTTTCCTTATGTAGAATTTTGAGTTAATTCTGAAGCCATTACTCGCCAGTATGTGTGTATTAACTTGTAGTTTTACACTGCATTACTATATTTATCTGAATTTATAGACCCAAATTCTATAGCAGATTTGCTTGGGTAAGGTCTGTTTTCAAATCATGGTCTCAACTTTGTAAGTCTTGTGGTTAAACCAGGCGTGATACCACAGTTAGTGCTGGATATCTTACCATGGACTAAAGTGTTAAGTTGGCAAAATTTCTCTTTTGTGTCCTCTCAGTCTTTCCATAGAAGATCCTATCTTAAAGCTTCTTTTCTTCTGGTGACCAGAGTCATCTTTCCATAGGTCCTTTTCTTAATCTAACTCCCAGGAAGTCATCATGGAAACCAGGTACACTTTGGTCAAAGTTGTTCCTAATTAGAGCAAAAGATGTCCCAGTAGAAAGTTGTTTTTTTATTTATTTTTAATTTTTTTTATTTTTCAGTGACTGTTTCTCTAATTCATTCTTAAGATGGTTGCAGACATAAGTAAAAGGATTATAATGGTAAATCTCATTTCCATTTTTTTTGCAAAAACTCTTAACTCTTGGTTTGTCTTCCTCCTTTTAGCATTTTGAAGCACTTCCCCACCTATTTGTGGCTGCTTAGTGGTACATGAATCACTTGATTTTTATTCTGGAAAAGTATGGCTTGGACCAGGACTCTAAGGGTAGCATTATTTGTGATTATTTTAATAAACTTTTTTTTTTGCAATTGACTTTGTGGCCTTGGGTGCTCTCTCTCTCACCCTCTCTCTCTCACTATAATATAGGGTTTTTTCCCAATGTACCATTGGGCTTCAAAACTCTATAATCCTGTGATTTTTGTTTCTGTAAGTCAGCTGATAGTATTTTTGGCAACTTGGAAGTTGGTCTTCGAAATCAGATGCTCCTGCCTGTTTGGCATCCATAGCTTGTTCACCCTATACTCCATGGACCTCCTTCTCACACAAGAATCTCTGATCTCAAAGACAGCTCTATAAGGTGCAGAGCAAAATAAATACCAAGATATTTTCCTCCATGGTACTCATGACAATGAGTTTTCCAGAAGAACAAGAAAAAAAAAAAAACCAAACAAACCTGACAGTACTATCCTTGAACCAATGTTTGCAAGTACCAAATTAATTTTTTATCAACATAAAGATGTTAGTTCAAAACATTTTTCCAGACATAAAAAGAATAGAATAAATGACATTTCAAAATGGCTTTGATTATCCATTTTCATAAATGACAACACCCTGGGGTGGTGGGGGGTGTGGGGACAGGTGATGACAATTCTGCTTTTACCACAGACTAAATTCTGTAAAGCTTTGAGAGAATAATTTCAGAGCAGTTTTTCTTTATTAAGCAGTCTTATTAAATTACTCCCAGCACACATATAATTTACCAATGAACTAACCCAGTTTCAAATATTCTGTTTTCTTAAAAAAGGGAGTGAATCGTGAATGTATATACATAAGTTAAATTAATTTGATAATAAAGATGCAGAAACAAGAAACCTTTAATAAAAAAAAATGACCCTAATGTCTTACAAATAAAAAGTAAGGACATCTAATGTTGAAGCCTAGCAAATAATTGGACGTGCATTAAATTTAGAACCTAAGGATGAACACAGACCATTAGACCTGAGTTAAGGTGTGCTGCATTTTACATGGGTAAAGAAAGTTGATAACAAAGTATTGAAGAATACTAAGCTAGAGCATGTGTACAGCATTTCTGTGTAGGAGAGGTGCCTCCACAATTGACAGCACTCCATTTATATGTGCCTAATACTTCACTTGGATAACATACGAGAATGATGATTCTTATTCATTTTGTGAAATAACAAAAACAAATCCTAACCTTGAAAGGACAACAGGGTTTTTTTTTCTTAACTACCAGAGAAAGTATTTCAGTGTCCCCCTCGTACTTTGTAGGCATTAAAAACACAGTCTTTGGGATTAGAAATATTTTATAGAGTTTCTGAATGACTTGGGAAAATTACTTGGGAAAACTCTCGTAAGCATCATTTCTTTATTTCTGAAATACTTATCTCACAGAATTGTGGGGAGAATTAAATAAAATAATGTATATTAAAGCATCTATCTTAGGGCCTGGCATGTAGATATGTTGTTGCTGTTATTACTGTATTTTGCCAAGTTTAATGCACACATTTTTGTCTAAATTTTTGAGGGAAAAATAAGGCTGCGCATTATACATGGTAGTACTAATTCCGTATCTATATAAATATTTTTAATTTTATTTATGCTTGTGCATTAAAAGTGTAATTCTAGAAAGCAATAATGATATCTGTATGCAAAATAATACCCTGGAATGCAATAATCAGTTTTGTTTCTAAATATAAATAAATAAATAATTGAATTAAAAATTAAAATGAAAGATTTTTTTTCCTGAAAGTTTGGGCCAAAAACATGGGTGTGAATTGTACACAGGAACACATTATACCCAGCAAAATATGGTACTTACTTTTCTGGACCTTACGATTTCTCCTTGGTTGATTGACATGTATGAGTATCCCTGACTGTCTCATAGATATCTTTGAGATTGGAAGGAGGTATAGTATCAGGAAGTGGATTGAGCAATTCAGCACTGTCCTGACAGTGTGGGAGGATTGGTCATATGGTTTGAGGTTGCTGAAATTTGAGATTGATTTAGCATTTTGACTGAGATGGGCAAATGATAAGAAAAAGAAAAAAGTTATTGCAGGGAGGTTAGAGGTGTTAAAAATGCAACATTTCAAAAAGCGAACCATCTCACTCAGACCTGGCATAGCCTCACAATCTTCTAACAGAGCACACCAATAAATTGGAGTTGGCCCAAGAGATGAAACCTGTTTGCCATCTGTTAAAATGGTTAATAACACTCAAAATGTGTGTGGACCAGTAGCATTAACATCGCCTGGGTATTTGTTCAAAGCACAAATTTTCAGCCCTACCCCAAGACCTACTGAATCAGAATTTCTGAGGGTGGGGTCCAGGTTTTTGTGGTTAGCAAAACTTCCAGGTAATTCTGATGCATGCCAAAGTGTGAGACACCTACTTAGATGTTCTGCATGTCAACAAACTGGAGTTGCTCAGGTGGCAAAAGGGTGAAATGAATATGTTCTAGGTACTGTTCAAGGTGCTTCTTGTATGCTTATTCTTCCCAATAATCCCCTGAGTAGATTGATCTAGATAACTTAGATAGATGATAGATATGTAACAGATAGACTGATAGGGAAGGACGGACAGAGAGAGAAAAGGATGAGAGGGAGGGAAAAAAAGGAGGCAGAAGGAAGGAAGGAAGGGAGGAAGGAAGGAAGGGAGGGAGGGAGGGAGAGAGGGAGGGGTGGGGAGGGAAAGGAAGAGAAAGGAAAAGAAAAGGAAAAAGAAATAGGATGGAAAGGGAAAAGAGGAAAGGGGAGAAAAAAATAGGGGAGGAAAAGAAAGCAAACTAGATTGCAGAGTTATTGTATTAGTTTTCAAGTAACTAATGAGAGGCTGAGTTATAATTCAATTCCCAGTTTAATTGCAAAGCCCAGCTTTTTTCCTCCTTGCATTCTGCCACACTAAGCAATACAGGTAGTAAATACACATTTCTGTGGTGTCAACAAAATTTATTATTGTTTGGGCCAGAAAAAGAAAAGTCACTGGAGAAATTAGCTCTCAGTTCCCTGCTCTCTTCACAGAATAGTATTATTTTTCACAAAATCATTATGAACCAAAAAGTTATTAAATTTTAAAAATCTTGGAATAACTTTATCCACCATGAAATCCAGAGAGACTGTGGGAAGAAAAGTGATTGTCAGTGCAAAATTTGGCTCTTAGAGCTAGAAGAGAAAATGGTCAGAACATTGAGATTGATAATAAAAATTCTGAGTTATTTTTTAACTTTTTAGTAGATTATGTGTTATGCTTTCTAAAATGACTTTCCAGATAAAGTTTCAGGAAGAGGTCTGAATAAAATGTTCTAGCAACTGTTTCTTTTTCTTCTGTTTTCTTTTCGAATTCTTCTCCTTTTGGCCAGAAAGAACTTTTCTTGTGCCTGACAAAATAAGCAAAATGCAAACTAGACAAAGAATAATGTACTTTAAAAAATTACTGTATGAGTGTGTTTATTTTGGCTAATGAAAACATTTACATAAATCCAAAGTCTCCATACCAGCTTCTTTAATTGAAACCTGCATGTTAGCAGGTAGGCAGGAGACAGAAGTATTTGCACAGGAAGCAGGACACAAAGATCATGAGGGACTCCTCAGGACTGAATGATGCTGTGCTGCTTATTGCTGATAGCGTTGTCATTGATGCTCATACACAAAGAGTGTGGTTAGAGGGGCAAGTATCTTGCCAAGTGGCAAATTTCACAGTGTAGGATAAAGGCTGGTTTTTGGTTTCACTTGTGGTCATTTGAGATACCTGCAATGATTATAGCACCCAAAGGGCACACTTTAGCAAGTCAGGAATCACATAAAAAGCAAGCAAACAAAATAGTCTGTTTGCAAATAGGCTGTCATGATATTTATGTGACCTTAGTCCTAGGGATTTAGTCACAAACCATGTGGCTGGGAAAAAGCATAAAAAATTCTCTTTGCTTAATACTAGTTCATCAGAACCTATTGATGAATTTTGCTGTGTGGCTTGTTAAACTGCATCCAATATTCTGAGAAGTTTTTTTTTTTCCTCTTGGTTGTGGTTGTTCTGCAGGTTATCATGTTTCCATAGATTGTTTTAGAACTCCTATGCTCCATTCTCTGCTGAAAGTTGGTCAAAACATGAAATATAGACAAAATATATTATACTGTATAGCAAGATTCCCAAATTCTCAAATTCTGATGCTAATTATTTCCATGAGTGAAAGAATTCCTCAACTTATAATCTCTTGTCAGTCACTCCAGTAGTTGCCTTCCTGTGGAGCTCAACAAATACTTTCAGGCACTTTGTGTGTGTTGCTGAACCAGCATAATTCCTCAGCTGTCATATTGAAAGAGGAGCAGAGATTTTTACCTCTGTATACTTTTAATTATCCAGCCCGCTGAAGCCTGAAGATAATGTACTTGGTATCTTATTATCTAGAAGACACGCCCTTTGTTCTCTTGGTAGAAATGAGTGCTTAGTATTTGTGAACAATCATCAACATTGGTTGGCAACCCTGGCAGTTCAGGTGGAGGGGCAATTTCTTAGACCAGGGGTGTCCAAACTTTTAGCATCTCTGCACCACACTGGAAGAAGAAGAGTTGTCTTGAGCCACACATTAAACACATTACAACATGTAATCACAAAAAATATCATGTTTTAAATAAATTTATGATTTTGTGTTGGGCCACATTCATAGCCATCCTGAGCCAGAATTCATGCCATCTCCATATTTAACCCTAACTTTGTCCTCAACACAATGACTCATCATCGCAATCCATAGATGTGGGTTGTTAAGCAAAACATTCTATTAAAACTTCAGCTGAATCCAATAAATATTTATTGAGCACTATATTTGGATTTTGGATAAATAAAAAGCAATGGGAATACCTGGCCTTGGGTAGCTTCTGGTCTTATATAAATTGTAGTGGTGGCAAGGCAAAGTTACAAACAATTCACAGCCCCAGAGTGAGTCTTTCCTCAGGATTCATGATGCTAGGTGATAAGCAGAACTGTATCTAGAATGAAAGCACTTATTGTAAAATTAGTCTGTGCCAGATATGATGCTGAACTCTTTATATGTGTTATTTTACTTCAATCCTGAAAAAAAACTTTATATGTTACTATTTCTATATTAGAGTCAAGGAAACTGAAACTCAGAGACATTAACTGTAAGAACTAACCCTCACTATTCAGTGTAGCTGAAGCCTTGGGTATGGTATCATTACCCATTCTTTTCTTATTCTGGACATTTCCAGTCCTGCAGCTGGCAATTATAATATTGGCATTTTGATAAAGAGAGCTGTTTTGGGAAAGATATTGGCTAACTTAATCTTTTACAAAGGATATGAATTATGTATGAATTAAATGCTAAATGCAAAGAGAAAAGAACTAGGTAACTGACATAGTTATAATAGTGACCACACACACGGACAGGTACATTTTATTAAGCAATATCTAGATATATACCATTTCAAGAATTTTATGTAAGTTAACTCTTTTAATCCCATCATATCCATTTTACAGTTGGGGAAATACTCTAGAAATTCAAGAAAAACTTTCTGAGAGGAGGTAATAAACAAAATTTGAAGCATATGTAGTAATTAAGTAAAAAATATTAGGAAAAGGTGTGTGTGTCAGAATAGTTTAGAATATGCTGCAGTAATAACCATCTCAAAATTCGTAAGGTCTTAAAACAATACAAAGTTATCCCTGTCTTATAATTTATGTCTGTCTCATGACATTGCCCTTACTCAGGGACTAATGCTGACAGATATTCCGCTATCTGGAATGTTGCTAAGTTGCCATAGCAGGAGGGAGGAGGACTGAAAATCATCTGTCTCCTCTTAAAAGCATCAGCTTGAATGTGACACACATTGCTTTTACTCACCTTTCACTGGCTAAAATGAGTCACATGATCATGTCTAACTTCAAGAAGATAGAGAGTGGTATCCTACCATGTCTCATAGGAGACTATTTGGAGATAGTGGTGAATCATACTATGACTACCACAGGGGAAGTCCAATTCCAGATAGAGCC
Source organism: Desmodus rotundus (assembly GCF_022682495.2). Lineage (NCBI taxonomy): Eukaryota > Metazoa > Chordata > Mammalia > Chiroptera > Phyllostomidae > Desmodus > Desmodus rotundus. The sequence goes on along the minus strand of NC_071397.1, from coordinate 38,758,131 downwards.
AATAGCGGAGGTCTATACTGTTCTCTGTGGATGGGAAACTATAAACATTTGGTATTGCTAAATAAATTGTGAAGCAGGGAATATAAGGTATCTTTAGCAATGGTAGACTGACACCAGATTACAAGGGTCTTATACCCACTCTTATAAGCTTTGACTTTAATCTGTAAACCATAGAAAATCTTTGGGGGTTGTAAGAAAGAAAATGATTGTCATATTTGGTTTTACATTGGTTATCATGGCTTTGGTGCAATAGATAAATTTGATGAAGTCAAAACTAAAAACAAGAAACTGAACTAGAGCAGAATTAAAATGATCAGAGACTAAACTATGTTGGAGATCACACATGCAGAGAATACAAGAAAAATAAAGATTTAGGAGGTATAATTGAAGGAGCTTATTGATTAATTGAATATGGAGGATGAGGGGGCAAGTAGAAAACTATCCAAGCTCTCAGATTTAAGATTTGGTAAAGGTTGATTCATTAAATTATATAGAGAATAAAACAGAATGGGATTGAGGATAAAGTTTACGTTGAATATTAGCCTGAATATCTCACAAAATTGGACATTTCCAACAGGTATTTGTAAATAAAAGTCTGCAATCTGCAGGAAAAGTCATGGAATGAGACAGTTTTGGAAATCACTAGGATATAGAAGGTACTGAATAGTTAAAGTTCTGAGACTGGGCCAGAGTCCAAAGCAAAGCTCTACCATGAGAAAAGCAGTGGATCAAAAACAGAACTCAGAAAGTCCAACTTTAGAGGAGAGACAAGACAGTAGAAATTCATGAAAGAGTTAAAGAATGAAGGGACAGAGGCAAAGAGAGCTGAGAAAGAACAAAGTCAGACACTCCCATCAGATCCAGAAGATAAAGTCTTTCCGTGGAGATGGGAAAAAACTAACACTTTTAAAAAACAGCTTTACTGAGGTGTACTTGATATACAAAAATTTCACACATTTAATATATACAATTTGATGGGATTGGGCATATGGGTACACCTGTGAAGCCATCACTACCATCAAAGTAACAGACATATCCATCACCTCCAAACTTTTCCTTCTGTCTCTTTTAATTTTTACTTTATTTTTTGTGTGCGTTAAAAACACTTAGCATGAGATCTACTTTATTGAGAAATTGTTAAATTCACATTACAATACTATAGGTGCTATGTTGTATAGCCATTGCTATAAAGTTTCAGTTATGTGAGATGAATAAGATCTATTGATACAATTTAACAGAACATATCAGTTGATTGGTTAGGGCAGAGAGTAAATTTCAGTGGCTTGAGGAGTGATTGGGTAGTGCCAGAATGTAGACAGTGAGTATAAACTATTCTGTCAGAAAGTTTGACTGAAAAGAGAAATAATAAAATAATATATTGATGGGGTCATAAAGTTGAGAGATTTCATAAAATTAGAAAGAATCTCTATGTTTAATCATGTTTGTTTATAAGCTACTGAGTAAAAGATGGCAGTATTGGGAATACAGAAATAGAAGATACAGAAAATATAAATGGTATCTTTATTTCCTAAACAATAAACAACTATAGTTTTGACAACTAAACATTTTATTTCAGAAGTAAAAAGTAGACTAATTTTTCAAGAAAGAAATTAATATATTACAAAGTAATAAAATCCTTATGAAAAGCTGAATGGCTCAGTAAACTAAGCTGTAGCTTCTGAGGCTGAAGGTTTTAATCATGGTTGGATGATTGATTTACTGTATAATTTGGGCAAGTTATTTTGATTTCCATTGGCTAGAAAGCATGCAAAGTTTAGTTAACTCAAGTTGAACTTATCTCTCTGTCTCATTTTTCACATATGTAATATAAGGGTGAACTTGCCCCTGAATAACTAGGAATAGTAATTAGTCAGGATGTGTGCAATAAAAAATATTTTGCAAACAAAAAGTGCTGCACAAACATTTCTCAAAAACATGTCATTTTACACATAATTTCAAAGTTCTTTATGGTATGTTCCATTTTGTGCCTGCAATCATAATTTTGAAAAAAATTGATAACAGTAGAATTTCAGAGTGGAAAAGCATGGGTGTTATTTATGAAGGAGTGAGAGAAACCAAAAGCAAGAATTCCCTTGAATTTATTTCAAACACCACAGGTTAGCAGATACCACTAGCCTCATGAAAACACTAAAATAACATTTTTGTAGTCATCTGGTTCAAACTTGCTTTCTAATATCCCAGTCAGCAACTTGCCTTTTTGAAGTGGGGCAGCCCTCTTGCTTTTGCTTAGTTTGCAACTAGACAGACATTTCCGTATTATATTTTGAGGATATGATGCATACTGCAATGCAGAAGGAAATTATTTTTTTGTTTTTCTTTGATACTTTAGTTCACTTTCTAATTTGAGTTATTGTGCATTGTTTATCCCTGCCTGGTTGTTATCTCGGCCAGTTGCCTATCAAAGCTGTGGAGATATGCCAGTAGAGTTCCTCTGCTGGCAACTCTAGTCTAATCTTAAAAAAAAAGAATTTTAAAATTGTAGTCCTTATTTCATCTAAGTGTTTCAAATGTGAGTTCTTATTTCTATTAAGTGTTGGTGGTGACTTTGAGCCCTGGGTTGAAAAAGACAGTGGGATAAAGTTCTAACACAATGTGAAAGAATATATTCACAAAAAGTTGATATCTGCCATGAAGGACACCAGGTATTCTCCATCCCCATTTTGGGATGCAGGGTGGAGCTGCACTACATTGGGAGCTGTATCCCATGCCCTATTTATTTATCACCAGTGCTTTTCTGTTTTGTTCCATGTTCTGGGGACTTTATCTCCATATTGTGCCCAGTTTCTGAGTAAATCTTAGTCACTTTCAGTTAACTGGCAGGGTCTTGAGCTATGACAAGCACCTTACATAAAAAAGGCCTTGTGCTAATTATTATGAGGGGCGAAAAGATGAAAAGCTAAGGTTCCTATACATATGCATAAATTGTTTCAGTTTTATTTTTTCTTTGGTTTATTTGTTGTGGTTACTTTTCTTTTTAAAATTTTATATTTCAATCACAGTTTATATTCAATATTATTTATATTAGTTTCAGTTGTAAAGCAGTGATTAGATAATCATATTATCTACAAAGTGATCCCACCAATTTCTCAAGTATCCACCTGGCACCATATATAGTTGTTATAGTATTCTTGACTACATTCCTTATACTTTACTTTAAATTCCCATGAATATTTTGTAACTACCTACTTGTATTTATTAATCCCTTCACCTTTTGACCTAGTCCCCCAACTCACTCTGGCAACCATCAGTCTAGTCTGTTTTTTGCAACTATGACAAAGTTTGCAAACAAACTTTGTTTGTTAATTTATGTTGCTCTTTAGGTTATTTTTCAATTTGCTTTCTTTGGTGGGTTTGTATGTGGTCAGTTAGCTTTAAAACAATTATTCAAAGTTGGTTGAGCAGAGAGGGAAAATAAGAATTAATATAAGCCTCAGCTTTTATCTTTATCAAATGTGAAACAATCTCTATATTTAAGACTGTATTTTTGTGATGAAATAAAATATTCTTACCCATTTAATACATATTAAATGAAATGCTCTAGAAGACCTGTATATTTAAATACTAGTAATGTTTGATCATTGAAATTTTGACACCCACTACATACAAATCATATCATTTAAGCTACTGAGGTAAGGGATATTTTTTTTTATATTCTATAATACAGAGAACAAGATGACTGGTTCAGATTTTCCAATTGTTTCAGCAATTTTTATTTTTTTATTTTTTTAAATCCATTTTATTGATTATGCTATTATAGTTCTCCCATTTTCCCCTTTGTTCCCCTCCACCCTGCACACCACCTCCCACTTGCATTCCCCACCTTTAGTTCATGTCCATGGGTCATATATATAAATTCTTTGGCTTCTACATTTCCTATACTATTCTTAACCTCCTCCTGTCTTTTTTCTATCTACCATTTGTGCTATTTATTCTCTGTACCTTTCCTCCCCTCCCCTTCCACTTCCCCACTGATAATCCTCCATGTGATCTCCATTTCTGTGATTCTGTTCCTGTTCTAGTTGTTTGCTTAGTTCATTTTTGGTTTTTTTTTTAGGTTCAGGTGTTAATAGCTGTGAATTTGTTGTCATTTTATTGTTCATAGTTTTGACCTTCTTTTTCTTAGATAAGTCCCTTTAACGTTTCATATATTAAGGGCTGGGTGATGATGAACTCCTTTAACTTGACCTTATCTGGCAAGTACTTTCTCTGCCCTTCCATTCTAAATGGAAGCTTTGCTGGATACTGTAATCTTGGATGTAGGTCCTTGCCTTTCATGACTTGGAATACTTCTTTCCAGCCCCTTCTTGCCTGCAAGGTTTCTTTTGAGAAATCAGCTGATAGTCTTATGGGAACTCCTTTGTAGATAACTGTCTCCTTTCCTCTTGCTGCTTTTAAGATTCTCTCCTTATTTTTAATCTTGGGTAATGTAATGATGATGTGGCTTGGTGTGTGCTTCCTTGGGTCCAACTTCTTTGGGACACTCTGAGCTTCCTGGACTTCCTGAAAGTCTATTTTCTTTGCCGGATTGGGGAAGTTCTCCTCCATTATTTGTTCAAATAAGTTTTCAATTTGTTGCTCTTCCTCTTCTCCTGGCACCCCTATGATTCGGATGTTGGAATGTTTAAAGATGTCCTGGAGGTTCCTAAGCCTCTCCTCATTTTTTTGAATTCTTGTTTCTTCATTCTGTTCTGGTTGAATGTTTATTTGTTCCTTCTGCTCCAAATGTTGATGTGAGTCCTGGTTTCCTTCCTGTCACTGTTGGTTCTTTGTAGATTTTTCTTTATTTCACATAATGCGACTTTCATTGCTGCCTGGGTCTTTTTTATGCTGTTAGAGTACCCAGTGAGTTCCTGGAGCATCCTGATAACCAGTGTCTTGAACTGTACATGTGATAGGTTGGCTATCTCTTTGTCACTTAGTTGTATTTTTTATGGAGCTTTGAACTGTTCTTTCATTTGGGCCTTTTTTTTTTTTGTCTCAGTGTGCCCATTCTGTGTAACAGGTGGAAGCCTTAGGTGTTCACCAGGGTGGAGCAAGCATGTCACAGCCTTCTGATGCTATATGCTGGGGATGGGCCCAAGAGGGAATAGTGCTTCTTGCTCCACTCTCTGCAAGTTTTCATTCACTTCCCCGGCTACCCACAAGCAAATTGGGACCTTTTTGTGCTAATTCCCAGGTAGGTGGGCTTGTTTGCATTCTAGGACCCTATCGTTCTCTCCAATGAACTCTCCTGTTAGGCTGGGAGTTTCTCCCACTGCTGCCTCAACCCCACAGGTGTTTTCAGTCAGAGGATTTGAGGCTTTATTTCCTGTGCCGGAACCCTGAGTTTCGAGGTCTATCTTGCTCCCCAGTTGTTCCTCCTGGTATATCTGCACACAAATGTGGGACTGCCCAGTTTGGCAGCCACCGCTTTGCCCACCCTGGTCCTCCAGCTGCCGCCTTGCCACAAGTCCTCTCTGCCCAGCTCCCCTTCTCTGCCCCTCCTACTGGTCTGGATGAATGTTTCTTCTTTAACTCCTTGGTTGTTAGACTTCCATACAGTTTGATTTTCTGTCAGTTACGATTGTTGTTTGTTTTTAAATTTGTTATTGTCCTTCTTTTGGTTGTGTGAGGAGGCACAGTGTGTCTATCTCACCTCCATCTTGGCTGGAAGTCCATGTTTCAGTAATTTTTTAGTTTTTTAGTAATGTATTTTGAACTGATTTTAAAATTCTGGATCCAATCATGGATTACACACCTCTTACACACTAAATAGTGCCCTATTTTTAAGACCTTTTTAGTCCAAAGCTTCTCCTTATCTATGTTTTCCCTTTAATGAAATTGCCATTTTTAAAGAGTTCAGACTAATTGTTTCGTAGAATGTCTCTGAATCTGTCTGATTATGTTCTCATGATTAGAATCAGGTTAAACATTTTTAGTAAGAATACTACACAGGTGCTGTGTACATTCCATCACTTTAGGAGACATAGTGTGCTAGTTTGTGTCAAGTTTGGTCAACTTGTTAAAATGATGTTTGCTGATATTTTTCACTTTAGGTATGTTTTTCCTTTAAAATGAATAAGTAACTTATGAAATGACATCTTGATACTATGTGAATATTATATTCCCCTTCTTCATACAGTTTTAGCATGCATTGGTGATCTTTGTTTGAGTCACATTGAATACTGTGAAATAGTGATTTCCTAATTAAAAAAAAAATTAAATTCACTGGGGCCCTGGCCAGGTAGAGCATCAGTTGGTTAGAGCATAATCCTGATAATGCCAAGGTTGAAGGTTTGATCCCTGGTCAGGGAACACACAAGAATCAACCAATGAATGCATAAATAAGTGGAACAACAAATCTCTCTCTTTCCTGCCTTCTTCTCCATTTCTAAAATTGAATTAAAAAATTAAATTCATTAGTGTTACATTGGTTAATGACATATAAATTTCAGTTATAGTTGTAATATGTCATCTGTATTCTGCATTGTGTGCTCACAACCCAAAGTCTAGTCTTCTGTCACTACATATTTGACCCCCTTTACCCTCTCCGTCCTCTCCATACTGCTTTCTCCTGTGATTACCACCATTCTGTTTTCTGTATCCATGAGTTTATTTTGTTTTATTTATTTGTTGCTTTTTGTTTTATGTCCCACATATGAATGATAGCTTACAGCTCTTGTCCTTTTCATCTGACTGATTTTACTTAGAATGATACTCTCAAGATCTATTCATGTTGCCACAAATGGCAGTATTTCATCTTTTTTGTGGCTTAGTGTTCTGTACCACATCTTCAAGTAATATCTTAATTTTATTATTCCTTCTACATTATCGGCTGACATTCTTTCATGAAGACAAGACCCTCCCTTCCAGTATTTCTAGGGACTCATGGATTTTAAAAATTCAGATTTTTTTCAATTAAAAAAATTCCACAGTTTTCCTAATTGTCCCAATTTGGCCCTTCATGCTTGCTGCTTTGTCCTTTTGACATATACTTATCATTCTCTGGCCCCTTCTTTTGTTTTCTGACATAGTATGTTCCAGGCTCACCTTGTACATTCTATGTCTCTAATCTGGAATCAGTCATTTCTCCAGGGAATATTAGTTCTTTTCCCAGATGATTAGTATTTTGAAACCAAGATCTTGGCACTAGTGTGTTCATTTCCCTGGGGTAATATTTCTTCTGGGCCCCTTCAGTGGACAGAGCTAGGGGTCTATGTATTTTTAGAATCATGAGGTCATGCTGACAACTCTACTTCAAATTCACACCTCAGCGTTCCTCCTTATCTTCCCCATTCCTTGTTTGTACATTTCTTCTCCCACAATGAGAACTCTGAATTCTAAAACCAACAATTATTTACTTACTTGCTTTATGCTGAAATCAATGAAAAATAGTTTTAAGAATCAACAATAAACCACCTAAGTAATGTCCCATGATAATTTTTACTCTTTTTATCCTGAGAAAGTATCTCATTAAAGGTATACAGAGAAATGGGTTCAAGAGTTATTTGAAAAAAAAATGCATGCTTGTGTTATTGTAATATAAAACTGGATTCATTTGTTTCTTCTTGAATTGAATTTTAGGTATTTTTGACCCATAATAATTTAATTTTTAATATTTTTTACCCATAATAATTTAATTTTATTTTCAAAGATATTAAATATTTACATGGCCTTAAAACTCCCAACCTATAAAAAAATGTTGTAGTCAAAGCCTCATGTACCTCTCATTTCTGTCACCAGTCCATTCCTTCTCTTTCTGACTCAACATAGGGAAACATTCATATGTATTTCTGGTTTATCCTTCTTAATTTTTTCCAAAATAAACAAGTATTATACAGGGTCCAGTAGAAGTAATGCTTGCCTGAGTGTGGTTGGTAGGGTAATAATATGCATGTAATAATTTATAGTTTTATTTTGAACATTTCACCTAAAATGTCATATGCTATGCTTGAGTGATATTGTTACATTACAGAATTATATGCTTATGATTTTGTAAAAAAAGATTTTGTAATTAAAAATGGGGCATTATTTGTGCCAGACCTATATATATGAGCTCTGTCCAGAAAAAGTCTAGCCATTGTTAATATAATGAGAATGGTTTGTGTGACATCCATGTAACCTGGCAGCCAAGGAGAGTGGACTGGAATGCATATGCACGAACAATGACGACTTCACTGTACTAGTCGGTGGGGGTAGACGCCATTGAGTGAGCATGTGTACTGTGTGGCCATCACATTCAAAATGACTGAGCAAGTAAAGCAATAATTCTGCATCAACTTTTGCATTAAACTTGAACATTCCTCCACAGAAACTATTCAGATGATTCAGAAGGCCACAGCTATGGGCAACTGGTGATTGGCAGCTTCATCATGACAATGTGCCTGCTCATGCATCATGTCTCATGCAGAGTTTTTTGGTGAAACATCAAATCACCCAGGTGACTCAGCCCCCCTGCAGCCCAGATTTGGCACCCTGAGACTTCTGGCTTTTCCCAAAACTAAAATCACCTTTGAAATGGAAGAGATTTCAGACCATTGATGAGATTCAGGAAAACATGATGGGGCAGCTGATGGTGAACGAGGAAACTGTGTGATGTTTCAAGGTGTGCATACTTTGAAGAGGGTTGAGGTGTCATTGTCCCATGCATAATGCTTCTGGGATCTGTATCTTCAATAAATGTCTCTATTTTTCATAGTACATGGCTGGATATCTTCTGGACAGAGCTTATATATATTTACATATAGGTACATACAGTAGCATTCTCTGTTACACCTTGCCTTTTTTTAAACTCTATATCCATTCTGAGAAATGATCCTCATTCTACTTAATAGCTCTACTGTAATATAGTATTCCATTTTGTAGATGTAGCAGGGTTTGTTCAGCCAGCCTAATATGGATAGACTTTGGTGGTTTCCCTTATTTTGCCATAACAAATAATGTCACAGTGAGTATGTTTTAGGATTTTTTTTGTATTTGTAACATTTTATCCTTTGGGATAATTTTATTTTTTGATTTGTTTTTATTTTTATTTGGGTTTTGAAACAAATTATTTGAAAGTTTATCTGAGGTGTTTATTCTATAGTTTTTTAAACTTTTAAAAAAATTTTTAATGTTTACACTATCACAGGTGTCCCATTTTTCCCCTTTGCCCCCCCCCCCCATCCAGCACTCACCCCTGACTCTTCCCTCAGGCCATCACCACACTGTTGTCTGTGTCTACGGGTTATGCATATATGTTCTTTGGCTAATTCTTTCACCTTCTTTCATCCATTTCCCACTTCCCCTTCCCCTCTGACCAATGTCATTCTGACCCATGTATCCATGCTTCTGTTTCTTTTTTGTTAGTGAGTTATTTCTGGGTCAAAAGGTATTTGATAGATATTGCCAAACTCTCCTCCATAGAGGCTATATAAATTTTTCATTCCTATCAGCTATGTTTGGGAGTGTCCATAATCTGGCCTACAGTATGTTATGAAGCTTTTGATATTTATGAATAATCTTTTCAAAAATCTATTCTAAGGTAAATCGGATGCATATTCAGGTTGAGAATCATTGGCCCACATTGTCAGCAATGCTAGGAGACTGCATAGTGGTGATGGTAGTGGTGAGTAACACAAAAATAATTTAAAAGGAAGAGATAGGAAACAAGTCATACTAACTTCATTGAAATTTTCTTTTCCCAGATTTGATGCTGTTGCGAGGTAAGGATTAAACATTGTGTGATACTTGAATAAAAACTATATTCCGTGTTCATCTTAGAAAGGGTTTTGCCTGTTTGAGCTCATATTATATACTTTACTGATATTACAATGTCCGATCTGGGTTGATGCCTGTTTCGGCACCAGCAGGAGCACTCTTAGAATAAATGGCATCCTAGACAACTCATTCAAGTCAATATGTATCCAAACATTAATGTCAAAATGAACTGACTATATTTTATATTTTTATAAATGAACAACCTATATTTTATAGGTTGTAGGTTCTAAGACCATTTTTAAAAAACATCTCCACAATCAATTTGCATCATACAATTGACAATATATCATAATTAAATTGGCATATTTTTCTCTCTTAACAGTTTTTAGTACTTTTAATGAAGGGTTTTATAAATAAAAAGGTAATTAATTAAAAAGAATCCAAGTGGAATTTTAGGTAAAATATATGCATGTGATTCTGGACACACTTATAATTAATCAGAGTAGAGAATAATGTGGTGTGGTCAATCTCCAATGTCTCTGCCCTAAACCCTGTGGCCCATGGTGACTATGGTCTTGGTCACTGTATCCTTGTCTCAATGGTCTATTCTTCACCACTCTTCTCTTGGCTCTCAAGTTAGTTGGTCTCTGCCAATTGATTGTGGGACCTCTTGGGCTGCCTACCTTTGCCTTAGTGACAAGTTATTAATAATAATACAGTAACACTGCCTTTACCCTTAAAAAGGTTCTCTGCTACAGCTACCATGCATTTCTTTCTCTCAGATACTGTGCTCTTCACCCATGTACAAGGCCAGCTGCACTGTCAGGTCAGCAACAGGTTTCCTGGATCCTAAAATAACCCCACACTTTCCTGCAATGTTACTAGCCCCTTGGTCATATTTCCCTAGTCAAGCTGATCAACTGCACCTATCTACTCTACTGCATGGTCCCCAGGCAGTGACCATCTGCCACAGCTGGCTTCACAGTGGACACTTGTTTCAGTGTCCAGTCTGCTCTGCCATCACTAATAGCTTATGGTGATAGAAAGTCTCCTTGCCTGCTGGGTCAAAAAATCCTTGGGCAAGCAAGTTATACTCATTTCATGATTTCTTAAAGGCAGATAGAGTTTCTTGACGAGTTTAGCTAGAAAGACTCTATCATAAGACAAATTATATTGCCTTTTAATTTGACTTTAAATTTTCTTTGTAATATTTCCAACAGAGATGACAGCCTTAGGCAATTAGAATAAAGCCCCTCAAAATTTGGAATTAAGCTTTTTTCACCAACAATTTTTTGTCTGACAGATTTTTTGAAGTGTGCTTTGTAATAGTCATTTTTGTTTTTGTCTTAGCTGTTGTTTTTGGAGGTAGTATTACAGCAGTAGCCCAAAGAATTTGAAACGAGCTCCTGGAAGAAATGGTTTAAAATGGTATCTAGAAAAACAGAATGCTACTTCCAGTTTTAAACATTAATTGAAAATTTTATTTGAATTTAAATTTGTCAAACCTACTCATAGCTCATGAAGAATTTTAATTCAATATCTAACTTGAATGCAAACTAATTGTTTTCTCAATGGACTTAGCCATATTTGATGAGATTAAATCTAATGTTTTGGGACTTTCTCACCTGGATAGGGAGATAAAAATGTTCTTTGGTATGTGGAATCCCTTAAATGACTGCTTTCTCTCTGATGGGAATGCAAAGGGGAATAAGACATTGTCCCTATTGTCATGAAGTTCAGTTTAGTGGATAAATCCAGGCATAAAAATATAATCATAGCTGATTGTGGGGCCAGAACTAAAAACAGAGCAACTTCCAGAAGAGTAAAAGTGGAAGAAGCTTTCCTAGAGTGGGTTCCAGGTGACAGTCTTAAACATGGGTAAAACTGGGAAGCTTATGGAGGACAGGCTGAGAAAACATTTCAGCTACAGGGCAGCAATGTAGGAAGGACACATATAGAAAAAAGAACGCTCGAAAGTAAACTGTAAGGCAGGAATAGAAGGAGAAAACCAGACAGATTGGTTGGAAACCAAGGAAGACACTGAAGACTTTATCTCTCTTCTTAAGAAGCCTGAACACAATTCTATGAAGTAAGAATCTTTACCAATGACAAACTCTGATCACTACAGAGATTACAGCTGTCACATTTTAATCTACTGTTGGACTCTAGCTTCCTGAATTTCAGTTAAAACTAATTGAATTGCTGAGTTGTTAAACTTCAGTTTGTATTGTTTGATTTCTTACAACAATATCTCATAAACTATTAAAGTATACCTTCACACTTGTGTGCAAGCAAGATACATACAAAACATACAAATAACCAAAAGAAAACCCAACTGTGGGCATAACAAGTATACCTTGGGTAGGTATGCACTCAGAGGAGGTAATGTGTACAAATGTGTGCAAATATAATGTTTATAATTTTTATAATAGATGATAAAAGGCATTCCCATAGAAATTATGTATGCTAAAGATGGCATCAGCAAGAAAACATGATTTGGAGTGTGTAAAAAATTTTGTAGGCACTTTTACTTCTAAGCAAACACCAGTAAGAGAAGGCATACAGGAATGACTGAACATCAATGTGGTTTCAGCTCAAGAAGTAGTTTGGAAAAGAGATTTTAAAAAAATTATCCTGGTCCCATATGGTTGGAATAATGAAGAAGCTGAAAAAAACCTAAGTTGTCTGTAATTGAGGAGACATGAAAAACTCTAAGAAGTCCCTGTTTTCAGGCAACAGAAAACCCAACTCTATCTTAAAAACTAAAGAAAATTTGTTGACTAATGTAATTGAAAAATACAGAGACAAGGCAGACTTTAGGCATAGTTTGACTCTGACATTCACGATATTATAAGAATTGTGGATGATTTTCTCCCTCTAGGCATCAGGCTCATTTTTAGTCTTGCTTCCTTTACGGTAAATGACCTACCAAGATCACATGCTTTCTCATTTATTTCTGGGAGAGGAAAAGAACTTCTTTTTGAGCAGTCATAGACCAAATATCCTGAACTTCATTTCTATCAGCCTACTGTCAGACATGTGCCTGCCCTTGAACCACTGGATATGACCATAGGATAGTCAGATGCTTATTGTCTTGGGATGGGTTCTGCACCCATCACTGAACCAATTACTAATAATAAGAAGATGCCATTACTTTAATTGGCTTAGATCAATCAGCACCTACTACTTATACTCTTGATCAGGTCACTCAGCCAAGAGGGTCCGTGGGAACTAGAATCCAGCCCACTATTTGCTTTCCAAGCTGTGCATCCTGGCCTTGGGCTATATTTCCTGGAAGAATAGTCTTTCTTAGTCTTTCATAGAATCACAGGCCTCTGCACTAATACGCCTGTGTCTTCCCATCCAAGGCAATTTATACTTTTTCCTATTCACATAGAAGTGCATATAGATTAGCAGTGGCCATTACCTGACGCTGACCTACATCAGTAGGTTTATCTGAATCCTCTGATCCTAGCTGTGGAGTTCAAGGATGAGTTTACTGTGGGCTGGCTATGTCCCTCTTTTCCACAGATGTCTCTCTGTCTCTGCCCTTTGTCTCTAGGTTCTGACTGCTTCTTCCTCTTGCCCCTTCAGGCCCAGGGTAGCATCAATCCTTCCCCCAACCCTGCTATTTCTAGCCTCCAGGTGCTTGTGGTTTCCTCACCTTGCCCTTACTTTCATAAACAGTACCTCTGCTAATCACTCCTCAGAGGACTCAGTACAAGTGTGCCATCCATTTCCTGCCAGGACCTTGTATGATGTACTTCACCATGGGTGAGTCCTGAATGCTGGAATGGAGCCACAGTGACCTCAATGACCCATAGTCATCTTGGTCATCCTCTGGTTCCTTGGAAGACTGAGTTCAGTTGGTCCGGGTACAAATCCAGACACAAATCCAGGCACAATAGTAAAAATTTCATTTTGTAAAGATCTTTACTTAAACTACCAAAGGTATGGATATTTGAAGAAAAACATAATGCTACATCAAGATATTTTACTCTAAAGTTGGAGATATACAAGTATGTATATTTTAAATTTTGCAGATTAGAATGCTGAAATGTTCCACATTATTTCTTGTGGGAGGCCATAAATAATATTTTTGAGGCCAAAATAAGAAAGAAGGAAATAATAGAGCTCAGAAATCTCAGGAGCACTCAGCCAACACTCTGCCTTTATCTTAGAGCACTTTTGTAGGTGGCTCCTTTAATCAGGATTTGATACACCTAAATGAGAGTTTTTAGTTGAAACAGATGCCACGACTAAGAAAAGGAACACAATGTGAATGTTTTGAAGTTTGCTCTGTGATGCACAACTTTTATAAGCCAAAATTTTAACCTGGTGAGCAATCAGTTTAGTGCTGCCCTTAGCAGAGAACCATAAATTAAAGATAAGCAATGGTTCAGACTTTCCAAGGCCTTGCCTTAGAAGTAACTCTGGAATCCGAACCAAATCTGCATTTGGTTAAGCAGTTTGGCCCGGTTTTCTATTTTGAGGCATTAAACTATAATTATAAGTCATTCTTATTTCACTCCAAATAAATGTTCCTAAAGTAGATGTAACTAGAAAAGGCTCTTCTTTCTCTTCAAAGAAAAAAACAGCAAATAAATGAGACAAAATAGAAGAAAAACACCCCAAAACTTAGAGAAGCTGGGAAAGTATGTATATGCTTTTACAGTTTGGTCAATATACAAAATTGATGGTGCTAGTATATTAGGAGGATTCAAATACTTAAAAGGTATTCTGAAGATACCTCTTCATCAGAGAAAAAAAATTAAATTCTTTTTAAAAAACAAATAATTAAGGGTGATGATAATTTAACTTCTTACAAGTTTTTCTTGATTAAAATGTCCTTTTGTTATTTTGCTCTAACATTTGTTCTTAATCATTCAAAAAAATTGGTATTTTCTTAGTTGGAAGTATAAGCTAATATGAAGGTTGGGGAGATAAAGGGCAGAAATTTTTTTAAAGAGAGAATAATTTTATTATTGAAAGCTTTATTATTTTTTCATTGTTGTTCAAGTACAGTTGCTTCCAATTTCTCACTACTACTCCCTCCTACCCCAGCTATCCCCACCTCCAACCCTCGATCCTATCCCCCTTTGGCTTTGCCCATGTGTCCTTTTAAAGTAAGTAAGTAAAAAAAAGTCTGCAAGTCAAAATGAAAGGAAGAAATGGAAGAAAAAAATATGTAGGCCTGGTGCAGAGAATGAATAGTCTGCCTTCTCACATTAAGAGGCCAAAAACAAATCCTACTATCAAGACTACAGATCCCCAAGAGAAAAAGTTTTCTGTGCTGAATTATGTGAACATACCTGAAATCAGGATGATGGATTAGGACATTTCTCTAATCCCTTCAACTCTCATGATTTACTTATTCAGTGCTATTTCTTATGTAACTGTCAAGAACAACTGTGCTAATTTCTATGTAGGATAAATGTGTAATAGTGTGTAGAATAATGTGTAATTTTTGCTTTAAGGGAGATTACAATGTACTGCTTACATAAGTGAAGAAATTAGCCTCATTTTCTATTATCTACCTAATGTTCCTATAAAGTCAAGCTCTCCTCTCCCTACTCCTACATTACTCCTCTGTGTAGCAAGAAAAAAGATAAGTATTGAGAGCTAATGGTTTCACTGCCTACTCCAGTTTAAGCAGTCTGTTTTGATTTCAGATCTCGTTTTGACGTAAATGTTCCCATTAATTCTGAATTCAAGTTCTTATCATGGTGGCTTCTCCCTTTCCATTGTTTCTTCCCAAGATAGTGTTTGTTTGCCCTTATGATTCCATTGTCATTGAGAGGAGGTCACTTGGTTTCATGTGGTCTTTTGCTGGCTTCTCTTGTGGAGTAGCTTGTCCAATTTTGGGTCCATCCAGCTAAGGTGTGCTTTGTGGGGTCTGAGCATGAGCTTGAAATCCGCTGAAGTCAGTAGCAAGAGAATTCATGATCTACTCAAGACTGGACACATATCCTTTTCAGTCTACATTTTGGTTTAATGGAAATCCTAGAAACTAGCCTGATGCCTGACTAGAGTGGTACTGGATAAATTCTCATATTTTTGTATTATCAATCATAATTTTCTGGTAGTATTTTCAATAAGAAGTCATATATTTTTTAAAAGCCTTCATATTGCATTGCAGATACTCAGTACAGGTTGGTTTCTACTCTCTCACTCTTTATAATAATTAACTGAACATTTAACTATTTTCTATTTCTTTCTTTTTTATTATTTGGCAATTTATTAAGTGTATCAGTTGTACACATTAAACTTACATAATGTTTTACAATTAATTAATCTTTTATTTTAAAATTACAGTTGATATTCAGTATTATTTTATATTTGTTTTAAGTGCACAACATAGTGGTTAGACAATTATATAATTTACAAAGTGATCCCCCTGATACTTCTAATACCCACATGGCACCATTCAACCCATTTACTGCTTAAATGTTAAAAAAACAACAACAACAAAGTGTTTTCTCTCCTTAAACCTGCCAAGTCATTACATACCAGGTTTCCTATCACATATGTAAAATGCACATTGCTTTAGTGGTAGTGTCAGTACCAGCAGAAAGGTAGTAAAAAATCCTCTAAGAATTAATAAAATCCAACAGTAATTTAAACTTCCAGTTTGTTAAAACATAACTTGCTTGATTAGTTTTAGCATTGTATTTAATATGTGTTTGTGTTTTAATTTTGTATTTATTATTTACATATCAACATAGAATGTTACAAAAAATTTTTACACATGATTGCTTCAGATAAAGCCAATTGTTTTCTCCCAGTTCCCTTATTGCCTATAATTATATAATTATGTAAAATATTTATAAATATGTATTTTCAAAAACATTCAGTAATAAAATATATATACTTTCAAGCTTTTTTTTTTCTCTTAATACCCAACATCATACTCAATGGACAAAAACTTAGAGCTTTCCCACTAAGATCAGGAACAAGACAAGGACGCCTGCTCTCACCACTCCTATTCAACATAGTATTGGAAGTCCTAGCCATAGCAATCAGACAAGAAAAAGAAATAAAAGGCATCCAAATTGGAAAGGAGGAAACAAAACTGTCATTGTTTGCAGATGACATGATAGTGTACATAGAAAATCCTATAGACTGCACCAAAAAACTACTTGACCTAATAAATGAATTTGGCAAAACAGCCGGATACAAAGTCAATACCCAGAAATCAATGGCATTTTTGTACACCAACAATGAAACATAAGAAACAGAAATCTGGAAAAAAATCCCATTTCCTATAGCAACAAGAACAGTAAAGTACCCAGGAATAAACCTAACCAAGGAGGTAAAAGACCTGTACTCAGAAAACTACACAACAGTGAAGAAAGAAATTAAGGAAGACACAAACAAATGGAAACATGCACCACGCTCATGGATTGGAAGAATTAAATAATCAACATGGCCATATTACCCAAAGCGATTTATAGATTCAATGCAATCCCTATTAAAGTACCCATGACATATTTCACATATATAGAACACACAGTTCAGAAATTTATATGGAACCATAAATGACCCCAAATAACTGCAGCAATTCTGAGAAAGAGGAACAAAGCAGGAGGGATCACAATACCTGATACCGAACTGTATGACAAGGCCACTGTAATCAAAACAGTCTGGTATTGGCATAAAAACAGTCACATAGACCAATGGTAAATCTTATTTTTCTTATGGCTAATTATTATGGATATGATATTTTATCAATTAGATATTCCCCCATGAGACATTTAGGTTACTTCTTAGTTTTTTTTTTATGATTATACACAAAAGTACAATGGCCATTTTAATGAATGGGATAGAGATTATTTTCCTCTTGACTAATTTCTTAGCATTTTGGTTGCCAAGAAGAGCTCATTGAATTACAGAGAATAAAAACCAGATAGTTATGATCTGTATCCCTGGGCTGTCCTCCAAAAGGATAGTGTCTATAATAAGGCCTGTAGGATCCTGCTTTCCCATGGTGTCCTCGGTTAGCAATAGTTCAAGTTGCATGGAAAATTCTTTCTTCTGGCATGACTGGGCGTTCTTTTATCAGGAGTCTTCCATTTCAATTCTAAGTCAAATTTAAAATGTGTTTCTTCTGCAGCTAGTATAATTCTCTCCCTCACCCCTTTCACTTTAAGCATTTCTTCTTTTCTTTTTCATATTGTTGTTCAATCACAGTCCCCATTCCTCCCCCCTCCCCCACTACTCTCTCCTCTCTACACACCTCCACCTCCCACATTCAATCCTCCTCCTCCCTGTTGTCTCTGTCCATGGGTCCTTTATACATGTTCCTTGATGACCCTTCTCCTTCTTTCATCTGTTATCCTCCCCTCCCTCCTCTGGTTACTGTCAGTTTGTTCTTTATTTCCATGTCTCTGGTTCTATTTTGTTCATTTGTTTATTTTACTGATTAGGTTCCACTTATCGGTGAGATCATATGGTATTTGTCTTTTACCACCTGGTTTATTTCACTTAGCATAATGCTTTCCAGTTCCATCCATGCTGCTGAGAAGGGTAGGAGTTCCTTCTTTCTTTTTGCTGCATAGTATTACATTGTGTAAATGTACCACAGTTTTTTGAAGCATTTCTTAATTTCAAACATAGGAAAGAAAAATTAAAGTACCTTTCACTTAAAACAAGGTTTTTTAAATGTGAAATATATCTAGAAATAATAAGTAAAACTATTGAGCAATTATTTAATTGTTCTAAGCTCTTTATTGTATAAACTCATTGAAAATTCACAAGAACTGTACATTATTCCCACTCTGTGGGTCAGATTATGGAGACAAAACAGTTAAATAATTTGTCCTCTGTCATATACCTAGGAAGTGATGGAGCAGAGATTCCAACTCGGAAAGTCTGATTTCAGAGTGAACACACTGAATCACTATGCTGTTCTGGAACTGACAGCATAAACTAATTGTACTAGAGAATACTGTATTAGGAAAAATAAGGATGCAAATTATACATGGATGGTACTAATTCTGTATCTATATAAAAGCTTTTAACTCTTTTATTTATGCTTATGTGTTAGAAGTATAACTCTAGAAAGCAACGATGATATCTGCATTCAAAATAATACCCTGGAATATGATAATCAGTTTTGTTTCTAAATATAAACAAATAAATACATAATTGAATTAAAAACTTAAAATGAAAGATATTTTTCCAAGAAAGTTTGGGCCAAAAAAGTGGGTGCGCATTATATATAGCAAAATGCAGTATTTCTGCAGAACACTTGTCTTTTTTCCTAGGAATTAGATGTAGATTGAAAATTGGCCAGAAAAAATATAGTTCTCTTCTAATAAAGCTTTCCTTTCATCATCCTTCATCCTCCCCTAATACAAATATGTAAGAACAGAATGAGGAGGGATATAATATAGCAGATAAAAAATTAATACTTCTTACCTCAATAAACTTTTTACTCAATGAAAATTACCAGATAAAATATGAAACAATTTTTCTACCAACAATTTGTTAGCCAAACTGTAATCATATTCTTCACTGGAGCCTGAAATCAACATGTGATGTATAAAACAATAATTTTTTTAAAGATTACATTTATTTTTAGACAGAGGGAAAGGGAGAGAGAAAGAAAAGGAGAGAAACATCAATGTGTGGTTGCCTCTCATGTGCTCCCAACTAGGGTCCTGACCTGAAACCCAGGCATATGCCCTGACTGGAAATTGAACCAGTGACCCTTTGCTTTGCAGGCTGGCACTCAATCCACTGAGCCACACCAGCCAGGGCTGCAACAATAACTTTTTATGTTGCATTCTTTTCCTGAAGTCTACAAAGAAGATTGCCATACTAGATCCAAGAAGTTTATAAATTATTTATTTTTTGAAATTCCAGTTTGTTTTGTTCATTAATTACATGTTCTCTTTGAGGTAATTACTTGGAATATTATTGATCTAAAAGAGTTAAGCACTTTTGTAGATTAATATTTAATTCTGTTTTAACTGTTAGATCTGACCAATTTTCCTTTGTGTTTATAAGTTAATCATTCCCATTCTACAAAGGTAGGAACAAAACATGACATAAAAACTAGCTTAAAGAGGAAAATCATCCATAATAAAAATTATACTTTGCATTTTTAATTTTAAAATGCATTTTCTTATTTATGTTACTTTCAGCTCAAAACTAGAAGGTACCTTTAGAGAGACATTAGTCTGTCTCACTTATTTTACAGATGAATAAACGGAGGCAAAAAGAAGTCAGCGTCATGAACCTTAAACAAATCCATCTTTTCTGTGCTTTTTCACTAGCTCAGTGCAGTTAGAAAGACTGATGTCTAATCCACACTTGCTAGCATTGACAACATGAGATATAGAAAAACATGTTTTAGGAAACCTTTAGGTCTAACACAGATATTCTCTTATGTAGTTGTCTTGGGATGCCTTAATCTGCAATTTGGCAGCTGTAGCCAATCTGCTAAAGAATCGTATCTCTGTCATCTCGTTTTCTCATCCACCTGGTAAAATGATAGCCTACACCTATGAATCTACTCATTTAGTCTGCTAGTATCTAATTAGAGAAGAAATGCACTGTTCTTTCTCTCACATCAGAGGTGACCTGACCAGCTCATGGCTCCTTCAACCAGGTGAGTTCTCAATTGTGCTTAGCTGGCCTTTCATGACTTGAGTCAGCACACATACTTGTAAGAGTTGACTTTGATTGAGGGTCTTTCAGGGTCAAGGTGATTTGAGAAAATAGATTAGTGGAGGAAAATGATTCTGGGATTTTAGCTGCTGATGGAGCTGTTGTCAAGCTATCACTAATCAGACACATAAAGTTTTCTGTATTGTTTTGTTTTACATTTTGTTTTCTTTCCAGTCCAATTCATCTAAACTTTTGTAGACCCATCCTCAATACTCCTTCCTGAAGGTTCTATTGTAATATTCTGGCAAGGTTATACTTTGTGTTTAACATTTTTTGTTCTTCAATTGGACCCATAAAACTTATAACCAAGTATTACTTTTACCATGACTCCATTATATTTGTTACAGTTTGGCACCTTGGTTAACTTAAGACTTTGGTCTAGACAGTTGGGGTAAGGGTAAGAGTGAGATAGGCATTCTAGCTGAAAGGTTTTGAAAAAGAAAAGGCAACTTGCTTTCCAAAATGACACATATATACTTGATGTAGGTATTGACTAGAATAGATGTCTTATTAAATTTATTCTAGGTCTTTAACTCTTTTTCCAAATATAGCTGAATGAATACTCACATCTGTGTTTTCTGGCACTAATTTATTTGTATTTGTATATATTTTTTCTTGTCCAATGGATTAAAAAAAAACAGGTCTTTAAATTCTGCCCTATGTATTTTCACATAAGACACGTTTTTAAGTTGTATCTCATTGTTCAACTCGTGCTTTCCTTCATTGTGAGCCAGTGAAGGATTTCTGCTTCCTTGCATCTATGGATTCTGTTCTGTGTCTAAAATGATCACAGTCGATCATTCAGAATTTTATTTGCATGTGATTTGATTAATGATGCCAACACGACTTTACATGTCTAAACAGTAGAGCTATTTTCTTTTGTTGTTTTATTCCTATAGAGGCCACATTTTAATTTTGAAAACATTCAATGGTATCATATCTTCTATTTAAATAGAATAATGCTCTTCAAATATGGCAATGATGACCATAGAAGGAAAATATCCTTATTAGATAGAGATTCATATTGAAGTATTTACAAGAGAAAAAAAAAGAAAAGATTTGATAACTGATTTGCATTTAAATACTCAACTAAAAAGAGCTAAGGGGGAGATAAAACAGGATTGGCAAAGTGATGATATTTGTTTAAGACTGGTGATGAGAGAATGGGTTTGTTTCATTCTCTTATGGATTATTTTGATATGTGAATTTTCCAAATTAAAAGAACTACGTTTACCATTTTGAGGCACATTCTACTTCTGCTTCTTGCTTTCACCGTGAATTGAGAAAAATTGGTCATCTTATCTGTCTCATGCCTTCAAAACTTTCTAAAATACTCCTCTGGATTAGAAGAGTAGAAAACACACTGTGAAATTAGTCAGGCTCTAATTTGAATCCTCCTCCCACCACTCATGACTGCTGCATAATGACAGACAATTTACTTAACCCCTCTTGTCTCAAATTTCTTTTAAAGATTTTACTTATTTATTTTTAGAGAGAGGGGAAGGAAGGGAGAAAGAGAGGAAGAGAAACATTGATCAGTTGCCTCTAGCATGTGCCCCAGCTGGGGACTTGCCTGCAATCCAAAAAAATGTGCCCTGACTAGAATCGAACTGGTGACCCTTTACTTTGAGGGATGATACTCAACCAACTGAGCCACACCGGCTAGGGCTCTCATCTCAAATTTTTCATCTGTAAGGTGGGAATCATAATTTCATTGCCTGGCTGTAGAGATGACATTAGTACCCAGCAATATGTGCTATAAATTCTTAATATTTAAAATATAATTTTTAATAAAAGATTGTGAATGAATGTTCTCAATAGCAGTACTAGTAATTGTTGTGGCAGTTAATATTATCTTGGAGTTATGTGAACCTAATATCTAATATCAAGGGCATATTTTGTTCAAGGTAATTAATAACAGCAATCTGTTCTCAGATGTATTTTATTTTCCTTCACAAATTTTCTGCTCAGCAATGCAGTGAATTGCCTCAGCAATCTAGTGGAGATTTTGGTGGGGAAATATGCAGCCATCATGAACACCTGTTCAAGGGCTACCTCCTCTCTAAAGCCTCTCTTGACTCCTCCAGGAAGCATTAGAACTTCCTCTTTGTGTTCTCTCAGTACTTTATATTGAAAGCACTTGCCCAATATTATTGTATTTATTTAGGGGGTCTGACTCCTATCCTAGAGTTTAACACCTTGTCTGTTTTTTCACGACTCTCATTCCTCTTCCCCCTTGCTCCCAGCATTATTGCTGGCTCATATTAGTGGCTTAAAATATATATGAGAATTTCCTGCCTGAATGAATGGCCTTTCTTATTTATTGAGTTTCTTTCCTTTCCTTCCTTCCTTTTCCCTTTCCTTCCTTCCTTTTACCTTTCCTTCCCTCCCTTCCCCTTCCTTCCTGCCTTCCTTCCTCCCTCCCTCCCTGCCTCTCTCCCTTCTTTCCTTCCTGCCTTCCTCCCTTCCTTCCTTCCTTCTGACAGCTCTGTTAGGCCTAAATTGAGATTAAAGTCCACAGCTATTTCTTATGTACCAATTATCTCACTCTATATTCATATTTTATGGTCTATGGATAGTTCTTTTTGCATTTCTAGGAAAGCAGTATTGCTGTTACTCCATTTTTGTAAATATGAAGTGGTGAACTTGAATAACTGAAAGCCATACTCTTTATCCAATTTTCTCCTACTTGTGCTAAAAGACAACATTTAGGTCAGAATATGTGTCCAACACAGGGGGCAAACACAAGGCCCATGGGCTGAATCCAGCCCTCCACCTTGTTTTATCTGGCCCGGCATCTTGTTTCTACCTGGCAGCAGTGCCAAGCTCCTTGCCCCTAGTTAAGGAGTAGTTATATTTATACAGTCCTAAAATGACATTCGGCCCTTTGAAGGCAAACTGCAAGGCTGATGTGATCCCCGGTGAAAATGAATTTGACATCCCTAGAACAGGTCAAAATGTTAATACCATAAGTAGGAATCAATTTACCGATTTATATTGGTAGAATAAGTTTTGTGAAAAATTGAATGTAGTCAGACATGAAGAAAAGGAATTTTAATCAAAATAAGACAGTCAAAGCCTCCTACTGTCCTTCCCAATAATTTGGTCCATTGCTCTAGCTGTAGGTGGTTTTTTTTTTTTTTTTTTAAAGAAACATTCAGTTTCCCGTTATTATAAATAGCCACCTTTCTGGCCAGGCTCTTAATAAATTACAGAGTTAGACACATCAAGGTAGACACCTTTAGCCCTTGCTAAATGGAGGTGAAAACAACAGAAGCCCAAGTAAAGTGGAGGTTTTCTGGATAGTAACCTAGTAACACCAATAAAGCAATTGTACTCTAGTTACCTTTTGTTTTCTTTGTCAAACCTTCTGTGATGTTATATATCTTATTAATCATTTTCTACTTGCTGAAGGAGTGTACCTGTATCTACAACATTACATAGATTCTAAGAAGGAAATTGGATGTGCGTGGTTGCCTCCTTTTGAAAAATCATGGGTAGATGTTAATGGAATAGGGGACAATAAATAAAATTCATTCTGCTGCTTATTAGAAGTGAATGACCCACAGAGCTTGCCTATTTAAAAAGGCCGTTTCTTCCTGTATTTCCTGTATTTGCTCAGTGGAAGTTCAGTTATATTCTATTACAAGAAACTGGTTTTAACAATATTAAATGCCAGATAGTCAGATGGAAATAAAATCATTTTCAAGTTTCCCAAATTATATAAAATGACTTTGTGGGAAAGGTATCTAACTGTTTCCGACTGAGAGGAGGATTGCTTGAAGAAGAGCAAATGTAAATTAGTGAAGTACTTTCTCCTCTTCATTCATTCCTCCAACCATATTTTGCTATATTTTTAAAGCACCTACTATGTGACCGAAATTGTGCTGTCCTGTAGGAATTTAGAAGGAGTAAAAAAAGATGTGATTTATGTCTCATGAAGACAAGATTTAGAAGGAAAGACAGCAAACAAAAAAGCAGAGACTAAAATTACAAATATGGTAGATAGAAAAGGAAAAGTCCAAAGAACCATGAGGGTGGGGTGAAATGGTGGAATTAGGCAAGGCTTCCCAGAAGTAACAGTTGAACTAAAGGATAAATTAATAGATTGCAGATTGAAGGATTAAGGGAAGGAGAGCTCTAGTGAAGGGAAGGACTCACACAGAGGAACACAGGAGGGAACAGTACTTTTGAATTATTTTATATATATAAATATATATATTATTTATATAAAATAGCATATAATTTATATATAATATAAGTTAATATATATTAAATAAATATATATATATATAAAATAAATATATAAGTATTTAGAAGTTGCTGGAGTCTCTACTTTACTTTACTGGAAAGGAAGGGGATGGTAGGAAAAGAGTTGGAGAGGCTGATGGAACTCTGACTCTTTTAGACCTTCCTGGTAATTGTAGAAGAGTATAATGTGGGAAACTCTTTCCTAGAAATAGGAAATTTGTACAAATCTACTCAATGTAAATATCTATTTGATGTGCAGAGTTCTATATATTGATGTACATAGAAAAAGTGATAGCATTGATCTAACCTGTATCCCGCTCACTGTCCATCTGGATAATTCCGGAGTCCTAAGAAAGTTCCTATGTATAGCAAGAATTTGGGCTGACTACAAAAGGGACTTCATTCTGCATACTTTGTAAAAATGATTGTGCAGGCATGTTCACACTAGTTCAATCAGTCAACAGCAATTCATTAAGGTTTGTATATGTGTCAGATACTAAATGAAAGAGAACCTGGAGTTTAGAAGAAATGAAACTAAAGGGGAAACAGAAAGAAACTGATTCTGAGACTGAGAGTCTATAATCTATCAGTCACTTCATATATACTAGTTTACTTAGTATATTCAGAAGTTCCTTGCAACGGGTGTTATTAGGTGCATTTTAGAGATGAGAAAACTGACATTTATCAAGGTTAAAAGAATTGTCCATGCAGCCAGGATTCGGACCCAGTTCTGACTGACTCCAAACCCATTTCCCTTTCTATTGTTACACTGTGGTCCCTGCCCTTGAATCTTCTCCCTTTTTCTTAATTAGTCATATCACTGAGCACTAGGATCACTGTACCCCTTGACAACAGTCTCAGGACAACAATTTAACTTCATCAGGGTCCGGGACAAATGGAGAAGTGGGAAAAGTCACAAGGGTCTTTCTTTGGAGTACAAAAAACAGCACAGAAAGGGAGCAGGGTGGAACAGAGGTAAGAGAGAGGGGGAAGGTTGGACTTGTACCAAACTTTTTCTGAGCCAGGTAGATAACGCCTTCTAAATTAAATATACTGAACAACTGCACAGATAAATAGTGCATAGGCTTATTTCACATTATGCATACTACATTGCATTTCCCCTACATATCCCAGACCTATCACTGTAGGATCCTATTAAATAACTTAAGGTCCCAAAGAGGTGAGGGTAAGAAGAAAGGGTAAGTAAGGTCCATCAAAACTTAGTGAATGTAAGAAAGATATCACTTCAATCAAAAAATGTTGATAAGCAAAGATCAGAGGAAGGTGGAACAAGGAGAGAACAAAAGTCCCCTTCCCTCACTCTTCTCTCCTTTAGATGCCTGCAGTACAAGAGTATGGTATAGGATTGAGATAAAGATGTTTTAAATCCTGGAGGACTATAGTTCCTAGCAGTGCATGAAGTTGGGGATAGAAAATAGGTAGAGGTGGGGGAGGGAGGTGGGACTGGCTGGGATGGGGTGGAGGGATGGGGAGAAAATGCAGACAATTGTAACTGAATAAAAATAAATAAATAAATAAATAAATAAATAAATAAATAAAAAGAAAATAGGAGAGGTTTGGTCTCTTTGGCCTACAAAAAAAGAAAAAAAATGGAGGGCTTATGCAGAGGGTGTCACAACCACATGGATGCCTCTGGGAACAGTTGGTAAACATCTACATATTTAGAAATATATTTGTTTGATTTTTATAAATTAGTCTTTGGCAGAATACATTTTAATTTCTTTCTTCTTCTGTATAATAGTTGCATGGGGAGACCCATATACCTGCATGATATCCTCAGTTCATAAAACTCTTCCTTCTACTTATGATAAAGTGAAGTAGCCACATGACGCATGTTGTTTATCTAGTTTCCACAAAAGTACTCATGATAGGTGGTGAAGCCTACAGAACCTGGTAAACAGACATAACGGGCCTTGCTCTGTAGTCTCTCCTTTACTTCCTGACGGTGCCACAGGTGGCTCCTGGACTCTAACCACAGAAGTTACATCTCTTAGTTACATTTGGGAATTTCTATTGTCTCTTTAGCCAAAACTCGAGATTTTTGTTTTCAGGGTTGCATTTAAGTGTTCATTGTCATTTTCATTCCTTGAGACTGAGTCATCTATATGAATTCTCCACCCTGCTTGAAGAAAAATGTTTGGGGCTGCTTTCCTCTACGATGTGTGATGTCAGAGAGAACTAAATTTAACCAGGCATAGTTACCAATTTTGGCTACAACTGTTGGCTAAACACTCAGGAATCAGATGGCCAAAATTGTTTCAGTGTGCCAATATTGCCTCTGAGGACAAGAAGCCTTACCTAGCATTTAAAATTTTCCCTGAAACAGAAAAGAGCTATTTGTTCATGCAGGTAAGAAAGTCCATGTGCTGCTACATGTCCCAAAACAGTGAATTTTCAAATGTAGTTACAAATGTAGTTTCTATGGGGAAGCTATACAAGAAAAATTGTACTTGAAAAACTGTGCCTTTAGACCCCTGTATAGTTTTAAGTTTTATGGCAATAAAATATAACATAAAAAGATTTTCAGAGTAGCTTAAACATCACTAGAGCTGAGTATCACTTATTCATCCTTTTTCCTATGTAATTTTTATTGTGGTCTTATTCAAGGCATAGAGATTATCATCTAAGAAATCCATGAAACATCAGTGGCCTGCAGCCAGAAATGTGCTATTAAACATGGTTCCTTGTCTTATAGTACAAATTCAATGATTTTAAAAGTGAAAAAATAAATTAATATACCTGGTAAAAAACAGTTGGTGATTTTCATATTCAGTGATGAAGGTGAAGGTGATTTAACACTTTATCAGTTCATCTCTTCCAAAAAACAGAAGCTGAAATGAATGAAAACCCTTTATCCAAAAAGATGTTCACTGAATTATTATTTATCATACAAAAAATTAAAATTGTCTAAATGTTATTAATAATGAACTTTTTAATAAATTATGGTACATTTACATGATGGAATGTTAAATAGCAGTTTAAAATGATGTTCCCATTGAATCTGTAATCACATAAGGGAAATGCTATATTACAGTGTTCTATGAACAAAAAAAGTTAATTATTAAATACATGCAAAGTAAGATTTCATCTCTGTACATAAATCTATATGTTAAAAAATTACTGAACATAAATTTAAAAAATTGTACTTGTATATTTTCCCATTTATTCAACTATTTAGTATTTCCTATAATATAGCTCTAAGATAAAGAAGTCTTTATATTAAGTACAGGATACCTTTTAAAGATATTAAAATATAAAATTTCTAAGCCTTCTGCTCTTCCAATGTCACCAGCCATTCACCAAGTTTTAAAGTAAAAGTGCTATATTAAAACATAAAAATTCCATTAAATATAACCAATTTTCCACCAGGCAGCAATTCCAATTTTTATGCATAAATACTCTTAGTATTTTCATTTGCAGTGTCCTGTATTTGTTAACATTTCTGAAACATCCCTCTCCAGGCAATTGGCAAGTCTAAAGGTTTTCTTTGGTTTGCAATCAAGAGATAGAGATTAAATAAACCTTTAGCCCGCCAGCTTAACAAACTCTGTCTTTAGGAAGAATGTCTGTTGTAGAGCTCAAATGAGTCTTCCTCAAGCAGCAAATTTCTCCCTGTGCTGAGTGGATTTTAATATTTCCTGGGCTGTGCTCTGGGTGGCTGGCTTCTACCCACTCTGGGTCAGAAGGAACAGGATCTCAATCAAATCTACATCAACTCTCCCTGGGAAATGATTTTATGGCTTCCAAAGGTCATATGAATTAAGGAGCTAGCCAAAGCTTTTATGTGGAAAATGGTGATATAATTTAAAAGGTCGTATATTTTTCTAACTAGTTGCCTCACATTAAATGTACTTTTATAAGCTCTATTATGAAGGTCTTGTGACCCAGCTGCATTAGAATCAGGCCTGAGAGGTAAAGAAGCAGGACACTTCCAAGCTGCCATTGTGTCTCTGGGTGGCTTTAAGGAAATTTAAAAACAAACATCTCAATTTCCCTTTTCTAAAAAAATGGGCCATTATTACACTGTAACTGATTACCTATTAATTATTGTCAAAAGCCTAGAAAACAATGTGTTATATGAATGCTTTCTAATGGCTATCATTTTAACCATATATTTAAGTTAAATGATCTTCTGTAATACTATATATACATAGAGTATTAGTATATATATAAACATATATATACTACTATAGTATATATATAATATACTGTATATAGTATAGTATAGTAATATACTACTACTATAGTATTGTAATATACTACTACTATAGTATAGTATAGTAACAGTAATATAATATTAGTATATATATACTACTATATATATATTAGTGTGTATATATAGTTTGTTTTGTTAGAGCAATTGCTTTGCCTCAAAAATCTCTTATAGCATTTAGTGTCCAAGAAGAATGACAGTACTTTTGTTTTTAATTTGGGGTTTTAATCTAATTTTTATTCCTAAATTAGGACACGAGCTGTTTTCACATTGAGAAAAGCATGGTGTGTATTTTTAGTCTCTGAGTGAAATGCAAACAGAAAACAAAACATTTAAAATGCACTGAACTTTCCTACTCAAATAGGGGAATTTAGAATACATATTGTACCAGAGTTAATGTGTGGTATCCAAGGTTTTTATCATTCAGCTTACAATATTCCTGTACAACATTAGCTTGGCAAATAATGGGAGAAGCTGGTTAATATTTAGCTAGCAAAACAGCCTTTCACTATAGACCTGTACTCAAAAAGAAAAAAAAGGGATATTTATGAAAGGAGGGAATATTGAGGGAGAAAAAGTTTTGCAAAATACTATATTGAATCATTTTCCTACAACGTCTTGGTTACTTGTAAATCTTGACCCTCAATTTTTATATTCTTCAAAATAATTTTGAACATGACTTACCCTCTAATTCCAAAACATTTTAATCACACTCAGAAGACAGTCTGTACCCATTAACAATCATTCCATATTCCCTCCTGCCCCCAAAACCCTGGCAACCATTGATCATTTTTTCTATGAAGATGCCTATTCTGGACATTTCATACAAGGCCTGTCCAGAAAGTATCAAGCCATGCAATATGAAAAATAGAGACATTTCTTGAAGAGGATACAAGATACAAGAAACATTGTATACAGGACAATGATGCCTCAGTCCCCTTGGCGCCTTGGAACCTCATACAGTTCTCCAGTCTTTGTTGACTGCAGCCCGTACACGTTCAACATTCTCAGGTGTTATGGTTGTTGCAGGCCTTCCAGAACATGGATCAACTGTCAACAGATTCTCAAGCATCTTTGAAGTGTTTATGCCACACTTTTATTTGTGCTGCACTCATTGCGTTATCCCCAAAAGCCTTCTGAATTATCCAGATAGTTTCAACAGAGGAATGTTCAAGCTTAATGCAAAATTTGATGCAGATTCGTTGTTTTACTTGCTCAGTCATTTTCAGTGTGAGGGCCACACAGTACACATACTCACTCAACAGAGTCTACTACCCGTGCTGACTAGTACAGTGAAGTTATCCTTGTTCATGCATGAGCCTTCCAGTCCACTCTCCTTGGCTGCCAGGTTACAAAGATGCCATGCAAAACATTCTTGTTATATTAACAACAACTGGACTTTTTTGGACACACCTCGTATAAATGGAATCATACAATATGTGGTCATTTGTGTTTCTTTTCTTTCCCTTAAAATAATGTTTCAAGGTTCCTCTATGTTGTATCATGTATTAATACTTCACTTCCTTCTCTTTTTATGGTTGAATAATATTCTATTGTACAAATATAGCACATTTTCTTTATTAAGTCATCAGTTGATGGACATTTAGGTTGTTTCTACTTATTAGTTATTATGAATAATGCTGCTATGAGATTTGTGTATATGTTTTTGCATGGACATATGCTTTCAATTCTCTTGCATACATACCTAGTAGTAAAATTATTAGATCTTATGGTAACACAATATTTAATTTTTGATTAATTAAATGACAAATTATTTTCCACAGTGGTCATATTATTTTACATTCACATCAGCAATATTTAGGGGTTTCAAAATTTACACATCTTCACCAACACATTTGTCTGCCTTTTTTATTCTAGCCATCCTTCTTGCTATGAAATTTTACACATTCTGGTTTTGATTTGCATTTACCTGAATGGCTAATGATATTGAACAGCTTTTCATGTGCTTATCGGCCATTTGTATTTATTAATTTAAGAAATGTCTATTCAGACACTTTGACCATTTTTTAAAATCTTCATCCAAGGACATTTTTTTCATTACTTTATAGAGACAGAGGGAGAGAGAAAAACATTGATGCATGAGAGAAGCATTAATTGGTGCTTCCTATATGTGGATGTACCAGGGATTGTAGGCACCTGGACTGGGGACCAAACCCATGTGCCTTAGGCATGTGCCTTGACTAGGAATTGAAACACAGTCTTTTAGTTAGAGGATGATGCTCTAACCAAATGAGCCCATCAAACCAGAGCTACTTTGCCCATTTTAAAACTTGGTTGTCATTTTGTTCTTTAGTTGTAAGAGTTCTTTATATATTTGAAATACAAGTCCCTTATCAGATATATGATTTGCAAATGTGCTCTTCCACTATGTCTTTTTTCCACTTTCCAGAAGGTGCCCTTTGAAACACAACAGTTTTTAATTTTGATAAAATCAATTTATCTATTTTTATTTATTGTTGGTGCTTGTGCTTTTGGAGTTATATCTAAGAAATCATTTCCTAATCTAAGGTAACAAAGATTTGTGACTATGATTTCTTTTATAAGTTTTACAGTTTTATATTTTACATATAAAACTTTGAATCAATTTTTATATGGTGTGAGGTAGGGATCTAAGTTCATTATTTTGCATGTGGATATCCAATTGTCCCAGGACAATCTGTTAAAATAATTATTCTTTTCTCTATTCAATTGCCTTGGCACCTTCATTAAAAATTTGTTAACTACAAATGTGTTTCTTTTTAGACTCTCAATTGAATGTCATTGATGTATATATCTATCCTAGGCCAGTGTTACACTTTGTTGATTACTGTAGTTTTATTGTAAGTTTTGAAATCAGAAAAAGTGAATTCTCCAATTTTGGTACTATTATCCCAAGGTTAGTTTGGCTTTCCTGGGCCCTTTGAACTTCGATATGAATTTTAGAATCAGCTAGTTAATTTCTTTAAAAAAGGAAATTGGGATTTTGATGGGGATTACACTGACCTTGTGGATCCAATTTGATGAGTATTTCCATCTTAACCATATTGTCTTACAGTCTATTAACATGGATGTATTTCCATGTATGTCTTAAATTTTTTCAACAATATTTTATACTTTTATATGTATACATCTTGTGTTTCTTTTTTAAAATTTATTTCTAAATATTTTTGATATTATTATATGGGGGTGGGAAAAAGTAGATTTACAGTTGTTAGTACAGTTATTCTCTATTAATTATAGTATTATTTTTCATTAATTATTGCATTATTTTCCATACAAGCTGTAAACCTACTTTTGCCCACTCCTGTATATGCAACTATTTTTCTAATTTCATGTTCAGATTGTTCATTGGTAGTGTGTAGAAATAAAGTTGAGTTTTGCACACTGATTTTATGTATTGTAACCTTGATGAACTAATTTACTAGCTTTAATAGTTTTTTTGTGGCTTCCTTTGAATTTTCTATATATAAGATATCATCTGGAAATGGAGGTAGTTTTATTTGTTTCTTTACATTCTGGATACCTTTGGTTTTAATTTCCTAATTGCCCTGACTGAAACATCAAGTACAATGTTCAACAGATGTGCTGAGAGTAGATTTCCTTATCTTGCTCCTGATCCTAACAGGAAAGCTTTCTTGTTTTTACCATTAAGTATGATGTTAGCAGTGTATTTTTTAGATGCTCTTTATCAAGTCAAGAAATTTTCTTCTGTTCTTGGCTTACTGTGTTTTTATCATAAAATGCTGTTAGATTTTGTCCATTTTTTTGCATCTATTGATATAATTATATGGTGTTTGTATTTTAGTATATAGTATAATGTCCAGAGCTGATTTAGAGAGAGCTTAGCAGCCAGGTTTAGGTTCTAGCTGGTCAATTAAAACAACAAGCCAAAATGAAAGTAACAGTGAAGTCCTAAATCATTTATGGTGATAGTATAAGCAGGTGCTAGAAAGGAAAACATTTCAGCTACACCAGTGTTCCATTTTTTTCCCCACGAAATGGTGCCCAGAGTTCAGATGTACCAAGTACACTTAGGGAGATCACCTCACAGCTGAGAGAGCCTCAAACTAAAGGGTCCTGCCATTTGTGGACCCAGAAGTTCAGGGGAGAAGAAGAGAGTAAGTCGAAGAGTGGAAAAATACTTAATACTGAGTCAGAGTGGAGAAGTGTCTTGAAGGCCTCCTAGAGAAGGTAGGATAAACAGGAGCACCTGAGAGAGGCCTTGGCTGAGGGTCCTCTGATAAGGAAACCTCTCAACAAAGGTTCCTGAGCTAATAATGTAGATATTCATAAGAACGAGGCTAGACAGGGAGATGTGAGTCCTTTACTGCAACTGTAACCAGAGAGTGCAGTATGATGGCTATGCACCAAGTCTGCTGTGTATGTTTTGGAGGTAGCTTTCCCCAATGAGACCTGTCAGGTAAAGCCCTTGCAATTCACCTGGGTCAGGCCTGAAAGATCACACATGAGGTTTTGGCCTGGGGCTGAAACCTTATGTATTACATTCATTGACTTTTGTATGTTAGACCAATTTTGCATTCCTCAAATAAATTCCATTTGGCTGTAGTATATCATCCTTGTTATATGTTACTAGATATTTTTAAAGTATTTTTGTGTCTATACTTGTAAGAGATATTGATCTAAAGTTTCCCATTCGTGTGATATCTAGTTTTGTGTAGGTTTAGTATAAGGATTATCTTGACCTCATACAATAAGTTCTGAAGTATTTTCTATTTTTTTTTTTTACCAGTGTTCTTTAAACATTTAGTAAAATCACCAGTCAAGTCATCTGGTCCTAGGATTTTCATTGTGAAAATTTTTTTATTACTAATTTTATATCTTTACATGTTATAGATCTATTCAAACATTCTATTCTTCTCATAAATTTTTGATAATTTGTATCTTTCTAAGAATTTGCTCATTATTTAGCTATTTCTGTTCCATAGACTGGGTAAACTTAATTAACCTATTTTAAAGTTCACTCCTCTTTTTTGTAGCTTAAATCTGCTGTTGAATGTCCTACAGAATTTTTCATTTAAGTAATCGTACTTTTCAACTCTAGAATTTCTGTTTGGCTTTTAAAAATACTTTCTATATCTTTATTGATATTCCATATTTAGTGATATTGTTCACATACTTTCCTTTCATTCTTCAGGCATGGTTTCCTTTAGCACTTTGATCATATCTAAACTAACTGATTTAAAGTCTTTGTCCTGTAAATCTGACATCAGGGCTTCCTCAGCAACAGTTTTTAGAGGTTGCTTTTTACCTGTGTATGGGCCATATGAGGTTTTTTCTTTTCTTTTTTGAATCTTTCTTAATTTTTGTTGAAAACTGGACATTTTCAGTAATATAATGTAGCAACTCTGGAAATAAAATTTTCCACTCTCTGGGGGTTTGAAATCATCATAATTTAAATTCTCATGATTATGCTTACTTGGATATTGACACGATTCTTTTGGAAGTCTTCAGAAAAGAAGAAGATAAATGGAGTCTTCTAGTAATGATCCATAGTCCTCATAGGAACCCTATATGATTAGAGTTGTATTCTTGATAGTTTGTTGGCAAATCAGACCACTTTAAAGTGCAAAATATTGCAATTTCTTCTACCCTGAATTCTACCATAAAGTGAGGAATCATACCTGTAATTATTGTCCATAAATTCTAATTTTTCATGTGTGTTTTATTTAAAGAGCTATATCTCTTCCTGAAAGTAAATTTAAGAGGCAAAGTATACTAGTAAGTTAGTTTTATGTAGACTTTATATGCAAGGCTCATATTGGCCTTTAAAAAATATTTCAATTATATTAGATTAGCTTTTAAATGGTCCAGAGAATCAGATTGCCTATTGCTTATTATCATCATTTCCAGAGAACTTGCAAAGTTCCAGCTGAAATCCATTTGTTGGGCAGGATTTACAAGGATCAGAGACAATTTTCATTCTAGTGACATAAACAATTCATAGCCTCCACACAGATATTTTACATCCAGACATTTGCTTGTTCCCCAGTTCAGTCTTCTCTGACCAGCGCTACTTAATTTCTTTCTCACAGGCATTTCCCAGTGTATGGAGGAAGGTATAACATGACAAGCAAGTGCAGAGTTGGGCCTAATTGCTGTTTCTGGGATGGCCAAGCATTTATAAAGTTTTTATTCAATGCCAGCCACTTTTTCTATATTATTCCTTTTTATGTCACAATCCTACAATATTGGTATTACTGTTATCCCCATCTGACAAATGAGGAAAGTGAACTTGAAGAAGTTTAATACTTTGTTCCAAGGTCATTCACCTTGGACTTGGTGCATCCATGAATCAAACTGAGTTTCCCTCTATTATGATCTTCTTCAGATAAAAATTTAGTATTCTCCAAGGTAGGACACATAAACTAAGCAGAAGCTTGCTTACAGTCTTTGGAGATGAGGGAATTGAGGCTATAATGGTTGCAGCTCTATAGTATTTCTGTGTTACAGTAATGATTCAGAGTCCAATCTTGGACATTAGATACTATTGACATCTTCTGACTGGAGTATTTAGTTGTTGGTAGAAGACACTTCAGCATTCTCTTCTCTGGTAAAGTAATCAACCATATTGTAAGTAACATGTGGAAAGGGAAGTAAAACAAGATAAAAAGAGCCTACCCTGGATAGTTACTTCCACTAGCCACACTTTGTGAAAGGCGAAAGTAAACTTTTTTTCAGTTAAACCACTGTGATTTTGCAGTTTTTTTGATAGCATAGCCCAGGTCTGCCTATACAGACTAATATGACGGTGATAACTGCTCCTTGTATATAGCATTCATTAATTTTGCAGCATGAATTTTACAGAGCAAAACTTGGATAACAGATAGCTGGGTGTGAGAATTGGAAGTAGCATCCACTGAAGTTTTAAAAAACATAGTCTTCATCTCCAATTTGAAACTAAGCTTGGTGCAATTGTGCCTAGAATAGAACTGGGATTTCCTTTTTTCCAGATCAATAAAACCCTAATTAGTTGACTTTTTGATCTGCTTCAAAACATTGTTTTGATGTAATATCATTTATTATTTATTCTTGATTTTCATTTGCCCAAATATTTCTGGCAGAAGGGAGCCTACCATATGTTTTATGAATTAATCAATAAACTCATTTGTCACAACCATTGTTTGTTCATTATAGTTGATTCTCATGAACCCATTAGGGAAGGCATCAAGGAAATAACAAACACAAATCACAATTATTCTGCCTTGGCCCAACTCCCCTCTCTGTTCAGCTAGGTTAGTGACAAAAGATTATTTTTAAAAATCATCTCCTTCCACTGAAATGGCCTACTTTCACACATGACCAAGTTTGAGGGGTTTATTTTCCAAAAAAAGAAACTGAAACTTCTCTACTAGTTATTCAAATTTTTTCCATGTCTCATTTGCATCAATTATCTCTAGGAGGAAGTGTGATAGGCCTTTGAATAGTTACAGAACCACAGCTAACAGCCAGAATCAACAAGCAAATGAAAATAGTAAAGGGACTTTAACCTGGAAGCTTAGAGAAAGGCCTGAGACTGGGGACGATGGAGTAAAGTTACAGAGACAAAGTCTTGTGGAGCAATGTAGGCATCCCCACTTCTCAACTAGCTCTGAAATGTTCATTCTGCAGAGGCACTTAGTACCTGGTAATGATTTTTATCTATTTGTGCTGATGAGAACTACTTCTTATAAAAGACTCAGCAAAGGATGTCTAAGAATATGGAGTAGTGTCATTCTACAAATAATAAGTCCCCTTTAAAGTAATTTATTTTCACTCTTGTTTTCCAGAAAGTTAATTCTTTCCTTAGAAGAAGTTAATTCTTCTATATATTACTCCTTTATTTATTAATTTCTGAATATCTACTATGTACCTGAATCTCTGTAGTGTGCTCACAATAAACAGTAAATAAGACACATTTTTGTCCTCAAAAATCTTTATCCTCTGGAGGGTATATATTTACTCTTTAT
Organism: Desmodus rotundus; assembly: GCF_022682495.2. NCBI lineage: Eukaryota > Metazoa > Chordata > Mammalia > Chiroptera > Phyllostomidae > Desmodus > Desmodus rotundus. The sequence goes on along the minus strand of NC_071397.1, from coordinate 38,721,306 downwards.
TGTCTGTGGAGATAAAACAGAGTTGTAAGATATTTTTCAGATGATAGTGATCTGTGGCCAGAACTGTGGAGGGTGCTGGAAAAGTGTCACATATGAAGTAGTAGTGAAGGAGTAAATGGTATCCAGATCAATGCCATTTATCTGTCTAGCTTTTTAAATATTTGCTTTATTCCTTGTTACCCTTGCACAGATTGGACATAATGTCCTAAGTAGAGGTCAAAATGACCTAAGGTTTTCACATGGGCAGTCAGAATGGTGGTGATATTCTTAACAACAGTTGTTTAGGAATACAAAAGGAGGAGCAGGTTGAAAAGGTAGCAGATGATTAGATAGCAGTAGACATGCTGATTTGGAGTTTCTATGGTATATCCAAGAGATGTTTCGTAAGCAGTGTATATTTTTATCTGTAAGAGTGGACTTTGTTTTTAAATTCTTGCAAGTGCTTGACATTGCTAGTTCCTAGAGATGCAAGATTAAAAAATGCATGTAGACTAAAGGCATATGTCATAACTTCATAAAGTACTCATGTCTACAATGTATCTATAGGTTTCAGGCAGGAAGTACTTAGCATACTCAAATTCAGTAGAGTTTAATAAACAGACTATCACAAGGAAGCAGAGAGGGTGAAGGAAAACCAATGTAGTGTGGATACCCCAGAGCTCATAATAGCAGGAAGGCATTATCAAGAGGAAAGAATAGTTACCAGTTCTCAGAGAGGAAGTAGAGAGCCCTGTAGAGAGCCACCTGACTGGAGCTGTGGCCTTTACTAGAGACCCATGGAGCCTTCCCAGGGAGGAAGCCCATCTCCTATTAGTTCCTCCACTGCCCTGACCAGAGCCAGAGGAAAAAGAAATCCTTTGACAGAGGCCCCTGCTTAGCCTCATAAAATACAGAGTAGAATGCAAAAAGTTGGGGAGTAGATTTATACAGGCATTCAGATCCCCAGTACACATACATAGTTCATGGGTCTTTACTATAGCCCCATAATGAAAATGTTAATACTTGGATTGAGTGCTTACCTTGGGTCAGGCAGTATATCAGTGCTTTATAACCTTATCAGATCCTTACAACCATATGAAGTGCATGGGTACTATTATTCATGTTTTTATTGAGGAATATGCCAAGGCTAAAAGATATTACTTTGCTCTTTTACCCAGCTAGACATAGAAGAGCTGTGATACTACCCTAAAATTCTGTTGTCAGAACTACTAGGTCTTGCTACTTGCCCATTTTTCACATGCAAAACTGAAATGTAGAAAGTATAAGGGATTGGTTCAAGTGAACATGGCTATGAAATGATGACCCTGTGATGAACTCAACCCATTCTCTAACTTACCCATGACATCTTGCAATTATGAGAGAATTGAGTAATATAGGACCTTAGGAAAGCAAAGGCAGTTTAATCTGAAGAGGGTAGAGTTGAATTTATATTGTCTGTTTTCTTCACACTGATGGAATAGCATGAACAAAGTCACGGAGGTGAAAAGAGTGGTCCAATCAGGCTAGAAAGTCAGAAGAGAAGAGGGTGATGGAAATGGATGCTGGATGTAGCATTTAAGAGACCAAGGTGTTAAAGAACTCCAGAGAAGCCAACTGCAAAAAAGGAAGAAGAGAATTCAAAGAAAGGAGAACTAGGAGAAGCTCAGAGGGATTAAATCACAAGAAAATAACACACTTATGAGCAGCAACAGTATTTATCTTACTTCAAAAGTAACGATCATTCTAAAACAGCATGCAACTTTTCTTTATGTGTTTCCCTATTCCATACCACGAGTGTTAGAGTCTTCTAGAGTTCCATGACCTTAGCTGACTCTCAGCAGGGAACCTAAAGAAGTTGGTTTCTTGGTTGCCCAATGGTCTATTTTCCTATTACTCCCCTACTTCTTTCCCCTTGCCTTCTCTTCCCCCATTTTATCACCCTTCTCTAATCGTATTGAAATGTCTTTAATGCCAGTGGCAGGTTATCCATTCCTTCAACTGATATTTATTGAGTCCCTACCATCCTAGTCACTGTTTCTAGCATGGGGACATGGCAGTGAACAAAACAAACAAAAATCTCTGCCCTCAAGAAGCTTAAATTTTAGCAGGGGAAAACAAATAAGTAAAATGTATTGACTTTCAGCCAGTGATAAGTGTTATGGATAAAAAGCAAACCAGGGTAAATTTGATGGAGGTTGTAATTTTGAATAGAAGGGCCAGGAGATGGCATTTGAGAAAGGCCTAAGAGATGGAGTGAAGGGCTGTGGGGGTATCTGGAGAGAACATCCAGTTAGACAACACCAAAAACAAAAGCTTGAAGACTCTGGCTTTTACTTTAAGTAAAATAGGAAAATTTTGAGTTTTTTCAGTAGAAAAAAAATATGTGATTCAAATTAAATTGTAAAAGGCTCATACTGGTTGCAGTGGGATGTTGGTGGACAAGGATAGAAGTAGGAGACCAGTTAGGAGGCAATTGCAATAACACAGGGGAGAGATTATAGAAGATAATTTGGATCTGGTTAAAAAAACAAAAGTCAATTTCTGCATGTATTTTGAAGGTACAGCTGAGGCAATTTGATGATGGATAGGATATGGGACAGAGAGAAACAGAAGAGTCAAAGATAGGGCCATTATTTTTGGCCAGGAAGCTAGAAGGATGAAGTAGCCATTTTCCAAGCTGTTGAAGACTGTGGCAGGAGCAGTTCAGGTTTGAACAGGTTAGGTTTGAGATAGCTATTAATATCTAAGTAGAGATGGTGAGTAGGCAACTAGATATGAGTCTGTAGTTCAGGGGAGAAGTCTGACTGGAAATATAAATGTGGGAGTCATTAACATGTAGATGTTACTTAAAGTCATGAGCAGAAGCCACTTGAGTGGGTATATTTAGTGAAGTGCTGATTCTGAAATGCTCCAACCTTCCAAAGTAATGTATATGAGTGAAACAAACCATGGGAAAGAGGAGATGGGGAGTAGTTTGGACATTGGTAAATTGGAGTTCACATATCTTGCCCAAACGTGGCAGCTATCTCTCAGATCTAGCTGATTCCTGCCATGAAAAATGTACAGGCTAGCTTAGCGGCACCAGAACTCTCCAATACAACATATCTCCAGGTCATTAGTTGGATATTTGGTCCTGGCTTTATTCCCCAACCTTGTTTTACTATTTGATTAGTCTCCACTTACAAGCTCAGATTTTACGCAGTACCTAGTGTTTGATGTTATGAGCCTGGATTGTCCTTTAATTCCTAACTCCAGGCCTCACCTTCTGGAGGACCAGTATTGTGTTGGAAGTAGCTTCTACTGGCTCATGAGAACCAATTATAGATTTTCTGGAATTTCACAGGCTAGATGATGTACACAGTCATTATTAAAATTAAATTATATAAAAGTATAATTACAGAAATTATATTAAAAACAAGACCATAAATACTCAAAACTCATAGCTTCCTAATTGTTTTACTATATTTTGTTATTGTGTGTGCTTCTGAGGGTTTTTTTTTTAAACTTCAATTGTATCCATATTCTGGGAATTCTGTATAATGGTACATTCTCTTCGTAACTCTGCTCTCAATGACTTCATGGTGGTAGCTTTAAATGGCCCATGCGGGAATATTTACATCACAGAAATCGTCAAACAATGCAAATCAGGGATATTTTTCCTGTACAGCCAGTTTTAAACCTTTACCAACATACCACTGTGCAAATGTCATCCTATCACAGCTGACTGACAGAAACTTGGAATGACAATGGTAGAAAGGCATGTGGAGATTAAAGTTCAGATCCACTATTCCCTAATTCCTGAGAACATTTACTTAATAATAATTTTTTAATGTCTAATAGATTGCTCCATGGAATTGCAGAGACTGGTTTTGGAAAAGCCATACCTACAATTTGCACCTCCTGCTTTTCTAGGAGCAATTACAAAGACTATCAGGGTATACCACAAAAGGTTGACAGAACCATGTTCCAAGGAATTCTCTGGAAAATAGCTTGACATTTTGAATCATTGTTTTCTGTTTTCCTCCCAATGATAAACCCTATTATAAAAATGTAATTGAAAAGAGCACATAGTTTTTCCTAGAATATGAGGAGCATGTAAAGAGAGAGAAAATTTTAAGTAGGGCTGTGGGAAAATGATTCTTCGAGGAGCAAAACATATATACATCATTTAAAAAATTCTTGAATGCCTTTGTAGTAAGTCTTCAACCATCAAGGATTCAGGTTGGATGTAATGTATCTTACATGAAGGTAAGAGCATATGAAACTCACTTTCCCCTTTCAGGATTCCTGAAGCTACCCATTTTCCTTCCTTTTAACATGCCGTCTCCACAAACACAGCTGGTAAAAAGTTTCCATTACAATGACCTGGGCTTTACCATTCATGGCAAATCTCTCTAAATTATAGGTTTTTCCTCATAGAGACCATTTACAGTGGGTATAATACAAGGCTGTGTTCAACCATGCCACTCTTTGAACTAGCTGTACCATGTTATTACCACACTAAACTGGAGTGGCCAGTTTTTCTATAAATAAATATCCTCCTCACGGGTAGATGAAAATCCTTTGAGGCAGTATTATTGATTTTCTGGTTTCTAGCTCCTCTGCTAGGAATGACTTTTGAGTTGTTTTGAAAAGAGAAGTCTTGTAAACACTTGACTGTTGCCGGACTTGAGAAAAATCCGATTAGCAGGGAATCAATAACATTATTACTCAGCTGGGTTCCCTGTAATTCTCCCATCTCTGGGCTAGGTGGGTGGACGAGGATGAGGAGGTGAGCTCTTTCAAAGATCCTGTGTCCTATTCCTAGATTCCATTTGTTTCTTTACAACAGTCCTTTAATTTTGTGGCGTTAGAAATGGAGCTAATAATGACAGTTTGAACAAGACTGGCTTCCTCTGTGAGGGAGAACAAAGCAGAGATTATTGACTTTGACAAAGATGGTTAGAACTTAATAAGTCACTCTGTGAAACGCCTCATCATTTACATGAAATAAAGTCCAGGAACTCACTAAAATTGTATAGCTCTTAATACATCAGTAGTCCATGCACACATTACATCTCCAGGTTAGAGACTTGTTTGTTGTTGCTGTTTGTCTTGTTTTCTTTTTCTGTAAATCCTCTAAAGAGATGTATTGGAAGTATTAAAAGGCAGGATCTCTTGTAGAAGCCTCAGAAGCTATCTGACTTCCTTCACTGCCATCTCTTGGGTTTCTGCAGCTATACCCTTGAGCCATGGGCACAAATTCTTGGCCAGGACCCACAATCCAGAAAGCTGTGCTCTGAGCATTGTCAGCTGTTTATATCACAGCTGAGTTCTAATCTTTTGTACCCATTCTGACATTGCTTTCCCACCTGCATTTCTATTCTACTATATGAATTCTCAACCTGTCCACTCTGCCTCAGGGCTTGGCTGGATATGCTGCCCTAAGTCAGTCTTCCCATGGTTGAGTTCTTGCTACCATGTAACACTCTCCATCCTTGCTAGGGTCTGCGTGTCTGAACTGGACTGTGCAGCATGTGACTAATGATGACCAGATCCCCTTATGTGTGCCCACTTGTTTGGGCTTTTACTTATAGCCTGGCTACAAATTTGAATCAAAAGTAAACTTTTAAGAAATACTTATGCCTGGGCTCCACTCCTAAGAAATCAGATTTAGTTAGTTTCATGTGGGCCATTGTGTTGTTGTTTTTTTTAAAGACTTTTGTTATAGGCTATATTATGTCCCCTCAAATTCCATATGTTGAAGGCCTAACCCCCAGTACCTCAAATGTGACTGTATTTGGAAAGAGGGTCTTTAAATAGGTAATTAAGTTTAAAAAAGGGCCTTAAGGTGGGTCAGAATCTAATATGACTGGTATCCTTACAAGAAGAGGAAATCAGGACACAGACACACACACAGAGAAGTCCATGTAAAGACACAGGGGAGGAGGTCATCTATAAACCAAGCAGAGACCTCAGAAGGAACCAACCCTGTTGACACCTTGATCTCAGACTTCTAGCTTCCAGAATGTGAGAAAATAATTTTTGTTGTTTAAGCCAACCAGTCTGTAGTATTTGTTATAGCAGGCCTAGCAAACTAATATGGTCCTTAAATAGACAACAAGTAGCCAGGAGTGGGACTACTAATCTTCTGGTTCTAAAATTTTAGCATTCATCAATTCACCTGGAATACCAGTTAAAAGAAGCTACTGAATCCAAGCTTTAGAGATTCTGATTCAGTGTATCCTGAGTGGAAACTGACAATTTATAATTCTATCAAGTTTCCAGGTGATCCTGATGCAGCTGGTCCTAGGAACATATGTATTTGCAAACCACTGCACTAATTTATTATGTGTTGTAGTGGGTATTCCTTGGGTTTCTAGCTTCTGCTGTCAATTCCTGATGGCCTTATGGAACAAGGGGTTCCCTGGTCTTTTGTCCTGGTTCTCCCTGAGCTGACCAAGTCAACTGTCTTCAATTCACTCACATATCTTCTTAAAAAAATGACAAGTCAGGGGCAGGGGGACATGACTGGGGAAGAATTCCAATCTCAGTAAGTTTGTATACATGCTTGTAAATGTATGCATCTTTCCACAAAGGATTTGAGGCAACTACAAAGATTTGGGAGATATAGGTCACTTAACATTTGAAGATCGGAATATTTCAATTTTAACATATTAAATATTAAATGCATTCTATAGGTTTCTGTGGAATTAATGTTTACTCCACCTCAACAATAGTTTTTCCTCTCAATAATTATTACTGTTCATTTTGAATATTTAATAATAATAATAATAAGATTTTTTTCACATTTGAAGAGTACTTTGCAGTGTGCAAAGATGATTTATGTGACACTCCTATTACCCACTTTATCCTGTGGGGCGTAATCACACTGGAACTTTAAAGTTCTTTCTTCTTGACATCCATCTCTCTGACTATCAATTAGCTGGTGTAAGAGGATTTCACTGTAGGAAGCCATTCCTGCCCTCTATTAGTTCCTAAAATTGCCTTTAAAGTTCAGCCCATCCTTGTAAACACTGTAGTGGGAAAGACAGTCCAAGTTAAGTTTCCTTCCATCACCATTTATCCTCCCTTTACCCTCTCCTACCTCCTGCCACCCCCTTTCCCTCCAGTAATTACCATACTGTTGTCTGTCTATAGGTATCTTGTCTTTTCTTTTTTGCTTAATCCCTGAACCATTTCTACCCAGTCCTCTAGCCCCCTCCTATCTGACAGCTTTCAGTCTGTTCTCTGTGTCTATAGTTTCTCTTTTGTTAGTTTATTCTGTTCATTAGATTCCACATATAAGTGAAATAATATGTAATTTCTCTTTCTCTGACTAGCTTATTTCACTTAGCATAATACTCGTTAGGTCCATCCATGCTGTCCCAAAAGGTAAGACTGCCTTCTTCTTTATGGCTAAGTAGTATTCCATTGTGTAAATGTACCACAACATTTTTTATCCATGCATCTACTGATGGGTACTTGGGCTGCTTCCAAATATTGACTATTGTAATTCATGCTGCAATTAACATAGGGGTATATGTACCATATTTTTACTGTGTATAATGTGCATCCATGTTTTAGTACTACTTATATATAAGGTGTACCCTTATTTTTTCCTCAAAAATTTGGCCAAAAAGTATGCATTATCATGGCAGAATACAGTATCCTTTCAAATTAATGTTTCAGGTTTCTTTGAATAAATTCCCAGAAATGGAATCACTAGGTCATAAGACAGTTCCATTTTTAATTTTTTGAGATAATTCCATACTGCTTTCCATAGTGGCTGTATCAATCTGCATTCCCAGCAACAGTGCACAGGGGTTGCCTTTTCTCCATATCCTTGCCAATCCTTGCTTATTGATTTATTGATGATTCTGACAGGTGTGAGATGGTATCTCATTGTGGTTTTAATTTACATTTCTCTGATGATTAGTGATGTTGGGCATCTTTTCAAATGTCTATTGGCCATCTGTATGTCCTTTTTGGAGAACTCTCTATTCAGGTCCTCTACCATCTTTAAATTGGATTATTTGGGTTTTTTTTGTGTTGAGTTGTATAAGTTCTTTATAAATTTTGGATATTAGTCCCTTATCATATGTATTGGTGAATACATTTTCCCATTCATTTGGTGTCTTCATTTTATTGAGGTTCCCTTGCTGTGCAAAAACTTTTTAGTTTAATGTAGTCCCATTTGTTTATTTTTTCTTTTGTTTCCCTATGGGGCCCTTTCTTAGACTGGGTTATCTCTAGCTAGACTGAAACTTATAACTGCATGTCAAAAAAAAAAACCCTTCAAAATTATGTCATATGTATTTTTAACTTAAAATCATGATTTTGATTTGAACAACATGTAAACCCATACAAATGAATTAAATTGATGATTATTTTTGTGACTTCAAAAATTCATCCGTATAATAAAAAATTATCTTATTGGGCTCTTGAAAAGTGGAGCTCTAGTTTCATCTAGATACTGAAATGAGTCTGATATGTAATGTCAATATTCATAGTCCAAAGTGGAGAATTTTTTCAAATGTAAAGTACATGCTATTCTTTTTTTACCTGACTTTCTAAGATGCTAGATCTTTTTATTCCTTTCCTCAAACACACCTAGTTCCCCACCCCCCCCACCCCCGGTAGGTAGAGTGTTTAATGGGTAAAAACTTTGCTTTTCAAAGTGAGGTTCCAAGTCAGCAGCATGGACATCGCCTGGGAGCTTGTTAGAAAGGAAGGATCTCAGACCTCACCCTGGAACTACTCCATCAAAATCTGCATTTTACCAAGCTCTCTGCGAGATTTTCATGCACATTCAAGTTTGAGAAGCATGAGATTAGAGAACATTTGGCTAGGAAGAGAATAGATGACACAAATAAGTTAGTCAAATAGAAGAGTTAGTGGAATTAAAATGTCTTGTGCTTGCCTCCCAAAGAAATTATATTAATTCTCTGAGGGCTCTTTATTTTTCTCCCTATGTGCACACTGATGTCAGCCTGTCTTCTCTTACCACTGGCTTAGAGTATCCTTCTCTTTCATATTATGTATGGTGGTTACATGTAATTTTGGTTAGACTTTATAATTGCTATTACTTAGCAAAATTTCAAACTTCCTCTAAAATTACTTCACTACCAACCTACAATATGCTCTATTTACACAGCCTATATCTGTTTCCTTTTCTCTGAGACTTCCTCCATGAAAGCAGACATAATATGAACTAGAAGAATGGTTTGGCTTGGGAATATACTGGTTCTGGGAGTGCAAGTATGAACCAGTGCCAACCAGAATTGGATGAATGATACCAGGGGTAAAACAAGACTTGGGATCTTCATTAGCAGAAGAAGCAGCATATTTTAGTCAGAATTCTGAGGCAGCATGAACTATAGCTGGTAAGAATGTTGATTTTTGCGGGCTGAAACAGCATACTTTTGGCTGGTAGTGCTTTTTTCCATTACATTCCCACTAAAAATTATAAAGCTTCTTCCTAATTTAAAGTTAAAATAAAGAATATGAACCTATCTTGATTAAGAAAGAGCAGATAAAATTAATATAATTAGATGGTAAAAAGAACAAAAACTTTAAAGTCAGAGAGACATGCTGGAGTTCAACTCCCACACCTGTTGCTTGTAACTATAAACTTGACCAAATTATTTGACCTCTCTGAGCCTCAGATTTCTCATCTATAAAATGGGGATTATAATTCTTGAAGAACTGTTTTAGAGAATTAAATTAGATTAAATTAGGACCTGGCACTTAATCTCTCAATGAACATTAAATATTTTCCTTTTTCCTTTCTTCTTTAATTATTTTCTGAATCAATGGACAGGATTGTTTCATATGATTCACTAAATAACCTGAGAGATAGTCTTCACTGTGATGGAAAGCCAAATGTGTGAATATAATCAATGCACAGCAGCACTGTAAAGAGATTCATGAGTATTATTTGTAAGGATTGCAATGTTGTACTGAGGGAGTAGGGTTGATTAGTTTGAATAAATGTTAAAGTTAGTATAGTTTTGAAATTCTTCTGCAGCCTTTAAAAATAAAGAACTATGGTCATCTTCAAATATTAGGAAGGCCTTTCCTTTCTACTGTCTTCCTTTTGAAGACTATGCAGGCGGGAAACTTACTGAAATGCTTATATAATTCTCATTTTTCTAAAAATACCATTATCATCTCATTCATTCAGGCATTGATTCAACATTTAATTATTTACAGTACTAGACACTGTGTTAGGTACAAAGAATATAAAAATATCAACAAAACACCTAGTCAACAAGTAAATATATAATTACAAATGTTGGTAAGGGCATTCAGGAAAAGACAGGGTGTCATCAGATTTAATTCCTTTCTATAACCCCAGACTTTCTACTGGAAGTAAGGTAATCTATTTTTCCCCCTTATTTGTTTTTCCCTTTACACATTTATTTTTTGTGTCTACTTCTTACCCTTTGCAAATTCATAGCTATTTAAACACATTTTTTTGTTGTTTGAAAGATTAAATTTTATTCAGCATCCTTAATTCTACAAAATTGATTTTTAATTTTTCCTTTATATCGTGATTTTACTTACTTATTTGCATTAAATGCAATCCTTTTGTGAGAAAAAAAGGAACCATAACTATAAATTTAACTATTTTATCCTTATCTAGAATAGGTCTACTAAACTGCTAATATTCTGAAAATGGGGGAGGAAAGCAGGACCATAATCTAGAGACAAAGAGGATTTTTGTGTGTTTGTTTACAGCTAATCTGATCCCATTCACAGGCAGTTTGCTTAATGAAGGTAAACAAGATTTCAAGTCTATCCTGAGATGTATATATGTAGTGGACAGAACACATAGTGGTAGATTGATGACCACAATTGTTCATGCCTCTCCCTAGATTTTTCTCTTTCTATCCTTGGTTTGGTAAGAAAATCTGAAGGCAGTGATGTGCTAGTAAATGTTTCAGAGCACAGCTCCGAGGCAAAAAAAGTGTGTGTATATTGTGTATAGTAGTTGCATATAGGTATATACGTACATATGTTGATTATCAATTTTACACATATAAAAGATATGTGTAGCCCACAAATTATAAATAATTGTAAATGCTCTTTTATAAATTCTATATATCTAATTGATTCTCACAGAATGCTTCTGTTAGTTTTTGCAGAACTGGTATGCAATTGAACATTTACTTGACAAATAAAGTTACATCTCAAGCTCTCTTCCCAATAATGCTTTTGGGATCAGATATCATTAAATATGATATATGTTTATTGTTGAACTAGTAACCCTTATACAAAATTATATTCATTAAATAGTAATCTCTTTCATCTTTGGCACTAGGCACAATACACTGTTAAGTGTAATTTGCATTATTAACATTTTCTCCATCTCTCTCTTTAGACCAAACAATGAAACAATAAACCAGGCCCTTATTTGTAATGTTAGCTACTTTCTGTAGTGAAACACTGTCATCCTGACTATTGTCAAGTTACTGATGTAACATTACTGGAGTGGAATTGGGAAGAAACATAGCAGTATACCATCATTATGGTATTTCCATATGCTGATTCAGCAGAGTTAAAAAACTTCAAGAGCATAGAATATTAAAATAGACTTAAATAACTGGGATGTGATAAGTTTTGAATACTTATGAACTTTATTTTTAATATAATGTATTGAGTTATAGGTTTATAAAATTTAATTTTTAAAAATTAAAAAATTTTATTTATCAATTTTTAGAGAGAGAGATAGAGAGAGACATTGATTGACCTGCTGCTGTTCCACATATTCACATATTCATTGGTTGACTCCTGCATGTGACCCTACAGAGGAACAAACCCACAACCCTGGTGCATCCACAACCCTGACGCATTGGAACAAAGTTCCAACAAACTGAGCCACTTGGCTAGGGTTAAAATTTAATTTTTAATGATAGGCATGTTTATCAATTGGCTCACTAAATTCTTAAAAATACTGATAATCAAATGAGCTAGTTCTGGCACAGCCTTGCTGAAAGGTGCTGGAAACACTAGATGGTTTTAGTTATAATAATAACAGCTCTCATGTATCTAGTACTCACTAGATCCCAGGTATTATTCTCAGCACTTCAGGTTCACAATTTCATTTATTCCTCATAGTAGTTGTGTGAGGTACATATTATTATTTGTATCTCTATTTTATAGATTAAGAAATGGAAGCACATGGAGATTATTGATTTTACCTAAATTTCATAAAACTACAACTGCCTTTCCCAAAGATAGATACATTTTATCACAAATATATTGTGCCTGTACAGATTAAATCAATATCCTGGTGAGGCTCAGAATTTAGCAATGAGAATAATAGCTCTATTGGTGGTGTCAATAAAGATCCAAGGCTATTTAAAAGAAAGAGGCATAAATGGTGCCTGGGGAGGGAGAATGGGGGTTTACTGAGGTCTCAGCTGAGGTGTATCAGCTAAATAAGTGGTTAGTTTGGTGAGAAGGTATTACTGTCAAACAGTGAAGTTGATGGACCATGCTTGGAAGGGTGAAAGAGTGAGTTGTTTGGTGTGGTTGGCATGGAAGTGAGTATAAGCAAGTGATATTAGTAAAGTTGGAGAGTTAATTAGAACAGATAAAGCCTGAGGTAAAGGCTTGGAGAGTGATCACAAAGTAGACATGTGCAGACTAGAAAGGCAAAGAAGTAAAACTGGAATGTAACTGATCAGTAGGAGCTCTCAGGCCACTAGAAGACTTGGTGGGTTCAAAGAGCAGACTTGGTATGTATGTCACAGTTACTTTTATGTGTTAACTTGTCTAAGCCATGGTACCCATATATTTGGCCAAACACTATTCTAGATGTTTTGTGAAGGTGTTTTTTGGTTGGCATAAACATTGAATACAGTAGATTTTAAGTAGAGCAGATTGCTCTCCATATTTTGAGTAGGTTTCATCCAACCAGTTGAAGTCCTAATATAAAGACAGGCCTTGCCCAAGGGAGAGAAAATTCTTCCAGGAAACTGCCTTTGGCCTTGAACTGCAATTCTTTCTAAGTCGCCAGCCTGCTGGCCTACTGCTATAGTCTGAATGTTTGTATCATCTCAAAATTCATATTCTAACTGAAATTGAAATCCTAATCCATAAAGATGAGGGTATTACAAGATGGGGCCTTTGGGAGGTACTTAAGTTATAAGGGTGGAATCCTTATGGATGAGATTAATGCCTTATAAAACAGACCCCAGAGATTCCTACACCCCTTTACCATGTAAGAATAAAGAGATTAAAAAATCACATAAAATGCAATAAAGAAACAAAGTAGCATATGATAATTATTTTTAAGGAACTGAAGAGATGTTTATAGATTGACGGCTCCAGAATGGCCTCATACGGTAGGTGAGAACTGAAAAATGATTTGAAGGATGGATGAGAATTTAAGGTTAGATAGAGAGGGCATGAGTACATAAAATATACAAAGACAGTGTGGCTGTTGTTTATTAATGTAATAATTTTGACTCTATTCTGTAGGCATTGGAAAGCCTTCAGAAAGTTAATATGTAGAAATATAAGTGACAATTTAGGCAGATAAGATGAGTAGTAGAGTAACTGACAAAGTTGCAGTTAGGATACCCTTGCTGTATATTCTGAAGTTAATGTTTGACATTGCCATTTATAAGCTGAATGACCTCTGGCCATTACTCAAATATTTAAACCTTAACTTCTCATGGCAAAAAATACAGGATAACAATAGCATCTCCCTCATCATGATTTTGTGACAATTAAGTGATAATAAAGACAAAACGTTTAGCACAGTGCCTGGACAAAAGAACATTATAATAAAAATAATTATCATCATTATATTATTTGTAATAAAAGCTTGAAACCAAATGATAGAAGTGGAAATAAAATTGGATCAGAGGAAAACAAAGAATTGGCAAGACTAGCCTGGATGCAGGAAGTGAAAGAGAAGGTAACAGCAAAGTGGACTCTGGGTTTAGAGCCTGAGAGAGCAGATGATAGCACCAGTATTCACGGAAAATAAGGCAGGTAGGAGAAAGGCAAGTAATCTCTCCATTGTACTTACTGTCTCTGTGTAGGGTCTAGTATTCTTCCCAAGACCTGGTCAGACACAAGCAAGGTCACAAAAAGTCTGGGGCGAGACTGGTGATGAAGCAAGTGCTTTAGAGTGGGCAATATGGCAGGAGAACTGAAGTCAGGGAGATTCCACCATAAGCATCTGGGTCAGCCCTGAAGGGTGATGGGCATGGCATCTACATTAAGGCAGGAGAAGGATCCAGTTGCAGAGTGAAAATCAAGCAGCAGCCAAAATCTCACAAACACACAGGAGTAAAATTTTAACAAAAGATGCTTTTCTAGAGGAGTAGAAAACTGGGGCTTAATGGGAAATAAAGTGAGAGAAGATCATGTGTGGGCAGGTGTGGTGGAATATGGGTGAGAAGTGAGAAGGAGAAATAAAATACAAACAGATACAGGAGATAAGTATTAAAATAGGAACTGAGTCACAAGGAGGAAAACATAAAACTAGAACTGGCACTGGGATAGAGCAGCAGAGAAGGATCAACAGTTCTAAGGCAAAAGCTTCATTTTTTTGTCTCTTTTTTACAATTTTATTACTTTTCTTCAATATTCAATAAAACTGAAAATATTTATAAATGATGTATTGGTATAAGATAAATAATCATCTGAGACACATTCAGGTTTTGTGGAGTCTAAACTCCATTATGCATTTTGTAGCATCTTCTTTAAAGAAAAGAAGACAAAATCAGGGAACCCTAGTACATTGTTGGTGGGAATGCAGACTGGTATGGTCACTGTGGAAAACAGTATGGAATTTCCTCAGAAAACTAAAAATAGAACTGCCTTTTGACCCAGCAATTCCGATGCTGGGATTATACCTATGTACCCCAATGTTCATAGCAGCACAATTTACAATAGCCAAGTACTGGAAGCAACCTAAGGGCCCATCGGCAAATGAGTGGATCAAAAAACCATGGTACATTTACACAATGGGATTCTACACAGCAGAGAGAAAGAAGGAGCTTATACCCATTGTGACAGTATGGATGGAACTGGAGAGCATTATGCTAAGTGAAATAAGCCAGGTGGTGAGGGACAAATACCATACAATCTCACTTTTAATTGGAATGTAATCAACAGAAGAAAAAAACAAACAAAATATAACCAAAGACATTGAAGTTAAGAACAATCTAACAACAGCCAGAGGGGAGAGGGGAAGGGATAGTGGGGAGAAGGGTTTTCAGGAACTACTATAAAGGACACATGGACAAAACCAAGGGGGAGGGTGGAAGCAGGGGAGGGAAGTGGTTTGGCTGGGGTGGGGTAGAGAGGTGGAGAGAAAATGCAGACAACTGTAATTGAACAACAATAAAATAATTTAAAAATTGGAAAAAAAAAAGACAAAATCAGGAATACAAAATTAGATATAAAAGTAGACATTTCTTTAGAATTAAAAATAAATCAAAATAAATTACAAACTTGAAAAAGGCAGAAAAGTACTATAAACTTTTAAAAAATACAGAAAAATATAGTATTTATTTAGTGGTTTATTTTTGCTTTATTTTTAGTTGCATAATGGAGAAATGCAGAATCCTATAATCTTTTCTATGGTTAGGGGTTCTTACTAAAGAGTTTGCCCTAGTTTTGGAAGTGATTTTATTGATACAATTGTGAGGAGAAAAATAAATGAGGGCATGATGGCAGGAAGTGGGCAGCTCCCAGAACATTTCTTATCTGTGCCAATCAAATAGTGGAACTTCAGTTGAGATTTAGTCTGAACAGTACATTGTTTATGGAATCCATGCTACACAGCGTTAGTCAAGCCTTGCATTTGTACTTGATTGTGCTGGAGTGTGATATAGAACGAAGGGAAGGGTGGGAAGTAGAGGAAAAGGGAAAATTGGGTCACGAGGAGGAGTGTTGGATAACATGTTCTTCCCTCATGTATACATGGCAGTGAAAACTGAAACAGATTTTTCATAACAAGAATGATTTGTGTACATTTATGTAATTTAATATGATAGATAAATTTGGTAGAAAATGGAAAATAAAGTAGATTCATATCTATTACTTTTTAAAGTCTGTATTGCAAAACAGCATGAATAATAATATTGTTTTATGTGAAAAGGAATGAAGGAACACACACACATATATGCCCACAGAAAATCATGTGGAGCAATACATGTCAAGCTATTTTTTTATAGTGGGCACACCATTGTGTGTGGGGAAGTGGGAAAGTTTTTACTTTTCTACTTATTATAATTTTTATTTTTTACTCTTTATAAAAATATCTATTTTTAAATAAAATTTAAAGGTTTGAAGCAGATATAGTACAGTGTGTGAGACTGACTGAGCTGGAGAAACTGTCAGGTATTCTGCTCCTGAAATGCCTTTATTAGCTGCTCAGAGCAGAGTATTCTGTTTCATCACACCTTATAATAAACTCACCTTGGAATAAAACTTGAAATTAAAAATCACTGATTATACAATAATTCAGTTCCAGGGATCAGCATTATATTAATTAGGTCAGGATGACCAGTGCTCATTTCATCTTTTATTCTCTTATTTCCAATTTCCACTTGTTCCTAATTATTTGATAACTCTTACAATGTGTAACAATGAATGAAATCTCCTTTCTTACCAAAAATGAAGTGAACTATGAAATAGAACATGTCTATGATAATGCTCCTCTTTATATAGTCAAAGTTTTCTGAACAATATTCAGTTAACCATAGCCTGTAACTTTATTAATTACATTCAATCAGCCCTGAAAACTAATATGTGCAAGTGGATTCCAGAGTTTTAAGTGACAATAATTTAGTGTTGCAAATACTTGAGTGTTGCATGGTGCTAAAATTTTTCCAGGGGGACACAAAGCACTCCTTGGGTTCCTTCTATGTACAAGGGATTTAAAAATAAAAAAGTGTTATAGAAATAGTAGTTATTTGTTTAATACTTATTATTCTATTTTGATAAATATTGCTTTCCATTTAGAGTCTTGAAAGATTCCAATTTTATAGAATTCTATATAATCTCTTTCTTCTGTAAAATTTTCACTTAATATACATGATGTTTTTCATCCAAGTTTCTCTGATACTTTTATGCTTAGACATCATATGGAATTCTAAGATAACAAAAATCATTTTGTCAGGTAAAGTTTACTTGAAAGAGCATGGTATGGCCTGTCCTTTACCTACAATGCTAATGTTGGATGAAAACAAACAAACAAATAAAAACATATACACACACAAGACACACATACACACGTAAATAAGAGCTTATTTTTAAATTTAACTATAAAATATATAAGCTCTTAGCAGCTAATTTGGAAAACAAAAAACAGAACTAAGAAAACATTTGAAACATGTCTAAAATCCATTTATTAAACAAGTCCTTAATTAATGGTTCAGTATATTCCCTTCCAACCTTTTAAATAAAAATTTTTGGTCATACACATGAACAACCCTACACACTTTAGATTTTCAAAATTGAGGCCATACTCGTGTTATAATTTTATACTCCTTTTTCCCAATTTGGAGCATTTTCTCATGACATTAAATGTTATTTGTAAAAATGTTTAACAATTACATAATATCCCTCATATGGCTGTATTAAAATATTTGTAATCATTCTCATATTGTATCTGTCAGAATCTTGATAGGAAACAGGTGACCTACTCAACTGACACAACTGATAAGAATTAATAAAGGGCTGATTTACAAGTGTGCTGGCAAGGCCAGGAACACGAATTCTTAAGAGATGGTAAAGTATCCGGGAGCTATCACCCCAGCCTGAGAAGAAAAGAGGAAGAATGGTTATGAGAATCTGGAGAGAGGGGCAGCAATCAGAAAGGATCTCTAGGGAGGTGTTTTAGTAGGGAATTAAGCACTGCCGACCCAAGCCTGGCAGAGAGGGAGCTAGAAAAATAAATACTCCATGTTCTTTCTGTTCCTGCCTTCCAATCAGAAATCATAAGGCAAGGAAATCTGCTGATGTATATAGTCCACATAGGTCAGCTACTGCCATGGGAAAAGGCTTTGTTGGAGAATATATCTAGACTGGGAAATAGCCAGCACACATTGTTTTTGGTGTTTCCCCCCTACCTTTTCATTACTATATCTATAAAGTTGCAAGAAATACTACTGCACACAACACTTGATATCTAATTCCTCAGTGATATTAGATATCTTGAGTGAATAAATAATCAATCTTCCCTCTCAGTGATGGGATATTGGAAAAGTAAACTTGTATTAAGCATCCATCCTATGTATGATTTAAATCATGTCATCTAATCAACAATCAACTGTCCTTATTTTGCTTTATAGCTGATATTAATAAGACCTGTAATATAGAATTTTGTTTTCCTGCTAGGCACACATTCCATACTGCTACACCCAAGTTGTACTTTATGACAGCAAAACAAGGTAAAGTCACAGACCACTGACCTCAAGCTGTTGTTTCTAGAACTCTCTGTTTCTGCTGACCAAGAGAAAGCTGAGTCAAAATATCAGATCAAGACCTCCAAGATAGAAGAACCCAGATATTTATGTCCACTCCTCATTCGGTTCTTTTTCCTGAAAGAAACCCAGCATGCAGCATGAAAGGAAGCTAGATTGTAGAACCTTTATAGCATGGGTCTTTAAAACATGGTTGGATTTGGCACTGGCAATAACTTACAAACAGTAAGTTATTCACATGCTCTCTAAGAAAAGAGCACAATAATACTATGACTTTTTGCCATTCACTTGTTATAGAATGTTAAATATACCAAACTTGGAATCAAATTCTGTGCAGTTTTATAAAATGCTACTAATATGAATTTATATGATCTCTGCTAAAAAGCCTTGAAATAGAAAAATTACTATATATAATAAAAAAGAAAAAATACTATATAAAATTTCTTCTTTTCCCTCATGAAAGAAAACAATTATTTTTTAATTATAACTGTAAATAAGAGAATGTTCTTGTTTTTCCCTCTAATCTATCAAAATAGCAAAGTCTGAGGGATAATTTTTTTTAGCTAAGGATATGAGAAGATGACCACAGGAAACTTTCATATCCAACCTTATACACTACCAGGTATGAGAAGCATTGAAAAACATATATGTCCTTGCCTTCATCGGAAGGAACTCTTAAATAGCTACATGCAATGGAAAATTTCAAACAGGACCATTTTGTATCTTGTACCTAAAAAAAAATCAATAGAATTATAGCACAGCATTTAGAAACTTGGTAATCTGAGCCTCTTCTTTTCATGTTTGGAGCTGATGTAGCAAAAATACACCAGTATTTAACACCAAAATTCAATTTATGCAAGGTTTGTCTGGAAAAAGTCTAGCCATTATTAATATAATGAAAATGGTTTGTGTGACATTGATGTAACCTGGCAGCCAAGAGGTGTGACCTGGAATGCATATGCATGAAAAATGATGACTTCACTGTACTAGTCAGTGGGGGCAGCAGACACCATTGAGTGAACATGTGTACTATATGACCATCACATTCAAAATGACTGAGTGAGTAGAACAATGAATCTGCATCAAATTTTTCATTAAGCTTAAACATTCCTCTGTGGAAACTATTCAGTTGATTCAGGAAGACCTCAGCTATGGGCAACTGGTGATTGACAGCTTCATCACAACAACGTGCCTGCTCATGCATCACAGTCTCATGCAGAGTTTTTTGGCAAAACATCAAATCACTCAGGTGACTCAGACCCCCTACAGCCCAGATTTGGTGCCCTGCAACTTCTGGCTTTTTCCAAAACTAAAATCACCTTTGAAAGAAAAGAAGTTTCAGACGGTAGATGAGATTCAGGAAAATACAACAGGGCAGCTGATAGCAATTCGGAGAACTGTGTAAGGTCCCCACATGCCTACTTTGAAAGGGACTGAGGTGTCATTGTTTTATGTACAATGTTTCTTGTGTCTTGTATCTTCTTCAATAAATCTCTAGCACATGGCTGGATACTTTCTGGACAGACCTTGTATTTGGAAACAAGATGAAAACAGAATATGAGAATGGAAAGACATGAGGCCCAGAGGTGAAACAGGTCCCTGTCACTTCATAACCATGATAAGGAAGTAAGGTTTTATTGTACATGTGATGGGAGCCAATGGGCAATTTTAACCAGGGGGACTTAATGACCTGTTCTGATATGTGGTTTATAGTGCATATTTCTAAATGAGGACTGGTCCTAGAAATTGCACTGAAAAGGGGAGGGATCACTCATAATTTCCTGACCAGAGGGATGAATTTGCTACTTTATTAACTCACTGGTTCTGAGTCCTTGTCTCAATTTAGCTCTTAATTGGGAGGACATTTGGGCAAGTCATACAATTTATAATCGCCTTCTTTAGTACAGAAAAAATAAGAATTGAAGTATTCTGTCACCCAAAGTACGACAAGAACTGAGATTACTGCAATAAAACCCCTTTGGGTTGCTTTAAGTATAATGTATCTTACACATTTTTCTATTTAATATTTTAAAGTGTTCCATATTCCTATGGGGCATGAGGAGAATAAAGGGCAAGGAGGGGATATAGAGAGGACATCTGCAGTAGCAGGTCATTGAAAATATAGACTCAGAAGTCAAACTACCAAACTGGTATCTCTGTAATCCTGAGAAAGTTACTTTAACCCTGGAACTCATAGAGTTATTGTGACTATCAAATGAAATAATGCCCACATAAAGTGCTTGGAGCAGTACCTTGTACTTAGTAAATAGCCAGTTAATGACTAGCTCTTTGTTTGGGCTCTCCATCATCTGTCCTTCCCACACCATTTCCATTTGGGAAGACTCCAATAGTACTGTGTTTATGCATGTCTGCCATCCACTATGGAACCTCTCTCTCCCTCTCCTCTCTCCTTCTCCTCTCTTCTCTCTTCTCTCTCTCTCTCCCTCTTCTTTCTGGCAGCAAAGCACATGTGGTCTAGTCTGGCCTAATCAGTTAATAAGTTACAAAGATGATGGTGCTACTATATTTTGTTCATGTTCATGTTGCTATTGTTAAATGAGGGATTTTGTGCTCTCCTCCATCACCACCTGCATTTTTAATGCCTCAGGATGCTTGGTATCACCTATATTTTTTAAGTTCAGTCCTCCAGCCTCTCACTGATACTGTGAACCCATAATATCCTACCAATTCATTCCCCTTGACTTTAGATAGCCAGAACCAGTTTTATTTAATAGCAAACAAACCACTTTCAATAGATACAGGCTATAATCTTCTCTTTGGCTCTCCTTCCACTGCCTTTCTTGCCTCCCTGGATTACATCTTGTAATATGGTTGACTTATTGGATGACACTGATGATAATAGCAGAGCTGCCCAGAATGATGTACAGTAGAGAGTCTTACTTTCATTAAGGACACTTTTATAAACTCCTCCTCTTCCAAGAAACAGAAAAACAGATATTCCCACCACCCATGGTTAGAACAATAGCCCTGGCCACACTTTGTTTCTCATCAAAATTATTTGAATATAAATAATTTCTCCTCTGGATTGTTAGCACTTGAAAAGCAGGAATAACATTACTTACTTTAAATTAATACTTGATATACATTTAACTCATTAATGTAATCTCCTTTAAGAATTAAAACATTGTAGACATTATAGATAATAACTGAAGCTACCTTTGACAACTATCTTTAATCCTGACCCCATTCACTTCTTGAATTTAACCAGCATCATCAAGTTGGTATAGGTGCCTCAAGGACCACTGCCAGACAATAATCAAATAACCCATCTCCAATGTGCATAGCACTCCTGCTTCTGTGCATTAGGAGGACCTGATTTGGAGGGTATTCTTTCAGGTGATTTACTATGCATCTGATGATTATGGAGAAAATATAACATATTATGTGTATTTATATAGAAGTACCATACTGGATGTATCACTTTGTACAGACACATCATGTCTTAGAAGGTTTTCCACATACAAATCTACCTCACTCTTTATAAATAATTGATTTTTCCATTGTATGGATATTTCATATTTTATTTTGCCAGTCTCATTAATAGGCATTTGGGTCATTCTGAATTTTCACATTGTAAACAATACACATTTCAGAGAACATTTTGGTACATGCCCCATTGGGTTCAAGTATACTTTCCAACCTGGATAAGGTAAGAGTCACTGGCCTTCTTTTTCATTGTATTGCCTAGTACAAAATCTGGCTTGCAGTAAGCCCTTAGTAGATATATTTAGACTGATTTGAATGCTCTTAGCTCATGCCACCCCTTCCAGTTTGTTTTCCCTGAATGGGAATCCAGTGCAGAGGCAAAGTGAGCTGAGACCCATGCTGCCTGTGATGAGAACAGAGGCACCTCATAAATTCTAGAAAAGTCTGGGAACTCTTCCCATTGGAGGACACGGTCAGGTGCAGTATTAATCATCGCTCTCAAAAGACCCTCTTGGAACAGGGAGAAAACAAAATTTAAATTAACCTCAAAAAGGTTCCACTTCCATAGAAGCAATAGGGCAATTTCTTCTTACAGCAACTAAACATATCAACATGTTCTTTTCTGCAACCCAAATGCCTCCTATTTGCAGATGAGAAAATTAATGTCTTCATCATGAACACCAAATGATATTGATGTAATGCCCATCTGCTCCACAATTTTCATGCACTTCATATGACTTTATTCACTTATAGTAGAGGCATGTTAACAGCAAATGTTGAATGATTAGTTATTTCTCATGGGAAAGATAGTTAATTTCACTGGCCCCTGTGTGTCATGATTCAATACATCACCCTGTATGAGGAAGCAGACCTGTGGAGAGGAAACCACAGAAAAGACAAATCAATGCAAAGCTCTATGATGCAAAGCTCAGGTCAGTTTTTAATGGAATAAAAAGGCACTCCAGAGCTTTAGTTATTATACCACAATCACATGCCACTATGCCCTCAACTGTAATTAGGGCACAATAATACACGTCCTAGGATGTTTTCCTTAAGTGGCATTGAAAGCTGGGGGAGGGATGACAAAGGGCTATTTGTCAACTAACTACTAAAGTTTAAAAAAAAAGACCCATAACATGTGAAATTGATTAAAAAATCCATTTGTTTTTCCATTAGAATTTCTTTTCTTTTTTTTTAAAGATTTTATTTATTTATTTAGACAGAGGGGAAAGTATGGAGGAACAGAGGGAGAGAAACATCCATGTGAGAGAGAAACATAGATCGGTTGCCTCTCACACATGTCCCAACCAGGGACCAGGCCCACAACCCAATCACGTGCCCGGACCAGGAATTGAACCAGAGACCTTTCACTTTGTAGGCTGACACCTAAACAACTGAGTCATGCTGGCCAGGGCTCCAGTACAATTTCTAATTTTACTTTGCTTGTCCCTATATATGCTAGTCACCAGATACAAAATGTCTTCCCCCTAATAACAGTGATAATAAGCTCCTTTCTGTGAGGTTTCAGACAGCAATCATAAAGCCATTTCTTATTTTAAAGATTATATAGTTTGACTATAAGCTCCTTTATGGTAGGAGTCATATCTTGCATTTTTTAAAAGAGACAGCAGAGGAAGTGTTGATGAGAACTAACTGGGCCCCTACTCAAGGTGTGCCATTTCTGGGAGCATGTGAGAACAATGTATGCAAAAAGTTCTCTAACTGTTCCAGGCTCCACTGGTTTTTAGTTCTGCTACTATATACATCCTTTGTCAAGCATCTTTTTTTTTTTTGAAGTGACTTTGAGTCAGTATTTTTACCTTATATCCCAAAGTCCACAAATTGAAGATTAGTAAATGTCAAGATTTATTATAGCCTATCATAAAGAATAAGTAAGTATATTCCTTGAACTGTGAGGTATTTTTCATGAATACAGCTTCTGTACATTAGCATCTTTCATTCTAAGTGACTGGTTTCTGTCCATATTTCTTAAGCTAAACATAATTGAGTCTAGAAGGCTGAAGAGTCTCTATAGAAATATACTTCTCATAGATAATCTTATTCCACCCAGCCTCTATCTAGAAGCAAGGCTACTCCTGACATATGTGACTGTCTGAAAGGTTTTTGTTGAGCCATGCTATAGAGTTCTCAGAAATTACATACTTTGTTTCTTCTCAGGAAATTATGATTTGCCCAGGTGGTTAAGAATAGATTAACTGAAGCATTTTGGAAATATCTTATTCTGAATTTTTTCTAAGTTATAATTGATTTTGTTTTTTTGAAGCAGGAGAGGAAGAAGAAAAGGCTGAACATGAATCAGGTTAAAGGAGGCTAGAGAAGAGAGGATATGAGAGACCAGAGCCAAGAGAGGGAAAAAATTGTGTGGAAACATGAGTTAAATGTTTCCTGAGGGAAACATTTTAACTCTGAGGGAAAATAATAAAATTTGAAAAGAAAGAGGAAAATTTTACTAAGCCTAAGAAAAAAGTATTTTAATTTTTACTTCTATTTGCATACTATAGTTAGAAAGAATTCAGTGAATGTAATTTTTAAAATTAAAATGTATATTGCTAAATCACAATTAGAATGCATTGTAGAGTTCTATGGCAATAAAGTTAAGAATTTCAAGGAAAATTGATTATTATTTTCTAAGAAAATATACATAATCAAAACACAAAAGTGGATGAAATAACATAGATAATAGAAGTTCCAAGAACAAGTAATTATTTGGGGAATGAGGAGAGATATCAAAGAAGTACTCTCCCCTTGCCCTAGGTACCTGACCCAAATGGATGTGTGAGTAGTTTTTATCCCCCTAAATATTCCCTAAACAGATAATTCTCATGCTATTTAATTGGTGTGATATAATTAGAGAATGAAAGAAAGCTTTATAGTGTAGTTATATATAATTAGCAAAACCTCACTATAACACAGTCTAACATGAATTATTCAAAAATTATAAAAATATTAGCATGATATGAAAAATAAAATATCTTACTACTTATTTATTCTCCAAATGCAAGGATTTTATATTAGGACATCTGTTAATATACATATGATTAATATATAATTATATTACTTCTCTTATCTAAAATTATTCTAGATGTGATTGGCAATGCATTAAGAGAAGAACATGATATAGGAGATATAAAATTGAAGAAATAAAGATAAAATCATCATTATTTGCATATGGGATGATTATTTTACCTTCCTAGGAAACCTATATGAAGTAGCCTTTAAAAATATGTTAGAACTAATAAAAAATTCGGTAAGATGACTTGTTATAAATTTAATACATTTTCCCATACTCTAATGATAACTGGGGAGAAAACATAAAGTGAAAATGATTAGTTCATAACAACACACCAAAATAAAATGAATTTAGCAGGTAGTATATGATACTTTTTTACTGAGGGATTGAATGAAAATTTTTCATATTAAAAACAGGTTAATTATTTCCAAATAGATTTAAACATTTTTCTAATTGTAATAAAAGTCCCCATATGCTATGTGACTTTTTGATACTTAATTAAATACTAATAGTGGACTTAATTAATTGATTATAAAAATATATCTCAAAGCCAATATTTAATAAAATATAATGATATTGGGACAGGAATAGAAAAAGAGGCAGTAAAAGAGAAAAATAAATTTAAAACATACTCATATGTAGGAATTTGGTATATGAAACAGGCATCATCTTAAATCAGTGGAGAAAGACAACATATTCTATTTATGGAGTTAGGACCACTGTCTAATCTTGGAGAAGAATAAGGTTAGTTCTTTATACCTTGCCTATTTTGAAATAAATTCCAAAATGCATAATTATGTGTTTGAAAAAAAGAAAAAAGAAAGAACATAAAATTGCTGCACAAAAACACTGGTAAATCTTGTAATTTTCACATGCAGAAAGACTTTATAAATATAAAATTTAGTGCAAAAACCATAAAGGGGAAAGGGATTTTAGATTTGCCTGTATAGCAATTTGAAATGTATGTATGTCAAAAAGCATTTTTAAAAATGTTGAAAAGCAAATTACTAATTATGAACATCTTTGTAATATTACTTTCCTTTACATGTATAAATAACATATATACACAAACACAGATATTTCAAATCAGTAAGAAAAATTAAAATTCCCATACAAAAGTGGGAAAAGACATACATAGGAAATTCACAAAGAAATGTAAAAATAGAAATGCTCTCCTTATAAGTAATCAAAATGCAAATTAAAACAAGATACTGGTTTTGACTTTCAGATTGGCAGTAATTGCAGGATTGGAGAATGAGTCTACTCACATAAAGTTGGGAATGACTGGAAATTAGTATGTCTTTTTTTGAGAACAAAATATGTATTAAAAGCATTTAAAATCTGTACATTCCCATTGATACAGAAATTCTTATTCTTATCTCAAATAGATAATTTAAACATTATAGAAGGATGTTTACAGTGGCTAATGACTTGAAATTTATTAAAATCCTACCTATCACACTCCTGCGTGTGCTTGTCCTAGAGAAATAAAAATTTATATTAATACACAAAAACTCATATATATTCAAAGTAGCTTTTCTTGTAATAACCAAGTAGTGAAAACACCTCCAAATTCCTTTCAGCTGGTGAATACATAAATAAATTGCAGAACATTCATTCAATGGAATACTATTCAGCACTAAAAGGAATTAACTATTGATACATGCAACAACATTAATGGATCTTAAGTGTTATTATGCTTAATGAAAAAAGCCAATTACAAAAGGTTGCATATTATTTAATTCTATCTATACAATAGTCTTGAAATTGCAACAATAAACAGATAGGGAACTGATCAGTGATTTCCAGAGGGTAGAACTGAAGAGGTATGACTGTTAAAAGGGTAATGCAAGGCATTTTCTTTGAGGTGGTGGAACAGGTCTATGTCTTCTCTGTGGTGATGCATACATGAATATATATGTGTGACAATTTTTCATAGAACTACATACAAACATACATACAAATGAGTACATATAAAAACTGGTGAAATCCTAATAAGGATCCTAATAAGATCTACAGTTTACTTAACAGTATTTTACAAATATCAATTTCCTGGTTTTTATTATAATGTACTATGATTATGTAAGATACTATCATTGGTGAAAGCTGAATGAAAGGTATATGAGAATTGTGTACTATTTTTGCATTTCTTGTGAGTCTAAAACTACTGTAAAATAAAGAGTTTTGGGGGGAGAAAGTACAAGGGGACTAAAAGGTAATGAAAAAATATGATTATATATATATATATATATATATATATTTATTTATTTATTTATTTAAAAAAATACTGCTGAGCCTTCCAGGCCTTAGTAAATGGACTTACTTACCCCAACCTTTTAAAATGTTCTCACTTTCTTGAACCTTTTCTTACCACTTGGCCCATCTCTCCCTTCCAATTCTGATTCTATCTATCTGTCTGTCTATCTATCTATCATCTATCTATCATCTATCATCTATCTATCTATCTATCTATCTATCTATCTATCTATCTATCTATCTATCTATCTCAGTCTCCATTGAAGCACTTCATTCTTTTCATAAGACACATAATATGCAGCTTTCCAGTTGGTATGATTTTGTCTTATTACCCTACTAGATTTTAAAGTTTTCAAGATGAGACAATACCATTTGCATCTTAGTATCTCTGCATATTTTCCATTAACAATGAATGTGAAAAACACGATCTGCAGCATAATTTATAGTCAAAAAATATTTGTTCAATTAATTTAAAAATTCTTAAACTTTCTTCCTGTTGTAGAAGGTTAAAAGGTGCTAAAATACTTGCTCTACTACTTCACTTTGGTGAACATGCTACCCTGAACATATGAGGTCTATCCAGAAGGTATCCAGCCATATAATATGAAAAATAGAGACATTTATTAAAGAAGACACAAGGTACAAGAAACATTGTACACAGGAAAATGATACCTCAGTCCCCTCCAAAGTAGGCACCTTAGGACTTCACACAGTTCTCCCAATCACCATCAGCTTCCCTGTTGTATTTTCCTGAATCTCAGAAAATTCATATTTTCTCTGAATTTCATGGCCTGAAATCTCTTCCCTCCCAAAGGTGATTTTAGTTTTTGGGAAATGTCAGAAGTCACAGGACACCAAGTATTGGCAGCAGGGGGTCTGAGTCACCTGGGTGATTTGATGTTCTGCCAAAAAACTCTGCATGAGACTGTGATGCATGAGCAGGCACGTTGTTGTGATGAAGCTGCCAATCACCAGTTGCCCATAGCTGAGGTCTTCCTGAATCAACTGAATAGTTTCCACAGAGGAATGTTTAAGCTTAATGAAAAATTTGATGCAGATTCATTGTTCTACTCACTCAGTCATTTTGAATGTGATAGTCACACCGTACTCATACTCACTCAACAGCATCTACCACCCCCACTAACTAGTACAGTGAAGTCATCATTGTTCATGCATATTCATTCCAGTCCACTCTCCTTGGCTGCCAGGTTACATCAATGTCACGCAAACCATTCTCATTATATGAACAATGGCTGTATTTTTCTGGACAGACCTCATATTCTTGTCATGGGGCTTGAACCACTGTTCCCTCTGCTTGGAATGCTCTTCTTGTCTTTTTAAAAAATCATCAACTGAGGATATGCTTATTGACTTTAGAGAGAGAAGAAGGGAGGGAGGAGGAGAAAGGGAGGGAGAGAGAGGAACATTGATGAGAGAAACATCTATATGAGGGAGAAATATCAATTGGTTGCCTCTTCTATGCACCCTAACTGAGGATTGAACCTGCAACTTAAGATATGTGCCCTGACCAGGAATCAAACACACAACCTTTAGGTGTATGGGATAACTTTCTAACAGCTGAGCTACCCAGCTTAGGTCTTCTCCTCATTGTCACATGGCTGACTTCTTGCCCTTCAGCTCTCAAACGATCTTAAAGAAAACTTTCCAGGCCACCCAAACTAACATAACCTTCCCTTGTATTAATTTCCTCATAGCATTTATCGACCTGGAATTTTATAATTTTCCTGTTTGTACAATATATTATTGATTGATTGATTTTACTTTCTAGAATGTATAGCATTCTGGGTACTCTAGGGGTACAGCATTCTTGTCTGTCTTATTAAAATCCATATCTCCAGCCAGGACCCACAATCGAATATGGTGTACAGATGTTCACTTAATAAGCTGTTTCCCATTTACCCAGCCATTCAGGTTTCCCCCTTATTGCTCAAAAGTCAAACTGAAGCATAGTCAATCTGCAGAGCCCTTGGAAAAATTCCCTTACTTTTACAGTTCAAAAAACTGGAACAGCAAGGTAAAGTAACATGACTCAGCCAAAGCAAAACAAAAATAAACGTGGATTAAAATCTGGGTCTTTTTGCTTGCAGAAAAGAGCTCTTTCAGTACATTGTGCTATTCCTGCTCTGAATGTGGAGCTGAGGTGACCTTTGATTTATAACCTCTGGCTATGGTCCACGAGAGGCACTATAGTTACACAGAGGTGTTGCCTTTCTGAAGATACGTATATCATCACTGGGATGGCTGGGCACGTGAACTGATGATAGGGACAGGTTCATATCAGGCACTTTCCCTGTGCTATGCACTACTTTAGACCCTAACATATATTAATCTGTATAATCCTCAAAAAAAACCCTGTTAAGCAGATGATACTACTATCGTCTTCATTTGATGGGAAATTTAAGGCACAGATGTTAGGGAATTTGACCACAATCACAGAGCTAGTAAATTGTGAAGTTAGGATACAAACGCAGGCAGTCTAAAGTCCTCACTTTTAATCATCAATGCCGCTCTGCTTGCTCTGGCCATGGGTCACAACTGGTCCCTCAAAACACCACATCAGAGTATTACCATTGAGATGAAATAGGCAAAAATCCTGGGTGAATTGTGAGGGAAATGGGGATCAGTAGTGCAGTTTTCATCAATGCTGTATTGGCAGAACTGACTGTGTTGCTTTTAGGCTTTAATTTCTTTTGTACAATGACCCTCCATCTATGGCAATGGAAGAAACAGAACGACCATTATTGAGTCACCAGCTTTTTCTGAAGTACTGAACTGTGCTTTATGGATGGCAGGTATATGGAACTTCCTGGAACATGTTATTTACAAATAAAGACATCTTTCTGGCATTAAGAGAGTGCAGAGTATGTGGATCCTGCTGATCTGGGAGCATGACATACTAAATAACTGATTAAAAAGGAATGACTTCTCTGCTCCTCCATGCAGGCCAGACTGTTTTATTAAAGTTGTTCTTTGAAATCAGAGATGGCAGTTGGGCTAGCAGAAAGGTATTGCTCTGGGACAGTATCAAGCAGCAGAGCAACAAAATTTCTCTCACCTGACTGAGTGAGCAAGCATTTCCCTTTAGATCAAGAGTTCTCTTCTTCCTGACTGGGGCAATTTCCTAAACTAGAACTCTTCATACATTCTCCTCAGTTCCATTAAATTTGAGTTACTGATTTTCCATTCTGATTACTACTAAATTTTCTTTTAAAATCAATCAGAGATAGAGTCCACAAGAATCTCAGGTATTAAAGGAAATAAAATGCCTTCATGAATATTGAAGTGCAAAGTGGGTATTTGGATGAAATATATCACTTGGTAAAATAGGCTGATAACATATTTTTGTCATTCCCATTTTTTAAGCCTCATAGTGAGACAGCAGAGGGACCTGGGCCTGGGATCCAAAGACATTGAATAAGAAAAAACTGCAGAGCTGGTACCACCTGACCACCCCTTGCCTGATCCCAAGGACACCAGGTGGCCAGGAAAAAACCCACAAGAATGTCACCCTGACTCCACTTCTCTGCTCAAAAATGGCAGAATTTTACTCCCTTTGAGCCATTTGTTTTTCCTGCCCTGACACGGAAAATTCCACAAGTCCACCTTTTTAAAAATGCCCATCTTTTTATCCAAGCCCATTTTGTCCCCAGCTTTTAAAAACAGCCAAGCAGAGACAGCCCCAAGTCAGTTCAGAGGATTTTTCTTTCCTCTGTGTTGCCTCCCCTATGCTCGAGCATAAGCCTAATAACATTTGTCTGGAAATTTCTCTAGGGCTTTCTCTCAATTTTTATCTTGGAACCCAAGAACCCTAACATTGGTAACAATAGTTTGTAAGTTTTGAAATTTTCTAACATTGCAATGACTGCTTTATGATAATGACATTTGACCACAATATATGATAATTTTACTTCCTTGTGAATCACATTTCACATTGACTGTTATGTAGAAGTGACATCTGAATTGATACTCCGATGTTTTCTGGAGTGGTAGAGACCTATTGATGCTTGGAAAGATGGATAGCTGAACATGGTTAGGAATATCTGGGTCAGAAAAATGTTGTCAAATCTGCTTAGGGTTGAACCTTCATTAAAATACTTTACTCTCTATTATTGTGTAGCTAAAACACAGTACACATAGGGTAAACATCCAGACCTTTCTTATGGAAATAGTTACTTCTCAAGTCTTAATAATTATTACAAATAAATAATTGAACTCCTACTTTGTAGGAGAAAAAAGTACATTAAATTAAATTACATGGTTGCCCAACATTTTCAAACTAATTAGCAACCATACAAAATTCAAACCTATTTCTTTCAATTCCACCCCTCAAAAAAACAATGACTAACATTCATTGTAAGAAGCACATTTGAGAGACCATATGAATTTGCCCTTTTGATTGGTTAAAAAAGGTTCTAGTATTAGCAATTAAAAATGATTCTGCCCAAATAGTAGAGATAACATGAACTAGGAATTTGGAGACCTGGATATTCCCCTATTTAGCTGTCTGTACTTTGGTGAGTTGTTTAGACTCTCTGACCTCTACTTCTCTCAGCTCTACACTAGGATTAATAGTGTGTGCTCTATGAAAACCTCTTAAGGTTGCTGCCAATATCAAAGCAATAGTATTTGTAAACTTAACTATATTCTACAAGTAAGGAACATTACAGACATTGAATAGCTAAGCTCAGTGTCAAAGTTTTGTTCTCAGAGTATCGTATTTCTCTAAGTGGAACAATATTAAATAGAACTATAGTACTACTGTCAAATAGCCATTTTTTTTCTCTCAATCTTTTTTTTAAACTAAGGTCTGAGAACTGAGAAAATAAAAATTTATAGACCTTTGGATTTTTATTTGCAGATTCACCCTCGGAATCACAGTTTCTGGGGCTGAGTAAATACTACCAGCACCTGTCTAGTAGTACTGTCAATCTAAATGGCAATATTCAAACTTTGTTAACATCATCAACAGACTTTTTCTTACATTGACTCTAATGCCATTTATTGGTGTTTTAAAAGGAGTTATATAATGACTATTTTCTTTTCCTGCTAGTGTTTCTGTCTAGTCCATTCTGATTCTTTGAGGCAAAATAAAGTCCTGAGGAAAATCTAATTTGAAGAAACTATGAGAGAGCAACCTAAGTAACTGAGCAAGTTAGATAAGATACCCCTTACTTTGTAAAATATCAGGAGTTAAAACATATATGTGAATTTCTTTTAAAAAATCTATTTAAAACTGACAGTGAATTTTGAAAAAGGCAAAATAGAAATAGCCACTAGGCAAGAAAAAATGTATCAGAAAGAACAAAAAAATTAAACAAGGATGTATGTGAGTAAACAAAGCAAAAAAGCCTCTCATATAAAGTAAAAGGTGAAAGGAAATAGCATTAACCCAGTAGTGGACAAAATGGCTCTAGTATATACTTGAAAATATTATCAACTTACAAAAGGTGAAACTGAAGCAAAAGCACTAAAATATAAGGCATCAGTAGGTATCTTAACAATGTCTGTGTGTCAGAAAATGTAAACCCATAAGGTATAGGCAACAAAGAAATTTCTGCAGATGAAATGCAAAGATGGGATTAATTATTCCAGAAAAGCTGATTAAAAAATAAATCCGAACATTTTGTTGCCTACATAGCTCATCTTCCCCAGAAAATATAAAGGTCAAAATCTCTATATGTCATATTAAGGTAATACTTTAAATTTCCATTATCTATACACTTAGAGAATTACAAAAATTCCAAATTACTACATACTATATTTTGCAATCACAAGATCCATTGTCATGTTGTTTGTGGCAGATTTTTGCATTTAAATAGTGTCTTTCAGGGAAGCCTCTGGTCTAATATTCAACTCTTTAGAGTGGATATGGAATGTCTTTGTCACCTAAACAGAAATGTCTTCTGCTAGGAGGACTTGGTTCCACAAGTGATTGCCATTATTATTCTTGTAATGCTTCAGCTGAGAGAGAACTTGGATTCGGAACCTGGGTCTGCACTGCAGCACTGCCCTACATGCTAAGTGTCCTCAGGCTTAACTCATAGGGTTGATGAGAGAGTTAAATAAGTCAATATCTGTGTATCTATGTACTATGAAATGTGAATAAATATACAGCATATATAGTTTCAAATTAAGTACTTGCCTTGATTTTACAGAGTGATTTAGATGAAAAAACAGTAAAGTGTGAACACTTTAGCTCTCTCATTTTATACAATAGAGCTGGTATTAATTAGTCCTAATCGACTTTATGTTTGGGACATATGCATTTAACTTTGAAACCTGTCCCACAATATAACATGTCCCCAAATTGTTTTAACCCTGGAATTATCATCTTGTGCAAGATAGTGTCAAGACATTGTACCAAAACCCACCTTTTCAGACCCCATTCCACTAGTTTTCCATGTATCTACCCTTCCCCCGGCAAGACTATTTGCCTGTCATCTCCCTCATACTACTTGACTTTCTACTATATTTTTAGATGCTCTTTACTTCACATGTTGTTCTCCTTTTTCTATAGCAATGCATTACTCTTGCCCCTTTAAAGAGCTACATCTTTTGGAAAATCTTCCATGATTGACTCCCATTCTTCTTTGCTAATTCTGTTTCCAACCCCACATTTAGAAGAGAGTCATGCTGGATCTCATATCTCTGTAGATGTTGATGGTGTTTTAGGATATTACCTGAAACTAAGACTGGGTCTGCATAATGGCAGTGAATCTATGAAATAATTTCAGTCAGTTCATGGCAGCTTTAAAAAAAATAGAAAACAGTCCATCCAGTTACCATTTATGAAGAGAAATTTCCATGAATCAGATTAGAAGTGATGTTGATCCCAGTTCCTCTCACACTCCAACTTAATGTGTGTAAGAGAGGGAGAGAAAGAGGGAGGGAGGGAGGAAAAGAGACAGAGAGCGAGAGAGCTGCTTAACTCCTTAATGGCTTAATCAGTAAGACATAAAGAAAATTAATTAGGAAATTGTAGTTTGCGCTGTGGCTACTTTTCTGTGAATCTTTAAGCAACCCACTGCAGCTTGAGTCTCTCCTGCAAAATGAGCACATAACACTAGTTGATCCATAAGGTCCCTTCAAGGATATATAACTCATAGGCATGGAGAAATCCATAATACATCTATGCCATATCAGAACTGAAAAAATACCTTGGCATTTTTTTCTATACCATTTACAAAAAAATTGAGAGTTAAAATTGCTATACTTTATATAGATGTTATTATATGAGAGAGAAACAAAGTGAAAATAAAAAAGAATGGAAAACGTACTTCTCTCCTGGCTTTTTTACAGTGGGGGTATAGTGTGGACTGGCATGCTAAGTCCAAATGTTGCAGCTTGTTCCTCTGTCTGGTGCTACTTCAGGCCTTGCAAAGGAGTGATTAACTTCCTGATCCTTAACTGCCTACTTCCTTACACCAGTCTGAGTCCAGAGTCTCTTGATCCATACAGTCACTTATTTAAAAAGTTCTGCTATCTGTCAGGAGTTTTACTGGCTCACTCTGACTTTCGGAGCTTTGAAATGGAGCAGGAAACTATACAGGTGGCCTCCATGTGCCAGCCTCTAGAGTCTACCTGTTGCTTCTATTGCTGCTACTCTGGGCAGCCTGACCCAGGGTTCTGGATCAGTAGGTACAAACAACAGAATTTTAAGTATTAAATCAAATTTAATAGGCTCTGACATACTATGGGCAGCTGATGGTAACCTAGTTTGATCAACTTTCTAAGTCATTAAGGAGAACTGATTATGCTATGTATTACACAGAATGAATGTTTTGTAAATGTTTATTGAATTACTAAACCAGACTAACATTTTACAGAAAGTTCTCCATGGTGAGCCAGAACCAAGAAGATAAAGTTTAATGGAAATAAGTATCAAGTCTTAGGTTGATGTTAATAATAAAAGGACCTAATATTTGCGTAGATTTTCACAGATTACAAATCCTTTACACATATTTTATATTCAAACCTACCAAAATGCCACTTTCCTATATTATCACTTTTTTAATAAATAAAAGAACTGTGATACAGACAATGTAAGTATCTTACCCAAAGTTACACATTTAGTATATTGATATATTAATTCAAGATTAGGTCTTCTGATTTTAAGTCCTATGCTTCTCCTAAAATAAATTAATGTGCTGCATGAATCTAATAGACTGTACCTATTCAAGAGGGAGGAAGCCCTATCTTCAAAAATACCTTTGGAGAGCATCAGTCTTTTTTTTTTAAAGATTTTTATTTATTTATTTTTAGAGAGAGGGGAAGGGAGGAAAGAAAGGGAGAGAAACATCAATGTGTTGTTGCCTCTCACGCACCCTATTGGGGACTTGGCTTGCAACCCAGGCATGTGGCCTGACTGGGAATCAAACCAATGAACCTTTGATTCACAGGCTGGCACTCAATCCACAGAGCCACACCAGCTAGGGACAGAGAGCATCAATCTTAACTTGCCTTCACGAAACCACATCATGTAGAACAAGACTAACAGTCTTATTGAACTGTGTACTGGGTCAGGCCATATCTGGAGCATATATGTTATTCTGAGTTCTTTATTTGGGATTTATGAAGAGTCAAAGAATGGAGAGTTGCCAGGAATTTTTTCTGGTAGTTCAAGTTCTGAAAACCATGCCTTAGAAGAGGCAACTGAAGGAATTTGGGATTTTCATCATGATAAAAGAAATATTGGAGGGTGGGGTGATATGTTCATGAAAAGTTTTTCATTGTCTCCAAACCTCTGAGCAGCTGTTACATCAGAGGGATTAGAAAGGTAGATCCAGAGGCCAGAGAAATTATCAAGGTCATTTTTTAGTTAAGGAAAATTTTCAAAAAATCAGATTTGCTCAAAAATTCAATGCATTTATTGTGAGGTGTAACTTGTAAATTAACAAGCAAAGTGGGTAGATCATATGATGTGGATGATGGAATTATGGTTTTGGCACTGCGTGAGGTCAGAATAAATGGACTTTAAGGGCTTTCCTCAGGGCCTCTAAGAGTCTATGGTTTAATATTTCCCTAAAATTATTAAGCTTGTACTATGTATCTGTGAGTCTGTTTCTATTTTGCTTGTTTTTTTGTTTATTAGGTTCCACATATAAGTGAAATCATATGGTATTTGTCTTTCTCTGACTGGCTTATTTCACTTAGCATGACACTCTTAAGGTTCATCCACGCTGTTACAAAAGGTAAGATTTCATTATTTTTTACAGTTTAGTAGTATTCCATTGTGTAAATATACCACAGCTTTTTTATCTACTCATCTACTGATGAGCACTTGGGTTGCCAGTCTGTCAGAGAGAGGAGGTAGGGGGCTGGGTGAAAAAAGTGAAGGGATTAAGGAAAAAAACCTCATAGACACAGACAATAATAATACGGTGATTACCAAAAGGAAGGGATGGGTGAAGGGAGATAGGAGAGGGTAACAGAGGTATAAATGGAGATGGAAGGAGACTTGACTTGGGGTGGTGAATACACAGTACAATATACAGATAATGTATTATAGAATTGTATCCCTGAAACACATATAATTTTATTAACTGTTACCCCAATAAATTCAATTAAAAATAAAAATAAATAAAAATTATTAACTTGAACAGAGGGCAAAAACAACCATCTGTTGTCATAACTAACATTTCTAGTGATAACTATGTTCCACTATCAGCACTTATTATATTAGCTAAAACTTAGTAGCTGAAAATAGGTATCTTGTAAGTCAGAGCTATGGGGAGGCCTCTACATTGTCTAGTGCTCAGCTGGGAAGACTCCATGGCTTGGGGGAGTAAATAAGGAATGTGACAACTGGAGGTTGGAATCACCTAGAGCTGTGTTGTCCAATATAGTAGACACTAACCACATATGACAATTAAGTACATGAAATATATCTAGTCTGAATTGAGTTGTGCTCTAAGTGAAACATATACATACACAATTTCAAAGACTTAGTATGCAAATAAAATAATTTAAACTATCAGTAATTTGTATATAGATTATATGTGAAATAATATTTGTATATATTGAGTGAAATAAAATATATTAGCAATATTAATTTCATTTTTTCTTTTTAATTTTTAAAATAAAGCTAATAGAAAATTTTAATTCATATATGTAGTTCATATTATAATCTTATTGGACATCATTGATATCAAGGTCTTCTTCACTCATGTATATGATGGTTGATGCTGGTTGTTCACTGGCATCACAGCTAGGACACTGACTGGAGCACCTACATGTGGCCTTTTCATATCAGTAGGGCTTGCAGTCTCATTATGGTTGAAATTTTTGTATGGCAACTGACAGCTTCAAAAGCAAGCTTTCCAGTATGCAAGGTGAAAGCTCCATTGATTTTTTTTGACTTAGCCTTGGAAGTCATATGTGTCACTTTGCTGCATTCTGTTGGTTACCAGAAAATCATAAACCAGCACAAATTCAAGAGAAGGGCTCACTGTAGTAAAGTATGTGGGATGGGCGCTACTGTTTCAGCCTTCTTGAAAAATACAGTCTTTTAGAACTTGTTACCAGCCTATGCCAACAGTTATGAAATCTCCTTCTTCAGATATAAAGAGCCATTCCTGACGTTTAAGGAAATTTATAGATATGAGATAGATTAGAGTTCCTCTAAAGAGACTTTCAAATCTTGAAATCAAGAAAATGTTATGCTTCGGAATTATATTAACAGCTATTATCAAGGGGGAATGTAATTTAAAATGTAAACTGTCATTTAAGTGTTTAAAATGCTATCCATATGCTAAGAAAAGAGTTGTAAATCCAGTCTGATGGTCACAGAGTTGAATCACACAACACAGAATACTTCCAGGGTTTTTGTTTTTGTTTATATTTTGTTTGAATTTAACCAATAGAAGAATGACCCTAATTTCTAAGAGGTACATATTCAAACTTGACTGGCAAAAGTCTTGTTTTTCCAAATGTATTTACATTTTTATTCACTTTAGTTAAGTCCATTGAATATCAGTAAACAATTTATACAATGCGGATGTGAAGATATGATGTGTTGGTTTGAGAATAATAGACACTTTGTGAAAGGCATTAAATTATTTAATAAAACATCATTTATTTAATAAAATTACTCTATATTTGTTTTTGAGGGAAGATTGTGGAGTAGATAAGCTGTACCCAGAATAGAAATGTCACAAAGATTAAATTAACATTGGACTTTAGTCAAACAAATGTAATTGACCCAAAGTGCTTCTAGTAAATTTGGAGTTCTGAGATCAGTGATTGTTGATTTTTGTGTGTGTGTTTTTTCTTAAGTATTGATAGGAAATTATTAATGTAAAATTAGTTTAAGTGCTCACTTAAATGTTCATTGTGTCTTTTACACTTCCTCTTTAGAGTTTCAGTTGTTCAGAGGATTTGCACTTAGATATGAATTTATTAATACAAATTATTATTT
This sequence comes from Desmodus rotundus, assembly GCF_022682495.2. NCBI lineage: Eukaryota > Metazoa > Chordata > Mammalia > Chiroptera > Phyllostomidae > Desmodus > Desmodus rotundus. The sequence goes on along the minus strand of NC_071397.1, from coordinate 38,682,719 downwards.
TCATTTATAATTGATGTGATCTTTGGTGGCCATTGAATGATTGAAAATTTAATTTTAATTTGCATTTAATATTAAATAATCCTCAAAGTATCAGTATATGAGTCCACTACATTACACTGGGTCATAAGTGCAAAGCACATTTTGATATGCCTTATCAATATGATTTGATGAGCAGTTAATTGAACTGGGCAGTGGGAGTGGACAGAATACAAAATAAATAAGAACAACAACATACAAAACTAAAAATAAGAAATTCACAACTATTAGCAACTAAATCTAAAAAAAAAACCTAAGGAAATAAGCAGAACAGAAACAGAATCATAGATATAGAGATAATTTGGAGGGTTACCAGCTGGGAGGAGGAAGGGGGAGCATGAGGGAAAGGTACAGGGATTAAGAAGTACAAATTGGTAGGTACAGAATAGGCAGGGTGATGTTAAGCACAGTATAGGAAATGGAGAAGCTAAAGAACTTACATGTATGACCCATGGACATGAACTAAGAGGGGGACTGCTGGAGGGAATTGGGATAGAGGGGCCAAAGGGGGAAAAATTGGGATAACTGTAAGAGCATAATCAATAAAAAATATTTTAAATGACAACAAAAAAAGAAACAAATAAACCTATATTATGTGCAAAAGTCATCAGAATTCTGCATTGCTTTATAATTCCAGTTGGCATTTCATTCCTCTGGAAAATGGAGACAACTGTACTTGAACTAGAATGAAAATAAATAAATAAATAAATAAATAAATAAATAAATAAATAACAGAAAAACAGAACATAGTGAAAGATTTCCCTCTTCCACCAGAATGGTAGCCAGATTCACATGTTTAAAGTCAGACAAATACGGGCTGGATTTTACACACACACAGAAAACTTCAGCTCTGCTCCTAACATTTGCTTTCCAAATAACAAAAGCTCTTGAACTGAATCATGAAACTAAAAATAGGTTCTAGTACCTTTTGAAAGAATTTTTACCTAGAAGAGATGCTTTTAGCCTGTCAAAACTTTTTCTTTACTTCTTTATTTAATGTAAACAAGAAAGACCAACAGGTAGGATAGAATGTCCTCAACTTCATCCTAACAGAGGGAGATTACTACTACCCAGTGAACTGAAGAGAGAGCTACATCAAATAACTTAAAACAACACCCTCCCCCTAAAAGCCTTTCAGATCACAATTTATTTAAATTCAGTAATAAATCTGGTACAGAAGATACTATTAAAGTAAAGGTTAGTAGAATGGGCTTTGGATCATACACATAGGCTCTACAAGTTTCCTCAACTTGACTCCCACTCCAGGAAGACAGACAACCCAATTAAAAAATGGGCAAAGGACTTGAACAGATACTTCTCAAAGCAGAACATACAGAGGGCCCAGAGACATACTGAAAAGATGCTCAGCATCACTAGCCAGCAGAGAGATGCAAATTAAAACCACAATGAGATACCACCTCACACTGGTCAGAATGGCCAACATAAACAAATCAACAAACAACAAGTGCTGGCAAGATTATAGAGAAAAGAGAACCCTAGTGCACTGTTGGTGGGAATGCAGACTAGTGCAGCCACTGTGGAAAACAGTATGGAATTTCCTCAGAAAACTAAAAATGGAACTGCCTTTTGACCTGGCAATTCCACTACTGGGATTATACCCCAAGAATCCTCTGAAACATCCATTCAAAAGAACCTATGCATCCCAGTGTTCACTGCAGCACAATATACAATAGCCAAGTGTTGGAAGCAACCTAAGTGCTCATTAGTAAATGGGTGGATCAAAAAACTGTGGTACATTTACATAATGAAATACTATGCTGCAGAAAGAAAGAAGGAGCTCTTACCCTTTGTAACAGCATGGATGGAACTGGAGAGTATTATGCTAAGTGAAATAAGGCAGGCAATGAAACACGAATATCATATGATCTCACATTTAACTGGAACCTAATCAACAAAACAAGCAAGCAAGCAAAATATAACCAGAGACATTAAAACAAAGAACAAATTGACAGTAACCAGAGTGGAGGAGACAGGAGATAACAGGGAAAAAGGGAAAGGGTCATTAAGGAACATGTATAAAGAATACATGGACAAAGCCAAATGGGGGTAGAATTGAGGGTGGGAGGTGGGGATGGGTGGTGTGAGGGCCTGTGGTGGGGGGAAAATGGAGACAACTGTACTTGAACAATTAGAAAAAGAAATTTGTATAAATAAATAAATAAATATATGAATAAAATAAAATGAGTTTAAAAATTACTAGGAGAATTTTACCGAAGATTAGATAGGAAAACATAAATAAATGGCTTAACACAACACATAGTGAGCCCTCACTGTTATTATTAGAATACAGTAGAGTATCAAAAAATTGGGTATAGAAGGAATGTACCTCAACATAAAAAACATATATGACAAACTCACAGCTAACTTCATAATCGTGAAGAACTGAAAGCTTTCCCTCTAAGATTAGGAATACTACAAGGATGCCAACCCTAACCACTTATATTCAACATAATGCTGGAACCCCTAGACAGAGCCAATTGGCAAGAAAAATATAAAAACTTACTAAATTAAAATGGAAGAAGTAAAACTATCTCTATTTGCAAATGACATATTATATATAGAAAACCCTAAAGACTCCACCAAACATATGTTAAACCTAATACACAGACTTAGTAAATTTCAAGACATAAATCAATATACAAAAATCGGTTGCATTTCTACACACTAATAAGTACTTATCAGAAAGAGAAATTAAGAAAACATACCCATATACAATTGCATCAAAAATAATAAAATAGGATAAATTTAACCATGGAGGGAAAAATCTATACACTGAAACTATAAGACATGGATGAAAAAAAAATGAAGACAAAAATAAGTAGAAAGGTACTCTATGTTCATGGATTGAAATAATTAATATGATTAAAGTGTCCATACTACCTGAAGCAATCTGCAGATTCAATGTGAGCCCTATTAAAATCCCAATGGTATTTTTCACATAGAAAAAGTAATCCTAAAACTGGTATGGGACCATAAAAGACCCTGTATGGTCAAAGCAATCTTGAGAAAGAACAAAGCTGGAAACATTCCGCTCTTTGATTTCAAAATATACTACAAAGCCATAATAATCATAAACAATATGGCAGTTGCATAAAAAGATACGTAAATGAATGGAATAGAATAGAGAGCCTAGAAATAAGCTATGTATATATGGTTAAGTAATTCATGACAAAGGAGCCAAGAATATAAAATGGGGAAAGAATAGTTCCTTCAATAAATAGATGGTTTTGGGAAAACTGGACAGTCACATGCAAAAGAATGAAACTGGACCCACATCTTATACTACACAGGTGAGCAAAAGTAGATTTACAGTTGGGAGAACAAGAAACACAAAATTATTATTTTTAAAAAATTATTTTATTGTTGTTTAATTATCGTTGTCTGCATTTTCTCCCCACCCCTACCCCCACCCCATCCAAACCCACCTCCCTCCCTTGATTCCACCCTCCCCCTTGGTTTTGTCCATGTGTCCTTTATAGTAGTTCCTGTAAACCCTTCTCCCCACTGTCCCATTCCCCCATCCCTCTGGCTATTGTTAGATTGTTCTTAATTTCAATGAGTCTGGTTATATTTGGTTTGCTTTTTTCTTCTGTTGATTATGTTCCAGTTAAAGGTGAGATCATATGGTATTTGTCCCTCATCACCTGGCTTATTTCACTTAGAACAATGCTCTCCGGTTCCAGCCATGCTGTTGCAAAGGATATAAGATCCTTCTTTCTCTATGCTGTGTAGAATTCCATTGTGTAAATGTACCATAATTTTTGGATCCACTCATTTGCTGATGGGCACTTAGGTTGCTTCCAGTACTTGGCTATTGTAAATTGTGCTGCTATGAACATTGGGGTGCACAGGGTCTTTTGGATTGGTGTTTCAGGGCTCTTAGGGTATAATCCCAGTAGTGGAATTGCCAGGTCAAAAGGCAGTTCCATCTTTAGTTTTCTGAGGAAATTCCATACTGTTTTCCACAGTGGCTGCACTAGTCTGCATTCCCACCAATAGTGCACTAGGGTTCCCTTTTCTCTGCATCCTCTCCAACACTTTTTGTTGATTTGTTTATCTTGGCCATTCTGACTGGTGTGAGGTGGTATATCTCATTGTGGTTTTGATTTGCATCTCTCTGCTGGCCAGTGATGCTGAGCATCTTTTCATGTCTCTGGATCCTTTGTATGTCCTCCTTGGAGAAGTGTATGTTCAAATCCTTTGCCCATTTTTTAATTGGGTTGTTTGTTTTCCTGGATTGGAGTTGTGTGAGTTCTTAATATTTTAGAGATCAGACCCTTGTCTGAGGTATCATTGGCAAATATGTTTTCCCATACAGTTAGTTCTCTTTTTATTTTAATGCTGCTTTCTTTAGCCACACAAGAGCTTTTTAATTTGATGAGGTCCCATTTGTTTATTCCTTCCTTTGTCTCCCTTCCTTTAGGGGACATATCCATGAAGATGTTACTGCATGGAATGTCTGAGATTTTCCTGCCAATGTTTTCCTCAAGGACTTTTATGGTGTTACAACTTATATTTGAGTCTTTTATCCACCTTGAATTTATTTTTGTGTATGGCGGAAGTTGGTAACCGAGTTTCATTTTTTTTTTTTTAACGTAGCTGTCCAGATCTCCCAACACCATTTGTTGAAGAGGCTATTTTTGCTCCATTTTATGTTTCTTCCCCCTTTGTAAAATATTAATTGACCATAGAGTCTTGGGTTTATTTCTCAGCTCTCCATTCCGTTCCATTGGTCTATGTGCCTGTTTTTATGCCAGTACCAGGCTGTTTTGATTATAGTGGCCTTGTCATACAGTTTGGTATCAGGTATTGTGATCCCTCCTGCTTTGTTCTTCTTTCTCAAAATTGCTGCAGCTATTTGGGGTCATTTATGGTTCCATATAAATTTCTGAAATGTTTGTTCTATATCTGTGAAATATGTCATGGATACTTTAATAGGAATTGCATTGAATCTATAAATCACTTTGGGTAGTATGGACATTTTGATGATGTGAATTCTTCCAATCCATGAGCATGGTACATGTTTCCATTTGTTTGTGTCTTCCTTAATTTCTTTCTTCAGTGTTGTGTAGTTTTCTGAGTACAGGTCTTTTACCTCTTTGGTTAGGTTTATTCGTAGGTACTTTATTTTTCTTGTTCCTATATCAAATGGGAATTTTTTCCTGATTTCTGTTTCTCATGTTTCATTGTTGGTGTACAAGAATGCCTTTGATTTCTGAGTATTGACTTTGTATCCAGCTGTTTTGCCAAATTCATTTACTAGGTTGAGTAGTTTTTTCATGGAGTCTATTGGATTTTCTATGTACACTATCATGTCATCTGCAAACAATGACAGTTTCATTTCATCCTTTCCAATTTGGATGCCTTTATTTCTTTTTCTTGTCTGATTGCTGTGGCTAGTACTTCCACTACTATGTTGAATAGGAGTGGTGAGAGAGGGCATCCTTGTCTTGTTCCTGATCTTAGTGGGAAAGCTCTAAGTTTTTGTCCATTGAGTATGATGTTGGCTATAGGTATCTCATATATGGCCTTTCTTATGTTGAGGAATGCTCCCTCTATTCCCACTTTGCTGAGTGTTTTTATCAGAAATAGGTGCTGTACCTTATCAAATGTTTTTTTTTTGCATCTATTGATATGATGATGTGATTTTTGTCTTTCCTTTTGTTTATGTGGTATATTATGTTTATTGATTTGTGAATATCATACCATCCTTGCATCCCTGGGATGAATTCCACTTGATCATGGTATATGATCTTTTTAACGTATTGCTGGATGCGGTTTGCCAATATTTTGTTGAGGATTTTAGCAACTATGTTCATCAGTGATATTGGCCTGAAGTTTCCTTTCTTTGTTATGTCTTATTCTGGTTTTGGGATTAGGATGATGTTGGCTTCATAAAACGAGTTTGGGAGTCTTCCATCTTCTTGAATTTTTTGAAATAATCTGTGGAGGATGGGGGTTAGTTCTCCCTTAATGCTCTGTAGACATCTCCTGTGAAACCATCTGGTTCAGGGCTTTTGTGTTGGAAGCTTTTTATTACTGTTTCAATTTCATCAGGTGTTATTGGTCTATTCAGGCTTTCTGCTTCTTCTTCATTGAGTTTTGGGAGGTTATATCTTTCTAGGAATTTGTCCATTTCATCTAGGTTTTCAAATTTCTTGCCATACAGTTCTTTGTAGTAATTTCTTACAATCCTTTGTGTTTTGTGGTATCAGTTGTAATCTCTCCTCTTTCATTTCTAATTGTGTTTATTTGGATCCTCTCTCTCTTTTTCTTGATGAGCCTGCTTAAAAGCTTGTCAATTTTGTTTATCTTTTCAAGGAACCAGCTCCTGGATTCATTGATCCTTAGAATTGTGTTTTCAGTCTCTATGTCATTTAATTCTGCTCTGCTCTTGGTTATTTCCTTCCACATAGTTGCTCTGGGTTGTCTTTGTTATTGTTCCTTGAGTTCTTGTAGGGGTTAGGTTAGGTTGTTTATTTGAAATGTTTCTATCTTTTTTAGGCAGGCCTGTATCACTCTGAACTTCCCTCTCAGTACTGCCTTCGCTGCGTCCCATAAGTTTTGGATTGTTGTGAGTTCATTTTCATTTGTTTCCAGAAACTTTTTGATTTCTTCCCTAATTTCATTCTTGACCCATTCATTGTTTAATAGCACGCTATTCAATCTCCACTTTTTGGAGTGTTTTGGAGTTTTTTCCTTGACATTTATTTCTAGTTTCAGTCCCTTGTGGTTGGAGAAAATTCTTGGTATTATCAATTTTCTTTAATTTGTTGAGGCTTGTTTTGTGTCCTATCGTGTAGTCTATCTTTGAAAATGTTCCATGTGCATTTGAAAAGATTGTGTATTTTGCTTCTTTGGGATGAAGGTCTGTATATGTATCAGTTGAGTCCATTTCATCTGGGGTATTGTTCAATGCCATATCTTTGTTGGTATTTTGTTTGGAAGATCTTTGACAGTGGGCTGTTCAAATTCCCTACTATGATTGTGTTGCTGTCAATATTTTTCTTCAAGTCCTCGAAGATTTTCTTTATGTATTTGGGTGGTCCTATGTTGGGTGCATATATATTTACTATGTTTATGTCTTCTTGATGGATTTTTCCCTTGAGTATTATGAAGTGACCTTCTGGGTCTCTTTTTATGTCTCTTTTTTTTGAAGTCTATTTTGTCTGATATGAGTATTGCTACCCCCGCTTTTTCTTCCTGTCCTTTTGCTTGGAATATTTGTTTCCAGCCCTTTACTTTCAGTCTGTGTAGGTCTTTTTTTCTGAGGTGGGTCTCCTAAAGGCAGCATATGTGTGGGTCATGTTTTCTTATCTATTCTGCCATTTTGTGTCTTTTGATTGGGGCATTTAATCCACTTACGTTTAAGGTTAGTATTCATAGGTACTTATTCATTGCCATTTTTTCATACCTGTGTTCCTCTCTCTTTCACTGTTTTTCTTCCTGTTCTTAAAGCAAACCCTTTAGCATCTCCTGCAGAGCTGGTTTGGAGGAGTTGCATTCTTTGAGGCTTCTTTTGTCTAGAAATCTCCTTATTTGCCCTTCCATTTTAATTGAGAGCCTTGCTTGATAAAGTAGTCTTGGTTGCAGGCCACTGGTTTTTCATTACTTGGAATATATCTGCCATTCCCTTCTGGCTTAGAGCGTTTCCATTGAGAAGTCAGGTGCTAGTCTTATCAGGGCTCCCTTGTATGTTACTTCCTGCTTCTTCCTTGCTGCCTTAAGATTCTCTTTTTATCTTGGAATTTTGCCATTTTAATTATGCTGTGTCTTGAAGTGGGCCTGTTTGTGTTTCTCTTGATTGGGACTCTCTGTGTTTCCTCAATTTGTGTGACTTTTTCTCTCATCAAATTAGGGAAGGTTTCCATCATTACTTTTTCAAACAGGTTTTCTATCCTTGCTCTTCTTCTTCTCCTCTGGTATCCCTATGATATGGATATTATTATGTTTCATGTCATCCTGAATTCCCTTCTTCATTCTTTCTGAGCCTCTTTTCCTTTTCTTGCTCATTCTGGGTGTTTTTTTCTACCTTGTCCTCCAGTTCGCTGATCTGATCCTCTGCTTCATCAAGCCTGCTTTTGATTCCTTCTACTGTGTTCTTCAGTCAGAAATTGCATTCTTCATTTCCTCTTGGCCCTGGATAGTTTCTATTTCCTTTTTCATGTTGATATAGTCTTCAGGGAGTTCATTGTAGTTTCCCTGTAGTTTCTGGTAGTTCTCTGTGAGATCATTATAAGCTTCCTTATAAGCATTGCTTTGAATTTAATATCTGATAGTTGACTTGCCTCCATTTCATTTAGCATTTTTTCTGAGACTTCCTCCTTTCCTTTCATTTGGGGCTTGTTTCTTTGTCTTCCCATTTTTTTATGAGACTCTTCCTGTTAGCCTCTGCTTTTTAAGTTGCTCTATTCTGTCCCCTGGGTCTATGGTGTGAACTTCTGTGGTAGAATACCTGTGAGATTCAGTGGTACAGTCTCCTTGATCTCCTGAGCTCACTGAGCTTGGGCAGTTGTTTATGTTGGCACTGTGTATGTCTTTGGGTTTTGATTGTTGTTGGGTCTTTCTTTGTTGGGTTCTTCCCTCCAGCTGGTTAACTGAGGGTCACTCTGTCAACCTCTTGTATTCTGTTGTGTAGGTGTGGGCAGGTTTGTTGAAGCTGGTTCTTCTGTGTGTACAAGGTTTTGAGGATTCTCTCTTGCTCTTGTTCAGTTGTTTGTTCTGAGTAATTTCTCCACTATTTAGTTGTATTTCCAGATAGGTCCTGGGTTGAGTTAGTGTGACTTCCACTTCCTCCTTCTCCTTCTTCTGTTGTTATCTGTTGGTGGTTCCTTTGTTGGCAGGTTTCCTCTTCCAGCAGGTATCCTAGTGTTGTCAGCTCCTACCTACTCCTTTTTGTGATCCAATTGCAGGGGGAAGGCAAAATGGTTTAAGACAGCAGGAGTGTATTCTATGATATTTAAAGTACCAGCCCTTAGAGAAGAGATAGATCCTTTGGATATGTATAGTGTTAACTGTGATATTTCACCTAACTAGCCATTTTCCAGAAAGGATGGAAAGAAGATAAGACTCTTGTTTGGGGTGGGGGGAAGGATTGTGAGTTGCATCTAGAAAGCAGTGAGCTTGTGGGAGGTCAGATTATGAGGTAAAGTGGGAGTAAAGGATAGAAAATAGGTGTAGTGTGTGAGAGAATAGAGTTAACCACAACAGTAATAAAGCTCAGGAAACAGTGAAGTGGGCTAAGATCTGTTAGGGGTGCTGTGTAGTATTTATAATTGTATGGAACAGCTATGATTTACAGTAATAATGGAACAACAGTCATATCACAGAATCCATGTGATCTGGGTAACAAGAATAGGAAGTGTATGACCTAGAGTAGTGTGCTAATGGAACACAAGTGAAGTAAAAGACAGTAAGTTAACAATACAATATGAAGGAGAGAAGAGGGGAAACCAGGCAAACAATGCAATTTATCCAGCCAAGTGAAGAAGACTGAACAGAAAGAGGGGAAATACATAAATACTAACAAAATGAAAGATGTAAGAATAATGAAAAAATAATAATACAAATATACAATAATTTACAAGTTCTCTGGAGTAGCAAAGTGAAATTTGTTTCACTGTCTCAGCTGTTCAAATGCCTCCTCTTTGGGTCCAACTCTCATCTTTTCACAGTTCCAGGTTTTATTTTGTCACTTGTGGGAATTAAAAAAAAAAAAAAGGAAGGAAGGAAGAGGAGATAAAAAGAGAAAGGAAGAAGGAATAAAACAAGAAAGAAGGAAAGAGAGGAAGAAGGAGTTAAAAGAAAAATAATAAAAAATAATAAAGAATTACTTAAAAAACAAGAAAAGCCTCCTGCTGGCTTCAAACTAGCCAAGCCAGTTTTGGTGGTCTTCCTGGCTGCAGCAGGCTGAGAGGGGGTTGGTTTAGCTTTTCTCCCTTCCTGATTGGCACTCTGCTAGCCTCCATCCCAGTTCCCTAGCAGCCTCCAGTCCTGCAGGTTCAGGCAAGCACTCTCCGGGGCTACGGGTGTGAGCAGGGGGCTTTCTGTGCCACTGCGGGAGCACCACATGGCTGGGTGGGGAGGAGGCTGGAGTGGCTGCTGCAGGAGAATTCCCCAAATAGTCCCCAGGTATCTCTTTTTTTACTTTTTATTTTTGAGAAATTTGTCCTGCTCAAGCCTGCCGCTCCATATAAGAAAGGGCCTGTCCTCTCACACAGCCCACCTCTCCAACTAGACCAGGGACTATCAGGGCTAGGGCCCATCATGGCCCAACTCTCAACTCTCCCCAGCCTGCGTCCACAGTCTCCATGGGTGCTCACAGTCCCTATGTGTTTGCCCCTTCATCCTTATTCCCCACTCTGTGACTTCAAGCAACCAGGTCTCTCCTCGTGCTGCTCAAACCTTGTTTGGCAGGGGAGGGAGCCCTTGACCTGACTCTCTCCCAAGAGCCCTGCGGCAGACTGGCTGGAGCCAGACCTGGGGCTGCAGCTGCCCTGGTTCCTGCACTGGTCCCAGGGGCCTTATTGTCCTGAAGCACTCTCCTTGCTGTCTGATTTTTCAATGTCCTCTACAATTTTTGATCTCCTATCTTCATGTATGCTGGGGTACTGTTGGCTGTTCACTCTGTTCCTCAGTAGATCGGCTAGGTGTTTCACCCATGTGCAGGGGGAAGCAGAATCTGCTCCCACCTGTCTCGCCACCATCTTAGAATCAGAATGAATTCTTGTAATATTTATTACTGTATTATTTTCCATATGAACAACTGTAACCTAGTTTGCCTACCCCTATACACAAAAGTCAACTCAAAATGGATTAAAGAATTGGACTGAAGATCTGAAACAATACAACTCCTAGAAGAAAATAGAGAGGATAAGCTCCTTGACATTGGTCTGGGCAATGATTTTTTTTTTTTTAATTTGACACCAAAAGCAAAGGCAACAAAGCAAAAATCAGTAACTGGGACTAAATGGAGCCAGAAAGTGTGTGTAAAGCAAACAACCATCAACAAAATAAAAAGGCAACCTACAAAATGGGAGAAAATATTTTTGGATCATGTATCTGATAAGGGGTTAGTATCCAAAATATACAAGAACACATATAACACAATAGCAAAAAATTTAAAAAACCTAACAACCCAATTTAAAAATGGGCATAAGATCTGAATGGACATTTTTTCAAAGAAGGCAATACAAATGCCCAATAGGTCATGAAAAGGTGCTCAACATCACTAATCATCAGGGAATGCATGTCAATACCACAGTGAGCTATTACCTCACACCTGTTAGGATGGCTTTCATCAAAAAGACAAGAAACAAGCATTGGCAAGGATGTGAAGAAAAGGGGACCCTTGGGTACTGTTGGAAGAAATGTATATTTGTGTAGTCACTAGGTAAAACAGTATGGAGGTTTCTCAAAAAATTAAAAAGAGAACTACCATGTATTCCAGTGTATCTATTTCTGGGTATATATCCAGAAGAAATAAAACCAAGATATTGAAAAGATATCTACACTCCAATGTTCACTGCAACATTATTCACAATAGTCAAAATATATAAACACACCTAAATGTTCATTAATAAAAGAATAAAGAATATGTAGGGCAGAATCCAAGATGGCAGTGGAGTAGGTAGAAGTTATACTCACCCAGGACTAAACTGTAACTACAACTAAAATATAGAACAATCAACTAGAATAAGCAACTAAAGACTAGCTGAACAAAAGTCTTACAACCAAGGATTTACAGAAGAAACCATATCTAGACTAGTAGAAAGGGCAGAGAGATGAAAAGGGCTGGCTCTGCACCTATGTGCAGTGGATGAGAATCTGGAGGGATATCTCAGCTGCAAATGTTCTCCTTGAGGAGTGTGGGTTCTCAACTCCATGCCAGTACTGCGCAGAGCACTGGAGTGGAGAAGAGGAGCCCACATAACTTTTGCCTATGAAAATTAGACAGGATTCTGGCCCCCAGGGATAGATGGGTTCTAGCTAGAAATCCAGGTGCAAACTTACAGGGACAACACACAAAATCTCATTCATGGCCACACACCCTGGGCTCTGGTGGAGGGAGGTAGGGATGGTGGCTCAGAGTGGACTAGAGTCGTGTAAAGAGAGAAAAAATAGTGTAGTTCTGGGGAGACAGCTGAAGGGACAACCAGCAGGGTCTCTATGCTGAGTCCCTCTCCCACACTTCCTACAGACATAACCTTTCTTTGGTCAAGCACTCCCCTCTATACAGCATTATCACAGAGGGATGCAACAGCCCCATGCTTCTGACTTCCTGTCACCCTGCCTTGCTGAGCTCATGCCTTGCAGAGGAGACAGCTGCTTTGGTCCCTGGTGTAGAGGTCTGGCAGACTCAGGGGTGACAGAAACTGAGTTGTGTAGCTCATTCCTTCTACTTCCCTGAGCCTGAACAGTGCAGCCCCTCATTGAGAGATCCACTAGCCCCACCCTAACATCTTCCAATGGACTTGCACTGCTGAGCTAAAGTTCTTGAAGATGTCTGGCCAGAACTGGGGAGAGACTGAGTTGTGTGGCTCTAAAGAGAGGGCCATTTTTTCCCTCACATGCCCAAAGCAATCCCACCTTCCTGTGTAAAGCTTTCCCTTCACATAGGCAAATCTTGGTCTGTTTGGGCCTAATGTATTCTGTTGACCTCACTCGACAACTCTCTGAGATCCCATCCCACCACAAAGGTTCCAGGGAACCTGGCATGAGGCAGCTGGCCTTGGTGTAACTTGGGACATTTTCTGAGTGGCCTCAGACACAGCACTAGCACCAAATTTGAATCTGTATCACTTTGGTGAACACCACTTGCCCCTACCTGATGACTCACTGAGAACCTACCTCACACAACTTGTATATTGCCAAAGTCTTTTTCAATGACCAAGCCTAATAGACAGCTAGCAGGCAGATGACAATCTCAGGGAACCTTGGGGCTTTTTCTGACTTACCCTGGGCTTTGTACTGGTGGAAGCTGGCTTTGGTGCACACCTTGGCTCCTCCCATGTACAACAAAGCTCATATAGGGAGCCACAAACTGTGAATTGCTTTCCAGCTTTGAACAGGTAGCCCAGGGCCAGTCATAGGCAGCATGGGACATTGAGCTGCAATGGTGTCCCTTCCAAGAGGCCCCAGAACCAACACAGCTGGTGGCAGTCTTCAGACAACATAAGAGCAGGACCTAATTAGCTCCACAAGTGGCACATTCAAATGAAGATCTTGACAGGCACCACAACCTGATAAGGCAAATTCCCATTCATGTGGCTGGCACCTAAATAGCAGCTAATACACTGGGCTTGGGGTCCATTCTCACAGTCAGCCAGCCTGAGGGCCAACCTCATGCACAGATGTGCCGACAGCAATCAAAGATTCAGCTATAACAGGAGGACTCACAGCTCACAAAAGGGACATTCCTAGAGCAACCTGCTCGGGTGAAAAGGGAGACTGTGCTACTAAGCCCCATAGGACACCTACTACATAAGGCCACCATACCAAGAATGGGAAATACAAGTCTATCTAATACATAGAAACACACACAGAGAAGCAGGCAAAATAAGGAGATAAACATGCCCTAATTGAAATAGGAGGAATCCCCAGAAACAGAACTAAGTAAAAGGGAGGCAAGCAATCTACCAGATACAGAGTTGAAAATAATAGTTATAAGGATGCTCAGGGAACTTGAGGACAAGAATAGATGAACTCTGTGAGAACTTAAAGATACAGTAAGCATTAAAGAGTACATAGAAACTATAAAAAAGAACTAGTCACGAGTGAAGAATACAATATCTGAAATGAAGACTACACTAGAAGGAATCAACAGTAGCTTAGATGAAGCAGAGGATCGAACCAGTGATTTGGAACAAGCAAAAAAGAAAAAAAGAATTAAAAAACTGAGGATCGTCTAAGGGACCTCTGGGACAACATGAAATATAACAACATCCACATTATAGGGGAAGCCCCTTGTAGTTCAGGCTTCCCCTGCTAGGTGAATGTTCTAGGAATCCATCCTTTATCAGTACACTGCTGGCATTGTGTGACAGACTGCGCTTGGCTTCAGTGATTTTTTTTTAATACTCTTTCAACACATTTGCCCATTGCATGATGGAAGATTTTACACAAACAATGTGTGGCAGTAAAATTTTGTTTGCTATTGGGGAAAAATGCATTAGAAATGGTTGTTATGCTATACACAGCTCACAAAGAAGCTGCTCTGAGTAAAACACAAGTTTATAAATGGTTTTCTCATTTTAAATGAGGTGATATGTCAACTGATGATCAACCTCATTCTGGGCATCCTTTGACCAGCTGAACTGAAGAAAAGGTGGCAAGAATTTGTCAAGCCATCTTGGAAGACTGCCATCGGCCTATTGATGAACTTGTGGAGTTAAATGGGGTGTTGCGAAGTTCCTGTCAGTGAATTTTATCTGAAGATTTGGGCATAAAATGAGTTTCAGCAAAATTTGTGCCTTGCTTGCTCACGCCTGAATAAAGAGACAATCGCTTGGCTATGTGCCATGCTTTGAAGGAGCACTTGGATGTTGTCCCTGATTTTTTTCCAAAGTCATAACCAGAAATGAATTTTGGTACTACAGACATGACCCCAAAACAAAACAGCAATTTAGCCAATGGAACACTTGTCACTTCCCCATGACCCAAAAAAGCACTTGTGAGGTCAAACATGAAAACAATGCTCATCTGTTTCTTTGATATGAGAGGGATTGTGTACTCAGAATTTGCTCCTCCAGGTAAAATCATCAACCAATTTTTTTTATTTGGAAGTTTTGAGAAGGTTGAGTCAGGATTTACAGAATAAACATCACGAGTTATGGCAAACAGGTGACTGGTTCTTTTACCATGACAATGTACCTGCCCACACTATGCTGAGTATTCAGCAGGTTTTGACCAAAAAAATGGCATGACTCCAATATCCCACACCCTCATTCACCTGATCTTGTCCCAAGTGACTTTTTTTGTTTCTCTAGATGAAAAAGTCCTTAAAGGAAAACGTTTTGCCAATGTGGAAGAGGTATATCCCAAAAATGGCAAACTCACTAAAAGGCACCAAAATCAACAAGCTCAAAAACTGTTTTGAGTAGTGAAAACAATGTCTTGACAGGTGTATTGTATCAAAAGGGGAGTATTTTGAAGGTGACTAAAGTTTATACATGTAGGAATAAATATCCAATTTTTTTATAAATAAATTCCGTTTTGGGGGGCATCCCATTTGAAGAAATAATGAGAGTGTATTTGAGGAAATAGTGAGTGAAAACTTCCCTAACATGATGAAGGAAAAAAAAAAAAACAACACATAGTCAAGGAAGTACAGAGAGTAACAAACAAGACGAACTCAAAGAGTCACACCAAGATACATCATAATAAAAAGGCAAAAGTTAATGACAAAGGGAGAATCTTAAAAGTAAAAAGAGAAAGACCATAACCTACAAGGAAACTCCCATAAGACTCTCAGCTGATTTCTCAACAGAAACCTTTCAGATCAGAATTTAGTGGCACAAAATATAAAGTGATAAAAATCAAGAACCTACAACCAAGACTACTCTAAACAGCAAGGCTACCATTTATAACTGAAAGAGAAATAAAGAGCTTCCCACATAAGAAAAGCTAAAGAGTTCATTACCACCAAACTTGTATTACAAGAAATACTAAAAGAACAACTTTAAGAACAAGAAAGAAAAAAAATAGAAACAGTTGTCAAGAATAAAATTGCAATAATAATGTACCTATCAATAATCACTTTAAATATGACTGGCTTAAATGATCCAATCAAAACAATTAAAATAGCTGAATGGATTAAAAACAAACAAATAAGACCTGTACATATGCTATATATAAGAGACCTGCCTCACAATGAAAGACACAGACTGAAAGCAAAGGTATAGAAAAAAATTTTCATGTAATGGGAATGAATAAAAAACTTGGAGAGCAATACACATATCTGACAAAATAAACTTTAAAATAAAGGCTATAATAAGAGACAAAAAGGACACTGCATAATGACAAAGAGATCAATCCAACAAGAAGATATAACCCTTGTAAACATTTATGCACTCAACATAGGAACACCAAAATACAGGGTCTGGCAGAAGTAACGCCTGCTTCAGTGTGGTCAGTAGGGTAATAATACGGGTGTAATAATTTATAGTTTTAATTTGAATATTTCACCTAAAATAGCATATGGTGTGCTTGAGTGGGATATTATTATGTTACAGAATTACATGCTTATGATTTTATAATAAAAGATTTTGTAATAAAAAAAAGGGTATTATTTGTGCCAGACCCTGTGTATACATCAAATTGTGATGGACATAAAGGAAGAGATCAACAGCAGTGCAGTCATGATAGGGGATTTTAACAGAGCATTGACATCAATGGATATGTCTTCCAGACAGAAAATCAACAAGGAAACAGCGGGCTTAAGTCACACATTAAACTAAATAAATTTAATTAGTATTTTAAGAGCATTTCACCCCAAAGCAGCAGAATATACATTCTTTTCAAGTGCACATGGAATATTTTCTAGGGTAGACCACATGTTAGGGCACAAAACAAGTCTCAAACAATTTAAGAAGATTAAAATCATTCTTTGACCACAATGGCATGAAACTAGAAATCAATTACATGAAAAAAAACCTAGTAAAAACACATAAACATGGAGGTTAAATAACATGTTACTAAACATTGAATGAGTTAATGATATCAAGGAAGAAATTGAAAGATACCTTGAGACAAATGAAAATGAAAACACAACAACCCAAAATCTATAGACCCTAATAAAAGCAGTCCTAACAGAGAAATTCATAGAATTACAAGCCTATCACAAGAAACAAGAACACTTTCAAATAAACAATCTAACCTTACACGTTAACAGTACCAGAAAAAGAACAATAAACAAAGCCCAAAGTGAATAAAAAAAGTAAGGAAATAATAAAGATCAGAGATGAAATAAATAAAACAGAGTCTATAAAAACAACACAAACAATCAATGGAACCAAGATCTGGGCTCTTTGAAAAGATAAACAAGATTGATAAAACTTTAACCAGACTCATTAAAAAGAGAAAAAGAGAGAGAGAGAGAGGGAGAACCCAAACAAATAAAATCAGAAATAAAAGAGAAGTAACAACCGATACTACAGAAGTACAAAGGATTATTTTAAAAATATTACAAACAACTATATGCTGACAAGTTGGAAAATCTGGAAGAAATGGATAAATTCCTACAAACATACCATAAAAAACTGAATCAAGAAGAAACAGAAAATCTGAATGGACCTTACAACTAATAAAATTGAAGCAGTAACTTTTTTTAAAATACCGACAACCAAAGTCCTGGACTAGATGGCTTCACAGGTGAATTTTACCACATACTCTGAGAAGAACTAACACCTCTCCTTCTCAAACTATTCCAAAAAATTCAAGAGAAGAAAAAACTCCCAAGCTCATTTATGAGGCCAATATTATCCTAATTCCAAAACGAGATAACGACAAAGAAAGATAATTGTAAGCCAATATCCCTGATGAACATAAAAGCTAAAATCCTCAACAAAATATTAGCAAGCTCGATCCAGCAATACATTAAAAAGATCATACACCATGATCAATTGAGATTTATTTATTCAAGGTTGGTAAAATATCTGCAAATCAATTAATATAACACACCCCATAAACAAAATGAAGAATAAAAATCATATGATTGTATCAATAGATACATAAAAGTATTTGACAAAATTCAGTACCTATTTGTGATAAAAACTCAGCAAAGTGGGAATAGAGAGAATATACTTCAACATAATAAAGGCCATATATGACAAACCTACAGCTAACATCATACTCAATGTGGAAAACTAAAAGCTTTTCCCTTAATACAGGAATAAGACAGGGCTGCTCACTTTCATCACTGCTATTCCACATAGTATGGGAAGCCCTAGCCCCAGCAATCAGACAAAATAAATAAATAAATAAAAGGAATCCAAATTGGAAAGGAAGACATAAAACTGTCATTATTTGTAGATGACATGGTATTGTATGTAGAGAACCCTAAAGATTACACCAAAAAACTGCTAGAATTGATCAATGAATTCAGTAAAGTAGCAGGATGCAAAATATTCAGAAATTGGTTGCATTTTATATACCAACAATAAACTATCAAGGAAACTAGAAAGGAAAACTAAGAAAACAATCCCATATAATTGCATCAAAAATACCTAGGAATAAATTTAACCAAGGAGGTAAAAGACCTGTACTTGGAAACTTATAATAAACTGAAGAAAGAAATCAAAGATACAAATAAATAGAAATACCATGCTTATGGATAGGAGCAATTAACATCATTAAAATGGTCACACCACCCAAAGCAATCTATACATTCAAAGCAATTCCTATCAAAATGCCAATAGCTTATTTGACAAAATTAAACTTTGTCAAATAACTAAAACTTTCTATGGAACCATGAAAGACTCAGAATAGCCACAGCAATCTTGAGAAAGAAGAACAAAATTGGAATTGTCTGAGTTCATTATAAATTTTGATATTAACCATTTATTGGATATATCATTGGCCAATGTGTTCTGCCATTCAGTAGGTTTTCTTTTCATTTTCTTGATGTTTTCCTTTGCTTTGCAAAATTTTTTTAGTTTGATGTAGTCCCATTTGTTTATTTTTTCTTCTGTTTCCCTTGCCCAAGGAGATATATAAGAAAAAAAATATTGCTAAGAGAACTGTTGAGATTTTACTTCTGATGGTATGACTGTGATGATAGTCCCAGGATTTCCAGAAGCAAAGGCAGGAATGGCAGGGCTGTGCTACATATCTTTGAAACTGAGGGGCAATGATATTGGTAACTTTAAAAGGCAATATACGTAAACAAAGTGAGATGGCTAACTATATTTACCTAAACTATAGTTATCTCCTAGAGTTAACCTTGGCAGAAGGATTAAATTAATGAATTCCTCTGAAGCAGAAACTGTTGTCCTAGTGCTCACAGTATGCTGTCATTAAATGTCTGGTGACTGGATTAGAAAATAATGAATAAACAGCCCAAAGTCCAGGCTGAACTTATTTTTTCTATAAACCTGGTTTGACTAAATCCAATGATGACCTTTAGAGAGGGCTTAAGGGATGCAGGCACCCTGGTGTGTTTTTCTTCCCCTTCATGATTCAAGATCCACCAAGAGAAAAAGCAAAAGTTTTAAAAAAACATTTAATATGATACAAATAACAACTGTGTCTTTATAGTTCCATTAAGGGTGCTCCATACTTTTCTTAGGATCAGCTAAAAGGAGCTCTTTAATGTACAAGTGAAGACATATTAGTTTTCTTTAGTGGGTTCTCTTTAATTATTTTTTTTCTGAAATGAGATAATACTCAGTTGGAAAAAAAATTTAAATCATTAACATCTTTGTTGATGTGGATAGCAAAAGGTAATCCCAAAGAAAAAGCCTTTAGAAATTGTGTTTATTGAGGCATATATTCAGATGATCTGAATTATCTTTTAATACTAAGCTGAACATAATTTGGCACCCACCAAAAACAAGCTGCCAAAACATAATGCTTTAGCAGCAATTAGTCAATTGTAACAAAAGAAAATTAATAAGCTAAAAACATGTGGTTTTTTGAGAATGAAAAACAATAATAATAATAAAAAGTCTGTGTAGTGAATAAATATAAATTTCAAAAGTGATACCACAAAATAGCATACTTAAGTTACATACAAATAAATTTAGAATAGAAAAAACAGTAATTTCACCCCTTTAAACAATAATACCAATACCTTTGTGCACCAAGATGCAAAATTAAGTAGGTACTTATATTGAAAATAGAAAATAAATGTCCACAATTTTTATTGATGAAATTAAAAAGGTAATAATAATAATAACTGAGTACCTTTTTATAACAGAAGTCTACTAATAAAAAGAATGACTTTTGTTGTTGTTGTTACTTAATTGAGGCTCAGTGTTAATGTTTCTTATCATCCAACTGATTGCAAATGTTTTTCTGGAAAAATCATTCCTGCTACTGAGGCTGTTGACTAGCTTTGCCCATAGCTGTAGATTGCTGATCATTGGGTTAGATGCTTGGAAGAATAGCAAAAGCACTGTCCATAAAATAACAAGTAATAGTTAATCAGTAACATCCTTTGGTTATGCTTTCCATGTTTTGTTTCTGGTTCCTGGTACTGGGATAGTGTACTACACTGCAAACCAAATAATAGGGAGTCCTTAACATAAACTTGGAATCTCTTAGCAGAGACTGAGAGTATGTAAAAATGATAGTAAATACCTTTATACAAGAAAGGAACCCAGCACATAGCAGTGTGAGCAGTCAACACAGAAGGGGGAAGAAAACATCTTTCAGAATGGGTAAGAGTAGAGGGAATTCCTTCTTGCCAGTGGTAAAGAGTATAGCCCATTCACTACTGAGGAGGAACTAAAAATTTAAATCAGACCCTATCCAGAACGGTATATATTTGTATTCAAATCAATTGTTAGTAAAATGGATATCGTTTTTATTCTAGAATCTGTGTGGCTTTAGTTCTTACCTACAAATCCCTTCACCATTTTTACAAAGACTTAAGGAACATCCTAAGTGTATATATAGTATCTTGGCCAGTTAAATGTTGGTGTGTACTGGAGTCAAGACTCTGAGCTTCAAAGTGAAGAAAATAAGACAAGCAAGCCATGACCTCACTCTTATCTTTCTCTCCAACCAAATATTCCATTAACATGACAAGTATGTCTCTTACATAAGAATGTCTTTGTCCATAGCCAGGTTCTATTTTTCATATAGGAATCCATTAGACAAAATTCTTTGGCCTGGGACAGTAATTTACTCATTTAAAAGGCTTTTAATGGACTGTGTAAGCATTCCTTCTTTTATATTTTTAGTGCCCCTAGGTAAATGCATTCTTTTCCAGAAAAGGAATCAGTTAAAGAACTCAGCTGCTAGAGTCAGGTTTCTGAGTTTAAATGTCAATGCTGTGTGACCTTGGGCAAGTTACTTTTTGTTTCAGTATCGCTCAACTGTAAAATGGGGTAACAGTTCCTGTGTTAATCGGATTTTTGTGAGCATTGAATTAATTCATGAATGCTATTTAGCATTCTGCCTGGTACATATTATATGCTCAATAAATATCAGCTATTTGTATAATTAGTTATATCCAATTTACCTGTGATAGTCATCATAATGGCAATATCACTTTTGATATTAAATGAATGGACATTTATTTCACAAATTCATTCACAAATATTTTCTGTGCCAAGCATTAATATAGTCACTCGATAGCATACACAAAGTAGGTAAGATCAGTGAGCTACAAGAAAAAATTTCCCATATATAATTTTTCTTTTTTTATCCTT
This sequence comes from Desmodus rotundus, assembly GCF_022682495.2. Taxonomy (NCBI): domain Eukaryota; kingdom Metazoa; phylum Chordata; class Mammalia; order Chiroptera; family Phyllostomidae; genus Desmodus; species Desmodus rotundus. The sequence goes on along the minus strand of NC_071397.1, from coordinate 38,661,288 downwards.
TGTAATTTTTCACCCATGGTTCAGTGTAGCCAAGTTTTCTCCAAAAGGATGATTTCAACAGTGCGTAGTGGTAGTTTCTACCACACAATGTACTTCTCTTTCTAATGATTCAATGCTGTTCTGTTATACCCAGAGGAGAGCTGGCTTCATCTCAGCTCTAAGACTATGGTGGTAGGGTTGAGTATTACATGAAACTGAAAGATGGAGCCAGCTCAATTAAACATGAGGGCAGTGGATTTTGTTCATTTTTGAAAGTTTAGTTTCTAAAACAGTGCTTACTTAGTACATAGTAGATACTTGATAAATATGAATATGAATAATGGATAATAATTTGTAGTATGAGGTTTTCTTAAAGTCAAAAACTGATTTTTGTTACATCACTATGAAATAATGCTTATTTGTATGCTTCTTCCCCATATAATATGTGAGAGATGTTTTCTTGCAGATGCTGAAAAAAACATGTGCCATAGTGATTCAGAAAATAGACCTCACTTCATACTTCCTAGCCATGTGACTTTTCCTTATCTTTGAACTTCAGTTCTCTCTTCTATAAAACAGGGGCAATAATACTAGTATCATACTAGTGTTTCTTATTTTATCAAAGCTTTAAATACATTGATATATAGACCACTTATATCAGTGCCTGTCACATACAAGGCCCTGAAATGTTATTGAATATTATATAATATAGTAATCTTATATTATTACTAATATGTCTTCTGTAATCCCAAATATAATACTAAACACACTGTTTGTCATCTATAATTATTGTTAGGTGACTAAATAATGTTTATATATTAGAAAAAATGCAAACTATTCTTGATCTTGAGAACAAACATATCTATAAAGCAAGGAAGCAGTACCTTCCCCTTCTAGTCATGGGCCATATCTACTCTGGCAAGTTCAAGATGCCTTTGATCAACTTTTGTTGTCAGGCACCAAGGCAAATACAACGGAGAATGAGGTGGAACAGTGGATTGTTAAGATGTTAAGATATGTTTTTGCACCTTTTCCTCTTTTACTTATGCCTATGCACAAAGTATATCACAGAGTATTACAAAGTATATCCTTAATTTACCACAATTTGGCTTTCTCTGCCCCCCCATGCCAATAAATGCACTTTGGCTAAATTTATGGATATGTTTCCTGATAGACATGCCCACTGATGATTTCTCAGCTCTCCCACTGATTATTTGATGTGTTTAGGGTATGCTGTCTTTGGGAAACTTACTATGTCCTTAAAATATGAAATACTCCATACCCCTATCCCAATTGTCTCCTCTGGCTGCTCCTCTTTCCTTCTCACATCCCTGTAGTTTTCTTCCTTTGTTTCACTGTTCAATGTTTATGTTTTCTGGGGTTGTATATTTAGGCTTATTACCTTCTTATAATTTCATCCTCATCCATGTTTTACCATATTGTACATTAGCTAGTGTATTAGACTGAATAATGACCTCTGAAGGTATCAGGTCCTAATCTTTAGAACTTGTGGATGTTACCTTACTTGAAAAAGAATCTTGTAGATATGATTAAGATAATGGTCTTGATATAGGAAGATTATTCTGGATTAATCTGGATTGTCCAGATGGGCCCTAAATGTCATCACTAGGGTCTTTATAAGAGAGAGGGAGAGGCAGCGGGAGATTGATACAGATCATCACAGAGGAGAAGATAACGTGAGGCAGAGATTAGAATGACATGGTTACAATACAAGAAATGTCAGCAGCCATCAGAAGCTGGAAGAAGCAAGGAATAGACTCTCCCCAAGAGTCTCTGGAGAGAACATGCCTGCTGACACCATGACTTTCACTCATTGGTACTGATTGTGGCTTTCTGGCCTGCAGAACTACAGAAGAATACATTTTTTAAAAATTTAATCTCTATTATATTTTTTTCCACTACCATTTAGTCCCCTTATACCTCCCTCTCTCCAGCAATTACCATATTGTTGTCCATATCCATGAGTCCCTTTTCCTTTTTGCTCAACCCCTCTATTTCCTAACTTCCCCCCACTGCCAACTGTGCCACCACTAGCTGTCATCCTGCTCTCTTGATCTATGAGTCTGCCCTCATTGTCCTTGTTAGTTCAGTTTGTTCATTAGATTCTACATATGAGTGAAATTATATGGTATTTGTCTTCCCTGACTGACTTATTTTATTTAGCATAATGTTCTCCAGGTCCATCCATACTGTCACGAAGGTAAAATTTTCTTCTTTTTTATGGCCAAGTAGCATTACATTTTGTAAATATCCCATAGTTGTTTTATCCACTCATCTACTGATGGACACTTCGGCTGCTTCCATATCTTGGCGACTGTAAATAACACTGCAATGAACAAAAGGGTGCTTATGTTCTTTTGAATTAGTCTTTTGGGTTCCTTCAGATATATACCCAGAAGTTGGTTCACTAGGTCGAAAGGCAGATCCATTTTTAATTTTTTTAGGTATCTCCATACTGCTTTCCACAGTGGCTGCACCAGTCTGCATTCCCACCAGCAATGCAAAAGGGTTCCCCTTCCTCCACATTCTTGCCAGAATTTGTTTGTTGATTTATTGATGATAGCTGTTCTGACAGGTGTGAGATGATATTTCACTGTGGTTTTAATTTGCATTTCTCTGATGATCAGTGACATTGAACATCTTTTCATATGTCTATTGGCCATCTGTATGTCCTCTTTGGAGACGTGGCTATTTAGGTCCTTTGCCCATTTTTTAATTGGGCTGTTTGTCATTTTGGCACCAAGTTTTGTAAATACTTTATAAATTTTGGATATTAACTCTTTATCAGTGAATATGTTCTCCCATTCTGTGGATTGCTTTTTAATTTTGTTAATGATTTCCTATGCTGTGCAAAAATTTGTTAGTCTGTTGTAGTCCCATTTATTTATTTTTTCTTTTGTTTTCCTTGCCTGGGGAGACATAATGATAAAAAATTGCTACAAGCAATGTCTGAGATTTTGCTGCCTATGTTTTCTTCTAGGTTTGTTGGTTTTTTATGCTTTTGGGTCTAACACTTAAGTCTTTGAATTTATAATTGTGTGTGATGTAAGAAGGTGGTTTAATGTCATGTTTTTGCATGTATCTGTCCAACTTTCTCAATACCATTTATTGAAACACTACCTTTAGCCCATTGGATGTACTTGCTTCCTCTGCCAAATTTCAATTGTCTATGAAGCTGTGGTCTTTTTTCTGGGCTCTCTATTCTTTTCCTTTGATGTATGTGTCTGTTTTTATGCCAGTACCATGCTGTTTTGATTACTATGGACTCTCAGTACAGCTTGATATCAGGTAGTGTGATTCTTCCAACTTCATTCTTTTTTCTCAGGATTGCTGTTGCTATGTGGAGCCTTTTCTGGCTCCATATAAATTTTTGAAATATTTGTTCTAGTTTCAGGAAATATGTCATTGGAATCTTGATAGGAATTGCATTGAATGTATAGATTGCTTTGCCTAATATAGACATTTTAACGATGTTAATTCTTTCTATGCATGAACACAGTATGTGCTTCCACTTATTTGTATCTTCTTCAATTTTTTTCTTCAGTGTCTTATAATTTTCTGAGTACAGGTCTTTTACTTCTTTGGTTAGGTTTATTCCTAGGTATTTTATTCTTTTTGAAGCAATCATTTTTGTTGTTTTAAACCCCAAGTTAAACAAAGCCATAAGAAACTTATACAACTAGAAAATCTAATCTATTTTTTACAGTTAAGCAGTGTTTAATTAATTACTTTAAAACAAAGATATAGAGATTTTTCTCCCTCAAAATGAGTTTCAAATATTAAAACCAATGCTTATAAAAATTTAAAACTTTCAGCCATCTAAGTATTTCAAATGAAAACCATTACAAACTTCTCAAATGTTTGGTATATCCCATGTATGTCAATGTACAATCCTTCAGAGATATTTCAGTCTCTCTATCTTCACAGGATGGCCTTTTCTTATTGATTGCCTTATCTTCTTTTCTATATGCTATGGTTGATTACTGTGATGAGCATCAGATCCTCCATTTGAGTCTTTGAACCTGTTTGTTCCTTTTCTAGCTTTGTGTTTGGCTCTTTTTTCCCTTGATTTTTGGTTTTACTCACTTCCTCATGTTATCTTTGTTCAGCAAGAGATTTATTCAGCTCTTGTGTAATTACAGAATCCCTTACACCAATCAAAAACGTGCTTTTTCATTTGTTATACAACACTGTAGACTTTTCCATAATAATCTAGTTCACTTTGAATCACCGTATTTTCTTCAGTGTTATAATTATTTGTAATTATCTGTGTTTCTGAGCTTTTGTTGCCTTGTGACCTGAAGTGAAGCAAGTTCGTCCAAAGCCTCAGCATATTTGTTCACATCTGTTCACATCAAGATTATCCATTTTGAGTGGATTTTTTATTTCGGCATGTATTCTTTGAAGTCAAGAATCCATTGATGTTTCTTTCTTCTTCATTTTCTTAACTTCTAGCTTCTTTTCTTCATTTTCATTCTGCTGCCCAGTTTCCATTTGTTCCTTTTGTTTGTGTTTTCTATCTGCTGTTTCTTTTTTCTCACGTTGGCCTTTTAGCATATTCCTTCTATGATCAGTCTGAAATTTTCTTCCACCTTTTCTCTTCTTTTTGCCTTCTTGATCATCTCTTTCTTCAGAATCAGAGGTTGATATAACTCCTGTGTTAGCTAAATTTTTCCTTTTTGATTCTTTCTTTCTCAAATTCTTTCTTCTCTCTCCTTTGCTCTTTCTTTCTCTTTTATGAGTGGCTCTTTTGTTGGCTTATTTTCTTCCTTCAGGCCCTCTTCATTCTTTTTTAACCTGCTTTATAGGTTATTTTCCCTCTTATCCACTTTTCTTACTTTTGTCTTCTTCACTTACCATGCCACTCTGCAAAGGACAGGTCTGCTTTATCTTTTTGGGTATGCCTCTTGGTTTTGGAATCTTGACTTCTGTATCTGCAGCTCATCCTCTTTTAGGACCCACTTTTAGATTAACATGCTGTTGCTATTGTCACTACTCCTGCTACCTCAGTTTCTATTTGCTTTGCCACCTTTCTCTAAAATCTATCTTAAATAAATATCTCTTTTTTGAGTGCCAGATCCACAAAACCAAATACCTGCTGGACATGTCCACTAGATATCCCATTTAACATTGGAGCTAGCTGTTACTGAGCACTTGCAAAGAGTACTTTCCAGGCACTGTTCTAAAGCCCTTTAGAAATATGATCTAATTTAATCCTTTTTTTTTAAGATTTCATTTATTTATTAATTTAGAGAGAAGGGACGGGAGGGAGAAAGAGAAAAAGAGAAACATCTATGCAAAAGACATTGATTGGTTGCCTTTCATCCTGACCAGGGACCAAGCCCACGACTCAGGCATGAGCCCTGACTGGGATTGAATCAGCAACCTTTTGCTTCACAGAACAATGTCCAATCAACTGAGCCACACCAGTCAGGGCTCATTTAATCTTTATTTTAATACTCATTGTAACCCTATAAGGTACTTCATTATTCTCACTTTAAAATGAGACACAGAGAATCTAAGTAGCTTGTCTAAGGTTGTAAAGATGTTAAATGCTAGAGTAGAATTGTGACCTAGGGTAGTCAGACTTCAGAGCCAGTCACTAATGGCAGTGCCCTGCTGCTTCAATTGCCTGATATCTCAGGCTACTTAGAGCTTGTGCCATACCCAAGCAGAAGCACTAGGACCTGTGAGGATAGATCACTTTAGTTGAATTCATAAAACCTTTACAGAGCCCCTATTATCTGCTGGGTGCTCAGTGTCAGTTCTTCACAGCCATTATCAGGCTGATCTTATTAAAATATCAAACTGTCAGTCTAAAACACTTCCCAAATTCATGCAATTTCAGAGTTAGAGCCTACATCAGGAGGAAGATCTGGGCCAGATATGAATTACTGTTACCTCCTAAAAGCCTCATGTTTATTGACAAATTCTGTTCATAGAGTTCTGTGGCTGTGATGTTGCCATGGTTACTTTCACTGCATTGCTACTGGGCCCTAAGACAAAGTGAAAAAGCTGGAATTGAAAGCATCTCTTTTAGTATTTATAGAGTCTGACCTTCAATGCTCTGTATCCTATATCTGGAATCCCAGGATCCTTGACCATCCAATATTCCCCTCCTGATTCTTCCATTATAGTTATAAATCGAAATGTGAACAATAAGAATAACAGCTACAATATCTTAGTCATCTACAAGGAGCCAACTAGTAGACTTAGACTGTCCACTTAACCCTTTCCACAGTTCTGTAAGGAAGTACTATCATTGCTATTTTATAGATGAGATACTGAGGCTTACACAGGCAAACTCTCTAACTTGTCCAAGCTCTAACTTTTTTCTTCATGTCACCTTGGGCAGGACTAATAAAGAGGCAGGGGACAACCAGGTTCTTCAAACTTCAGGAGGAGGTCAACTCAAATTCCTTCTTCATTCCCCAAGCAGCCAGGTTTTGCAATTTCTGTCTCTGATATCACCTCATACTTGGGTACAATAGACTTTAGTAATAATACTGTTATTACTTTATTACATATGTAAAAGTATTTATAAGTTGTCAAGTTCTTTGGCATAAAAGAGCTCCCTCCATAAGTATGGAAGGGTAGATCCTCTTCTTCATTCTCAGATTTCTGTATTGGACTAACCTCTCTGTTGAGAGGTGTATTTTCTGGTAAGCTAAAGAAGCTTAAATTTTCAGGGACTTTCAATTGCTCAGGCATAGACTTTTTTAAGATTTGAAAATGTGAAACATTTTAGCCACAATCAGTTAAGACTGTTACCTCTTCCCATTTCAAATTCCTTTCTTCTCCTCTTTCTGTTGAGTGGTGTCAGATTTGCTGGGGACATTTTGGGTATTTGGCTAATGGGAAATTGAGTTGGTGATCCTTTTAGTTTGGGTTTAGTGAAATATATTTATGTAGTCTGCATTTACTTCTGGATATAGCTAAATTGTTGCTATCTGTCCTCATGAAGGAATACTTTCAGAAATACTCCTGATTCCACTTGCTTGGGATCATGGAATGAAGACACAGGGTTAAAGGTTGGAATGCAATAGGAGCCTATTCTACAATGCCAGAAGTATGTGGATAACGGAGGAGAAAGAAATAAAAGGTTTGAAATGTTCAGAGTCTGAAGCTCATTTGTGTAAAATTCTTCAAACCATCATACATATAAAATTGTAAGCAAAGCTTTAGATTCTCATTGATGCCAACTTAACTCAGAAATTCTATTCTATCAGGAAATACATGAGGAAACAATCAGAATATGGAAATGAAAAAAAGTTAGGAGGAATAAAAACACGATAGGGTGTGTCAGGAAGGCAACTAAAAGCATGGATTTTATGGTGATATTTGCTTATTAAATATATATTTCATGGTGATTTCTTATCTTATTATAATTACATGTTCACATATCTATTATTTTGCATTCTTTCTATTAAATATGGCCTCTATAATTTTATAATTGCAAGCTTCAGATTTCACAAATCCTATATCTGCCTCAGCTACTACAGCATTTAAAAATGCTCTAACTAATCAGACTCTTAAGTGAATGGTTGATGGCAGGAGAGAGGTGGGAAGAAACATATCTGTGGGCTTCCAGGGGAGTGGTTTTAGAACTGAACTGGGACATAGGCTCTCCAGCTGTGGAGAGGGCAATAAGGTGCCGCATGCTACCTGACCTCCATGCCAGACTCAGTTGACCAACATTTTTCTCAGTAAGATCAGTCTAAGGAGCAGGCAACTGTCACATCACTGCAGGGTGGTAAAGCCTCTGCCAACCTGCTATCACATCCCTTCTCCACCTCTTATAGAAACTAAATGTCAGACACATTCTTTGGAGTTTGGACAATTTTCCAGTTTTCATGAATGAAATTATTAAAAGCAACCTTCTTATAAGCAATTTGTAAGTGAGTATTAAATATCCTTCACTACTGAGGTTTAGGAGATGTTCATGAGAATGAGAATGATGACCCAACAATTTTGACCATTTGCTATGTATTAGGCCATATAATTGTACATGATATTATGCATGCTCTCAGTTCATCCTCCAACACAGGAGGAAACTGATGTTTAGAGGGGTCACACAGCTCTTGGCTGGACAAGATTTCACAGAGATTAGGGCACAAAAAGAGTTAAATGAGAAATTAGAAGGCAAGGGCTTTAAAAATTTCAGGCATTTCATAATCATGCCTTGGGCCAGCCCTGCTTAACTGTTTTCCCAAACTCTAGTAAAATGCTGATTACTACTTCTCCTAATCACACAGAGCAATGTAGAATACACTTTACATTATGTAGGGTGTAAAAAAATAACCTATGGTTAATGAAATTATGTTCGCCCAGCATAAGTAACATAATTGGGACTAAAAGCCAAATGACACCTGGATTTCAACAAAAACCAATTACAAAGGGGGAAAGGGTTTTCAAGACAACTGGAACTAGACAGTTAAACATTAACTTTCAATGGTTTGAAGTGTTTAAGTTTTGCAATGGTGTGGCTTGGAAGCTCTCCAGCAGAAAAAAAATAGCTATTTCCTTTTAAGAGGAGAGCTCTCTGCAATATTTTTTTTTTGCTGAAATAATGTGATCCTTAATGAGGTCTTACATGACCCAAACTTTAAATGGACCCATTATTTTAGTTGACCTCATTCTTGCTAGGTTTTTACAGGTCCGCAATGAACTATCAACAGCTTCCTGATAAATAATCCTACTTACCCAAAGAACTGTTAGTCTGTTAGTCTTATCTATGCTAAGAGGAAGCTTTTATTGTACTAGGCTTCCTCAGTGAATAATAAAAACTGATCTAAATTCTTCAGAAAGGTCCAACACTGTGAGGTTTGAAAATGAAGAAACAGATTAAAAATTATGTTGCTACTCTGTCTTCAGCTATGTGCTTGCTGAAAATCTATGGTTCATCCAGAACAGGAATTGCTTTTACAGTAGAGTCAGCAGCACAACTAGTCAGGTTAGGAGCTGCTCACTGGGTGGCTCTCTCAAACTGAATGGACATTAAGCACATGCAGTTAATTACTTTGGTGGTCTGGTTTGAGAAGCAATGGGTAAAGCATCTTAAGTAGCAACCAAAGTAGCTCCCACTGGAAGTTAATTTTCTACAATTAGAGACTCATTTCCTTGACTCTGAAAATCTTTAAGAGTTTATTATTATAATACAATTGCAGTCTTTGTCACCTACTGCAAAGCAAGGCAGGTCTCTGATAGTAGGAGAAAGGCATGTTTTTACAACTGATACAAAGGATCCCAGGAAAAAGGAAGGTGATGAATAGTAAATTTGTTTTTTTCAAATGGCAGAGAGAGTAGGGAATTCCTGTTGGTCTCATCTAGCAATTTGTAAATGGGTTGTTTGAACATATGGGTCTTAACATGTTCATAGAGTGTGGGTGTGTGCGTATCTGTATGTAAAGTGGAAAGGCTTATTATTAGAGTGTGCCTCTCGTCAGCACAGCATAAAGTTCCTCAGGTAAGGGTGAGATTTAAAGGATTTCTGCATTTGCTAATTGCCCAGCATATGTACCCTTTCTTTCCAAGGCAAGTTTTGAATTTCAGTGATGATTTATTATAAATCTATTTCTCATTGGTTAGAGACTTATCCCAAACAACAGTTTAAATTCAAGCTGCTCAAGTAGATATGGATAGAGAGATTCATTAAGATGACCTTCTCTAAGGGAGGTCATTATATCCTAGATTAGACAAAATGAAACATAAACATGACATTTGATCCAAGGTACTATACATTTTTTATTACTCTTTGTGGTGATGGAAGTTTTTGAATAGTTTATGGTGGTGACATTATACATTAAATGCAGCGAGGATCAGATTGTATTGTGGAAAGTTCAGTAAAGCTAGTCTTGTTACCTCAGAAGATCAAGGGATATTCCTTCTCAGAAGAAATGAAGAGTTAATAGATATTGAGTTTAATATTTCATTTCCTCCCCTGAATGCAATTTTTTGTCAATATTCTAAACTTATTTTTAAACTCTCCTAGAGAATAACAATGACCCCAAAAACAAATGTCTAGTCAAAAAGTATGAGAAAAGACCTACTAGTGACCATCAAGTTATCTTCCAGTTCTTCTTAAATGTACCCTTTAAAAACAACATCAACAACAAGAGCTGGTTACCTGTAATTTTCCTCTACTAATGGTCTAATTTTCTTATAGTTTTACTCTGTATACATTATTATAAATAATTTTTAAATAATAGGCAGGTATAAATATAGGAATATAATACTTTAAATAAAATATATCACAGAACTCTGTATCCTCTCCCTTTATATCCTTTCCAAGGTGACCTCTTCCATTTCCATATATGTGAAAATATCTTTATTTTGGCTAAATCCCTCTTCACCCTAGTATAGGCCAGTGGTTTCTATGACCACTATGCTGAGTAGTAAATCCACTTCACACTAAAATCCAGTACTTGCATATATGCATATATATGCATAAAAAACTGAAAGCAAATGTCATGAAACTACACCATGGCCCCTGATATTTTCTATTGTATATCATTCTATTTCAATGACATTGCTGATCAAAACCACCAAAAAAACTGTGACCCTAATGGGTTGTAACCCACAGTTTGAAAAACCATACCATAAGCCAGCATCATTATTTCCCCAGATATCTGTAGCAGCTTATTAACTGGCTTCTTTTTTTCTATTTCCTCCCCCTTTGATTCCTTATTCCATATAGCAGTAAGAAGGACCTCAAAGACAAACCAGATAATGTTATTCATCTGCTCAAAAACTTCAGTGGCTTCTTGCACTAACAATAAAATCCTCACAAGGTTTACATGATGTATCCCTTGACTTTCTCTCCAGCCTAATCTTATGCCCTGTCTCTTTTCCTCAATATGCTCTGGTGCCATAGAGTTTGTTTCAGTTCCTCTAGGATACCAGATTCTTGCCTCTCTGGGTACGAGCTGTTCCTCTTCCAGGAACACTCTTTCCTCCACGTCTAATGGCTTGCTGTTGCTTATCCTTTAGTTCTTGACAAAATTATTTTCTCTAGAAGGAGGCTTTTCTTGACCACCCTTGTTGAAGTGAGGTCACCTCTACTTATTATCTATTTCAGCCTGTTGTGTGAACATTTACAACATTTAGAAAAATGATTAAAAAAAGAAAAGACATGGCAGCTAGAAAACTTTGACCAAGTAACAGGCAGAATGGGCTCGTGGGAGGAAGACCCAGAGCAGGAAATTACAGTTTGGAGAATGAGAACAACAACAATAAAACAGAAACTGGCAAGAAACAGTAGGCCATTGCCTGTAGGGGATGGCCAAGTCAGAAATTTGACTGTTTCATGAGTTTGGATAATATAATCTAACACAGATGCTGAACCAATTTATGTTATAATGATATCATAGTTGATATTTTCTGTTTAATTATAATCAAAGTAAATTTTCTAGTGCAATTAAATATAGTAAAATATATCACAGGCATTTATTAGACAAATTGATTTTTAAAAACAAAGTGGCATCAGCCCCAAATGAAAGCAAAGTGGACTGAGGCCAAAAATGAAGGGAGAAGTAATGAAGGGAGCCATATGGATAGATAAGATGTCACAGCAAGAGACTTGAAACTTGGGTTCCCCTGTGTTTGAGAAGACTACGATGTACTTCAGGGAGACACACATTTGTCCACACACTTTGGGAGAATAATTTATATTTCAATTTTACAAGACCAATATTTATGGTCAGTGCTTCCAACTAGGTGCACAAAAGCCTTTTAATCTTAAGTAGAAGAGTGTAGTGCTATCTCCGTTGGCTTGTGAATGTTGAATTGAATTCCCTGTAGTTTTTCTGCTATACCATAATAGATGATATAAAATGTTACCATCTGAGAGGAATAAACTGAAGAAAGAATCATAATCCTATACAGTGGATAGATGACCACCATGGATCTTAGATTTTTGAAGAACTAAACAGTTTTAAAATGTATTGTCCCTTTGTCTTCCTAATCATACTAGTATTTTTAAACCATATACCTTGATTTTTGATTTGGGATACATAGCCATGATACTTAAATGTTTTAAGAATATAAGAACAAAAGTTTTAGTCAAAATGCTTATCAATATATAATTTGAGTAATATCATAACCTCCTCATAAAAGTAACATGAAACAGACCAATAGCAACCAGAAGGGAGGAGGAGGGGGATAATAGTGAAAAGAAGGGGAAGGCACTAGTCAAGAACATGTATGAATAACCCATGGACATGGACAATGGTGTGCAGATTCACTATGGGAGAGGGAGGGGGCTGGGCAGAGGAGGACAAAGGGGTAAAAATTGGGACAACTGTAACATAATAACAATAAAAATTTTTTAAAAATAAATGATATATTTTAAAAATTTTATACCCATGCATGAAAGCAAATTTGAAATCTAAAACTGATTATTCTTCATATATCAAAACTGAGAAAAACAGAACAGTGGGAGGAGCTTCTGAAGTATTCCCAGAAGTGTTGAAGACAAGGAAACAAGACAAGGAAAAGTTAAATCTAAACAACCCCCACCCCCATGAATCACATATAAGTGGGGCTTCAGAAAAATGAGTCATCAAGTGGTCATAAAATTGGAAACTTTGCTTTGTAATAGCATTGAGGATATTTATTAAAACTTTAAAGTTGACTATATTCCACCTGAAAACATTATTCTACTAACTACAGAATTTTCACTACGGATACACAGAACATAGTTAGGCTATTTAATCTGGATTATTTGCCAGGTGATTTTTAGGTAACCATAGTGATCAGACCTAAATTATTTACAAAAGGCAGCTTAGTAATGGCTGATAGCACTGATTTAATAGCCATTTATCTGTATTAATACATAGGAAATAGGAAAGGGTGTGTGAAAGAACAAATATCTAGGAAGAAAATTAGTGGAGATATAAGCATGCATATACACAGTCTCACTTCCCACAGAGGCTGCATCCAATGTCCCCCCAACCCTCCTGCAAATCACAGATATGGGTGTAATATACTACATTAGGATTTGAGGGGAGCTGAAGGCTTAGGCTACTCATGTTTTAGTGCAATGTAAAACACAGTTTGTAAAGCTTCTGGTTAATTTGATCACTACGGGCATTCAAAATTGATAATGCAAGTTCCCAGTAAATGTTTAGAAGACAACTGAAATTTCCATTTTGCTCTATTAAAAACAAGAACTTTAACCAGACATCTAGCTGTTTAATATCATGTAGATAAAGCATCTAAGTTATTAGCTCATTTTCTTTTTTTAATTCAAATGTTTGCTATCTTTAGATATAAAATGGATTAAGAGTTAGTCATGATAACTCATTCTCCATGATTTATAAAGAAAGCGTGACTCAAAATAATGCCCTATCCAATACACAAAGGGTAATTACTTTAATGTCAGAAATATTTTCAAGTCATCTCTTCACTTGGACTAAAGTTATATTAAATAGAATACATTGTAATGTACTACATAAATATAATATTGTTACAATAAAATTTAAAATAAAATATAATGACTACTCTTGATGTTATCTTCTTAGGATTATCATTTTTTGAATAATGAATCAGAAATATAGATGCACTACTCTGAGCATGAAATGGACTCACCTTGCAGGTATCACCAGTGCTCAGGAGTATACAAGCTGCCTGTGTCCCATCTGATTATACTGACTTCCTCAACAAGCCCTGTAACCCACAGAAGCATGTCAATTATATTCCAAGACATATAAGGAGTAGAATGGAAGACACTAGACAAATTACAAGTGCTTACAAGAAGCATTTATTTTTAACACACAGCAAAACCATATGTAGGAATCCTCCCCTGGTCAGTGGTAAGATGTTGAACTACTGTTCACACAGAACTCACATGAAGTAGATGGAGTGGATGTAGTTGCCAAATTAATGTCAGTGAAAAAAAAATATCTTCAGAATTTTAATAAAAACTAGGAAGAGGTTTGAGACAAAAAAATCACAGGCACCATTTTTTTTCTCTTTTAATATTTTGACCTAGCTTTCTGCTAAGGAAAATTGAGAATGTCACTTCTTTTATGCTAAACAATTACTCACTTCATTGACTAATTACAAATTTCAAAACCTGAAGGACAGTTCTTCTATTGTTCTTTAGAGATATCTTATCTATCAAGACTGTGGATACTTAATCATGTTTTAATCCAAACTCCCTTTTAATTCCCAGTATCTCTGTTGGAATTGTGGCTTATTAGAAACCAATCTTTCAGAGTCAATTATTTAGCATCTTGAAGGCTTTCTTTTTACTAGAAAATTAGATGGAATCTCTTTTATCTCATATTGCAAGAATAAACTCAGGCGTCTTAGTGCTCCCCACCCCAAGCCCACAGAGTCCCCAGCTAGTTTCCCAAGTCACATTTTCCTGAAGGAGCCCAGGGTTTCCAAGGTTAGGTTGATTTTTCTTCCCAGAGTCATTTGCAGGGTTTAAAAAAAAACAACAACTGTTTTTTAAAAGCATTTGTCATCTTAGTAGCCTTAAGAAAACATTTTTGTTTAAATATTATTTCTTGTGTTCAGTTTCTCAGACTTTCTACAACAATGCGTTTTTTGGTTGTTTACTATATTCCATAGTAATTTCTCTCAAATATCATCAAGATAATGTTAATTGTACTATTTATTTATTTGGCAACAAATAATTTTGAGGTAAGGGAAGGAAATTAATTAATAGAAAAAGTCTTTTAACAAAAAGTAATTGTAGAAATGTTATTACTGAGTCACTGAATGGTTTATGCATATATGTAAATATACTGATTCCATAGCTGCTACAAATTCTATGGTAGTTACAAAATTTCTGAATTTGACATATCAAATGGTGCTAGCAAAATGAATAGATATGATTTTTAAAATATCTCAGAATATACCCATATATTAGGTATATGGGTATACCTAATTAGCTGTATAAGATGGATATACCCCACTAGGTATATCCATAGGCATATCTGGCATAGGATAATGGTTATACCTATACCATAGGTATATCCATTAGGTATATCTGCCTAGGTATACCTCATTAGGTATATGAGCTGGATATACACATAGAAGATGGTCTTTTTTTTTTCCACAAGGGACATGAATATTTTAGGACAAATTCCTTTTAAAAAAGAGGAATAATTTATTATATTCTCTCCTGTACACTTCTCACAATTTTATAAGCACCATAAGTAAACATCAACATTTTCTTCAGAGATATTAAACATCCTTCCAGTAAAAACTTGCAGAAGGAAAAACTTATAATACAAATATTACTTTGGGGTAAGGAATTTACTTATTCATATCTGGTAGTATTTGAAAATATATGTATATTTCTAGTTTACATTTTGTCTAATGAATATAACTTTTGAATGTCTCTTTTGTTTAGAGTAAGCAAAACAGTCTGGCCCATGGGACTTGCAACACTGATTGAAACTGCAAGCATTTCACCAACATGTCAAAACAGGAAGAACTTCTGGCATAATCAGCACTGATAGTAGTACAAGAAAATACTGGTTAGTCTTAGTGATAAAGAACTCTATTGAAGAACAATCTATATCAAATTTGATTTTAAGAGTGATGATATAGGTCTGTGTATCATATTTGTAGCTTGCATATTGAATTTCCTAAGATCACTAATCTGTAACAATGGATAGAATTATTTTTATGTGGTCATAAATGTCACATAAATGTTCTTTAAAACACCTTAGGAAATTGCTCTTACAAGGTGCTTAATGGTAGAGTAGCAATGCTCTATAAGATGTTCACAGGTGAGAATTTAGTCTACACAAAAACCTGTGTATAGGTAGAGTATCCCTTCAAACTAATTGTTACTGATCATTTTAATTCACTCACACAAATGTAAGATTAAATAGTGGGATCAAGAGAAAGAGGTGCTAGCCCATGATTGAGAGCAACTGAATTTAACTAATTTTTCCATAACTACATTAATTTTGGGGAAAATCATCCAGCCTTTCTTCATCTTTAAAATTTGGACTGCACATTGGTCAGAATAATTTTAAAGACAAATACAATATGATCTCACCTATAAGTGGAAGCTAATGAACAAAACAAAAAAATGAGCAAAATAGAACCAGAGACTTGGAAACAAAGAACAAACTGACAGTGATCAGAGGGGAGGTGGAAGGGGGGTAATGGGGGAAAGAAGGGGAAAGGGCAAGAAAAGGAACACAAATAGAGGACTCATGGCACAGACAATGGTGGTGGGGCAGGGATTGACTGTGGGAGTGTGGGGGGGATGGGGCGGGGAGAGCAAAGGGGAAAAATGTGGGACAACTATAACTGAACAACAATAAAAATATTGCAAAAAATAAATAAGAATAAAATGAGATAGTATAGAAAAAATTGAACAGTTTAAAGCTATAAAAGTTAACCTCTTGAATGGTAATAACCATACAAAAAAAAAAAGCTAGACTGCTATTTCCAAACTAACCTAGAAGTTGTATGACTTAGAATGTTTCTGACCTTTGATAAATTCTGAATAAATATTTGTTATTTCCTTTAAGAAACATGGGGAAAGCATTTCATAGGCACCATTACCTTGTGAAAACAGGTACAACAGTCCCTCCTTATCCATGGGGGATATGTTCCAGGGCTCCCAGTGGGTGCTTGAAACCATACATATTGAGATAGCACTATACCCTACATATACTGTTGTTGTTTTTTTTTCTACACATAGATACATGTACTTTATGGCTTTTCTTTGGCATATCTGAATTCTCAGCACCACTATTCTTGTGCTTCGGGGCCATTACGAAGTTAAATAAGAGTTACTTGAATACAGCATTGTGAGTCTACCAAGAGGCTACTAGGTGACTAACAGGAGCATCTACAGTGTGACAATGCTGGACAAAGAAGTGATTTATGTCCCACGGAGTGAGACCTCAGGAGATTTTATTATACTACTTGGAATGGTGAGCAATTTAAAACTTATAAATTGTTTATTTCCGGAATTTCCATTTAATATTTTTAGACTGCAGGTAACTGAAACTACAGAAAGAAAAACCAAGGGTAAAGAGGGACTACTGGAATTTAGTTTCAAAAGTGAGTTTTAATTTTTACATGAAGTACTTTAGTTAGTTGCTTCTTAACACTAACTGGACAGCAGAGAGATCTTCAGTTTACTCTGCAGTGTAGACATCTGCATGTGCGTGTTTCTACCAAAAGGATGCCTGTCTGTCCCTCAATGGCCTCCGTGATCGATCACTGGGACTTGCCCTATAAAAGCAGTTATATGGCAAGGGGCCGGAGGGTGGCTCAAATTGCTCACATTGCCACTGCTCTGCCTAGGCTTCAAGGTGCTTCTGAAGGCTCCTATCACTTTTTGTGAAAAGGAGCACAGAGCAGAAGCAGTGGAAGGTGGAAAATCAATGGAGAGGGTGGAGAGGGCTGGTGTGAAAAGATCAAGGGGAAGATGAGACTATGGGAAGAGATTGGCTAGAGTGCTATGGGAGAGAGAAGTTGTAGGCCTAACAGCAGTTTTCTGGGCTCTTCTCTCTCTCCTGGGTGTGAGCTTGTGGAAATTATTTCATATCTGTTTGCTTGCTGTCTTCTACCATTTGTGAGAAAACAGAAAACAAAGCAAAATGGAAAAGGTAGTGCCACTGCTAAGTAAACCTGGGGCAGTCTCCAAAACTCACCTGGTGCTTCAGTGTTAGTGATGTTTCTTGCCAGCTCTCTGTAAGGCTGCTTAGCTTGCTAGCTCTCTACTATCATGAAGGCAGGCCACTCATGGCTTGGGAAGAAACTCCCGTGAGCCCAGTTAGGTCTGTATATTCTGGTTCTCAACAGTTGGTTCAGGATGAAACATTTTGGTTCTCAATGTTATGTCCAAGCTGAACATTCAGAATGTATAAAGAAAGAAGGAGCAGAATGCAGTTCAGTTCAGTTTTAAGTCAAAAAGGAAAATGAGAAGACAGGGAGAAGATAGACTGAAGAATGAAAGGGACTAGGAGAGCAGCCACTTGCAATGGGTGGGTCTCAACCAAGGCTCTTCCACTTCTGTAAGTTACTTAACTATCCCCTGCCTGATTTTCCCTATCTAGAAAATGACAATGCAATAACTTAAAGTTCTGATATTTGAAGAAAGTTTAAAAGAAATAATGTATATAAAATACTGAGCACACTGCTTGCCACATTATTACAAACTAAATAATGGTACCCATTATTAAGGCTAAAAATGAATTTCTTCTTATGATGATAAGTCCAGATGATTGTCACTATAACTTATAAATCAAGATCAACTAATCATAAGTGCTTTTTTCTAAAAAATGTATGTAAAGTTTTCTTTTAAAAATTTCAAATAGAGATTTAGAACATCATATTGCCATAGATTTTTTTCCCTTTTAAATGGGGAAAAGTAAATATTCACCAAATAGGTTCAGAAGCTAAAGCCTGAAAAGAAAATTGCAACTCTGCACCTAAATTTAATCTAAGACTAACTGTATTAAGAGATGTCTAGGCTGTGAATATGTCTGAAAGCATAAAATTTCTCATTTGGCAGGTTTTTTAGTTAGCTAAGAAAAAATAAATGCTTTGCAATTTCAAAATTTGCAATTTTATGTAAAGATGAATTTTTTTTCTCCCCAGAATGTAAATATTATTTCAGTTTGAAGACAGGGAAAAGAGGGACAAAACAAACAAACAAACAATAGATGCTTTCATTCAACAATCTATATAAAATGGCTGCTATGAATCAGGCACATATGAACCAGTCAAATCACCACGAAGGTACTGCTAAGTAAGATATCCTGGATGTCCTAATGTAAGAGTTAGTAGGGTCTGGATATGGAGATTTGGAAGGTTACAGTGAAGGGCGAACCCAGTTGGGGAGTGGGGAATGCTTTGTTGAAGGGTTAAGGAAGTGTCAGCCACAAAGCCCTGGTAAGCTAGGAGAAGGGGTCTTGCCCCACTGCTGCTGAAATTCATCTTTTCCCCAGCAAAGGTCTGATGCATAGCAGGCCCTCCATATCTGGCCTCATACTCTACTTGTCTCTCAGCCATGCCCTTCATTCTTGGTAGAGGCCTTAAGAGCAGCTGGGCAGAGAAGAGCTGTCTCTGCTTGGGAGAGGGTCCCAATTTAGAGAACCAAGCTATAGTGGCATTTATCAGTGTAGTACAAAGTATGGCTAGGCCCCTGTGTCAGGGTCACATGGACAACTTGCTAACATGCAGGTTCCTTTAGCTCTGCAGAATAAAATCTTGGGCATGCATGAAGCACAGGTGCTCACCAGCTCTGAGATTCTCCTGCTTTTTTTTCTTCCTTTTTTTTTTTTCAGGAAGGGTTAAAATAAAGTACAAAATAATGGCAGTGGGGCCAACCTCTCGCTTTTTTCAGTTCAATGTACCTAATGTATGATTTACCTCTTTGGCTTTCTTTCTAGAAGGGGCCGAATTCATACGGGCCTTGGGTCGGGGGTGGGGGGGACATTTTTAACAGGACTTTGTTTTTCTTTTAAATATTTTTCCTATTTGTATTGGTCTTGCCTTTCAATTAGAAGGCACTGGCAAGATACAGACATCCTGTTCCTGAAAATTATGGCTAAATAGCAGTTAAAGCCAAATGGGTTGAGTTTAAAAACTGACCCAACCACTAGCCATGAAACTTGGGCAAATCTCTTTACCTCTAGGTATCTGTTTCCAAATCTCTGACATAGAATACCTTCTTGAAGAGTACGAGTGGTTTTATGTGTAAAGAGTTCCGTAGAGTGTGGCCCAGAGCTGATCAATAGGTTCCTGGAACCTCCACAAACCTTATCCAAATGCACTATAAATCTGATTTCTTACCGTGGTAGTTTACACATCCTTCCTCAAGCATTTTCTAATTCTCTTATAGTGCCTTTGTTGATAACCCCTTTTCTCCTTCTTCCTCAGCTAGAGAAAATCCAAACAACTATTCTCTCTCTTTTGCTCTTCTCTCCCAGTTCCCCTGATCCCAGTTAGCCCACTACTGTGTCAGACCATACTTCTCTCCTAACACATGTTCAGTTGAGCCCTAATTATGTATTTGTCTGACATGCCCATTAGACTGTGTGAAATGTAGTCATTCTTAAATCCTCAGCACCAAGCTTGGTTGCTGGCAGTTAGTAATAGGTAGTCAAACCATATATACACATAGATGTAATTTTTCTGAATGCCTGTATCGAGTGGATGGCTGGATAGTCTGTTTCTAGGGAGGCAATGACCTATGAGAGTTGTGTGGTTGTGTTATCCGCCCTTCTGTGATGTCCCCACAGAGCTGAAGGATAATGGCCTCCGTCTAAAGTACAGCCAGTTACTCTATTTTGGGACACAGCTCTACAGGCTACCGGCAGGGGGCGGCGTTGTCTCACACAGCTGGATGCTCTGCGGGTGACAGTCCTCACGCCCCCCCCTCCCAAGGTGCGCAGCTTTGGTGGGTAGGCCCGTACCCCCCAGTTCAAAGGGACCGCACTGTTCCTTCTCCCAGGCTGGGCAGCTGGGGTAGCATGCGCTACAGGAGGAGTTTTCAGCTTCTTCCCCAGAGCGCTCTCTTTAGCCCCCACCTTAGCGTCTCTTATCGTCTATGTGAAAGTTACTCTTAGTTGGGGAACCGACAGCAACAGGCCGGATTAGGTGGCCAGGTGAAAGTGGGGAGCTTTCTAACAAACATGATGGTGAGAGTGCGCGTGGGGATTACCATTACCTTCCTTCCGCCCTGCTGAAGCGGTAAACTTGTACTTTCGCGTTTGGTGGAACACTACATTTGACATTCACCTGAAAAAGGCAAAACTTAGCTCGGTGTGAGAAACGCGCTTCGCCTCCTTGGGTACTTCGTCAGAGAACGCGCCGCGGGGCGCCCGAGTCCGCTCTGGGCGCCACCGAGGCTGTGGGCTACCCGCGCCTTGCTCTGGATCTGCCAAGCCCTGAACCCTGGGCTACTGACGGGTGCGAGCCCGCAGGGCGTTGCTCAGTGACTCACAGGCCTGCGCAGCACTCTGGGCGCCCGGAGCTTCGCTTGCGCACGACTCCGGTGCCTGTTCGCTGCCCCGCCCCCGTGCCGCCACAAGCTCCTCAGGCGCTGTGAGGCTTCCCTACTTTTCGAGAAACGAAACCCAGTGAGCCAGCCCTTCCCCTCAGACACGGAGACTTATTTGCGAGGACAAGTGGATTCTAGCTCACAGGGACACCGGGTTTATCAATGAAGTAAAAGGTCGCACCACAGGTCATGAAGAACCTCTGGAGTCCCAACACTAAACTGTCACACGCTGTATCCAGCCAGAATTTTGTTTGGGAAGTTTCTGCAGTTGCGGGATTTTAGTTGAGATCCTGTTTTGAGGACCACCTAGGACTCTGGGCATTCATGTTTAGTGTCTCCTCGTCAGGGGAAAAGAGAGCGTGGGCGGGGGGGGGGGGCACTTGTAGCTAAGTCAAAAGTGCATAAACACACGCACGTATATACGCACACACATACAGCCACTAGCTTTGTGTTCTAAGTACCGCTTGCCAGGGCTGGCGGAGCTCAGCCAGGCTGGGTCCGCTGGGTGGGTGGGGGCGTTGCCCTATGCAAATGAGGAAGGTGTGGTCAGCGCGCAGCGCCGGCCCGGAAGCGCGGAGATGCCCGGTATAAAAAAACTACTGAAGACATTTTTCACGCACAACTGCTAAAGCTCCAGAGACGGGAGCTGCGGCAGCAAGAGCCGCCACCTCCGGAACCACCGCGGCTGAAGCGGCAGCAGCGGGGGGCGAGGGGTGGGGCTGTCCATCACTGGAGAGTGGGGGTTGGGGAGGACTAAGTGGTTCGCTGTGGTCGTGAGCGCACTCGCAGCCCCTAGAATTGTTGGAGCTTGGCTGTTCCTCGCTGGCTGCACTCCTAGAAGGGACGAACGCCTTCAGGTGACACAGACGGGACACCCGCTTGCGCTTTCCAGATGCATCAGCGATACTTTTGGTGCGGGGCTGCTCTGTGAGGCGTGGGGTCCGCAGGGGCTGGGGCGGAGGGGGGGGGGGCGGAGAGTGTGAGAAATCCCGGAGCCCAGCCAGAGGACGAACCGGGAAGGGAAGGGGGTGCACTGGTGAAGGGGCACGCTCTTTCCTTACGGACCCTTGTAGCCGTCACGCGTCCTCATCGAGCTCCTTTCCCCTTTTCTCTTTTAGGACTGACCAGGGCCAAGTGGCATTCGGCGGGCACTTCATGGCAGAAAGTGAAGGCTACTTTGCCATGGCCGAGGAGGAGCTGGCCGGCAGCCCCTATATCCCCCTGGGCAGCGACTTTAGCGGTGGCGATGTCGTTGACGGCGGCGGTTTCGGCGAGCTCTGCCTGGACTATTGCGAAAGCCCCACAGCGCACTGCAACGTGCTGAACTGGGAGCAAGTGCAGCGGCTGGACGGCATCCTGAGTGAAACCATCCCGATCCACGGACGCGGCAACTTCCCTACACTCGAGCTGCAGCCGAGCCTGATCGTGAAGGTGGTGCGGCAGCGCCTGGCAGAGAAGCACATTGGCGTCCGCGACGTGCGCCTCAACGGCTCCGCCGCCAGCCATGTCCTGCACCAAGACAGCGGCCTGGGCTACAAGGACCTGGACCTCATCTTCTGCGCTGACCTGCGTGGGGAAGAGGAGTTTCAGACTGTGAAGGATGTCGTGCTCGACTGCCTGTTGGACTTCCTACCCGAAGGGGTGAACAAAGAGAAGATCACGCCACTCACGCTCAAGGTAAAGTCGCCGTACTTGGGCTTGGGTCCACTCCCCGGCTGGGGTTCGAAAGGCCAGGAGAAAGGAAAACATGCCACAAATTTGTGGGCGCGCTTATTTATTTTGCTTTTGATTTTTTTTTTTAAATGAGTAAACTAAGGTGTGTGGATGGTGTTGACTTCTTTACTTTACTTGGTCCTTCCAGCGCCACAACTCTCTGCTTCCTCCTCTGCCCTTCCTCCTCTTCCTTCTCCTTATTTTTTAACTCTTGGCTTTCCTTGCTTGAGTCTTGTCCAGAGTAGATTCTAAGAGGAAGATTGAAATGATGTCAGTCATTTTTATGAGTCATTTTATGATCCAGTCTTTGGGAAAATAGCAAACTGAAGCAGATCCAAGCCAGTGAGTTTATTATTGTATTGGAAAATGTGAACAGATTTCCTATGCATTAACTGATTCCCTGTGTTTAGGATACACTTGGTGCTTCTCCAGGTTGGTTTATGTGTTAAGGATATAGTGTGTCCACCCTCTTCGATTTGATTCAAAGCGCATTTTATACATTCAGTTAAAATTATCAGAGGAATCAGCCTCCCAGAATGTCCTAATAATATAATTCACTTTGATTGCAACTGTGTGAGCACCCCTAGAGGGACAGACAAAATATTGATCACATCTGTTGTCTCGGGGGAGGAAAACTGGATGACTAGAGACAAGAGTGAGAGGAAGACCAACTTTTCTCTGAATGTTCTTCTTTTCTTTTCAATATTGTGTGAATATTGTATCTATAAGACCATTTTCAAAAAATAACATTTGAAAGTCAGACATGACAACAAAACCTCTTAGTACTATGCTACATCTGCCAAAAGCCTCAAACTATTACTTCTAGTCTCTCTCCCAGACGGTAAAACCACTCGTTAAATGTGTTTTTTTTTTTCCTGTTTTCAGAAACTGTTTAGCCCATAGGTAGTGTTTTGCTGAAACTTGACAAAACAAAAGGGAAGGAGCAAAATAAATCTCATCTGTGAAGAGAATGTGTTTATTTGTTTTTTTTTCTAGGTATGCTCATCTTCTTGTTTTGTCTTTTGAATTGTAGGAAGCTTATGTGCAGAAAATGGTTAAAGTATGCAATGACTCTGACCGATGGAGTCTTATATCCCTGTCAAACAACAGTGGCAAAAATGTGGAACTGAAGTTTGTGGATTCCCTCCGGAGGCAGTTTGAATTTAGTGTAGATTCTTTTCAAATCAAATTAGACTCTCTTCTCCTCTTTTACGAATGTTCAGAGAACCCAATGACTGAAACATTTCACCCCACAATAATCGGTGAGAGCGTCTATGGCGATTTCCATGAAGCTTTTGATCACCTTTGTAACAAGATCATTGCCACCAGGAACCCAGAGGAAATCAGAGGGGGAGGCCTGCTTAAGTACTGCAACCTCTTGGTGAGAGGTTTTAGGCCTGCCTCTGATGAGATCAAGACCCTTCAGAGGTATATGTGTTCCAGGTTTTTCATCGACTTCTCAGATATTGGAGAGCAGCAGAGGAAACTGGAGTCCTATTTGCAGAACCACTTTGTGGGATTGGAAGACCGCAAGTATGACTATCTTATGACCCTTCATGGAGTGGTGAATGAGAGTACAGTGTGCCTGATGGGACATGAAAGAAGACAGACTTTAAACCTTATCACAATGCTCGCTATCCGGGTGCTAGCTGACCAAAATGTCATCCCTAATGTGGCTAATGTCACGTGCTATTATCAGCCGGCCCCCTATGTAGCAGATGCCAATTTTAGCAATTACTACATTGCACAGGTTCAGCCAGTATTCACATGCCAGCAACAGACATACTCTACTTGGCTACCCTGCAATTAAGAATCATTTAAAAATGTCCTGTGGGGAAGCCATTTCAGACAAGATAGAAAAGAAAAAAACAAAGAAGAAGAAGAAGAAAAAAAAGGTTAAATGACCCAGCCCTGTTTAGGGATGTGTTTTGTGCAATGATGATCTGCTCCTGGTTTTAAGCTTGGCAAAGCTTGTGGATCCTTTCATAGGTATGGGAGCCTGATCTCAAAATGATCCCCACCCACCATCAACCCACACACCTGATCCTCCTACCCAATTGAATTTTATCCTGAAACAAAAGAGACCTGTCACTGAAAGCAACCAGGTTCTCCAAAACTAAGGAGGGAAAAAATGCTTAATGACAATATGGGTTTGCTATACGTTGCTCCCATAGCTTTGCCATAGGAAAATAAGGTGGGGTTTCTTATAAGGTAGAATTCACAAAAGGGAAAATACAGAGGAAAAAGAGATCTTGCCCCAACTTAATTATCAAATCAGGAGTTCAGATAGTAATAATACAGGATGAAGGGGAACTCCAACATTGGGATTATTACCTGAAGCTTGTAGCAAGTGCTTTCTGTGAAACTATCATACTGTGTTAACAAAAATGGCTTACTCCAAATGAACAGTAGTAGGTTGCAGTTTTCATAACAAACAGCAGAACTTATGATGACACAATTCATTATTTCCAGCTGCATACATAGCTTGCATTTTTAAAATGTGAAAATGCAAGCAAAAACAGCTGTAGCAAAGAAAGTATGCTCAAGGACCAAAGATTTAACAGATAAAAATACCCAAGTAGAAGAGAGATAGTAGAATATATAAAGAGTTACTATATTTGTTACACACCAATATACATCAAAGTGCCTGTTGCCTTCTGAAAATTTGAAGTGGAAAATTTTTATGGTTTAATGATTATTTTATTTTATCAGGGACTAAAGAAGAAAATAAAACAACACATAAGCTTGTGAATGGTGGAGGAAATGCCCTATTTTTTCTTGGCAAATACTTGTATAGAGTTAACATTGTTGGTGTGATATTACAGAAATATGTATATGTTTATATTATGTGTGTATATATACATATTTGTGATATGAATATATTCACACAATACATTGACTATGGTCTAGAATAATGTAGCAAATAGGAAATGTTTAAATACTGTGTGTTTTTATGTTTTCAACAGGATGACATGAGACGTGGGCATATTGCAGTGATGAATTAAAACCCACATCTAAAATGTTAAAGCAGATGAAGGAGGAAACAAGTAATATATTTGATAGGAAGAAAAGAGATTATACATTTCTAGTGTTGTTTTTTTTTTTCTGTGTTTTGTGAGCCATAGAATTCCACAAATGGGAGGTTATTTGTTTGGCAGAGCCCTCTTTTTTTTTAATATATATATATTGAAATACCATTTTGAAGGTTTGAATCCTTTTATTTTTTTGTAATACTTGCATGTTTTCATGGTGTATAATCCAGTGGATCATGGATCCATGATAGTCTATTTAAATTCCTAACTGCTAAAAAGAATTTCTGGTGATCTGAACACTACTTATTAATATTTAAATGAAATTTTTAATGAATGCATTTTGCATTTCAGGACCACTAGAATTTAGTAAATGTGAAATGACCCTTTTTAAAGAGTATTTGCACAATTGCTTAAAATTTATATGAGATATATATTATATATAAAATTTTATGAATTTATGCCAATATGAAACATCTTTGATCTGGTTGTCACATTGCATTTAAATATTTAGTACTGTACTTTAAATTCAATCACTTCTCATTAAATGATCCAACTTTATTTTCTCTTTCCCAAGAAACCAGTCATAGTTTTGTGAAATGAACTGGCATTACTGTTTCAGTTCAATCACACCTAATCCTAACACCATTCCTTCTCCCAGCCCTAAATTCCTTTGGACACTGTTCTCCAAAAATGAATTTATTAAAAATAAAACTAATACATAAAAACCTTTTCTTTGTATTGTGAAACACCAACATAACTCCTGCCAACTCTAATGGATGACTGCTTACTCTGATAATTTCTATGAAGAACCAAATAGATTTTTGTGATCAGTTAAGATGGTTTGGGGAAAAGAATAGC
This sequence comes from Desmodus rotundus, assembly GCF_022682495.2. NCBI lineage: Eukaryota > Metazoa > Chordata > Mammalia > Chiroptera > Phyllostomidae > Desmodus > Desmodus rotundus. Next base: position 38,634,693 of record NC_071397.1, on the reverse strand, counting down.
ATCATCTTATTTGGCAGTGTAATTTGTTTATTTGTTATCTGGGCATCACTCAGATGCTCAATGCCAAATTTATCCACCCAAACCACCTTTTGCACATCCTTCTTGAAGCCTTAACAGGAACTTGATAGGTTTGCTGTAGCAGCTTCCCTGTGAATTCTGTCCAAGCTGTAAACAGCTACTGCACTGCCACTCACAGTTTCCTAGGGAACTCTTTCTTTTCCCATGTTGCCTCAGTCTCCCTCTCTCCACTCCTGGGCTTGAAAAATTGTGAAGTCCCAGGAAATATTATTCTATTTGCAGAATAAGCCTGATACTTAACTGTCAGAAACCAGAGCACCACCTGCCCACCTTTTTGGAAGTTTTCTAAAGGAAAACTAGGAACGCTTGGAAACATCAGAGCAGCTAGTAATCTGCCTTTTTCCTTCTCAGCCTAACTCTCAACAAATTAGTTGTCCACTATTTTGAAAAGAAGTTGGAGATCCCTGACTCTTCATAGCAACAACCTGCTGTTAATTTATGACAGATTTTTGTTTGGAGGAGTCTCATTTAAAAATATACTTTTCATTTATTTTCTCAAATATTTATGCCCTTGCTTACTCCAGGGTTGGTAGCATAGTTGGACGTGCCAGCACCTGTCATTCAGATAGAACAGGTTGTACTCTAGACAACCTTCAGCATTTACTTTAAACCTTATATAATTTATTTCTCCTTTGTATGTACTATAGTCTTGTGCATATGTAGTTCAACAAACAGTGGAATATATGTCTCTCTTTGTGGATGTGTGGCCTAAAAAAATTGAATGTCTGCTGAAAAAGATTCATGTGTATAGGTCAGAGAAAAGAACAGCTCTCAACTCCTGATTAGTGCCTGTGATTTGCTTGCTTTTGTGTTTATCTGGCCTTGTGTGCTGTTAACTTAAACAGGAAGAAGTTTTATCTTCTGGAGTCTCTTCTCACCTGTCCATTCTGGCATGTCAGAGAACACTTAACCTGTGAAAATGCCCTTTGACAAAGTTTACTTCATTTGTAGTAAATAGAGTTGCCTCAAGAAATCCTACCTACGTTGAGAGGGACTTTTCCTTTCTAGAAATGGGATCAAGTATCTGCTCACTTTGATACTAGGTAGACTGTTATAACATGGCTCCAAAAAAATGCAAGGGTGGAAGAATATCTGTAAGCCAAAACAAGGAGGAAATGCAAAGAAAAGTAAACATATGTTTTTCCCACCACTCTCTGTTTTCTTATCATTGGTTGCTTTACTGTGCATAAAGTTGTTTTCAATGCAGTGCTTGTCAAATAAATATTGTGAACTATTCTGTAAATGAAATGTATTATGTTGAAAGCTATCAGCAGTCAAAAGTATGCTTTTTTGTTGTTTGAAGACAGAATATGTTAGATGAAACCAAAAAGCCAAAAAAAGTAATTTCATATATAGCACCTATTTGAATATAATCTTTCTTTAAGATTTCTTATAGCATAGCCTTTTCAGTGCTAAGAAAGAATCTCTGTGTCATATTTTGTTGTAATAATGGCTTGTTAACAAAGTATGTGGTAAAGCACAAAGTTGGAAGATGTCGAGGTAACTTGGCGACACTTGCTGCAAAGCCTTGCAGAGTGAAAGAGGCTCTGCCCGCTGGCTGTCTCTGTCTCCAACCATTGCCTGCTCTGAGATGTCCTATTGCAGCAAGCTGCACCTTGGGTCACTCTTTTGGAATAGTTTGACTTTAGACTGTGTCACAGGCAGAAAAGGAGTTGATGGAGAATAGATTCTTAAAAACTGACATGTTTGAATCAGTGATAGAGGGAACAGATTGTGAATTTTGTTTACAGCATCCAATATTTGGATTTTTTTTTGTAAATAAAAAGAAGTTATTTTTTTCTATTCATTTGTGTCCATTATCTTTGGTGTCTGTACTGGCTAAAGACCGTGTCCTCTGAATTGCAACCTGTATCCAAGAGAAAAGACAGGATAGTATTGAGAGCAGACAGTCTTCAGCAACTTTCTGATTGGAGTTCAATAAATTAAAATGTTCAGCTTTTAGCCAGCTCATTTCTAACTGGCTCAGTTAGCTCCAGAAGAATCTAACTGATGGGTTCCAAAATTTTTTATCTGGGCATTAACTTAACAGTGTTAAGCCACTTAGATATCAGAGCTATTTTCCAGTATTAGTAGAGACTCGTGTATTTGGACTACAGGGCTCCAGTAGCCCTGAGTGGTCCTTGATTTTCATGAGTAGCCCAAGTTCTGTGATTTAGTTATCAATGGTTATATATATACATATATTATGTATTTGGGGCTCTATAGTGTTACTGAGTAAAGTAGAAAGAAGAACAATCATAGGATCTAATATATTATACTTTGGGTGTGTGTGTATGTGTTTGGTGTTCAAAGAAATCACCCTTTTGACTAGCGTTTGATACAACATCACCTGTTCAGATCACCAGGGGCATCCATTTATTTATTAATTAAATTTTTTCTTTGTATCATTTTGGAGACTTTCTCAATACTAGTAGCATGAGAATTTGGTAAGCCTAGGCTATTTAGGACATACTTGTGGGTTTTAAGATCATTTATAATACTGATGTTGGATAGAATCCACGCTTGATACTACATTTATGAAAGAGCCACTCCTGGCATTTAAAGCCAGCTTCCCTCACGTATACATCATAAAAATACAAGGTGGTTATTTGGTTTCATAGTGGTGTGTGTTATACTCTTTCCTTTGTTGCAACCTCTTCATCCTTCTACAACCAGTCCCTCATATGTATGTGGTCATCATAATTCTTTTAAAGCAAGGTTTGAATAAGGACCGTATGTGTTAAGCTCCTCCTAGACTTATATACATCCTGCTATTTCTAGTTGAATCACCAGGCTGCACTTAGCTAAGCCTGTAGAGAAGTAACCCACCCTTCCTTTCTTTAGGAACCTCCTTCCCTAAACATTCAGTTCCTTTAATATAAAATAGGACAAGAAATGTTAAAATCATCAAATACTTCAGAAATTAAACTGTAATTTTCTTCATAGAACAAGGTTTGAAATAAATGATATGAACTTCAGTTTAATAGCAAATAATTTTTAAATGACAGTGCTGTCACCCAACAAGGCCCAGATCTTGGTTTCTTTTTTTTTTTTTTTTTTTTTTTTAAATATATTTATTGATTATGCTATTACAGTTGTCCCATTTCCCCCTCCACTCCACTCCATCCTGCCCACCCCCCTCCCTCCCACATTCCCCCCCCTATAGTTCATGTCTATAGGTCATACTTATAAGTTCTTTGGCTTCTACATTTCCTACACTATTTTTACCCTCCCCCTGTCTATTTTCCACCTATCATCTATGCTACTTATTCTCTGTACCTTTCCCCCTCTCTCCCCCTCCCACTCCCTTAATGACAACCCTCATGTTTTAGTTGTTTGCCTAGTTTGCTCTCGTTTTTGTTTTATGTGTGGCCGTTAATAACTGTGAGTTTGCTGTCATTTTTACTGTTCCAGTTTTTGATCTTCTTTTTCTTAGGTAACTCCCTTTAACATTTCATATAATAAGGACTTGGTGATGATGAGCTTCTTTAACTTGACCTTATCTGAGAAGCACTTTATCTTCCCTTCCATTCTAAGTGATAGCTTTGCTGGATACAGTAATCTTGGATGTAGGTCCTTGCGTTTAATCTTGGGTAATGTAATTATGATGTGCCTTGGTGTGTTCCTCCTTGGGTCCAGCTTCTTTGGGACTCTCTGAGCTTCCTGGACTTCCCGGAAGTCTATTTCCTTTGCCAGATTAGGGAAGTTCTCCTTCATTATTTGTTCAAATAAGTTTTCAATTTTTTGTTCTTCCTCTTCTCCTTCTGGCACCCCTATAATTCGGATGTGGGAACGTTTCAAGGCGTCCGGGAGGTTCCTAAGCCTCTCCTCATTTTTCCAAGTTCTTGTTTCTTCATTCTTTTCTGGTTGGATGTTTGTTTCTTCCTTCTGGTCCACACCATTGATTTGAGTCCCAGTTTCCTTCTCATCACTATTGGTTCCCTGTACATTTTCCTTTGTTTCTCTCAGCATAGGCTTCATTTTTTCATCTGTTTTTCGAATAGATTCAACCAAGTCTGTGAGCATATTGATAACCAGTGCTTTGAACTGTGCATCCGATAGGTTGGCTATCTCTTCCTCGCTTAGTTGTATTTTTTCTGGAGCTTTGAAGGGTTCTGTCATTTGGGCCATTTTTTTTTTTTTTTTTTTGTCTTGGCGCGTCTGTTACTTTAAGGGGCGGAGCCGTAGGTGTTCACCAGGGCGGGGTAACTCTGGTCGCTGAGCTGTGACGCTGTACGAGGGGGAGGGGCCGAGTGGGACCAATGGCGCCCGCCTCACTCTCCTCCGGATTTCAATCCTTCACTCCGCCACCCACAATCAAACTGGGCCACTCTGGTGCTGGTTCCCGAGTAAGTGGGCCTGTGCACACTTTAGGCCCCTGTGGGTCTCTCCAACAACCTCTTCTGTGAGGCTGGGAGTCTCTCCTGCTGCCGCCCCAACCCCCAGAGGCGCTTTCAATCAGAGGATTGAGGCTTTATTTCCCAGAGCTGGAGCCCTGGGCTGCACGGTCTGCTTTGTTGCCCGCCGTTCGTCAGGTTTATCTGTGGGCGAATTTGGCGCCGCGGGGTGCTACCCACTGCTCTGCCTGCCCCACTCTCCGCCACTCTGAGTCCAGCCCTCTCGGTTTATCTGCGCTGATGTGGGGCCGCAGGGTCTGCTAGTGCTCGGACTGCCTGCGCCATTTGTCCCACACTCTGCCAGTCTCAGTCCCGCCACAGCCATGCGAGTCCTCTCCACCCCGGTGCCCGTCTCTGCCCCTCCTACCAGTCTGGATGAATGGTTATTTTCTATTTTCTTGGTGTTGGTCCCCCTTGCTGTTCGATTCTCTGTCAGTTCTGGTTGTGCGAGGAGGCGCAGTGTGTCTACCTACGCCGCCATCTTGGTTCTCCCCAGATCTTGGTTTCTAGTGCCACACTCCAGACAATGGAATTGGGTCTCCTTGGAGAAATGGGTAAATCTAGGGCTAGAGCAGAGACTATACCAGAGGAACCTGGAGCACCTTGTAGTTCCAGAAAGCAAAGATGTGCTAAAAACAAAACAAAACATCACAATGATAAGCATGTGAAAAGGACCCAGGCATCAACTGCAAGAGCTCAAATAGCCAAAGCTTGAATAATTTGAGCAACAAAATAAATAGCATTGGATTGTAACCCAAAGTATAATAAATATTCATGAGACAGAAACAGACAATTGCATAAATAAGTAAATGGGGGCAAAGAGACAAATTGCCTGTGCAGAATTTCAAATCTACGTAGATGCTGCCTTCTGAAGGAGGTGGAGCTTAACACTCTACCTCTTAAGTGTGGGCTGTGCATAGTGACTTCCTTCCAAAGAGTACTTATGGCATTGAAAAGCATGAAAAAGAGTAATGGTGAACCGTCCCATTGGAGAAACCTGACAAACTACAGAAGGCCCTGATCAATACATGAAGATAGCGTGTATCATTGTTATGTGATGAAAATGATACTTCTCCTCACTTCTGTGGTCATCCTTCGCCTAACCTGCAACCTCTGTTTAATTATGAGGAAAGCATCAGATAAATCTAAATTGAGAAAATACTACAAAATACTGGATGAATACTCCTTAAATCATAAAAACCAGGAAAACCTAAAAACTGCCACAGCCAAGGGGAGCCTAAGTAAACATGACAATTAATGTAATATGGTATTGTGGATGGGATCCTCGAAAAGAAAAGGAAACTAGGTAAAACCTATGGAAATATGAACAAAGTATTATTGAAATGATGTCTCAATATTGGTTCATTAGTTATGACAAATGCACCATACTAATGAAGGACATTAACAATGGGGAAAGTAGATGTGGAATATATGGGAACTCTTCACTATCCTCACAATTATTTTGCAAATTTAAAACTATTTTAAATAAAAAGATTATTTAAAAAAATGAAGACTGAGTGACACATCCTTGCTATCTCTAGGGAAGTGGCTCTTATAAAAGTAATAGTGAATAGTTAATTTTACTTTTTAATGTCTTCTGTACTTAAAGTGTTAGGAGAGCAGATGAAAGAGTAAAAATAAAAGGATGTTTTTTACTCCAAAGTTTTGGAGATGCTTTACCTACAAGTTTTAAGAAAAAGGAAGGGGGTGGAAGAGCTGACTTGTAGGTAGTATTTACTTATAAAATAGTAGGAAGAATGCATATTACCTTAGAGTTTTATGGAAGGGGAAAACTAAATGTAACTATAAATCATTGTGTAGATATTTATAAACATGGAGTACTATGATGAGCAATGGGCTAAACTTATGTAGCCAAAATATTCAGGTAACCCTGGAAAGTTGTTTAGGAACTATTTGCAAGAAAGCAAATGCTAGGGGAGACTAATATTTAGTGGAGTGTTGAAATTAATTATTATTTAATGTAAATAGCCACTTTCATAATTTACCTGCTTACCCAAACTTCTTGTTCAGCGTATCAGATTTTCTTAAAGTGAAGGGACACCTGTTTTTGTATTTACTTCCCCAACTCAATCACTGGAATTAGAAATAGTTCAAAATGCAGTTTTGAAAACTAAATGCGCTTTGTAATTTTTAAAAGCCATAATTCCAGCTTAACAGTTCATTAAGTTAGGGAAAGGCTGTGCTTTTTTGCTCAGGGGCCTAGGGCACCCTGAACTGCAGGAATTTATGCATATGGGACTAAGTTATTTCTAAGCTCCATAATGGAAAGTTCCCTTCAGGATCCCCTTAAGAAACTATTAATTTTCCAGCACAGTGTGTACTTATCAGTAATGCCAAGATTTTGTGGCATCATCTGGCCATGTCGTTAGAAAACAGTTGAAACCCTACTCTTTTATTTTTTTCTTTTTTTAGCAAAATTCAACCTAATGAACTACACTAGTAGGCACTATGGATAATGCCATTCTGTGCTTTAATCCTAAATTGCATATGCTTTGGAGTTTGTTTCTCAGTATCTCTTCAAAGAAGAACAAGAAGATCATGGTTCATATGTTCTTCATTTTAAAGGAAATAATTAAAAAGTACTAAAATATCTTCATTTTAGAGTCCAATTATCAGAAAAAAAAAAGAGAAACAAATTCAGTCAGTTTAAAAGCCTAATGGCTGAATTAGTTGCCAGATTTAGTAAATAAAAATATAGGATGCCCAGTTAAACTTGAAATTCAGATAAGCAATGATTTTATTTTTAAGTATAAGTATGTCCCATGTAATACTTTGGACATATTTATACTAAAACTTATCTGTATTTATCTGAAATTCAAGTTTGACTGGGAGTCCTATATTTTATCAGGCAGCCCTGTAATCTATATAGGATTACAAAATACAGCTGAAAATATTTCCTACTACAGTTTGAGTCAAGAAAAGTTTATAACGTTAATATCTAACTTTAGGTACTACAAAACACTGCATTCACACACAGTACCCATACACCAAACCCTTTGGAACATGGTTCATTCATTAAATATTTGCTGAGTAGCTTTTATGTGTTTATCCTTGTACTAGACTCTGAGACCCAAAAGAAATGAAAGTCCTGGTCTGTTGAACTTCAGAAGGTTCCACTTGCAAGTAGAACTTACTTGCTGAAAATTAATTTTTCAGCTACCTTGGGGTTAATTACTCATGAGGCTTTGCTCTGCATGGGACACCAAAAAGAGCTCTGGGGACTAATGGAGAGTCTGGATGAGGGTAATAAATAGTCCTTGAAATGTGCCTTCTTGGGAGCTTTCAGAGGCAGAACTCCCCACAGGTAGCCCTGTATAGAGAGACACTGGCCATTTGCTTGTTTTGCAGCAAAGGACAGGGGTAGATGTATTGCATTTTCTGTTTAGGGAAGCAAAAATTCTCCCTGAGCTTAGGGACACACTTGTATTCTTTCTTCAAAACCACTGCAAAAATCTTTAGGACTTAACTAGAATGCACCTTGAAATTTTATTGCCCTATAATCCTGTTTGCCGCAGCACATTAAAATTTCCTTGAATGTTTCTTATGTAACCACTTCTGGTTAAATGTCATTTGAAATTATTACAGTTTAGTCTTTGCTGCTTTTTCTAGAGCTGGATAAGTCCCTTTCTCAGATGCTTCAAAGGCACTAAATGCACCATAGACTTTACCCCTCCTAATTTGTATAAAACCAATTATGTCAGCCTGGGTATTTATTTAGTTAGGGTAGAGATCTTATTTAAAGAACATTTATAACTGTCCTGATTATTTATGTACTCCCCTGGACTACATGGGTGAAATCTGCAGCTGTCACCATCATTAAAACATTTATTAAATACTTTCTCATGCCGTTGGTTTGATACTCTGTGAATATCTACAAATATTTATTCAAAACTGGCTTCTTTTCACTAGCAGATTTAATTAAAAAGTGACACAGAGATATAAACAAACAAATAAAACACAAAGTGGCAGTGAAATTAAGAAATTTGTCAAAATATGAATGGCTGAGCTCATTCCCACTTAAGAGCATCTCCTGGTTTTTCTATCTCATTGGAAAGCAATTATTCCAAGTTTTTGCATATCTTGCTCCCTCACTTTACTATCATTATCATTATTATTATTATTTGTTATTATTTAAGTGTTATTTTCTCAGAGATCTTTATTTAAAATAGTTTCCGTCCAACATATTTACCTAGTTGCTGCATGAACCTTTATCTTGATTATATAAATATATATATCCATTACACTTGTCACTACCTGAAATTGTATTTTAAGTTTATTTGTTGTTTATTTGTCACCACAGAATGAAATTCCATAAGGATAAGAAGTTGGTCTGATCTCCTTCTATGTTCTTAGCATCTGAGATCGTGCTTGCTACATAGGAGGTACTTGTTAAATTTAGGTGAGTAATTGAATGAATTCCATTTGGTTCAAGTGAGAGGTGAGATAAATTACTTATTTCGGAAAGTGTTATTTACAGTACCCAAGTGCTGGAATCAGCCTAAATGCCCATCAGTAAATGAGTGAATCAAAAACTGATACATTTTCTCAATGGAATACTATAGAAAGGAAGGAAGGAAGGAAGGAAGGAAGGAAGGAAGGAGAAAAGAAAGAAAGAAAAGAAAGAAAGAAAAGAAAGAAAGAAAAGAAAGAAGGAGCTCCTACCCTTCATGACAGCATGGAGGGAATGAGAGAGTATTATGCTAAGTGAAATAAGCCAGGCAGTAAAAGACAAACACCATATGATCTCACCTAATCAACAAAGCAAACAAGCAAGCACAATCGAAAGACATGGAAATAAAGAACAATCTGACAGTGACCAGAGGGGAGCAGTGAGGGGGAAAACAGGGGAAAAAAGGGGAAAGGTCAATAAACATGTATAAAGGTTTCATGGACAAGGACAACGAGGGGGGGGGGGCGTTGAATGTGGGAGGGGTTGGGCAGGGCAGGGGAGAGTAATGAGGGGAAAATGGGGACAACTGTAATTGAAGAACAATACATTTTTTTAAAAAAGAAGATGTAAAAAGGGTGAAGAATGATCAGGAACACTTAAAAATAAGAGAAGGATCTCAGAGATTGCCTGCGCATTGAAAGAGCATAGAGGACAGAACCCAGGTGGGTTCCAGTGTTAAAGTAATTTATAGGCACAAAACAGTAGCAGAGAGATAGCCTCAGCTGGGGATGTTTAGGGCAGGAGTATTCAAGCCTTTTTGGTTCCTGAGCTTGAGTAGCTAGCTGAGAACAGTGGGACAGCTTGTGACAGTATTTGAGTGGCATGGTGCTCAGGGACAAGTGTATTAGGAAGCAGCACCCACCGGTCTGTTCTCTTCGTTCCAAACCAAACCTGGCAGCCTTGTAAACTGAGGAGTACAGTGGTTGTGGGCAGTGACTACACTCTTTTTGCCATCACCTGCTAAATCTCTCAGAACTAGGGAGAAGTTTTCAGGACAATGTGCACAAAGACTGAGGTCTGTGTCATATTTTACGTAAGGGTAGGGAGTCATTAGGTGGGAAGTTTGCTTTGCTATTTGAAGAAGGCAAAGGTATAATGGGCAGTCTGTTCATCAGCCCTTCCTCAAATGAGACAGTCAGTATTTCCATTGGCATCCTTAGCTGGTCAAACCTCAGAGAACAAACAGTCTTTACTGTGGGGCGTTATATCTGTTGACTATTTGTTGTTGATTTTACAGGTGTCTCATTTTCAGAATTCTGTTCTATTGTCAGACTCTGTGCCTGCCGTGTTATTATATAGTGTCACAGTAAGATTTCTGATTTTAGGTGCCATTTTGTAATTGCTAAGTTAGACATTTGGTGCAATAAGGATTCTTGACTTCAAAATATCATTTAAAAATTAGTTTCAAACTTTTTATTGCCACTTATATACATTGAAACCAATTTGAATCATCAAGATCTTGTCCTTAGCCCATGACGATTTTCAAAGGAAGGGAGGTTGTGAGGGAGCTTGATCAAGAAAAGTGAAACAGTAAGATACATTTCATAAAAAGTACTGAGAATTTCATATAAAGCTCCCATTATAAAGAAAGTTTGGTGCTCCTCAATCAACTTACAGTTTTAAGAGCCACTTGAGTATATCTATAAAAGAAGGACATATAAATAGGTACCATTTCCTTATTTCCAGAAAAATATTAACTGTTAATATTATTTTTACCAGAGTATGTGCATATGAGGATTTTGATCCCATAAGAAGTTTTTGTGTGTGTGTGTGTTTTGTTTTTGTTTTTGTTTTTGTTTTGTTTTTCTCCTGCACTGTGTGATCTTTAGAGGCTACCTAGAGGAAGGGACCTGGCATTTGTTGAGTTCTTACTCTGAGTCAAGATGCTTAGCACTCTACATACATCATCTTCCTTAATCGCCAAACACAATACTGATAGACATTATAGTCCTCACTTCACTGAGTAGGAAATGGAATCTAAGACAGATTACCCATCCAGCTGGAAAGGAGAGGAGGGAGGATTTTAAGGTATGACTTAAACTTCCCATTGTTTGCTCTCTTCTTCTAACCTCCCCAAACCCCTCCACCTGTCATCCTTCACTGTAGATCATCAGTGCTGCGATTTCTCTCTGTTCTCTATACTTAAGAGCAGGAGGAAGAATACAGAGTGGCAGCCCAGCTGAGGTATTGTTAACCTTAAAAAAAAATATGGCTTTGCAATGTGAATAGTTCCCTGTAGCAGGCCTTACATATAGATATAATGTGTAATATCAGTAATAGATGTTCAATTTGATAACATAATTATATTTTCAATTGAATAATAACAATAATCCTGATACTTAGGTTAAAATAGTATTATGATTATCTGTTTTAAGGAAAGATAAATAAGACCTAGAGAAATGGAGCTTGTACCTAGGACATAAAGGCCTTTAGAACTCATTCAGTGATTGCTCGGAGAGTTTATTTCTGTCCAAGGCACACAAGGCAGATTGGTCTTTCTACAACCCCTTTCCTATCAACCATCTATCCAAAAGGCAGGTGCATCATAGCAACACAGCAGGTAGAAAGTTCAGGAAGAGCATCGGAGCTTTTCTTACAGGATGAGATTGCATAAATTGCCTATTGTGAGTGGATTACCTTACGAAAAATAAGCATGATTTAAATTTTAACTTGTCAGTCAGAATTCAGTGAACTACTTCAAGGCTGTCAAACCTGTTTTCTGTATGTCCTATTACAGAGAATGGGCCATTTAATCTTTAAAAAGTGATCAATTAGCTTGACTTATGTCACTGCTTGCTGACAATACATGCTACCATCTGGCTGCTTTTGATTTTTTTTTTAATTTTAAAGAAAATGTCTGAAAGGAAAGGTAAAGAGTATAATGAGACATTTGAACCTCTTACAAAACTCTGAATAAATTTCTATTAACTTCTAAAGTGTTCATTAGTCCTCTTGTGCTGTAGGATTTTCACACCTGTTTAGTTGTGCCTACCCAAATGTGTTCCTTAGCATTTTTCTCCTAGTTTGCAACTTCTGCTTATGTTGCCATAAGCAGAAAGGTTCTGCTTATGATGCCATAAACCTTTCTCAACACATAATGTCAACAAGATTCTTTGTCACTTGGTAGATAATTTAGAATTATTGGGGGTATAGGTGGGTGTAAGATTAGATCTTTGGACCTGGATTCTAGTCCTATACTAGAAGTAGCTTATGTACTTCTAAAATGATGCTTAAGGAGACACGCATGCCCATGTCTGACTCCTAACAATTTTTATTTAGTGAGCCTCAAGTGAGACAAGAATATCTATTAACTTTTATGAAGTATTTCTGAAGCACAGTTCTGTTTATAACCCCTGCTTTACAGATGCTAAAAGTACCAAATCTCTATCAGTTAGTCTAGGCCCTCTAGAAAGCAGAGCCTGAGATAGTGATTATCATCCTAATAGTTGATTTATGAGATATAATCAGAGGATGTTGGTGTAAGAAGTAAGTGTGTCTAATTGCAGCACAGTGTGTCATCATGCTGGCTAGTGCATCACAGGGTGCCACAAAACAACACAACAGTGATTCAGCAGACTTGTTCCATTAGCAAGAGAGAATTCTTCAGAAGGTTTGCAAGGAGGCACTCAACCTTGGAGTAGTATACAGAAGAAAGAAAGCGGGGGGGGGGGGAAGGGAGGAAGGGAGGGAGGGAGGTGGAATATATTCACATGGTTTCTCCCTGCCTCCCTTTTCCCACTGATCAAGGTTCACTCTTTTGGGAACTACCTTTTCTGCATTTACAGTCTCCTCATCTGGCTACTAAGTAGCTGTGCAGGAGAACAGGTCTTGTTTCCTACAGGATGATGCTTCATTAGATTACAACATGTGGAATCTGGCAACACATGGATACTGACTCAGAAAGAGAGAAAGAAGGTGGTCAAGGTTTGCATTCTACAATGCAATGTTGTCACTGGAGATAAGTAGGAAACCACTGAGGGATTATTTCAGCATGTCATAAGACAGAGTTGGACTTAAAGCAGGAGTGGGAGATTGGGGGAGGTAGGAGCCATAGAAAATGTATTGAGAAAGGAAAAGTTAGTGTTGAATATTGTTGATTGGCACTTGACATCTTTCCCCATATTTCTCTACTTTACCATATATCCTAGGAATTACAAGACAAAGAACTCCATTTTGCAGAGTCCCTTGCAGCTAGGGCTCTGGCTGCAATTTGGGTTTTTCCAATAGTAGGCACTTTCATGAGATGTGGCACAGAGGCCTTTTTTATGTTATTGTGATGTTTCCAAGCAAGTTCCTATAGATGTGTGTATTGGTACCAACAGCAATCTTTTGAATTTAAGATTTTAGCTGTGATGGTATGATTTTTTTACTTTGATTTTATTGTTGACACTATTACAGATACCCTCATTCCCCACTCCATCTGGTCCCCACACTCCTTCCTTATTGACCATCACCATAACCCATGTCTGTGGGTTATACCTATATGTTCTTTGGCTAATCCCTTTACCTTCTTTCACCCTGTCCCCTCTCCCGCCTCCTCTCTGAAAGCTGTCTGTCTGTTCCATGTATGTATGCCTCTGTTTCTGTGTTGTTTGTCAGTTTATTTTGTTCATTACATTCCACATATAAGTGAAATCATATGGTGTTTGTCTTTCTCTGATTGGTTTATTTCACTTAGCATGATAATCTCCAGGTCCATTGACTCTGTTGCAACAGATAAGATTTCCTCCCTTTTTATGGCTGTGTAATATTCCATTGTATAAATATACCACAGCTCTTTTATCCACTCATCTACTGATGGACATTTGGGCAGTTTCCTGATCTTGGCTATTATAAACAATGCTGCTATGAACATAGGGGTACATATATTCTTTCAACTTGGTGTTTGGGGATTCTTAGGATATATTCCCAGAAGTGGGATTGCTGGGTCAAAAGGCAATTCCATTTTTAATTTTTTGAGGCAACTTCACACTGTTTTTGACAGTGGCTGTACCAGATGTCATTCCCACCGACATTGCACTAGGATTTCCTTTTCTCCATATCCTTGCCAACACTTTTTTAAAAAGATTTTATTTGTTTATTTTTAGAGAGAGGAGAAGGGAAGGAGAAGGAGAGGGAGAGAAATATCAATGTGTGGTTGCCTGTCACATGGTCCCCACTGGGGACCTGGCCCACAAACCCAGACATGTGCCCTAACTGGGAATTGAACTGGCGACCCTTTGGTTCACAGCCCACGCTCAATCCGCTGAGCTACACCAGCCAGGGCTGCCAACACTTTTTGATTGCTAATTTATTGATGGTAGCCATTCTGACAGGTGTAAGATGTAATCTCATTGTGGTTTTAATGTACATCTCTTTGATGATCAGTGATGTCGAGCCTTTTTTTCATATGTCTAAAGGCCATCTGTGTTTCCTCTTTAGAGAAGTCTCTATTCAGGCCCTTTGTCCATTTTTAGCTTGGATTGTTTGTCTTCCTGGTGTTAAGTTGTATAAGTTCTTTATAAATTTTGGATATTAACCCCTTTTCAGATGTATCAGAAAATAAGTCTCCCATTCCATGTTTTTTTTTTAATTTTGTTGATGGTTTCCTTTGTTTTGGTGTGCAAAAGATTATTAGTTTGATGTAGTCCCATTTGTTTATTGTTTTCTTTTGTTTCTCTTGAATGCGGAGAAAAATCAGATAAAGTATTGCTACAAGCAGTGTCCAAGATTTTGCTGTCTATGTTTTCTTCTAGGATTTTCATGGTTTCAGGCCTAACATTTAAGTCTTTAATCCATTTTGAATTTATTCTGTGTGTGATATAAGAAGGTGGTCATTTCATTTTTTTGCATGTACCTATTCAATTTTCCCAACACCATTACTGAAGACACTGTCTTTACAGCATTGTATGCTTTTGCCTTCTTTGTCAAATACTAACTGACCATATAGACCTGGGTTGATTTCTGGGCTCTCTGTTCTGTTCCATTAATCTATGTGTCTGTTATTATGCCAGTAGCAGACTCTTTTGATTACAATAACCTTGTAGTATAGTTTGATATCCAGTATTGTGATACTTCCAACTTTGTTCTTCTTTCTCAGGATTGGTGAGGGTATTTGGGGTCTTTTTTTATTCCATATAAATGTTTGGAATATTTGTTCTAGATCTGTAAGATATGCCATTGGCATATTAATAGGAATTGCTTTTAATGCTTTGGGTAGTATGGATATTTTAATGATATTAATTCTTCCAATCCATGAACACAGTATATACTTCCACTTACTTGTACCTTCTTCAATTTCTTTTTTCAATGCCCTATTTCCAACTACAGGTCTTTTACCTCCTTGGTTAAATTTATTCCTAGGTACCTTAATTTTTTGTTGCCATAATAAATGGCATTTGTTTCAGTTTCTCTGATAGTTCATTATTGGTGGATAGAAATACCACCAATTTATGAATATTTTGTGTCCTGTTGCTTTGTCAAATTTATTTGTTAGCTCTCATAGTTTTGGATGGAGTCTTTAGGGTTTTTTATGTACAATTTCATGCTATCTGCATATACTGACAGTTTTATTTCCTTCTTTCCAATTTCAATGCCATTTTTTTCTTTTTATTGCCTGGCCTGTGTGGCTAGGACTGCCAGTACTATGTTGAATAGGAGTGATGAAAGCAGATATCCCTGCCTTGTTCACAATCTAAGGGAAATGTGTTTAGTTTTTGCCCTTTGAGTGTGATGTTGGCTGTGGGTTTGTCATATATGACCTTTTCAGTATGTTCCATTTATTCTCACTTTGCTTCCATAAATGGGTGCTGGATTTTATCAATATCTTTTAATGCATCTATTGATATGATCATGTAGTTTTATCTTTCATTTTGTTTATGTGGTGTATCACACTTACCCACTACACCAACTTTGCATCCCCAGAATAAATATAACTTGATAATGGTATATGATCTTTTTAATGTATTGCTGGATATGGTTTGCTAAGATTTTGTTGAGGATTTTAGCATCTCTGTTCCACAGAGATATTGGCCTATAATTTTCTTTCTTTGTAATGTCATTATCTGGTTTTAGGATAATGTTGGCCACATGAAATGATCTTGGGACTTTTTTTCTCCTCTTGAATTTTTTGGAATAGTTTGAGAAGGATAGGTGTTAGTTCTTTTTTGAATGTGTGATAAAAATTCACCTGTGAAGCTATCTTGTCCAGGACTTATATTTGTTGGGAGTTACTTGATTAATGCATTAATTGCTCTAGTTGTAGTCTGTTTATTCAGATTCTCTGATTATTCTAGATTCTGTTTTGGAATTTACCCATCTCCTCCTGATTGTCCAATTTGTTGGCATATAGTTGTTCATAAGGTTTTCTTACAATCCTTCCTGTGGTGTTCATTATTACTTCTCTTGCATTTTATTTATTTGGGTATTTCTTTTTTTTTTCTTGATGAGTCTGGTTAAAAGTTTGTCAATTTTGTTTACCTTTTCTAAGGACCAGCTCTTGGTGTCATTGACCTTTTGTATTGATTTTTTAGATTCTAATTTATTTCTGCTCTGATCTTTATTATTTTTTCTACTCATTTTTCGCTTTGCTTGTTGTTCTTTTTCCATTTTCTTTCAGTGCAAAGTTAGATTGTTTATTTGCAATTTTTCTAATTTTTTTTTTTAGATAGGCCTGTAATGCTATGAATTTCCCTCTTAGGAATGCTTTCACACTGTGTCCCATAGAGTTTTGGGGTTTTTGTGTTCTCATTTTCATTTGTTTGAAGTTATCATTTGATTTCTTCCTTGATCCCACTCATTGTTTAATAACATGTTATTTACCTCCATGATTTTGTGTCTTTTTCAGGTTTTTTTCTTGTGGTTGATTTCTAGTTTCATATCATTATGGTAATAAGATAAGATGCTTGATATGATTTGAATCTTCTTAAATTTATTGAGACTTGTTTTGTGTTCTAACATGTGGTCTAGCCTAGAAAATGTTCCATGTGTACCTGGAAAGAATGTATATTCTTCTAGTTTGTGGTGAAATGCTCTGAAGATATCAATTAAATGCATCTGATATAGTGTGTCATTTAAGGCTGCCGTTTTCTTATTGATTTTCCACCTAGAGGATCTATTTTTTTATTTTAATGGGGTGTTACAATCCCCTATTATGACTGTATACCTATCAATTTCTCCTTTTATGTCCATAAAGTTTTGCTTTACATATTTAAGTGCTCCTGTGTTGGGTGTATAAATGTTTACTAGAGTTATATCCTCTTGTTGGATTGCTGCTTTTATCATTATGTCATGTCCTTCTTTGTCTCTTATTGCGGTCTTTGTTTTAAATTCCATTTTGTCAGATATAAGTATTGCCACCCCAGCTTTTTCATTTCCACTTGCGTGAAATATCTTTTTCCATCCCTGTACTTTTAGTATATGTGTAACTTTCATCCTGAGATAGGTTTCTTGTGAACAGTATACATATGAGCCTTGGGCCTTGCTTTCTTATCCATTGAGCAACTCTGTCTTTTGACTGGAGCATTTAAGCCTTTTACTTTTAAAGTGATTACTGATAGGTATATATTTATTGTCACTTTAATTTTTGAACTTTCTCTATTTTTTGTTGTTGTTGGTCATCGTTGTCTTCTCTTTCTACTTCTTCTTCTTCTCCTCCTTCTCCTTTACTTCTTCCTCTCCCCCTCCTCCATTTTCTTCCCTTTCTTTCTCCTCTTCCTTCTTCTTTTCCTCCTCCTTCTTCTTCCAGACTCTTTAACATTTCTTGTAATATGGGTCTGGTGGTAACAAACTCCTTTAGCTTTTTTTTTTTTTGTCTGGGGAATTCTTTATTTCTCCTTCACTTTTAAATGATAGCCCTGTTGGGTAATGTGGTCTTGGCTGAAGGTCTTTTCTTTTCATCACTTTGAATATTGCACCAGTTGCTTCTGGCCTGAAATGTTTCTATTGAAAAATCATCTAACCATCTTGTGGGAGCTACCTTGTAGGTAACTGACTTTCTGTTGTGGCTTATAAGATTCTTTCTTTGTCTTTAATCTTTGACATTTGCATTATGATGGGTCATGGTGTTGGCCTCTTTGAGTCCATCTTCTTTGGGGCTCTCTGTGCTTCCTGGATGTGGATGTCTTTTGTTCTTCACCAGGTTAGGGAAAGTTTTCATTCATCATTTCTGCAAATAATTTCTTAATCCCTTGCTCTCTCTCTTCTCCTTGTGGTACCCCTATTATGTGGATATTGTTATGCTTCATGTGGTCCCAAAGTTCCCTTAAACTGTCCTCATTCTTTTTTATTCTTTTTTTCTGCTTTGATTAGGTCTTTTATTTTTACCTTGTCTTCCAAATCACAGATTCAGTACTGTGCTTCATCCAACCTACTTTTTATTCCTTCCAGTGTATTTTTTTTAATCCTCACCTGAGGGTATGTTCATTGATTTTAGAGAAAGGGGGGGTAAGGAAAAGAGAGAGGGGGAGAGAGAGAGACAGACAGACAGACAGACAGACATTGATTGCCTGCCTCTTCCACGCTCCTCAACCAGGTATCAAACCCACAACCTTTTGGCATATGAGATGATAATCCAACCAACTGAGTCACCCAGCTAGGGCTCCTTTCATTGTATTCTTGATGTCAGATATGGTATTATTCTTTTCTGTTTTTTTATCATGGTTTCTGTATTCCTTTTCATACTGCTATAGTTCTCACTAAGTTCCTTGAGCATCCTTATAACCATTACTTTGAACTCTGTGTCTGATAAATTGCTTGCCTCCATTTCCATTAGCTCTTGTTCTGGAGATTCCTTCTGTTTCTTTCATTTGGGCCTGTTTCTTTGTCTCCCCATTTTAGCTGCCTCTTTGTGGTTGTCTCTATATATTAGATAGATCTGCTATGACTCCCAGTCTTCGTGGGGTGGCCTTATATAGTAAGTGTCTTGTGGGACCCAAGAGTGTAGTCTCCTTGATCTCCTGAGCTGGGTGCTCTAGGAATGTCCCTTGTGTGCATTATTTGAGCCATTATTTGTTGTAAGTGAGTACTGATTGCTGTTGGCCTATTTGTGTGTGGGATCAACCCTCAGGCTGATTGAGTATTAGGCTGAACCCCACCCATGGTGTGTAGCTGCTGTGAAGGTGAAGTCTCAGTGTGGCTTCTTCTATAAATCCTTGGCTATAAAACTCCTCTTCTGCTAGTCTTAATTGTTTATTCAAGGTGATTATTTTTTAATTTAGTTGTATTTCTAGTTTGGTCCTGGGAGGAGATGAAAGTTCTACTTACTCTGCTTCCATCTTGAGTGCTCACATTTACTTACTTAATGTTCTGAATTCAGCTTTAGAAATGATCCAAAGTAGATATTTGTTTCCTGCTCCTGCTCACCCCAGTGCAGCACAGCTGGAACATCACCTAAACATTTCCCGCTTCTCCTGAAAACACCTATGAGTGCATCCCTTCAGCCAGCACCCTTCCTCTCCTTAGCAGAGGCCTCCATGTGATGGTTTGATTTTTTTTTTTTTTTTTTTTTACTCTCTGGGAAGCCCAAGAAAAGCTCAAGAAAGTTAACTCTTTTTTTTTTAATTTTAATTTTGTATTGTTATTCAATTACAGTTGTGTGCCTTTTCTCCCCATCCCTCCACCCCACCCCAGCTGAACCCCCCTCCCTTCCCCGCCTCCACCCTCCCCCTTGATTTTGTCCATGTGTCCTTTATAGTAGTTCCTGTAATCCCCTCTCCTCACTGAGGTGATGGTTTGATTTTAAAACCAAAAGTCCTTCTGATGTCACCTCCTTCAGCCCTTTAAAAGATTTTGTAAGTAGCCTCTTTAAGCATTTAAATCTCTTATGATTGAAATATCTGGAGCAGTTTCTGTTTCCTACTATGCAACCAGACAGTTAGAAACACTGAGAACCAAGTAGCCTTTGTGGGATCCTGACGCACTGAGCTTCGGGTTCTGATCCTCATCTCTATCTAAAATCAGCCCAGGAATGGGAAGAGTCAGCAAGAATGGATGGTTGAGAGAGTACAGAATATGTGATCAGGCTTTTAGATTTAATATCTAGACCTACAATGTACAATTTAATTAACTTAGACAAGGTACTTAACCTCTTGGATTTTTTTGTTTCCTCAACATAAAAATATACTAATACCAAATAACTCTAACTCAGATCATTGCTATACAAACTTAATGGGATAATGGACATAAAAGTTATTTTAACAGCTTTAATCATATGTTTTAAATCTGAAAACTTTAAAGCATCAGTACTTTAAGTAATGCATATTGTACATTGTTACCTAGATTGGGATGAATCTGCCCAAACATCTCCAGAGGCAAGAGCAGTTTGCTCACCATTGCAGCTCTGATTCTTAATACAAAGCATGGCATATAATAGGTGCTTGATAAATGTTTATGGAATTAATAAATGAAAGATATCTAGCAGCTGCTATCCAAACTGTGAGCTATAGTTGGGAAAATAAGAGTAGACTAATGTTTGGTTTCACTCATGACTAGCCAACACTGGGCTCTGTAGTGTATGCAGACAGCACTTAAGGGACTCATTGGTCAGCTCCTAACCCCTTTTGGTTGGTGACCTAATCAAGTATTTATAAGTTTTCAGTTCATTTCTTCAAAAGATGTTTGAAGCACTCCACAATATGTCATCTTCTGACCAAATCTTATTGATGTAATGGACATTCAATTCATAGGAACCCATGGAGCATGTATGAACATATACATCTCTCTCACTTGCCTATGTCATAAAGTAGTACTGTGCTGAGAGTCTCAATTTTTCATGTATCAGGAACTCCCATAGAGCTGTTATAGAACCTGCTTTCCTTTCATTTATATTTCTAACAAGGTCTATGGATGATTTTGAGGCATAGAGGAGTTTAGGAACCAGTGGTATGGTGGCTTTAAACACTTTGTCTACTGAAAAAACATTTTTACATCATTGCACATGTATTGTTCTTTGAAACTTTCGCAAAACAATTTTGAAACTTATTACTATAAATAAAGACTATTTTTCTATTGTACTCCATCCTCTTCTATTTAATTTTTGTAAAATGTTGATCAACATGTTTGGCCAAATGTTTGATCAACTAAATAGCTTCCACAAATCACATGTGTTAGCACATATAGTTTGAAAAACATTGGTGCAGAACATGTTAAAACATATTAAGAACTAGACACCTAATAAGTTTCTACCTTACATTTATTTAACAAACAATATATTACATATATTTTTAATTTGCACTACACAAGAGCATTAAGATGAGTATGGTGACTCCAATTTTACATGAGAGGAAATGATGAATCACATCTTCTTACTTCAAAATATGCTGGTATTTCTGTTATGCATCTTATTCTATAATTTTGGTACAACCTTAATAAGCTTTGTTATTTGAGACAAGTCACTTTGCTTTTCTACGTCTCAGTTGCCCCTTTTATAAATAATTTGAGGGTAGGCTGGGATGGAGGAGTGGAGGACTGTATGAGCATAATATTGGAATTGGGATTGGGTTAGTTTTCTGCCTTGATCTTGACTGAAAGAATAACATTTATAAGCAGGACATATGTTTTTGACTATTTTAAATTTAAAATTTCTTTCTTTTCTATAATGATAATAACAAAAATCAATGTTTACCATTTTATTGAGCATTCCCTCCAGTTCAGGCATGGTGCTTAGAACTTTACATCCTTCAGTGAATCCTCATGAACAACTTTATGAGTTATATGTCATTATTATCCGCATTTGCTGAAGTGGGAAGTAATATTTAAAGAAGTTAAGTGGTTGCCTAAGGATACACAATCAGTAAGTGGGGGTGCAGTGGGCTTACTCCAGAGAATTTGACTACCAAGCCATACTGTCTTTGCAAGGTGGTAATCTTGACCAGTGCACAAAGCTTACTGCTTCCAAAGCATCACTGAATTTGAGTGACTGAGTAGGTATTATTATGGGGACTTTCTGGGATTCAATCTAATTTATTACAAAGAGAATTGCTTCACAAATTGCTGTATCATAACTGATATTGGTAACAAATTGCTTGCATTACTGATACCAGAGTTGAGAAACTTTTACCTAATATTTCCAAGGTCTCCTTTTATTCTAAAAGTCTTTGTTCACTAAGGAGATTTTTAAAAAAAGATTATGTAAATAATATGCTTCCTCAAATCTTAGCACTTTTAATCTGTTCCTGACTAGTGGGCTGCCAAATCACCTGGAACTTCAGAGCTGTTATCTAAACTATTCACATATCAACTCTAGAAGTTTTTAAATTTAGGTGAATGGGATAATCCAGGGAGAAAATATTAGAACTTCTGTTTTTAGCTGATCCTTCTAAGAGTTTATACCTGTGCATAATACATTAATGTAGCCATATATGTGTTATATCAATGAAAAAACAAACATTTATTGTGGGTGGTCAAAAAAGTTTGGGGACTTACCCATTTAACTATATTTCTAAGTGAAGCTGATTTTTTCAATGAATAGAGGTAAGGTCTGAATTTTGCTTATCTATTGTTATGTAACAAACCACCTGAAAATTGGTAGTTTAAAACAATATCAATATTTAGTTTTCTCACAAAGCTGCAGTGTGGGTTGGGTAAGGCTCAGCAGGAACAACTTGCCTCTGCTCTATCAGGGTGGCTTGAAAGCTGAGCTAGAGCCATCTGAATGAAGACTGTTCACTCACAGATCTGGCAGTTGATGTTGGCTGTTGTCTGGGAAGAGTCAAACACTTGGAGAGAAAAATAGCAGGGGTTTTTGGCACCTCTCTCTTTTTTTCTGTGGCCTTTCCATGTGATGTCTGCAACAGGGCAGCTTCAGCTTAACCGGACTTATTACAGAGCAGCTCAGGCCTCCCAAGGCATGTGTACCAAGGGAGAGAGAAACCCAGTGATCTTTTCTAAGCTAGGCTCTGAAATCATACTGGGTCATCTCTGTTTCACTTATTTTTTAGATGTAAAACTTTGGGAATAGGACTCCATTTTATGATGAAGGAGTGTCAAAGAATTTGTGAACGTATATTAACACTTCTGTGCTTTGCTTAACCTGACTGGGGACAGTGAAAGGCCAGTGATCTCGTTGGACACCATGTAACTGAATCTGGGCATTAAGCTGCTGGCTGGACATGAACCTGAGAGGCTGAACCCATCTGGATGGGTTTCCAGATTGAGCAGATTAAACCCACCTGTCTCCCTTTCATTTCTGCCTCCATACCCAAGTATCCTAACAAGCATTTAGAAATCCCTTCAGGCTTCTAGTCTGGTCCATGAGTATTTGAAAGGGCATTTGAAGTTGGGAATGGAAAAAAAAAATTTTTTTAATAAACTAGGTGACACCCTACTGAAAGGGGAAAGGTAGCTGGATTCCTTTTTGTATTCAGTAGGCCTAAGAGTGGGGTTAAGGATTCTCCACCAAAATATCATGTTTAGCAAAATGGCACCATAGGTGTATATGTCAATTAAAAAATGTGTACATCTCCCTTCAAAAGGTCATATTAATAATAGATATGCATTCAAATAAAAACTTGTATTTTTTCTATAGTCATTTTCCTACTCATAAGTTAATTGATGTTTCTCAAGCAGGAGTATAGCTAATGAACATTCAAAATCACTTTCTTCTTTGCTTTTCCCCCAAATTTCAGATAAATAATTTAAATTGATAACATGTATTTGAATAAAGACTATTTTCTATAAATAATAAAACACTAATAAAATAATTCCCTCTTAGTAACCTATTTCACTGAGGTGTTACAGCACAATGCATTCATTAATATAGCTTTCATTTGTCATGATTTTAAAAAGTGTATTTATTCCTGAAATTATTCTAAATTCTAGTCTAAAGACTAATAACAGCTTCCTTTGATATTTGATCAAGCAACTTAAAACTAAGAAGCCAGAGAAGAATGAAGAACATTTGGAAGTTATTCAGAGGAGAATCTTCAAGATGATTAAAAGGTTGAGAAATAAGACCCCCAAGAGTATAATTTATTGAGACTATTCAAGTGTTACAGGACAGAGTTTGAGGGGATTAGTCATTTCAACTTCTGTTGACCAGAACTCTTCACTGGGCTCCAGGGATGTTCATAATTGGGATTCTAGAGTAACGGCAATTTCCACAATGCCACAATGATTTTTACTCCACCTTAGTCCCCTATCACCAAATTTCAGAAATGTAAATTTAGTGCCTTTTAATACTTTGAAAAGAGTACTCCATAGGACCCTTATTCTCAGACCAAGACAGCTAGTAGAGTTTTTACCTTCTAAATTCTTAAACTGGTAGGTTTCTTACTATACATCATCTAGGTGAGTCAGGAGGTTAATTTTGGTTAGTTTTAGTAAAAAAGAAGTCTGTAAAAATAAAATTTATAATTAATAATTGCAAAACAGTCTTCAGGCTTGTTAAATCATTTTCTGTAGTGGTTACTAATTCATTTTTCTCTCCCTAGCATGACTTAACTATGTGGGTACCTTAAG
The DNA here is from genome assembly GCF_022682495.2 of Desmodus rotundus. Lineage (NCBI taxonomy): Eukaryota > Metazoa > Chordata > Mammalia > Chiroptera > Phyllostomidae > Desmodus > Desmodus rotundus. The sequence goes on along the minus strand of NC_071397.1, from coordinate 38,610,312 downwards.
ATGCTGAAGAGAGAAGTGGTCTGGAACCTAAAATCCTGAGTATTTTTTGCTTTTTTTCCCATATACGTTAAACACTTTTCAGTATTCCAATAAAAAGCTTATTTGCAAGTTTATAGATTACCTATAAATATTCTACAATTTACACATGTATATTTTATGTCCATAAAAGACAAAGTTAGTACTATTATATTTGTAGAGAATTTGTTGCATACTTATGTTTCCTAATTACCACTTTAGGAAACATTCTCTTTGGGACTTTTTCCTGTAATTAGTTAGCTTACTATTTTAATAAAGATGGCTATTACATAAGTGCTTAACCTGTGTTGTGTGCTGTACATTCTTGACCAGGTAAATTTCCTTAATCTTAAATGTCTCTCTGGTAAAAGCATTACATATAGAAAAGATCTTGGACCTTACTTTCTCTTCTTGTAAATCACTTTACTTTTGTGAGATTCTAGTTGTGATCTTATAATTGATTTGGTAGAAGGAAAAATTTTTAGTTGGATTTCAAAAGTATTCCATCTAGCTGTGGTATAGCAGCATTCTTTTAAGGTATTTGAGTATGTGAGGTCTGTCCAGAAGGCATCCAGCTGTATAATAGAGACATTTATTGAAGAAGTTCCAAGGTATAAGAAACATTGTACATAGGACAATGGCACCTCAGTCCCCTTCAAAGTAGGCATGTTGGGACCTCACACAGTTCTCCCAATTGCCATCAGCTGCCCTGTCATATTTTCCTGAATCTCATCAACTATCTGATATCTCTTTTCTTTCAAAGGTGATTTTAGTTTGGGGAAAAACCAGAAGTCACAGGGCACCGAATCTGGGCTGTAGAGGGTCTGAGTCACCTGGGTAATTTGATGTTTTGCCAAAAAACTCTGCACAAGACAATGATGCATGAGTGGGTATATTGTGATGAAGCTGCCAATCACCAGTTACCCATAGCTGTGGCCTTCTGAACCATCCAAATTGTTTCCAAGGAAGAATGTTCGAGTTTAATGCAAAATTTGATGCTAATTCATTGCTCTGCTTGCTCAGTTATTTTGAATGCAATGGCCAGAGTATACATGCTCACTCAACAGCATCTACTGCCCCCATGACTAGTACAGTGAAGTCGTCATTGTTCATTCACATACATTCCACTCCACTGTCCTTGGCTGCCAGGTTACATCAGTGTCACGCAAACCATTCTTTTTAGCTCTTGCCGGTGTGGCTCAGTGGACTGAGTGCCAGTCTGTGAACCAAAGGGTCACCGGTTCGATTCCTAGTCAGGGCACATGCCTGGGTTGTGGGCCAGGTCCCCAGTTGGGGTTGCATAAGAGGCAACCACACATTGATGTTTCTCTCCCTTTCCTTCTCTCTAAAAATAAATAAGTAATTTTTTTTTTTAAAAACCTGTTTATGTTAACAATGGCTGAAATTTCTCTGGACAGACCTTGTATTTTGTAGGCCCAGATTTTCCAGTTCTCAGAGTTATCACTTCTAATAAATTTCATATCTTCACATACCTATGAATGCCCTACAACTAGGTATAAAAGCTATACTCAGCAAAAATGTTGGATATTTATATATGCTTCTTTGGGGCACATTTAAGAGGAAATATGCCAGTATCTAATGCAAGCACATAGAAGTTTATAAGCTACTGAAAAAAAGGTGGAGATTTTACAAACCATGAACATATATCACATTCTTGGAATATTTAACAAACACATATTTCCCTTTGATAAAACTCTAGGAATTGTTTTTTTTATAGTTCACTGCTGTTATAATTTGTTACTACCTGTTAAAATTATTTGGATCGAATTCATTGATGATTAGTTTCCTCTTTTTTGTATGGCATGTAGTGCTCATATGTTGGCCTTTAACTAGGCAATCACCTTATGCACTGGGCTATTCTTAACTAAGTTTGATAAAAATCTAACTAGGATTATAAGTAAAATAATTGGCATGGTCAGTCAAAACAATGGAAAACTTCTCTGACAATGCTCTATAAAAGCCTTTCTGTGAGCCTTCTTCCTCTGTTGCTTAGCACTGTGAAATGCAAACTATGAGGATACTCAACTATCAGGAAGGAAGGGAAAAGCCATAGCACCTGAGCTTGCTGTAGGTCATCTTTATGATTCCATGAAGTTCCTTGCTTCATTTCAGGCTCTGCTTCCTTTAGGACAGGGGTGTCAAACTCACTTTCACAGGGGGACACATTAGCCTCCCAGTTGCCTTCAAAAGGCCGAAATAATTTTAGGAATGTATAATTGTAACTACTTGTTAACTGTTAAGGAGTCGAAATTACATTCAGCCCTTTGAAGGCAACCACGAGGCTGATATGGCCCTCGGTGAAAATGAGTTTGACACCCCTGCTTTAGGACCTGCATAATAAATTCAGAATTCTCCACCTGACCCTTTTGACCACAAGCCTGTAAGATGAGAGGCTGCTAAGACTTTCTCTCCTAGGTCAGAAGATTGACACAAGTACAGGTTGCTTGTGAGGCCTACCTCAGCTGCAGGCTGCAGGCAGCTTACTTGTTGAAAATTGTTAGTATTTCGTGGGATAAATTTTTCACTCTTTCCAGCTAATTATTTTTTAATTGTCCTATACTTGTTATTTCCTGTGTCTTTTTGTTTTCCTTGAGTGTTTTTTTAAAATAAATATACTGATTTTTTGAGTGATTGGATTTGTTCAAAGTAGGCCCAGACCCTTTAAAAGACTGGTAAATCCATTCAAACTAAAACAAAACAAAATTACACACACATACACAAAATCAAAACATGTAGAAAGACAAGTAAACTGTTATACAACTATTCTTGAACCTCAGAATTATGTTAATAAAAGCTTAAGGCAAAATGAAGGATGAAATCCAGATGAACTGGTGCTACTAATGAAACACTTGCTTTATGCTTTAGGAATTTATCAGAAACGTTATGGACACAATGAACTGTATTTTTAAATTTTGGTGTTAGGAGAGCTATCATTGAATGAAATTCTTCACTCCACAATGAAGAATTCTTTCTGCAAAACGAAGAATTATTTTACAGGGCAGGAGATCATCTTTAATAGCTCTTTTTCCAATTTAACCTTCTTTCTTTTAATCTCTTTGAGGATGAAGTTTATAATTTATAAAATAAGGATACTAAATTATGTCTGATAGGGTGGTCAAAAAAATCAAAAACAATTTAGTGTAAGTGTGATTTTTGAGCAAAAATTGTCTATATAAAACATTAGCAGGCTTATGTTTCAGACTGACACCTATGCTAAGTTAATAAATCTTTAACATGCTACTGTCATATTATTTAAGTTTTGTAAAGGAGATGTCATAAAAATTGGCACCTAGTCCTGTTCTATCACTGATTTCCAAGGTATGACTTTGTGCAAATCATTAACTACTTTGAACATCGTTTTTTTATTCATTTAATTCATTCAATATAAGACTCTCACTTGTCCTTCCAGCTCTTCACCAACCCATGAAAGGCTGCACTCAGAATGTTTGCCTGAGCCTGTTGCCTTTCATACTAGGTGAAAGAATGTGTCTCAATGTGGTGTAATCACATGGAATTCTGGAATGAGGATATGCTAGTTTGTAAATCCCATAAGACTTACAAGATTCTCAAAAATGTTAAAAAACAAATTGTATTCTGGTGCTCAGATTATTTGCAATGCCAATATTACAAATTGTTTTTAGATGCTTACTCTATAAATTCCCAAGTAACATTGTTATTTGGGCAGTAAATATTTTGTGTGTTTGATGACCTGCAGCTTTTAGAAGGATACAATCTAATATGAAGTGAAACAGTTATTTCTGTACATTCAAATGATGATTGATGATATTGATCTTTTAAAAAGCATAAAGTAACTTTGCCTGTTTTTTAAACATACAATTAAATCAAAGGTTCTTTATTTGAGTGTGAAATTTCTATATTTAATAAGTATACTAATTTGGATAGAGAAATAAAATTACACCTCAAATTCACTTGCATTCTTGTGGTGGGGAGAGATACACAGAGAAAAAAACACCAGTGTTCTCTTCAATAATTTTTTTTACTTACCAAATGAACATTAACCCAAAGTACCAATATCATAAAAAAAGATGTGGGTGGCAGTTACCAAAGGGCATTTGGATAATGTAAAAGGTTTTGAAATTCCCAAGAACTAAGTTTAATAAAAGACAAATAAGAATGTTGGATTGCAATTCTTAAAATTGACTGGGTAAGATATACACAGTTCATCTCATGGACATGCATAAAACAATTTTCCTGCATCACAATGGACTGAAAAAGACATGTAAGTTGTTAGTGTTAAGGTTTAAGACAAAGAACAAACTAATTGTGACATAGCTAAAGGAGCTATTAAAATGATATTATTTATTAAACACAAGAGAATACTATGAATTTCTGGCCCAAAGAGTACTATCTTTAAGCTGCTGGCTTGAGGAGAAGAGGAATATGGGACTACTGAGTATTATAAACATATTCATAAATTTATTTCCCAGGTTTACTTCTGAATTGCTAGCTTTGAGAAGTTGCTAATAAGTGATTAGTAGGAGTGAATGTTATTCACTAGTCTGTGCATCAGCTGACATATCTTCTGTGAGCTTAGATCAGGTATAAACCTTTGATAATCTCATGTAAGCTTTGTTGTATCTCTGGAGTCTCAGCTGGGACCACTGTGCTAACTCACTTGTCCTGGTCCATGTGATTGCTCATCATCCAGCAGCATGTTGACATCAAATTAAAAAGGTGGGTGCAGGAGCCTGGGAGAGGGTGATGGAGAACAAGTTTCCTTGAGACCTGGCCTTGGAACTAACTGATGCAGTGTCACTTCCGATGAATTCAGGTGACCAAAGGAGTCAGAAGGCCAGCCTATTGTCAGGGGGAGGGAGAGTTAGACTACACCTTTTGGTGGGAGGAGCTAAAATGGATATAAGGAGGAGTAAAGGTTCATATTCATTTTTCCCCATCTCCCACAAGTAGACACAACTCTTTCCATTTGACAGGTGAGGGAATTGAGATACAGAGTTTATATGTCAAAGTATGTCAAAGATTGTGTAGATTATAAGTGTCTAAGTCAGCATTCAGACCTAGGGAATCTGACTCCAGAATCCATGTTCTTAACTCATATGCTACATATTTGTTTTGGTTGTGTGATTCCTAGAAGTCACTGCCGTATGTGTTATGGATCATAGGAAATCATGCTTATTGTCTCACATAGAAGACCTCTAACTCCCATGGCACCATCCATCCCACCTCATCCCCTGGACCAAGTGTTTGCAGTAAATAATGCTTTTTACTTTTTCAGATTTTCTCTGGGTCTTTTATCTCAAAGAGAAAAATCGTGAGTTTTTGTTTTTTTAAAGTTGGTTTTAGCAAAGTACTGCATGTTAATGTGCTTTTGTCACTTAAAATACCAATAGCTAAGGATAGGAACTATTTTTATATTTTTTATTTAATTTTTTTAGTCACTGGAAAATTATTTTTTTTAATTCTAAAATGAGCTGTTTCTTTTACTTTTGAGTACATGCCAATAAGGTAAGGACCTCAACTGCATATTACAGTGGTTCCTCCAGCATTAGCAAATGGCAGGTGTTCAATACACATTAATTACATGGAAGAATGAAAGATGCCCAAATATTGATTATTGATAAATATTTTATCATTGATTTTTATCAAATAGATTATATTAATATATACTCTTTATTTTTCAAAATAACTTTCTATTTTTGTTTATTCAGGTGCATTTCCTTTTCTCATGCCTGTTACACCTTATGTATATGTGTGATGCCACCACAATCCAGATTATTAAAAAATTCTCTATTAATTTTGAATTTTCTTCCTCTGTAAATTCATATTATGACTCCCTTGATCTGGACACATTGTAGTGTTTCTAGTGCTTGTACTAAGGCTTTCAAGACTAAGAAAAACTTTCTACCTACTTGTGCCTTTACAAAGATGGAGCTCATTGCCCACCCCTACTATTGCTCCATTGTTCTTTTGAAATCTAATCCTTGGGCCCACCCTAGTGCTATTCACTAATTAGAACCCATGCAAATATGAGTGTTGAAAACTCCTTGAAGTTCTTTATTAGAGCCTCTTCTCAGTTACCTAGTAAATTGTTCACAATGCTGTTCTTACTTTTACCAATGGGAATTGAGACAGGCTGAGTAGGCAACTTGTCAAATACAAAACCAAGGCTAAGGGATTGTGTAGACAAGGTAAGAACTGAAGGAACCTGATATTATAGCCCATTGTCCAAGAGATTAAGAAATGTAATTTGTAAGAAAAGAATAACATGGAAAACAAGTACCACCTTTCTTAATCATGAATTTTGTGTGTGTGTGTGTGTGTGTGTGTACAGATTTTTGATTAGAACATACTAAAAAGTTGGTATGTGGTTAGTTTGTAGAATTTACATTGGATCAGCATGATTATTAATAGGAGAAACATTTCATGACTCATCTTGTTAGCATGTATAATTGTTATTCGGATATAGATCTGATGCCTAGAAGACAGAGCAAAATGTGCTTAAATCAATTTCTTCCTGTAGAGATTAGAACACAAGTCATCAGAACATAAGAACCCCAAGTGAGAAAACAATTTAGCTACAAGTTCTTTCTTTGTCATGGACCCATTTTTAACCCCAGTATCTGTCCATATACAGCAATTGGTCTCAGATTGGTTTTTATAAGTATATTTTGTTTCAATGACATTTCTCAATGAAAATTCTGAGGTTTTATTGAACAAGAAGTGGGAAATACTCTTCACAACACACCAAATTTCTTTCTTCTCTGTTATTTTAATTATGTTTCTATATAATTAGTACCATGCATTCATACAGTTAGCTGTGTATTTTGCCATTTTTTTTATTTGTGTCCACACTAAGGAAAGAAACTGCTTTTGTGTGACAGCCCCAGACCTTTTATCATCCTTTCTCTGATCTCTTCGTCACCTGTAGTTCAGGGCTGGGAATGAAATGGATCCATCTCACTGCTAAACACCCAGATAGGAGAGGACAAGGTGTATACTCAGAGAAGGTAAGAAAAGGCACACAGGATGTGAACAACTTCTGCTGAAAACTTAACTGATTTGGAATCATATGAGTATTTTGGGTATCACGTTTGCAAAGTCCTAATAGGAGGGAGTGAAACGTGTCTGAAGATCTAGTTGACTGCTGCCAATGTAGGAAATAAATGAAATTTAAGTACAACAACACACACACATCTGTGACATCCTATCATATAGCACAAAACAATTTATAAAAGCTTTCATCTTGATTAGCAGAGATAGTGCAGTAGGGAACACATTATAAACCAGCAGTTCTCTTTGTCATTTTTAATTTGTAATTATCAAACTGCCTGAGAGACAGAGTAATGAATATAGTCTTTCCCACACTTATAAAAAGAATTTCCCTGAACTCTTGTTAAAAACACAGATCCCCAGCTCCACCCAGATCCTGATGAATGAGAGCCTCCAGGGAAGTGCTCTGGAAATTAATATTTTTAGTAGATTTAAAGGTGATTTTTATTAGCTGGTAGTTAAGAGGACTTACAGCATTCAACTCTGTCATTTACTGTGTTGAGATGAAAAGTTATTTCACATAGTCAAATTAGGGTGCTAGTACCTTCCTCTGGGTGCTATTGTTAACACTAAATGCCATAATGTGGGCAAAATGTTTATCATGGTGCCTATGTATTAGCTGCTTCTACTGTAGCCACCATTATTGTCATTTTATCTAATGAGATATGATGCTTTGAGTCCACCCAATTGAAAGAAGTAATATAGATAAATAATATCTATATATATAAATATATACATATTATATATGTATTTATATACATATATAATAATATCTATTATATATGTATATAAATAATATAGAGAATCTTCAAGGAAAAAGTAGTTGGAGGAAAAGAAGCTCTGACAGATTGGATGAGGACTGAGGCATTCTAGGCTTAGAGGCAATAGAGAGAGTGGACTTGGACGCAGTTCCCAGGGCAACTTAGGGCATCCGATTCTGTTACTGTTCATGCTCCAAGTATTTGCATTGTCTTCTCTCCTCTGGGAGGGAATCAGGTGCTTGGCTCATTTGCCTTGCTAAGAAACACTTTTGGAAGAACTAAGACATGGAACATTTTAATTGGTTTGTCTATTTTCATTTTGTAAAGTTTTCATTTGTGATGTGCTGATAAGAGGGTATTATTGCTTTGCATGACCAGGTCTATCAGGTATAAAAATATGTAGAGCTCTCATGACAAAAATCATTAATTTATTCAATACATATATTTTGAGCACCTGTTATATGCCAGGTACTCCTTGAAGCACAATGGATACAGTGAGTAGACACTGTAACAAATAAACACTCCAATCCTTGCAGAGTTTTATTCTTGTGTATGTGTGAAGCAGGAGACACTGAACAAAAATCTGTAAGAACATTATGTAATGATAAAAAAATAAAAGCAAGGAGGAAGGATAGAGTATCAGCTGTGTGTGTGCATGTGTATGCACATGTGCACACAAAGTGAGGCCGGATCACCTAGGGCCAAGGTCAATACTTTGAATTTGAAAGTGCAGTGGAAGTTTCTAAAAGGTTTTCACAAAGTGACATTTTAAAAGGATCCTTCTGGCTTCTGGACAGTGCATTCCAGGGAGGCGACAGAACTGGGAAGGAAGCTATTAAAATAAACTGAGAGATGATGACAGCATAGTCCAGGGTAGTGGCCATGGGGTAGTAAGGAGTAGTCATATTCTGGATGTATTTTGAAGGTGGAGCCAACACAACTTTCTTATGGATTATATATAAGAAGTAAGAGAAAGAGAGGAGTTAAGGAGGACTCAACCTGAGCAACAGAAGTGGGATTGCCATCCCCTGAGATGAGACGAACTGTAGAGAAGCAGGTTTGGGGGGATAGACCAGGAGTTAGGTTTTAGGAATATTAAGTTGGAGGTACCTATTAGCCATCAAGTGGAGATGCTAGAAGCAGGCATTTGGATATAAAAAGGTATGGATCTCAGGGGAGGAGTTTGGGTCAGAGATATAAATTTGGAATTATAAGCCGATATATATGACATTTAATATCAAAACTATATGGCTTCACTAATGAAAGATATAGGAGACTGGATCAAGAATAGAATCCTGGGTCTTGTAAACTGTAAAAGGTCAGGAAATGAGGAGAAACCAGATCAGAAGACTGAGAGGGCAGCCAGTGACATGGGAGGAAACCAGGCAAGTGTGTGTCCTGGGAGTAAAAGGAAGACATTGTTTCAAGAGGAAGGGAGTGATCAACAGTGTCAAATGTTACCAAGACCAAGATGGGTATCCGAACTCACCGATGAATTTTGCAAAGTAACTATCACTGGTAATTTCCATGACAGCAATTTAAGTGTACTAGTGATAAAATAGCTGAACTAGCAAGGATTCAGGAGGGAATGAGAGAGAGAGGAAGAGAATACATAAATCTTAAGGGCAAGAACTTGGCTATAAGGGGGATCTTAGAAATAGACAGTAGCAGTAGTGGGAAGTAAGAGTGGTATTAAGATGGAAGAAATAATGCTGTTTTGTAAGCTGAGGGGAGTGATCCAGGAGGCACAGGAAATTAATGACACAGGATACAGAGAGGGAGGGTCTTGAAAGGACTTTCTTGCTCCCCATCTCCACAACATACATCTAAACATTCATGTTCTTCTCCAGTGTCTGTTTCTCTTTTCTAGGCAATAAGGCAAAGGCCCAGGCCTTAGTCAAACCAGACCACTCATGATGCTCAATACATCTAGCCACATAAAGATTTTTTTTTATTTTTGTTTTTGAAAGACAAGGAAGGGAGGAGAGAGAAGTCTTACTAAATATACTTTGGCAAATGACTTTTTTAAACCTGCTTTTTCCTTTAATCTCATTTAATTGTTATTACAACCCATTGAGATGGATATTATTTTCTTTTTCCAGATGGGTAAAGTGAGTTCATAGTGATTAAATAACTCATGCAAGATCTCAGAGCTTTTAAGGGCTACATCAATTCATAGTCAGATCTATCAGACCCCCCAAAAACAATGTCACATATTTCTCTGAAGTAGGAAATTCATGATACATCCATGGTTTGAGCTCAGCCTTGGAAACAGACTCTGGCCCTTACTCACTTGCCTGTATGATCACATCACCTGTACAATAGCAGACTCATCTTTAATTACATGTGATTAAGCACCCTATGTTCCATTTACTGAAAATATTTGTTTCAACACAAAATGTATTTTGCGGAGAACCAAGATGGCGGTGTAGGTAGACACACTGCGCCTCCCTGCACAACCAGAACTGACAGAATATCGAACGGCAAGGAAGTCCGACACCAAGGAAATAAAAAAAAATAAACATTTATCCAGACTGGAAGGAGGGGCGGAGACTGGCAGCCAGGGAGGAGAGGACTCCTGTGGCTGTGGGGGGACTGAGACTGGTGGAGTGTGGGACCAACAGGGCAGTCAGTCTGACCACTAGCAGACCCTGTGGTCCCACATTCCTGCACAGATAAACCGAGAGGGCCGGACTCAGAGTGGCGGAGAACGGGGCAGGCAGAGTGGCGGGTAGCACCCCACGGCCCCACATTCGCGCACAGATAAACCAGACGAACAGCGGGGAGCGAAGCAGAACTCGCAACCCAGGGCTCCAGCTCGGGGAAATAAAGCCTCAAACCTCTGATTGAAAACGCCCAAGGGGGTTGGGGCAGCAGCAGGAGAGACTCCCAGCCTCACAGGAGAGGTCATTGGAGAGACCCACAGGGGCCTAGGGTGTGCACAAGCCCACCCACTCGGGAACCAGCACCAGAGGGGCCCAGTTTGATTGTGGGTAGTGGAGTGAAAGACTGAAATCCGGTGGAGAGTGGAGAGGGCGCCATTGCTCCCTCTCGGCCCCTCCCCCAAGTACAGCATCACAGTGCAGCCACCAGCATTACCCCACCCTGGTGAACACCTAAGGCTCCGCCCCTTTAAGTAACAGCCACGCCAAGACAAAAAAAAAGGCCCAAATGATAGAACACTTCAAAGCTCCAGAAAAAATACAACTAAGCGAGGAAGAGATAGCCAACCTATCGGATGCACAGTTCAAAACACTGGTTATCAAGACGCTCACAGAATTGGTTGAATCTGTTTGAAAACCAGATGAAAAAGTGAAGCCTATGCTAAGGGAAACAAAGGAAAATGTACAGGGAACCAATAGTGATGCAAAGGAAACTGGGACTCAAATCAACGGGGTGGACCAGAAGGAAGAAAGAAACATCCAACCAGAAAAGAATGAAGCAACAAGAATTCGGAAAAATGAGGAGAGGCTTAGGAACCTCCAGGACATCTTGAAACGTTCCAACATCCAAATTATAGGGGTGCCAGAAGGAGAAGAGGAAGAGCAAAAAATTGAAAACTTATTTGAACAAATAATGAAGGAGAACTTCCCTCATCTGGCAAAGGAAATAGACTTCCAGGAAGTCCAGGAAGCTCAGAGAGTCCCAAAGAAGATGGATCCAAGGAGGAACACACCAAGGCACATCATAATTACATTACCCAAGATTAAGCAGAAGGAGAGAATCTTAGAAGCAGCAAGAGAAAAGGAGACAGTTACCTACAAAGGACTTCCCATAAGACTGTCAGCTGATTTCTCCAAAGAGACCTTACAGGCAAGAAGGGGCTGGCAAGAAGTGTTCCAAGTCATGAAAGGCAAGGACCTACATCCAAGATTACTGTATCCAGGAAAGCTGTCATTTAGAATGGAAGGGAAGATAAAGTGCTTCTCAGATAAGGTCAAGTTAAAGAAGTTCATCATCACCAAACCCTTATTATATGAAATGTTAAAGGGAGTTACCTAATCAAAAATATGAACAGTAAAAATGACAGGAAACTCACAGTTACTAACGACCACACCTAATACAAAAAACAAAAGCAAACTAGGCAAACAACTAGAACAGGAACAGAACCATAGAGATGGAGATCACATGGAGGGTTGTCAATAGGGGAGTGGGAGGGGGAGAGTGGGGGAAAGGTACAGAGAATAAGTAGCATAGATGATAGGTGGAAAATAGACAGGGGTAGGGTAAGAATAGTGTAGGAAATGTAGAAGCCAAAGAACTTATAAGTATGACCCATGGACATGAACTATAGGGGGGGAATGTGGGAGGGAGGGGGTGGGCAGGATGGAGTGGAGTGAGGGGGGTGGAAATGGGACAACTGTAATAGCATAATCAATGAATATATTAAAAAAATAAAATGTATTTTGCTATTAAATAACCTTTTCAGTTATTTAGTAAAAAAGATATAATCCTATGTAGAATTCCATCTAAAGTTATCCCACACATTCTTGATACATCTAGAAATGAGCCATTTTCTGAGACACAGAAGGAATCATGTAATGCTGCCTTTGAGATGAGTTTAGCAGATGGGTCCCATTGTTTACAGACATTTTGAACTTGCATTGGATGGAAACTATAACAGACAGCTGCTGACACAGGCTTCTGAGGGAAAAAAAAAAACCCCTGAGTTTACTTTTATTTACTTTTATTTGTCCCCAGGGCATTCAGCCCCAGGTGTCTTGTCTTCTTTCTGCTGGGACGTCTTGTTTCTCCATATCAATCTGCAAACTGTTAGAAAAGAGAATTTCTTTTTTTTAAAATTGTTGTTCAGATACAGTTGTCTCCATTTTCCTCCCACCACTTCCCCCTGCCCACCCATCCCCACCTTCCACCCGCGATCCTACATGCCTTTGATTTTGTCCATGTGTCCATTACAGATGTTCCTGACTACCTTTCCTTTCTTTCCCCCCATTATCTCCCTCCTCCCTCCCCTCTGGTTACTGTCAGTTTGTTCTTGATTTCAGTGTCTCTGATTATATTTTGCTTGCTTTGTTTTGTTTATTAGGTTCCACTTACAGGTGAGATCATATGGTATTTGTCTTTCACTGCCTGGCTTATTTCACTTAGCATAATGCTTTCCAGATCCACCCATGCTGCTGTGAAGGGTAGGAGCTCCTTCTTTCTTTCTGGTGCATAGAATTCCATTGAGTAAATGTACCATAGTTTTTTGATCCACTCATTTGTTGATGGGCCCTTAGGTTGCTTCCAACACTTTGCTATTGTAAATTGTGCTGCTATGAACACTGAGGTGCATAGGTTCTTTTGGATTGGTGTTTCAGGGCTCTTAGGGTATAATCCCAGCAGTGGAATTGCCAGGTCAAAAAACAATTCCATTTTTAGTTTTCTGAGGAGATTCCATACTGTTTTCCACAGTGGCTGCACCAGTCTGCATTCCCACCAACAGTGTACTAAGGTTCCCTTTTCTCCACAACCTCTGCAGTTTCTTTCCTTTCCTTAGTGGAGAGGAGCTGTTATGAACTAAAATCCACTGGAGGAATCTAGGAGTTCAAAGTGTGATGGTTTTTCATTGGCTAGGTTGCGAGAGTCTCTCATTGGTCTGGCCATTGCCAGGGGAGGAGAAAATCTTCCTTCCTCCTGCTGGGGTAGATTTTAAAACATTTTCCAGTGGATATGTAAGGAGTCTCTTCCTGTTTTGGGCAACCTAGTGGTGATAAGAGTGTGAGAGCTACCCCTATAGGCCCTCCCAACTCCAATCTTGGTTGAAGTCTCCTTTAATAATTTTTACATCTCCTCTTCCTCCCCAAAGGCAACAACTAATCTTAAGTTCTAGCAACATAGAATATTTAAAATTGTATGTAGATGGGATCATATAGTATCTCTTCTTTTGTGTTACAATATTATTTATGAGATTTATGTATGTATTTGTGGGCAGCTGTATTTTGTTCATTTTTGTTACTGTGTAGTGTTCTATTATATGATCATATGTCTTTTTATTTATCCATTTTACTACTGGTGAATTTTGGTGTTGTTTCCAGATTTTAACTACTACAAATAAAACTGCTTTGAATAATTGAAGAGGGAGAGAGAGAAAATATGAATTTCTCCACTGTGTTTGGTCCCTTTGTGAAACTTGAAGTTCCTTAAGAAAATACTAATGCTATTTTCTCAGGAAGAATTCTCCCAACAGTATGTCCACCAACTTCTTCCTATATGAAGTCTTTCTGGGTACTCCTTGCAACAAAATGAGATGTACCAAAATTGTTTGGTTGAATAGGTCGATGGAGTATAGGTAAGTCTTGACAATTAGACCGATGTGTCAGCTACCAGTTCTTCACAAATGGTGTGTGGTAGGAAAGAATCATTGGAAAAAGGTAGGCAGCTGATAATTGCTTTGGAACACACATGATTTTTCTTTACAGTCAAATTATCAGAACCATATTAGATATGTAGTCTTTGGAAAATAAAGAAATAGGAACTCAACAGATGTTTTCTGGATAGCTACTAGCCAAAAAATACAAAGAAGTTAGGTGAATTTTCTTCTAGAACCTGTCTACTAGAGGACATTGGTAGTTGGGTGATAACGTAAAGGTCTACCATTAGACATGATTGAATGATCATCTCCTCCAGTCTTATCCCCAAAGTGAAACTCCTGTTTAACAGTTTCACTACAACATGGTAAGATATTCTTTTACTGAGAAAAGGGAAACTACAATTATACTTAAACTTTCTTTTACCAAAATGTAAATCAGATTTAAAAAGTTCAGCAAAATTACATATAAAATTGAAAGTTACTACAGCCAATACATAGCCCAGTGACTAGGAGGATAGCAGTAGAATAAGGGATATGAAAAGAATATGTAAAAGTTAAATAGTCTTATTTGTATGGCATTTGTGTAAAATCTAAATAGTTTTTACTTAGGGAAAGAAGAAATCTTTAAAACTGAGTAAGTTCCATGACTCAAATTTTTAAAGTTTTTCTTTTTCCTAAATCAATTTTTTCCTTCCACTATCTCTCCGAGGTTTGGTAAAGACGTCATCCAAGATATGTGGTTTTCTGTTCTTATTTCTTTCCTTGTTTGGGGATGTTCATAACTAGGTTTATTGGGTAGTATGCAACATACTCATAAGTTATTAATCTTTTATTGTCTTCCTACTTCAGAGAGTTCAATATATTTTTATAAAGATTAAAAAACAACTTTTCTCTAGATTCCTGAGAGATTCATGGTCGAAAACAGGAGTTATTAAGAAAACAATTAATGACTCTTTCATCCAAGCTTTCATAGTATATTAACCAATAATGTATTCCAGCCCTGGCTGGTGTGGCTCAGTGGGTTGAGTGCTGGCCTGGAAACCAAAAGGTCACTGGTTCAATTTTCTGTCAGGGCACATGCCTAACAGTGACCAGAGGGGAGGGGAGAGGGGGATAATGGTGGAAAGAAGGGGAAGGGACTAGTCGAAGAACATGTATGAATGACCCATGGACGTGGACAAAAGAAAAGTGTGAGAATTGACTGTGGGAGTTGGGCAGTGGGATGGGCAGAGGAAGTCAAAGGGGTAAAAATTGGGACAACAGTAATAGAATAATAATAAAAATGATAAAAATGCATTCCACATATTTTATGGTTCCATACTATATCTTATGCATCAACAAGTTCTTATTTTTCAAGGAGACATTTACTTTCTATTGTTTTACCTGTTACTTCCTCATTCATATTTGTAAAGAATGATTATATTAAATGTCACCTATTTTGTAGTACTAATGTTATTTTTCACTTTAATGCCTCTTTTGGATGCTTAATTTCTAGTATTTTACAAGATGAAGACTCCTCTTGTGCAAGTGTTTTTACCTGTTAAGTCACTATTTCCACATTAATAATAGAGTAAAGATACCAGGCTTCAGTTTAGATTATGACAGTACCTAATGTCTTTTCCACATTTACTTTAAGCTAGGAAAAGATTTCCTCTCATTTTCATGGGAATTTTATGAATTCCAATATGTATATTTTTCCAGCTGTAGTGTTTTAATTGCAATTGGAAATTACCAGTTGAGATATCACTTTTCTTATGAAAAATTTCCTGATACTAAATTCTAGCAGTTAAAACTGACTTCAGCTACTCATGTGGCATAATTTTCTTCAAGCTTAATGTAGAATTTTTTAAATCTTTATTTCAGTTATTTGAATTGATACTTCTGGATCAGTGAAATATTAAATTATATTTTTCTTCTATTAGCCACCTTGTTATAAGTGTAATTACTGTATGTCTGTGTGTGTGTGTGTGTGATATAGCCCTAAATAGGTGATGAAGATAAATGGAAATTCTCTTGGTTAATATTACTAAAATGAAGCCAGTTGATCTGACACCTGTTTTTAATTGCAAGTGAGACTCCTTGATTGTAAATGTTTATGCGTCCAGAAATGCTTGTTGGTAACCTATTATCGTAGCAAGTCTTTATCTTTCCTTCCTTTGGGTTAAATTGTTTTCCTGTTATACACTTAATAGAGAAGCTCAAACAGACATGCAGAGGTAAATGAAAGGTTGTGAGGCTCACATGGAAATTTGGAGTTCTTACAAAAGACTTTTCCTTGAACAACACCTTTCGCTGTTATTATTGTTGTTCAGGAATCTTGCTCTGCTCCGCCCCCCCCCCCCAAAAAAAATAGTGTTATTTCTAGTAAGGGGCATGTATAAGTGGGAGTCAGGACATATTTTTGGGTCAGCTCTGCTATTAATTAGTGAAGGGAGTCACTCAGTCACCTGAGTTCAACTTCTTCACCTGTACAGTGTGAGGTGGAATGAAAGGATCCTGAACTCCTTTCTAGCTACAGTTAGAAAAGACCTTATATCTTTACCATTACCTACAAGTTATCTATTTAGTTTGCACTGACTTTGTGGTTAATAAAATCCTTTAGAGCAGCCTCTTAGAAACTAGCAGGGTTTCTAAGTTAGAGTATCTACTATTCCGGGGTGCCAAACTTTGAAATAATCCCCATGCTGAGTATACTCTTCACTGAGGGCAGCTATTAATTGTAAGGTGGGGTTAATGATGGATAGTTTCACCTAAAATCTTAGAAAAAATTGCCTCCATGAATATATAGCAAACAGTAGCCATTTGATTGTATTGCAAAAGAGGATATGGTTAGCATGTATTAAAAAATTATGTAAAGCTGACCAAAAATGGAATTTTACTGTCTCACCACTTGTTTAACATAGTTTGTTTTCCCCAGCATGTCTTCTATCAATTGTCAAAATAAGGTTGATAGACTGTTCTGTGAGCAGTTTTCAATCATGTCACATAGGATGCCCAGTTTCCATTTAAGAAAGACAACAGTTAATAGTATGACATATAGAATATGTTAATATTAACTGTGCTTTCAATTGCATTTTAGAGTGAAGAGACATGATGACTGTCCTGAAGGAGCACAGTGAGCCAGTGGCACAGATCAAAAGGCTTCCAGACATCAGTTCTTGGGGTTACAGGTCTCCCTGTTTCTAAAGAAAAAGTTTCCATGTACTCTACCGGTGCCATCAAGTGTATTGCACTTACTTCTTGCCCCGTGTGTCATGGAAACAGTGAACTTTTGTCTTATCCATCTTTCTTATTACATGGGTCACTTTAACGATTGGTGAAATTTTGCATACTGTAAAGTGATACCTGTAATCTATTTTTCCTAATGGAGATATTTAAGGATAGGAGAGAGAAACATGGAAAACATTTAAATACTGAGAAATACCAGTCCCCAATTCAAATATTTGGTCCTAGGCAAAAAGCTCAGTGCATGGAGGTAATCTTTGTTGTCTTGTATGCAACACAAAATATATTTTATATATAAAATGTAAATATGAAATAATACAAACTGATTAAAAGTAGTTAATAAGAAAAAGTTACGTGGTTTTTATAGTATACAGTTTATAAGGTTGATCATTCTGTCCCTTTAGTTATATACCTGAGATACTACAGAAATTAATGAACTGGCTTCTCTAATATGATAATTATTTATAATATTCATATTCATAATATGACTAACTTTGCATTTAGGTGTAGTATCCTAATTATACTCTACAAATAGCTTCAGGAGTATTTTATCATGACTAATTAGTATATCAAAGACTATGACAGAGAGTTTAAAGGAAAATGTAATCTCCTACTTAAATCTTGTCTCTGTTTTTTTTTTTTTGTTATTTATAACCATCTTTCCTTTCTCAGATGAATCTGAACTATTGGATACAAAAAATTAGCTCATCTTACAGAATTTTGGAAAAGACCCAGAGATGTTTTACCTTCCAACTTTAATTAAGGGTGGCATATGATTTTAATCTTATGATATACTAGTAATGAGGTTTTTTTTTTTAAGTCATCATATGGGAAATCCAGTTGAAAAACTTTTTTTTGAAAACTGAGTGCAGTGCTAAGTATGCATTATATTATTCCTCATTAGTTGGAGAGTTTAGACCTTCTCCTTATGCTGTCTTTGGATTTACATCTCCATGCTAATGCATCTTCTCAAAATCTGCTTGTGTCATTTCTGCTTCAAATATTATCACCGAGGACAAAAAATTGGAGTCTGAAATTGCAGGTAATTATGTTTATACAGTTGGGAGAATAGTGGAATAATCTAAAAAACAGAGTAGTTTTTGTATATGCATTAACTCTGACTTCCGTAGTGAATGGATTTCTGTGCTCCCAGGATGTTGTGTTACTGACGTCAGACTCCAGTCACCCATTGATAATGATGGTTGCATCGATTGCTTCAGCATCATCTGAACTCATGATTAAATATCTTCATGTAGCAGACAGTTCATTCAAAAACTCAGACTTGAAATCGCTGATATTTTATTCTCTTTCAATAACCAAATTCCTTGTAAGTTTTAGACCGTGTGTTGTCTTGAGACAGAGCTTCTCTTGAGATAGAGAAAAGGAGCTTTGTTCCAGATGTTTAGTTTTTTCAGGCCTCGTGATTTTTTCTGTAAACACTTGTTATTTTTATAAGTGCCACTTAAGCAGCTATGACTGAGAGTACAGCTTCACCTAGTCCAAATTTAAGACTTGTCTTTTCCCCAGGACTTTTTCCTGAGTGATTGATACTCCTTGTTTCTCACCTTCCAGTCTACTCCTCTGCTACCTTTAAGTATTTCTCATTTCATGAAGTTAATCATGAAATCTATTAACTGTAAATTCAACCAAGCCATGTGATTTCTATGTTGATATGAAAAGGCAAGAAAAACCTACAGATCACAGGGCCAACTCAGTCGAAGGGCAGGATATTGATATGTGTAACAAGTGAGGCTTGGCATCCTTAGGCTATTGTGGATTGAATTGAGTTGCAAATTTGTCACTTTCTAGTTGTGTGATATTGATCAAGGTATTTAATTTCTTTGAGTCCATTTTCTACATCCATAAAATGGTGTTGATAATGTTTCCTTTGTAGTATTTTTATGATGAAAAAATGAGACATTTTATTTTATTTTTTAAATTCTCATTTAAGAAGAGAGAGGAAGGGGGCTGGAGAGAGAGAGAAACATTGATGTGAGAGAGAAACCTTCCATATATGCTCTTGTTGGGGACTGAAACTGCAACCTAAGTATGTACCTTGATCAGGAATAGAACCCACAGCCTTTTGGTGCACAGGGCGATGCTCCAATCACCTGAGCCACCCAGACAGAGCCAAATGAAATTTTTAAAAGGCACTTATCATAGTACCTGATGCATTGTAAGTATATTATTATTAATTATTATTATACCATTATTATAAGTCAGTGAAAAAATCAGTCAAAGTAGATCATTAAACTTTGTTTCTTAACATTTGAATCTGAGACCAAAAGTCTGTACTTTCTCTATAAGGAACATACTTAAATAAAGACAGACAAGTTCAAAGTAAAATTGGATTGAGGAGGATATACAGGCACTAATCCTAAGAAAGGTGAAGTAATTATATTCATATCATATAAAGAGACCTTAGAAGGAGGACTGTTACCAGGAATATTTGAAAAAGAACAAGTTGGGAGACTTAAAGTACTGATTTCAAGATCTCTTACAAAGCTATATTATTATGACTTTTGGTGAAAGGATAGACATATAAAGCAATAGAACAGAATAGACAGTCTAAAAATAAACACACACACAAAGGATTAATTGATTTTTGACAAAGTTAACAAGGTAATAGAATGAAGAAAAGGTAGTCTATTCAACAAATAGTGATGGATATCCATATGAAACTACATGAAGCTGATAGAAATGATATGTATTTATAATATATGTAAATCAACTAAAAAGGGAATTATAGACCTAAATGCATAACATTTCTAGAAAAAAAATAATAGGGGAAATTCTTCATAAAACTGGGATAGGTAAATATTTTCTACATCAAAGATTTAAAAGGATGAACCATAACAATAACTGATAAATAAGACTTCATCAAAATTATAAACTTCTGCTTTTATAAAGAAAATAAGAAGGCAAGCCACAGACTAAATGAAGATATTCACAATACAATACATTTGACAAAACTTGTGTCCAGGGTGTCTAAAGAACTATAACAACTCAGTTATAAGAAAACTAATAGACCAGTTAAAACTGAAAAAAGATTTGAACAGACACTTCAGAAAAGAAGATATAGGAATGGTCAGCTATCACTGGAAAAGTCATTCAAAAATGCAAATTAAAATCACAGTGAGATACCACTACATATCCACTAGAATGACTAAGGATTAAAAAGACTGACACTACCAAGTGTTGGTAAAGAGGTGGAACAAGTGGAAGTCTCATATAGTCCTGGTGGGAATATAATATGGAACAGCTGTTTTTTGAAAATTGTTTGGCAGTTCCATGTAAAATTAAATGTACCTTTAACATACAGCTCAGCAATTCTACTCAATATTTATCCATAGGGAAATGAAATTATGTGTCCACATAAAATTTCAAATAATGAAAGAATAAGGAAAATTGCTATACTCCATAATGGAAGATTATTCATCAATGAAAAGGAAGGAACTATTGACTGACACACCATCATTGATGAATCTCAAAGACATTATGCTGAGCAAAAGAAAACTGAAGAGAGTCAAACACAAGCTAGTACTTATTCAGTTTAGGTGAAAATCTGAAAGAAACAAATCTCATCTAGAGAGAGAGAAGCAGAGCAATGGTGGTCTGAGGCTTTGGATTGTGAGGCTGACTGTAGTGAGGTACAAGGAAATGTTTGGGGGGTGGTAGAAATGTTTTGTATCTTGATTGTTGGTTTAACATCCACACTAAATTTTTGACTGAATATTAAAATTTATACATGCTTTTATTTAATTTACATAGGAAGCCAAAAATGTAGATTTTTATTTTCCTTATTTTATTAATAAAAATCTGGAGAGAACCAAGATGGCGGTGTAGGTAGACACACTGCGCCTCCTCGCACAACCAGAACTGACAGAAAATTGAACGGCAAGGAAGTCCGACACCAAGGAAATAAAAAATAAACATTCATCCAGACTGGTAGGAGGGGCAGAAACGGGCAGCCAGGGCAGAGAGGACTGGCGTGGCCATGGCGGGACCGAGACTGGTGGAGTGTGGGACCAACAGGGCAGTCAGTCTGACCACTAGCAGACCCTGTGGTCCCACATTCCTGCACAGATAAACCGAGAGGGCCGGACTCAGAGTGGCAGAGAACGGGGCAGGCAGAGTGGCGGGTAGCACCCCACGGCCCCACATTCGCGCACAGATAAACCAGACGAACAGCGGGGAGCGAAGCAGAACTCGCAACCCAGGGCTCCAGCTCGGGGAAATAAAGCCTCAAACCTCTGATTGAAAACGCCCAAGGGGGTTGGGGCAGCAGCAGGAGAGACTCCCAGCCTCACAGGAGAGGTCATTGGAGAGACCCACAGGGGCCTAGGGTGTGCACAAGCCCACCCACTCGGGAACCAGCACCAGAGGGGCCCAGTTTGATTGTGGGTAGTGGAGTGAAAGACTGAAATCCGGTGGAGAGTGGAGAGGGCGCCATTGCTCCCTCTCGGCCCCTCCCCCAAGTACAGCATCACAGTGCAGCCACCAGCATTACCCCACCCTGGTGAACACCTAAGGCTCCGCCCCTTTAAGTAACAGCCACGCCAAGACAAAAAAAAAGGCCCAAATGACAGAACACTTCAAAGCTCCAGAAAAAATACAACTAAGCGAGGAAGAGATAGCCAACCTATCGGATGCACAGTTCAAAACACTGGTTATCAAGACGCTCACAGAATTGGTTGAATCTGTTTGAAAACCAGATGAAAAAGTGAAGCCTATGCTAAGGGAAACAAAGGAAAATGTACAGGGAACCAATAGTGATGCAAAGGAAACTGGGACTCAAATCAACGGGGTGGACCAGAAAGAAGAAAGAAACATCCAACCAGAAAAGAATGAAGCAACAAGAATTCGGAAAAATGAGGAGAGGCTTAGGAACCTCCAGGACATCTTGAAACGTTCCAACATCTGAATTATAGGGGTGCCAGAAGGAGAAGAGGAAGAGCAAAAAATTGAAAACTTATTTGAACAAATAATGAAGGAGAACTTCCCTCATCTGGCAAAGGAAATAGACTTCCAGGAAGTCCAGGAAGCTCAGAGAGTCCCAAAGAAGATGGATCCAAGGAGGAACACACCAAGGCACATCATAATTACATTACCCAAGATTAAGCAGAAGGAGAGAATCTTAGAAGCAGCAAGAGAAAAGGAGACAGTTACCTACAAAGGACTTCCCATAAGACTGTCAGCTGATTTCTCCAAAGAGACCTTACAGGCAAGAAGGGGCTGGCAAGAAGTGTTCCAAGTCATGAAAGGCAAGGACCTACATCCAAGATTACTGTATCCAGGAAAGCTATCATTTAGAATGGAAGGGAAGATAAAGTGCTTCTCAGATAAGGTCAAGTTAAAGAAGTTCATCATCACCAAACCCTTATTATATGAAATGTTAAAGGGAGTTACCTAATCAAAAATATGAACAGTAAAAATGACAGGAAACTCACAGTTACTAACGACCACACCTAATACAAAAAACAAAAGCAAACTAGGCAAACAACTAGAACAGGAACAGAACCATAGAGATGGAGATCACATGGAGGGTTGTCAATAGGGGAGTGGGAGGGGGAGAGTGGGGGAAAGGTACAGAGAATAAGTAGCATAGATGATAGGTGGAAAATAGACAGGGGTAGGGTAAGAATAGTGTAGGAAATGTAGAAGCCAAAGAACTTATAAGTATGACCCATGGACATGAACTATAGGGGGGGAATGTGGGAGGGAGGAGGTGGGCAGGATGGAGTGGAGTGAGGGGGGTGGAAATGGGACAACTGTAATAGCATAATCAATAAATATATTTTAAAAAATAAAAATAAATAAAAATAAAAATCTTTGCCTGGGATAAATAAATTGCCTAAACGTTCGTTATTATTAAGGTTTGACACTTAAATCTTCCATCTTATTTGTTTTATCTACTGCTGTATGTAGCAGCCCTCTACCCCATATCTAGAGGAGAGAACAGAAGATTGTACAATATGAACTAACTTGAAAAGTCATTCCCCAACGTCCTGGACAGGAATATGTAACCTCTGAGTTACTTGCTGCCTCCAATTTTAGATATCAGACTAAGAGACACAGGTAAGACAGAAACAGTATATGAGGTAGTAACATAATGGGTAAGGGTCCCAAAGAAAGGGGCTTTGAGATCTCTCCTTAAATTGAGGTACTATGATTTAAGAAATAGTACTAACTAATAAAATTTATCCTTAGTCCTGAACTGAAGTTGTCAAGTAACTTTTACTTGGGAAGATATATAAAGGAGAATTTTAGGAATCTCTTTTTTTAATTGAAGAGACAGTGACATTCTCTCATTTTATTTAACCATTTGCTCAGTAGGTACTTGATGTTTTCCCTGTTTAAATAAACTGGACAAGCAGTTGGATCAAAAGAAAAAGTATGGTAATATAGTTCATTGATAAAACCCAAGAAATTGTTATTGACTGTTTCTGATTATTAGCAGTGGTGTGACTCTGGACTACCTATCTATCTTTCTTTCTATTTATCTTATTTAATCTCAAGAACCCAGTGGTATACATGTTATTATCCTGAATTTACAAATGCGGGAAACAAGGCTTAGTATAAATACATATACTGCTTATTTTTATTTTCTAGTTCACTGTAATGAACACCTACTGATTATATAATTTAAAAACATATACTTAATTTCTACTTTGCTTAATTAATTTTCTTTACAAAAATTGTATGGGTTTAAAGGGAGCAATTTCTAATACTTAGAGAAAATTTAATGCTTCTATATTGAGCTTATTTTATTTTAGAGGAGGGAATAACTTCTACTAAGTTGATTGCAAAATGTCTTTCTATAAATAGAATTTTATATTCTACTTACAGTTTTAACATTAAATTAGAATTTAGTTTGTAAAATGTTTTGAAGTATGAAAAAGTAACAAAATTATTCTTAAGTTCTAACTTTTAAAAGTTTAGTGTTAGTTGATAATGGAGTTTTCTAACTTGAAGGATAGTGCTAGAATTTTACAAAGAGGTTAACTCTTTCAAAAGTCACAGAGCAGGCTAGTATGGGCTGAACCTTTCTGTTCTGCCACACCATATTCATGATACTAATAAAATCATTAAATTTTCAAAATGGGCATGTGATGCACCTTGTTTTGTTTATTTGCCCTTAGTAACATAAATGTTTAAAGGTACAACATGTGATGGTCAGGGAACAAGATGTACAGAATCTAAGCAGATGATCCGCTTATTACTTACCAACTTCCTCCATTTCTGTCCCACTTCCAATAAATGGTGGCAAAACAACATACAAACCTACTTAGTTAGATCTGTTCTTGTTACTCTGGACACTGTTCTGTTATAGAAACAAACTAGTGTACCTGGATGGAAGTAAGGAGGAGGCACCAGCAAAGGTACCAAACATTCAAACTCTGAAAGTACATGACTGAGGAAGTCTTTGATTGCTACAGTTAAAATCTTCAGTTAGATTCTGGGCAGATAGGATAGAAGTGGGGCACTTACTTACTAAAACTCTTCCTGATTATCTCTGAAAAATTGGATCTATTGTCTCCAAAAATGTTCAAATCAGTTTCATGGTACATTCTGTAACTGTTAATAACTATCTCACTCACCTGTGAGTGAGATAAATATTGGATCTGAAACACAATGTGTGAGACTTTTTAGGGTTTTCTTTTTGAAATTTGTCAGAAAGCCTTCATTCGAGCAAGTTCCTAAAAATTATTGAAAACATTTCCTCCACTGAAAAATATTGCTAAGAACAAGTTTTAGCAGTTAGCTTTTCTGCTCTTCCCAGCCAAGCCACTTTATCATCAAAACATCTACGTATTTCTGAATACTAATTTTATGAAAACCATTCTAACAATGGAAAATCACACTAAAGAAAGGTTTTCTCCTAACATCTGGCTCTGTTATCTCATGAGAGTGTTTCTTATGCAATAACATAAGGTGATTCAGGCAGACATTGGAGCTGTAACACAATTTTCAACATTCTCGAGTATTATATAAATCTCAGGAAATCTGTGGTTGACACATACATTATCTCCTTGCTGTAGTTTACAGTGACCAGGACTGATGTCAGTCTTTCCCCACAGGCAAGGAGGAGCTTAGCAATGATTAGATATACGAATAGAATGTAAAACTTAATACTAGATTTAGTCCTCATGAGTTGTTGAGTTAAACTTAAATTATTTGGTATAAAGAAGAAATAATAGTATTCTGGAAGTTTCTCTACCTCCAAAGGAAGCCTTAGCCAGCAAATCCCATTAGTTTATAATTAAATTATTCATCTGATATTACCAACATGCAAATGAACCAGAAGACTAGGCTTACTTTAATGACGTAAAATCCTTAATTAAACCAGAATTCAAATATAAAAGCCTCCCCTATCAGCAGGGGATACATTCTAAGACCCACAGTGAATGATGATACCAAACCCAAAATATGCTAAGCTTTTTCCTTTTATACCTATGATAAAGTTTAATTTATAAATTAGGCACAGTTAAATAAATATTAATAATAAAAAATAAAATACGATGATAACAATAGACTATAATAAAAGTTGTGAACACAGTCTCTTATCTGTCTCTTAAAATATCTAATAACGTACCCACCCTCCTTCTTGTGATGATCTGAGATGATACAATGCCTGTGTGATGAGACAAAGTTTGGGGAATGCTGTAGGCATTGTGACATAGCTTTAGGCTATGTTAGTTGAACACAACCACTGTGATACCATGACAATTGAGCTGATAACCAAGATAGCTACTAAGAGACTAACAGGCAGGTAGCATATACAGCGTGGATACACTGGACAAAGAGAAGGTTCATGTCCCAGGCAGGATAGAGCAGGCCATAAAGGTATAAGTAATGACATTTTTCTATTTAACTGAATAGCCAAACTCTAAAGGGGTAATACCTAACCCTGATAATACTTGATTGGCTGCCTGACTGGGTAAATAAATATCATCAGCAGATATAACTTATTTTCTTTACTAAAAGGAGTTGCAAAATTGACTGTTTTTGTTAATTGGAGCCTCCCTTCCTTGCCTCCAGTAAGTCCTCTTCTTGGGACCGAGGTGTCAGTGTAGAGAATAGAGTTTCATAATGCCAAAAGGGGCAAGCAGAATTGGCACAGAGAGGATTGACACAGGTGATTGTAAGTTACATTTTGTACATCTAAAGGAACCAATCAAATATTTAATTATTAAATTTATCCTGTTTTAGCTGCTAAATAAACATGATTGCATTAAGAAGAGGAGTTGCAATATTAAAACTATTGATTTTGAGGATTAAAAAATGTCTATTGGATGTAGGTTTCTCTTTGGAAAAATGCAGCATCTTATTTTGCTAAACAATGCAATAGAAAATGAAACACACACCTCCATTACTGCCCCTAAAGAGAATACACTCATGTATATAATAATTATTTTCTTTCTAGAAGACACAACCATGTTGTAAATTTGGTCTTATTGATGTTTTAGAAGGTATATTTTATAATTAGAAAAGCAATTTTGAAGCTGAGTATTAATCCTTAAAATTCATTTAAATTCTGTCATGTATAAGACATTACAAGTCTTATAATATAAAATTATATGTAAATATATGTAAATATCAATATATTAAATATATTAAAGTATAAAGTATATTTTAAATAGGCAATATTAAACTATATTTGCAAAATGAATGTTTTAATAGTCCATTAACTTGTGATATAGAATACACTTTAGGGTGCTTCAGAATTACAGATAGTTGTTTTCTTCAAGTAATTTTTGATTAATGTTCTTAAAAAAATAAGGTTGATCTCACTCATGAAACTTGGGTAAAGTGATACTTGATTTTTAACCTGTGGAATGTGTGGCAGATACCTTGCCAAGCATATTGTAAATGTAGCTATAGGTTATACATACAGAGAACAATAATTGGTACCCAGAAGGTATACTACTGCCTTCCAATCTGCTACTGAACTTTTACATCCTGGACAAAAATTTGTGCGTGTGTGTGTGTATGCACATGAAAATATAATCATAGTTTATTCTATCTTTACATTGAAAATAGTTGCCTAGTTGCAAAAATCCCTATATGGCTAATCATTTGGAAGATTATCGCTACCTTTTCACTCCATATTTATTCTCCACCTTACCATGGGGATAATTCTTTGAAAAATTCACATTTTTGAGACCAGTTATATCTGTACTGTGCTGTACCAATATAGTAGCCATTAGCCACATGTGGCAATTTATATTTAAATCTAAATGAATTAAAATGATCTCACCTTTAACTGGAACATAATCAACAGAAGAAAAAAGTGAACAAAATATAACCAGAGACACTGAAGTTAAGAACAATCTAACAATAGCCAGGGGGGAGTGGGGAGGGGACAGTGAGGAGAGGGGATTACAGGAACTACTATAAAGGACACATGGACCAAATCAAGGGGGAGGGTGGAGGTGGGGGAGGGAGGGAGGTGGGTTTGGCTGGGGTGGGTTGGAGGGATGGGGAGAAAAGGCATACAACTGTAACTGAATAACAATAAAAATTTTTAAATAAATAAAATTGATAATTCTTTTGCTTGGTCTCATTAGACACATGTCATGTATTCAGTTGCCACAAGTGGCTAGCAGTTACTGGATTTGGCAGTACAAGACATTTTCATCATGGTATAGAGCGCTATTGGACAGTGCTGAGCAAGACTAAATGTTTTACAAAATATTTCCTGTCTGATTAGAATCAGACGTCTTGTTTGATTTCTCAAATAACAAAGCATAAATAAAATAGTAAGCAAATAAAATAGTAAATAATAAATTAAAATGAATGTTGCTGTAAAAGCATGGAAATTACATTTATTGAATGTAGCACATGTAGATTTATATTTAAAAAGGTAACTTTTACATGGACTGGTAAAACAATAGCAAAAGAAAACTTGGTGATGCTCACAAGCTGGGCCTGATGGTAGCATTTGTGTAAATGTAGCTAACACACTCACAGGTCACAGGGACAACACAGATTCAATATGACCTCTAAATTATTTGTCCAGTGCATTTTTCTATCATGTTAAAATTGTGGCTTATTTCCTGCTTTATTTGTTCAAAAGATATTGCAGAACTAGAAAGGAAAATAAAGTTCTCTACTTGAATAATGATAATATTTTGCTTTCCTTAGACCATTTTTGGGGGCCTTATGTATTAATTACATCATAGTTTCTATATTTCAGTGAGATCTTTTTCTAGAACAAACTGACAGTAACCAGAGGGGAGGTGGGAGGGGATAAAGTGGGGAAAAGGCAGAAGGGATGTCAGGAATATGTATAAAGGACACATGCACAAAGCCAAAGGCGGGTACGATCAAGGGTGGGAGGTGGGGATGGCTAGAGTCGGGGAAGTAGAGGGGGGAAATGGAGACAACTGTACCTGAACAACAATAAAATAAGAAAGAAAGAAAAAAACAGACTACCTGAATGTTCTCTTTTAAATTTTGGAAGGTATACAGAAACAAGAAAAAAAAAGAATATCAATCTAACTCAGGCGATAATATATCTTGAACTTTATTACCTTTTAGCATACAAAAATTAGTATAAATATGAAAGATAAAATAAAAATATTTTTAATATTTTGGAAGAAAACAAAGTAATATCTGTGATAACTATCTGTGAAACATAAAGGAATATCTGTGATAAAGTAGGCAAATATTTTAAACTGTAAAGAAAAAAATGGTACATTGTTTTATGTGAAAATTAAGGATTTCTTCCGTCAGGATACCATGACAAAGGTGAGAAGGCAAGACACAGAGTAGGAAAAGGTATGTATGACACATATAATGGACAAAGGATTTTTAACCAAACTATAAAATAAAAAGGCAGAGTCCCAATTGAAAAATGGGCAAAAATTATAAACATGAACTTCACAAAGAGGATTACCAGTATATATTGTTCACCTTTATTAGTCATCACAGAAATGCAAATTACAACTATGACATGCATCCATCAAAATGGCCAGGATGAGAAACACCCAAAACACCAACACTCAGACCCTGCTGGTTGGGGTGTAAATTTGGAAAACTATATGGCATTAAAAACTAAGCATATTTGTATCTTGTCACCAGCAGTTTCACTCCTAGACTTATATCCAACAGAAATGTGAATCAATGTGCACCAAAAAGTATGTCCCAAACAACATGCACAGGAATGCTCATAGCAGCATTATTCATAGGCACACCAAACTAGAAACAACCCAAGTCCTCATCAAGAGTAAAATGAGTTCACTGTGGTCTATTTCTGCAGAGGAATACTATACAGTAGTGAGAATGAATGACTACAAATCAGGCAACATCAGATACATCTCATAAATACAATATTAAGTAAAAGAAATGATACATTGGGGCACATAACTCATGAGGCCATTTATATAAAATTCAAGAGTCATGTAAACTGTCTATGGTGTTAGCTAAACCAGAATCATGGTTACTCTTGGAGGAATAACTATTAAAGGGGAGTGACTACATGGTGTGTTCACTGTATACACTTGCAACAAGCACTCTTCTGTGTATGTAACTTTTCAATCAATTCAGTAAAATGTTTATGTTTAAAAAAGTGAACAGCAGGCTATAAATTTATAACTTTGGTACAGAGAAGATATGCATCTGGGCAAAAGCCTTTGACAAAGTTTCTGTGTTGCTAAGTGCATCACAAAATATGTAGGTAGAAAGCCTAATTTTTCTCTCGTGAGAGAGAAAATCAATAGAAAATAAGATCTCAGGTAAATCTGCAGAAAAAAAAGTTTGCTGGGGCCTCAGAAAACACTAAGGAAAGCTAATTGGTTCTACCCAGGATCCCTCAGCAGGGCTTCCATTTCCTGAGCACTGACCAGAGGTTCAGAAAGTTTTCTGGTTGTCTCAATCCCAGGACAAGAACTCTGAAATCACTGAAATCAACAGCATGAGCAGAACGAAAAAGATGAGCCTGACTTATTGGCGAAATATTTTCTGTTATCACATGTTGACCTCAATGACTTCTGAGGGCTGTCAGAATTATGGCCACAGAAAGCCTCAGTGCATCTGGTCACTCACAACACATTAGTATCAGTTCAGAGAACTCAGAGTGGTGGTTGACCATTGGCTTCTTTCCAGTGAAACATCACACTGCATGTTTCTGAGCATTTTGAACTTACACATGTGCCACATACACACATTCAGTTTGCTCATTTTTTCCAACAGATGATAAATGGGGTGGGGCGGGTGTCTACATTGTACAAGTCATCTATAGAGAAAGCAAAATGGAACCTAATGCCGCTGCTGGAAATTAACTTTATCTTGAATTCCCTTGGGATAAAGTCATGCTACCAAAATTATTCTTCTCTGGTGCCAAAAATCTGCAAATGAAAAATTGTTTGTTCAATTAAGTCCAGAAAACCAGACTAGAGTTCCCAGACTGTACTTCTCACAGTTTGTATACAAGACAAGTTAAGTTCATTACCTTCGAGGACATTTCTAAGTAGTAGTATACACAAGTGAAAACAAACACTGCCTAATATTCTTTTAAATTAGCCAAAGGGCATTTACAATAGAAAGTCTGCCTCCTAAAAGATATTTAAAAGGAACAAAATATTTTCTAAAGAATTTTATCTTGAAAAAGTAAGTTGTGAAAGAGTTTAAAAGAATCACTAAAATGCATAAGGAAAGTATTTGAAATAATTCCAAAAATAGGAACAGAGTACTTTTTATTACTTTGCTAAAAGAAAGGTTATTTTATTGTTGTTTGAAGGGCTTGACTCATTAAAACCTACTTGTATGGGTGATGAATTTGTTGGGTGAAAGCTCCCAACTTTTGGAAAGAGAAATGTGATAATTTTTTGAATGCATCTGTCAATGAGGTATGGATCCATGATGAAAAATTTAAACATGAAGAACACATTTCACCTATGAACATTAACAAGGAAGCTCAGGAGGCCCACATTTAATCTACATTTAGTGAAAATGTACCCTTTACACTCTGCTTATTCATGATACTGGACTAACTAAATACATAAGCTGCCGCTTTCAGCTCTGGAGTTATCCTGCTTTCTGCCAGTAAAGGTCACACTGATTCATACATGAAACCTTTTGTTTATATCTCAGAGGTAGCTGACCCTATTACACCTGCTTTTGAATATCTGGCAAGAGACGGGCTTGCAAATGAATATGGCTCTTTTAAGAAGTTGCTTATTTTAAAATGAAATTAGTATTTCCATAGGTGCCAAACCACAAATGCAGAAGAATGGAGACATCTGTGTAAGTGAAGACCAGGTATATTGTGGCAACATCTGCATGTTCACCTTACCCTATGAATGTGCTTCTACATGATTGATAAATAAATGGATGAAGAAATGAACAAAATAGTTTTCTTTGCCCCTCTTTACCTAGTTGCCAACATTTTATTTTGTTTATTGAGACCAACCCTATGACTATATCAAAGAGGAAATAAGATTTAAGTACTTCTACTTTTTCACAATACTACCTGCCCTTCTCCAAATATCAACCATACTGTTACATGGACTAATGTCCTTACTGTGACAGAAACTGATATTCAACCATTGGTATTATCTCTTTTTTAGTTAATCAGTGCTTAACCCTTTTAAAGGATATGTGAGGAGCAAAAGGGTTAGACTTGGTGGATATTGAGGATTAAATAGGACGAGGAAGTTGCTGAATGCAATACCAAAATGTTAGGTTTTGTTCTATGATCTAGTGAGAAACCAGTGGAGATTTGGAGCAGCAAAATACCATGGACAAATGTGGGTCTAAGAGAGAAAGTTCTAGTGTCATGTATAGAATTGAGTAGGAGAGATTCTAAAGATAGAATGGTCAATTCAGAGGCCATTATAATAGTATAGGCAAAAGATAATCCATGCTATTAGCTGTTAGGATAGTGGTTACACCTGTGGGGTTGGGACTGGGAGAGAGCACTAGAGGAGATCTAGGATGTTGGTGAGATTCCGCGTCTTGATGTTGGTGCTGGATATTTGCAAAAATGCATTGAGCTGTATATTTTGTGCATCTTTCTGTATATGTGTTACAGTTCAATGAATAACAAGAAAGACAATGATGCCATTGTCTTGATGCCAATGAATCAAGACAGTGAAAGTGAATAGATGGGTGTAGTTTCTAGAGAGAGACATGAAAATTTGCACATTGACTGGAAGAGGGGAATAAAGGAAAGCAGAAAATAAAAGATGACTTTGAGATATTTCATCTTAGAAATGGAAGATGGTTATTTCATGATTTAGGAACCTCACAAGGAGTAACTTTTCTTTTTTTTTAAGGGAAGTGATGAGTTCACTACTGGGTATTTCATATGCCAGTGAGATATTTGGGTGGGACTATGCAGTAAGCAAATGTGAATACTATTCAGAGCTCAGGAGTTTATTAGAAGTTATACAGACAGAAAAAAATCCAAATTGTTGAAAGATTAGAAATATAGGAGATCCCTAAGAATTAGTAAGGGAAGAAGACAATTTAATATTAAACCTTATGAAACTGTAATTCAAAGTTTTGCTTTATGCCAGCTTAGTCTATGACATAAAATGTGTAAGATACATAAGTTTGTTTTAAATTTCTGTGGTAAGATTTTATCTGTTTTACATCTTTTCCAAATTGTTTTGAATGAAAATATATGTTTTTGTAATTATATAAGAAAGTTATACAGTGAAATAAACATATTTTATGTGTAATGATGAAAGACTAAAAGTAGCAGAGTTGTTTAGATAATATCTGAAAACACAATTATTTCTCTGGTTTTATGATTGCATATTTTGTTTATAGATATGTGTGTTTTTAAACATTTTCTTCAAAAATACCCAGCCAAATGAAGTTAGTAATCTTTGGACATGCCAGTTTAGCCTCACATTTATCTTCTGTATGTTTATTTTATCAACTTGCATACTTTTAAGTAAGGTAGAAATAGATCCTCAGTGTACATTTTATAAAGACTATAAATACTAAGAAAGTATTATTACAGTAAAATAATTTATTTAGAAAGTATAATTTTTATTTAAGAATTAGATGTTAGTCTTTTATTTTTGGATTTAATCCTATTCTAAATGGTTTAATCAGTTCATTAATTGAAAGAGGACTTATAGAAGATTAATAGAAAAGTCATAAAAGGAAACTAAATTTTAAAATAAATTCTAAATAATGCTAAAATGTTCCAAAAAGTTTCCTTTATCAATATGAATTTTCTAGAAATATTACTATTTTGTAATATCCATAAATCTCTGTGAACATAATAAGTTTAATCTTTTATTCATTTTCTTTTAGACTCATGTATGTCCTGTGCTGACCCCATTTAAAACCATTTGACAAGCTAACAAGAGTTTGCTGTAGCTGTTACAAGCTAGAGATGAGTGACAAGCACCTACCTTGACTTTAAGTGTGCCACCCCCACTAACCCAGGTAGCAGGGCTGGTTTTCTGTAGCAATTCAGTCCTTGTAAGGAAGGTTGGTTCATTGAATTTGGTATGTGTGTGGTGTAAAGAATATTTCTTTTGATAGAGCAAGGTAACTGGTGAGATTTGTGATAAAAAATATTTGTTTGGATTATAAATTCCTGGAAAGCAAGATTTCTTTTATATTTCTAATGCTACCCAATACAACATTCTACATGTTTCATGAAAAAACATGCACATTGCTTATTGTAAAAAGGAAATGTGATTAATATTTTCAGTATTTCATTTATTTAGGGAAAATATTCTTATATATTTAATTTCCCCAAATACATTTTACCTTTGAACCTAGAAAATTTTATAAGGTGTACCAAGAAATATTAGTAATCCATCTAGTGTCAATATATATGATCACTATGAAAGGCAAATGGAGATTTTCCTTTTCCTTTTCAAATGAATGATTTTTATATTCTTTGAAAGACATGATGATAATATGCATCTTTTTCATGCTTGGTTAACACCTAGTACTTTCAATACCTAAGGTGCTTAAATATATAACCATTGTAAAATGTACAGTGCAGAATTCCCACATATAACAAAAATATCATAATTTCACTCACCATCTCTTCCCAACCTTGTCTCCATTTCTGTAAAAGCCTTCAGTACAAAGAATTCATTCATTACCACCTCTCTTTGTTTCTGAGGCAATTGATGGACTCTTCTCCAGGCAATGATGATTCAAGATGTTGGAGGGATCAAGGCCAGGACTGTCTCTAGCTTTGCCTTTCAAAATATTCCAATCACATATTAATCCCTTTCCAAATAGATGCCGGACAAATCCATTTTGACCCAGAACCAGAACAATGAAGCCAAATCTAGAATCATCCATTTTGGCTAATGTCACATCACTGGCAAATACATTTTTCAAAATTTCGTTTTGTAAGGAATTAGATCCAATTCCTTTCCACATGGGGAAAAGCCAATAATGAAATTTGATGATTGTAAAAGTGAGACCAAAGAGCTACAGGACATATTTATTTTGGAAAGAAAGTTAAAAAAGAGATGGAGACATTAGGCCATAAAACATTTTACACTGGTTTAGATTAAACCAACAGTTTAAAAGATAAATATTTTGCGTTTTTATGCAGATGTCCAAGATAAAAATAGCTATTATGCTAAGAAAACTCAAGACTTCTGTAGAAAAGCCTTCATAAAGATTCCTGAAGTATATGCAAAATGGAAAGTATTGTTATTATACAGGATATTTTTAGAGTATATTTCAAAGAAAATTAATTCTCAAAATATATGTAGCTTGCAGAGTAGGGGTGTCAAGGAATTAAATACCCTGATTTTGCTTTACTCTCTCCCTTTGATTTTCTGCTGAGGTTCCACCTTTGTTGAGCTGAAATCTCACTGGAAGCCAGAGGCACCATGGGGGTGGGGGTATAAAGAGGGAATGTAGAGTGGAGGCAAGTTGACGTTATTCATTGCAGATCAGTCACTAAGTTAGCCAGCATGTAGAGAAGAATGGAGAGGAGCAAGCTGAAGACAACTGGGTCAGGTGAAACCGAAAGATCCTGCTTTCTATCCTCAGGATACACTTAGTACCTCAAAAAGCTAAGACACTATTTTTTCTTTTTTTTTTTAATTTTTATTGTTATTCAATTACAGTTGTATGCCTTTTCTCCCCATCCCTCCACCCCACCCCAGCTGAACCTCCCTCCCTCCCCCATCTCCACCCTCCCCCTTGATTTTGTCCATGTGTCCTTTATAGTAGTTCCTGTAATCCCTTCTTCCCACTGTCCCCACCCCCCCCGGCTATTGTTAGATTGTTCTTAACTTCAATGTCTCTGGTTATAACTATTTTTTTTCTTTTGTGCCTTAATTAAACTGGCTTGTTTCTATTTATTCTTTCATGGTTATAGTCATAAAATAACCCTTTAGGAATCTGAAGATAATAATGATTTCTTCTAGCTTTCTTTTTTGCAACTTGAGCTTAAGTTATATACAGACCAAGTGTTACTTTTTTCTCTGACTGCTTTCTGGACCCTCTTTTTTAAAAATAATTCTTCATCTGTTAAGAATATTGTTTGGTATTGCCACTTACTTTAACTGTTCCTGTTTTGTACACACATCTGTGTGTGTGTGTATTGTCCATATTCTAACACATGTCCACAATACTTGTAAATGTTTTTGCAAGATTTTTCTTATCAAGGCCATTTTGAATTGTAATTTGAGTATTAGCATGGACAAAGTTTAGTAACACTTGTAAATTTGAGAGCATATTCCTCATTCATTCTCTGAGTTATCAAATAGGCATATTGTAAAAAGGCAGTCTCAGGGGTGATTCTTCTGAGCCTTTAGGAGATATCATAAAATGTCTAACTCTTGCTTAGTATGTCCTGAAGCTAGAAAATGACTGTATCAAGATTAGAATAATTATACTAGTTGGAAATGAAAATGTCTTTAGGGCTGAGACAAAGTTTATTTTTGAGGGGAACACAAAACTTCTCATTACTTTCCCATTCTTGGCTACCTACTTTGTGACTATTTTAAAAGGAAAGAAAGAATTTTGCTATGATTTTTCTCTTCACAATGTTACAGTGTCCTTTAATAGAATTCGCTAGGATGGGCCCAGTCCTAGACAATGTATTTATCAACACTTTGGTTAAAGTACACATTCAACTCTCATCCATTCTCACATGACTCAAAAGTTGTTCAATAGACACTTTAAGTGCCCCTTGGATTTCTTTTACCAGCTCTGTCTCCCAGCTTTTCTATGTGTTACTGCTAACTGCTTGCACCTGTGATCTTCAGAGGCTTGCTTTTGGACACTGGAGCCTTCTGGAGAACGAGAAGGCTGGAGAGTTTAGTAAAGTATGTTCATTATATAACTCAAAGATGTATAAGTAAGTCAGTGGAATATTTTCTGTGTAAGAATTGAAAATTCTGGGTCAGAGTACACAATAGTCTCATTATATTTAGTGTTTATGACAAGCAAGAAATGAAAAGCATATTATGTATTTTAAGCAGAAAATGGTTTTAAAACAGTGAATTATAACATTAATTGTTGGAAGGGCTAGAAAGCAGATGCTAGGCTGGTCCCCCAGGAATGACTCACAGAGTAACACAAGATTTACCTGAAGGGAGGTGGGGATGATGGGGAATCTATTGACAAGAGCGAGTTCACAAATATGCCTGCACCTGTAATCTTAGGATCAGGAAGGGACAACTGTGGCAACTGCCTGGACACACTGTATGTGGAACATAGCTGTCTCAGTGGCACATGTCTCTCAACACCCATAAGATTGGTAATTGGATGCTGAAATCTCTATAAACATTCCTGGAAGCAGAAAACAGCCAAAAGCACTATGAAGATAAGATGGCCTTTACCTCACTTATGCATTCCAAATGTCTCATGATTGCTTCTAATTGGTAGACCAAACTCCTAGCTACGAGAAAGTCTGAGAGGTAGAGTTTTAAGCTTTCCAGTCACTGGAATACTAGACAACATACTTGAAGGAGTGGGAATAATTGCTAAATGCTAATCTCAGCTCTTATGTTTCATAACTCCAAGGATCATTATACACTTTGCAAATGGTAGACTACATTGCTCACAATACCAATTAGAGAGCATTCAGAATCAGGTGTTCATTTTCAAGAGTCACATTTGAAAAGACACATTAAAAAAAGTGTGTGTCCATTAAGATGGTTGAGAAGTTTTACAACTTTATCAAAACAAGTAAGGAATGGAAGTTGGAATTAAAATAGCAATCTATAAATATCTGAGGGGGCAGGTATAGACTTGTTATGAGTTTCAACATGTGTTCCTTTCAAATCAAAGGTTCTATGATCTTCCTAAATATTTGCAGATGGATCTAGCATCCCTCATGGTATTTGGAAGGTTCAGAGTAAGGTATGATTTTAGGATCCTCTTCATTTTTATTACATTAATTCTACCATCTTTTAAAAATATAGATTACATAAGACTTTTATCTCTCTTAGTCTCTGTTTTTATTTTATTCAAAAAATTAATTTTGCTTGTATATACTTAAATAATTGCTATATATATAGGAGACCGTTCTGCATGGTGTGGGCCCAGCTCCCACTCGGAAAGGCCAGTGGAAAGTGAGTTCCAGCACACAGGACCCATGCCCATAGGTTCTCCAGTGGGGAATCAGGCCTGCATTGTACCTAGGACACTTTGAGACTTGCTTTTGCTAAAATTCCCCCACCCTGAATTGAAGCAGCAAACATTTACTGCATGTCTTTAAAGTAACTTCCTAAAATCTATGCTAAACCTCCCAAGTATGGAGTGTAACCAGTTCAGCCACTTTTCTCTTTACATTTGCAAATATCCTTCCTTTTTAATGTAATTAGCAACATCTTCTCCTTTGTTTTCTGTAAAGGTAACCACCTAAAGCAAACCTGTGCATAGTAAATGAGGACCATCCTCAATGTAATGTGCCCAGAGAAGCAATAAAAGCCTGTCAAAACAAGGGTCGGAATGCTCTCCTTTTGAGAGAGTGGCTGTACCATCCCTTTTCCTCCACAGGATTTCTGTAGCCCCTGTGAATTTGTCCATTGCAGCCACAACACACAGATGCTGCAGGCCGGGATCCGCATCATGTGTATACTACAAAATTTCAAGAAAAATATACTCTGAAATTAAAAAAAACCTGTTCATTAATATTTTGGTGTTATTTCTGTAAATACTTGTTAAGAAATTAATATTATAGGTAAACTTGTAAAAAAGAAATAAAGGTACAGATCGGTAGTTTGGGCAATTGAGAAATTAAATGAATTCTAACAGGAAAAATATTCAAAGTATATTAATAATTTGAAATATAATAATCCAAAATCCAAGTGTTTTATGGGCAGAAGAAACCTAGACTACTGAATTGCCAAAAGAGACAGATGAAACCAGAG
Organism: Desmodus rotundus; assembly: GCF_022682495.2. NCBI lineage: Eukaryota > Metazoa > Chordata > Mammalia > Chiroptera > Phyllostomidae > Desmodus > Desmodus rotundus. Next base: position 38,571,619 of record NC_071397.1, on the reverse strand, counting down.
AGAAAATGATTTTGCCATATGTGGTGTCAATAAATTCAGACTGATGTAACTTTGGCCTGTTAAAGAAGGATCCTTATGGACCAGGGTGGAGATGGTTCTACAGTTTCTGTAGTGCAGTAGTCAGCTTTCAGCAATTGAATTCTAGAAATAAATGACAGACAAGAGTGGAGATTTAAGGAAACTGCTATGTAAAAATAATGAGACCCGAATATGGGTACAGGAATTGTATGGTAAAGTCTAAGAAAGGAATATTTTAAAAGATATAGACAAATACCATAAATAAATTGCCTTAAATTAGAATTCATTTTTTGTAACTAATCAATCTGGGAAAATACAGTAGAGTATGTATAAAAGAACATTATTGTATGAAAACTCTTGGGTTGGTCAATAACTGAAAAATAATTCTCATACCTTAACGGAGAAATAAGAAAAGAAATAGTCATTCCAAGCCAATAATTGCCTAAATTGGCAATAAATTACAAATTTCATACTTGCCAAATGTTATTTGCAAATGGAAGAAAACATTACAAGTGATATCTTGAAAATATATATGCAAAATAGAACAAAATTTAAATCAAAACAAGACAGAGACAAATGTAATATTTAATATAGCCACTCTAATTTTGGTTTCTATGCAATGTAAATGAAAGAAATCACGTTTTCTTGAAAATCAAGGGTACTTTTCACAGTATACTTTAGTTCTATTTCCTTAAATGATAGCGTTCATCCACCACGCCATAAATTGTGCAGTGATTTTCCTAAGTAACAACATTTTTTGTATGTTGAGCTGAGCTTGCTTTCCACTATTGTGTGATCCTGAAAGTAATTAACTATTTGTCCTTAGGCTGTGTCTCGATGGCAAAACATTAAAAAAAAAAGTGAATGTTTTTATCAATCAATTTGTTTTCCTACACAACAATTGCTCAAATAGACAACACTGATGGGCACAGGTGAAAAAAGAGAGGTTTGCAGGTTTACATCAGGCTGGAGACTATCAGCCTGCTCCTGTGACTTGAGATATGAGATTTTCCCTGTGGGGTAAGCAGAGGACACCTGGTCTCACCATGAGGTTGGCTAGTGCACAATAACCATGTGGACCTGTACCCATGTACCCATTACTTGCCATGTGCCAGACACTATATTTATATATGCTATACATGTATCATCATCAATTTTCTCAGCCTTCCAAGGTAGGTAATATTATTATATCATCTACATTATACAGTAAGTGAAATTGAGAGGCAGAGATTAAGCAACTAGACAAACACAGTATGCAAACCCAGGCTCTTAACCTTCAATAAATTCTACTGCCTTTAGTTGCTCAGCAGGAGGAGATCAAGTAGCATAATCACTTTATTATTCTGAAGAGAAAAACTTGCTTATACTTACAATGGAAAAAGAAATTAATATTAAGCTCTCTTCTGGACCTTACAGGTGATGTGTTTTTTTCAGTTTTCAACTGATAAGGTCTAGAGTTTTACTCCATGAATTGATATGAGGAAGCATAAGATGAATTAGAGTTAGTGACCCTTCTTTTTTGTTTGAAGATGGCACTTGAGCAGAAAATAGCACGGAGCTCATAATTGTTTTTCTGGCAGAACCATACTTGTCATTCAGCTTCATCCAAGAGTTCATTTGGTAAGATTAATAGAAGAAATAGTTTGATCAATCAAAAACACCTTCTTTGGTGAATTAACTAGGTTATTTGAGCCAGATTTTGGTTTCATTGATTTGACAACTTTATTAAAAATTAAAAAAAATAAAAATAAAAAATATATGTGACATGTAGACCCAGCTGGCATGAGAGAATCTCATTTGGAATAATAGAAATATTGAGTTTTTTACAATTTCAAGTAGTGCTAGGAGAGGTACGATGACAAAAAATTCATTTTGTTTGACTCTTGCACTTGTAGACATTAAAAAAGGACAGTTTTGTGTACATTGGATTAAAACTGATTTTGTATTAAGTCCTGAAGAATTAAAATATCTTTCACATCTTCACAAACCATTAGGGCAATTAATTATTTTCCATAATCTTGCTGGAATTTATTACATTAGTGCTTTCTACAATGTTAAATTTGAAGTTTCCAATTATTTAAGTTCCTTAGCAAGAAATTATGGCTGTTACAGATGTTTTTGTCAGAAATTTTGTAATTTATGTTTCTAGCATGTTTTTTCAAAAATAAATAATAGTAGATGAGGCAACTAATTTGTAATATCACACATGTTCCTTTTGGAGCCGTAGTTCTTACCTCTAAAAACATCCCTATGTAATTCCCCTGGAGAGATTTTAAAACCTAAGAACTCTTGGGCTCCTCCCCAAGAGATTTTGATTTAGTTGATTTGGAGTAGATCTCTAACATCAGAATTTTTTTCAAGAGCTCCTCAGGTGAGGATTAAAGGCAATGGTTTAGAATTATTATTCAGTTCGCAACTCTTTGGGATATCTGTTCTGAAATAAACATTTTTCAAAAGGAAGATGACTTGTCTGAACCATTAATAAGATATGATTGATATCTTATAGGTTTGATATTACAAGATATCAAACTTGTAATGATTATTGACTTTTTTTCTTCCTACAAAAAAATTTTCAACTAAGATAAGGTGTACTAATAGGATCAAAGGAAAAAAGGATATTAGAAGTATATTCATATAATTAATTGAATTCTATATGTGTAGCATAGCTCAACTGAACCAGGGCTACTTAAGAACCAGAAGGCATTATTTTAGCCCTTGCATTATATTAAATCTACAATTTAATGAGGAACTATAAGAAAAGGCCAGGGTAGATCACATGAGAAAAGGAAGAAGGGAGATGGAATGCAGGTTATTTGCATGATTGAGAATATTCCAACCCACCTGCTCTAAATCTTGATTATTTTTTAGGCTGAATCATTTGCTTTCTTTCTCCTTCTGTTTCTTTTTCTCTTGATCATCCCTTATCACTCTCTGAATCATGAAAAGACTCTGTTATATTGTCAACCTTGATTTTTAGAGATGACGGCCAAAAATTTCTGTCAGAGGAGTTGGATGAAATGAATGAACTTTTCAGGAATATAATTTTATTTGGAAATTGAAGTCCTTATACCTATGTCCCAACTGTGTCCTCACCAAATCCTCTTTTGTTTTCTTTTCTGTGAATGCCCTCTAGCCAAAGACCACTAGGAAGACACCTGTAATTGAACAAGTTGGGCTTATTATTAATTGCAGTGAGAGAGAATATGAGTCTTCTCAGTGTAGTGGATTGAGCAGTGTCCCCCCAAATGATATACCAATGTCTTAATTCCTAGAACCTGTGAATGTTACCTTTTTGGAAAAAAGTGTCTCTGCAGATATAATTAAGTTAAGGATCTTGAGATAAGGAGGTCATCCTGGATTATCTGAATGGGCCCTAAATCCCATGACAAGTGTCCTTAAATGAGACAAACAGAGGAGGGGCTGGTGTGACCATGAAGACAGAGATTAGAGTGACGTATCCACAAGGCCACAAGCTAAGAAATGCCAACAGCTATCAGAAAGTTGAAGAGGTGAGGAACGGATCTTCCCCTAGAGCCTCAGAGGGAGTACAGCCCTGCTGACCCCTTGATTTCAGACTTCTGGCCTCCAGAATTTTGAGAGAATAGATTTCTATTATTTTATGCTACTATATTTATGGTAATTTGTTAGGTAGCCACAGGACACTAATACACTCAGTGAAAGAGTGTTAGAAAAAACATCTTGGGGAAGTGACTAAGGAAACAGAACTAGATTAAATGTTGCTAGAAAGCACAGCTAATTGTATGATTGCATACCACAATAAATCTTACCTATAGAAAGGGAAAACTGGGATAAGGATAAAGCTGTAATATGTAAAGAAATAGTAGTCACTCATTTTGGCCAAGAGAAGAAGTATTTGTTATTTTATGGGTGCCACAGTGAACTTGTTTTTGTCTTTGTTTAGATAAATTTATGAGGTAGCCTTGCTTGTTCTCATTTTATTATGTTCTCAGAATAACCTTGTATGAGGCTGTTATTCTGTGAGTTTGCTTATGTCCAATAGAAAAATAACATGGTCTACTTGTGAGTGCCAGTCCAACTTTCAAATGTCAGTTATTACTCTATTATTCCATCTTGATTTCTTCAATAACTGCACACATCTGAGACTGCTTCTATCTCTGCCTGCTGGAAGAGCCAACCTGACCATGGTTGGGACATAAGCTAATGCAGAATTGAGCTCTGGTATTTCATCAAAGCCCTTCAGCATTGGGTTTCTGTTTTCTTTCTTTCTTTCTTTTTCTTTCTTTCTTTTCTTTCTTTCTTCTTTCTTTCATTCTTTCTCTTTCTTTCCTTTTTTTACCTATTTGGAAGGGAGAAAAATTATATTTTATAAAACAATAATATTTGGTTTAAATTGTGCTCTGGTACTTTCTTAAAGCCCCTTCACATTGGGTTTATTTTGTTTTCCTAGGAATAAGTCCCTATATGGAGTTTTGGTTTTCTAATCAGATTTCCATTATAATTTAGTGAAATTTTTTTTGCACTTATTACCTGCTTATCTAATGTCTTGTTTTGTCTGTGTGTCTGTCTTGAATGATTTTTTTCTGCAAAAGTTTGAGGGTATGTAAATCAGTTTTCAAGACAGCCTATGGGTCAAAAGTTCAGAAGATTTCTTTTTTTATTTAATTTTTAAAAATCTTTTATTTATTTTATTAATTATGCTCACCCATTCCCCTATACCCCACTCCTATCTGGCAACCATCAAAATCTCTCCATATCCATGATTCTGTCTCTGTTCTTGTTTGCTTACTTTGTTTTTTAGATTAAATTGTTAACAGGTATGTATTTATTGCCATTTTATTATTCATAGTGCTGATCTTGTTTTCTCAAATAAGTCCCTTTAACATTTTGTAAAACAATGGTTTAGTGTTGTGAACTCTTTTAGTTTTTTCTTGTCTGTGAAGTTTCTTATCTTCCCTTCAATTTTAAAGAATAGCTTTACTGGGTAGAGCGATCTTGGCTGTAGGTCCTTGCTTTTCATGACTGAATATTTCTTGCCAATCCCCTCTAGCCTGCAAAGTTTCTTTAGGGAAATCAGCTGACAGTCTTATGGGAGCTCCTCTGTAGGTAACTAACTTCTTTTCTCTTGCTGCTTTTGAGTTTCTCTCTTTATCTTTAACATTTGGCATTCTAATTATGATGTTTCTAGGTGTGGTCTTCTGTGGGCCCAGCTGGTTTGGGACTCTATGTTTTCTGGACTTGCATGTCTGTTTCCTTCACTAAATCCGGGAAGTTTTCTTTCATTGTTTTTTCAAATAGATTTCCAATTTCTTGCTCTTTCTCTTCTCCTTCTGGCACCCCTATGATGTGAATATTGGAGCTCTTGAAGTTGTCCCAGAGGCTGCTTATACTATCCTCATTTCTTGGATTCTTTTTTTTTTCTTGTTCTGATTGGTTGTTTTTTGCTTCCTTATGTTCCAAAATATTGACTTGATTTTGACTTCCTCCATTCCACTGTTGTTTCTCTGTAAATTGTTCTTTATTTCAATTAATATCCTTTGTTTCTACTGAGTGGAATTTTTATGCTATTGAGGTCCTCACTAAGTTCTCTGAGTATCCTTATAACCAGTGTTTTGAACTCTGCATATGATAGGTTGCTTATCTCTATTTTGTTTAGGTTTTTTTTTCCTGAAGTTTTGATCTGTTTTTTCATTTAGGTCATATTTCTTTGTCTCCTTATTTTGGCAGCCTCTCTGTGTTTGTTTCTATATATTAGGTAGTTCTGCTATGACTCCTTGCCTTGGTAGTGTGGCCTAATGTAGTAGGTGTCCTGTAGGGTCCAGTTGCACAGCCTTCCCTATCACCCAAGCTGGGTATGGGCTGAGTACACCCTTCTTTTGTAGTTGACCTTGGTTGCTGTTGGCAGATCAATGGGAGGGATTTACCTAGGCTAGTCCATTGCAAGGATTGGCTGTGACCACTGACCTCCAACTTCCACCCTCTGTGAAGGATTAGCCATGCAAGGGCAGGGTAGTGGGGCTCTAATGTAGTCTATAGCTATCCACTGGGTGCATGGGCCCTAGGGTTTCCTGGGTGGCACAGGCTAAGGTCATCCCCACCTGTGATTTTCCTGGTGCCACCCTGCATGAGCTTAGAGCAATCTGAGATGGCTGCTACTTGTGCTGGGCTTGGAGATTCCCAGGCAAAGACTACTGAGTCTGTAACTCTTTTCAAGTCAGCCTGTGGGTTACAAGTTCTGAAGATGTCTTTCTTTCTTTTTCTAAAATTATTATTTTATTTTTTTAACTTTTTCTATTGAATTTATTGGGTTGACATCGGTTAATAAAATTATATAGGTTCCACGCACACAGTTCTATAATCCATCATTTGTCTACTGTATTGTGTGGATCTTTTCATCATCCTTTGGACAAACTATGTCCCAGGTCACCATTTTAAAACCTTGTAATAACTTCTTCCTCAGTCTTATTTTTGTGTGCCTGAGAATTGCTTTTTAGTTTCATCTGCCCAGAATCAGGAACTTTTATCTGTTCCTGATGGGTGATAATTGGCCTCTGACCAAGCTCCAGTGACAAAAGCTCACATGAGTACTTGTCTCACAGGCATGTTACAGTTCTTATGGGGTCTTTTCAATACAAAACTGTGCCTCTTCCAGGCCAAACACCTGCTTCCCTTATGTTTTCTCACTATGGTAACTCTTGTGTATGCTTTTCTCCCACAGTTTCACCAAAGACAATTTGGAATTACAGTGCTAACTCTAGAGATATTTTTTGATATAGACAACATAGTTCATTTGAGAGGAAGCTTAGACAAACTTTTGACTACCTACTGCTCTGTTATACTTAACTGTCTTTTTAGAGATTCTTTAGCAAAAGCTGATGCAAAATGTGAGAAACATCACTCTTCTTGTGGAACCACTCCAATGCTTCCCTTCTTTGTCTCACTCTTCCCCTTATATCTTTTTCCTTAACTCTCAGGATTATGTTCATAATTTCTAGAGTTAATGACCAAAAATTTCATGTCAGAACAATTGAATGAATGGATAGAAATTTTCTGGAAAATTCTTCCATTTAGATATTGAGGTTCTGTTTGATTTTCTCTTGTAGTCACACAAGAAGCTATACATTCCAGCTTCTTGGTTGGTTGTGTTAGAGTCACATTCTGGTCAAAGGGGCGAAGGGAAAGTAATATATGCCAATTCCAGCCATGGTTATAAAAGCCTTTGCATAATCATTTCAAACCACTTTGCCTTTCCTTGGCAACCTTGATAACCACATGTTAGAGATGGCAATATCATTCAATGGAATAAGCCTGGATCCCGAAATCCACCATGAAGAGCTACCATACATTAGGTAGACCATAGTGTACATGAGAAATACATTGCTATTGGGTTAAGACACAGATATTTAAGGGCCATTTGTTTCAGCATCAAATGTTATTATTCCTCATAGATATAGTGCCCAAGGAGTAATAACTTGCCCTAATTTTTGGAACAAATAATAAATATAAAGATAGAAAAAGATATTTGAGAAAATAGAACATAGTTCAGGGAAATAAAACAGACTCTAGAAACCTAATGAAATGTCTCACTGTAGAAATTTTAAAGTTTGATATATTGATATTTTATTAAGAAGATGAAAATTACACAAATTGGTATTTTAGTATGAATAAAGAAATGTTTTAAAAATATATTTTATTTATTATGCCATTACAGTTGTCCCATATTTTTCTCCTCTTTATTCCCCTCCATCCTGTACCCTCCTCCCACCATCATTTCCCTACCTTTCATGTCCATAGGTCATACATACAAATTCTTTGGCTTCTCCATTTCCTATACTATTCTTAGCCTCTCCCTGTCAATTTTGTACCTACCATTTATACTTCTTATTCCCTGTACCTTCTCCCCCATTCTCCTCCCTCCCATGCTGTTCCTGTTCTAGTTGTTTCTTAGTTAGTTTTTGTTTTTTCAGGTTTGGTTTTTGATAGTTGTGAGTTTGTTGTCATTTTACTGTTTGTATTTTTGATCATCTTCTTTTACTTAGATAAGTCCCCTTAACATTTCATATAATAAGGGTTTGGTGATGATGAACTCCTTTAACGTGACTTTGTCTGGGAAGCACTTTATCTGCCCTTCCTTTCTAAATGATAGCTTTGCTGGATACAGTAATCTTGGATGTAGGTCCTTGCCTTTCATGACTTTGAGTACTTCTTTCTAGACCCTTCTTGCCTGCAAGGTTTCTTTTGAGAAATCAGCTGATAGTCTTATGGGAACTCCTTTGTAGATAACTGTCTCCTTTCCTCTTGCTGCTTTTAAGATTCTCTCCTTATCTTTCATCTTGGGCAATGTAATTATGATGTTCTTTGGTATGTGCTTCCTTGGGTCCAGCTTGTTTGGGACTCTGAGCTTCCTGGACTTCCTGGAAGTCTAGTTCCTTTGCCAGATTGAGGAAGTTCTCTTTATTATTTTTTCAAATAGGTTTTCAATTTCTTGGTCTTCCTTTTCTCCTTCTGGCACCCCTATGATTCAGATGTTGGAAAGTTTAAAGCTGTCCTGGAGGTTCCTAAGCCTCTCCTCATTTTTTTGAATTCTTGTCTCTTCATTCTGTTCTGGTTGAATGTTTCTTTCTTCCTTCTGCCCCAAACCATTGATTTGTGTCCCAGTTTCCTTCCCATCACTGTTGGTTCCCTGTACATTTTCCTTTATTTCACTTTGCATTGCCTTCACTTTTTCTTCTATTTTGTGACCATACTCAACCATTTCTCTGAGCATCCTGATCAAAAGTGTTTTGAACTGTGCTTCTGATAGGTTGGCTATTTATCACTTAGTTGTATTTTTTCTGGAGCTTTGATCTGTTCTTTCATCTGGGGCATATTTTTTGTCTCAGCATGCCTGTTACGTAGTAAGAGGTGAGTCTTAGGTATTCACCAAGGTGAGGCAACCCTTGTCACTGCGTAGTGGTGCTGTATGTACAGGAGAGGTTCAAGAAGGAAAAATGCCACTTACTTTGCTCTCAGTCAGCTTTTAGTCACTTCCTCTGCTACCTACAAGCAAATTGGGTGCTTCTGGTGCTGATTCCTGGGTGGATGGCATTATGTGCATTCTAGGACACTGTGGGCCTCTCCAACAAGCTCTCTTGTGTGGCTGGGAGTTTCTCCTGCCAACTCAATTCCCACCGGTTTATTCAGTCAGAGGTTTTGAGGCTTTATTTCCCCCATACTGGAACCCTGGGTGGCATGGTCTGTCTTGCTCCCCAGTTGTTCCTCCCAGTTTATCCACATGCAAATGTAGGACTGCCTGCTCCACCAGCTGCCAACTTGCCTGGCATGCTAGCTACTGCCTCACTCGCCCCAGTCCTCCAGCCACTACCTTACTAAGCATCCTCTCCACTCCGGCTGCCTGTCTCTGCCCCGCCTACCAGTCTAGATGAATGTTTCTTCTTTAACACCTTGGTTGTTGGACTTCCATACAGTTTGATTTTCTGGCAGTTCTGGTTATTTCTTTGCTTTAAAATTTATTGTTGCCCTTCTTTTGGTTGCGAGGAGGCAAAGTGTGTCTACCTATGCATCCGTCTTGGCCACAAGTCTCAAGAAAATGTTTTTTAAAAAGGCTAACTTGGCTTTCTAAGATTTTTAAGTGGCCTCATTCATTTAACAAATGTTAATTCAACACCTGCTATGTGATGGGCACTTTTCTGAGTACTGGGGATACATCAGTTTAAGAAAGAGATGGCTTGACCTTGGGTGTTGGGCATACAGTGCAATATATAGATCATGTATTCTAGAAATGTATGCTTGAAACCTATATGATGCTATTAACCAATGTCACCCCAATATATTTAATAAGTAATTTAAAAAGGAAAGAGATAGGAGATTATATTCTAATGTAGAAGGTTAAACAATAAGCAAGATAAATAAATAATTGCAATGTTCATAATTTAGGAGGTGATTCAAATTTGGAGAAAAGTAAATCAGAGAAAGGATGGAGGGGCTAGTGGAGAACTGCACTTTTAGATAGGATGATCAGAGAAGCACTCACTAAAGAGCAATTCATGGGCAAAGACTTAAAAGAGATGAGGGGACAATCCCTGAGAGGGCTGGCATTACAAAGGCCCCAGTCAAGGCCCTCAATGGGTGTAAGCCATATGTGTTAGAGGAACAGCAGGAGGTCACTGTGGTTGGAATGGAAGGGAGGAGCTGTAGTAAATGAAATCAGAGGAGTGATGGGATTCAGATCCTGATCAGCCTTGTAGACTATTGTACAACATTTTGTTTTCACTTTGATGGGTCAAAAAGCCACTGGATGATTTTTAGCATTGAGGCATCATCTGATTTTCATATAACGCAATCTCTCTGGATGGCGGGTTGAGAATAAACTATTGTGGGCAAGAAGGAGGAGAAGATAATGGTTAGGGGACTATAACTGTAATGTTGAAGAGAAACAGTGGTGGCCTGGGCCAGGGGGATAGCAGTGAAAGTGGTTAGAATTAGCTAGATCTTGTATATATTCTTTCTGTAGATCCAACAAGTTTTGCTTTTGGTCCTGGTGTGGTGTGTGAAAAAAAAGAGAAAGGGATCAAGAATGACTCCATATAGAAGGATGGATTTGCCCTTAACTTAGAAGGAGAAGACTACGGGAGAGTAAGTTTTAGGGTGTAAGAACCGATATTCAGCTTTGGTCTTTTAAAATTTGAGATGCCTTTTAGGCATCCCTACATAAAGCAACCAGAATTTAGCTTTGCTAATATAATATCTTGAATATTTTGCTGTTGCTTACTGTATTATTCTTTCTTGCAAAGAGATTGTGATCTCCTTGCAAACAGGGTTGATGTTTCAGATTCATTCTTTATCTTTCACATGTCAAGTAAAATTCTGAAGCCCACAGTTTCTCCTTGAGTCTATTGATTTATTATGTAAAGAATGTATAATAAATCAGATGTGTGGATTCTGTTTCTTATATAGTGTCTTTAAAAATTCAGTTTAATATTATTTATACTCTACATGTTAGCAGACTCATATGGTTTATTCAAAGAGAACAAAAAAATAAAAAGGAGGTTTGGCATGTAGAAGGGAATACTCTCTAGCAATTACATCCTGCATGGAAAATGTTACCAGATTAATTCCTGTACAAGGTCTGCCTGGAAAAAGTCCAGTCCTTATTAATATAACAAGAACATAACAAGAACAGCTTGTGTGACATCAATGTAACATGGAAGCAAAGGAGAGTGGACTGGAATGTGCATGCATGAACAATGGCAACTTCATTCTACTAGTCAGTGGGGGCAGAAGACACTGTTGAGTGAGCTTGTCTACTGTGTGTCTGTTGCATTCAAAATGACAGTGAGTAGAGCAACCAATCTGCATCATATTTTTTGTTAAACTTGAACATTCCCCTGCAGAAACTATTCAGGTGATTCAGAAGGCTTTCAGGGACAATGCAATGAGTTGTAATATAGTGCAATGCAAATAAAAGTGTGGCACATACACTTCAAAGATGGTTGAGAAACTGTTGAATGGGCCTGCAACAAGCAGAACACCTGAGGATGTTGAATGTGTACGGGCTGCAATCAACAAAGATTGACGACTGACAGTGTGAGGACTAGAAACTGATTTGGGATTCCAAAAACTACTGTGTCCAAGATTTTGATGCAGGATCTTGGCATGAAACATGCCATGGCAAAATCTGTTATGCAGCTTCTGCTACCAGACACCAGAGCAGAAAGAAGGAACATCGTGCTGCAGTTGAGAGAACTTTGTGAGGTCCCAAGGTGCCTACTTTGAAGGGGACCGAGGCGTCATTGTCCTATGTACAATGTTTCTTGTATCTTGTATCTTCTTCAAGAAATGTCTCTATTTTTCATATTACATGGCTGGACACTTTCTAGACAGACCTCTTATACACATTTACAGGAAGGATCTCATTTGTGTTTAGTCTGCATTTTAGCTCATCCACAATAAGAACTCATGTCTCAAGAGCTGCAGCCAGAAAACATGTTAGAAAGCCAAGAACTGAGCCCAGTTAGGTGGGACCTTGGCATGTCCAAGCATGTAGGGGGAATTCTTTCTGTATCTTGCAGAGCTGATGATAGAATTTTATTACTAAATCAAGAGTTCAAAACCAAATTATGATGAAATGAAATAACTGAAATAAATGGCTATTTCTTTAAAATCCTCTCATATGTTCTAGGAGGAAGAAGTTTATTTTATTGGGTTTTGTTATCTTTGACCAGATTATTCAACAAAGTAGCTTGATTCAGGAATAACATATTATGTGACTTTGTGAACCTGATTATAAATACTGACAGTGGATGCCTAATTAAACTCTTTTCTAATTGTCTCACTCTCTGATATTAATTCCCTGACACAATAGGTATTTAATATTGACTGGTTGACTTGAATTATCTTGGTATGAAGAGAAAAAAATGTAGGGAAACAGATTGTGGGTTTTCACTTTTCCATGGGTCAGGATAACTGAGGAGGAACACTCAGAGAAACTTACAAAAATGATACAAAGAAAAGACTCTACTTCTCATGAAAAATTGGAAAACAAGACATATAAATATGCGCATATAGTAATAAAACTCAAAATATAGCTAACTTTAGCTAGATGACAACAGTTATGTTCAAATATAGCATATCATGGTTTAGCCTTTTAATTCAATTCCAGGTGTTAGGTTTATGCTGAGACAAGAGTTGACTCTAAGGATATGATCTGGTTTTAGATACACTAGGATACACCTCATGTTGATATATGTCTCTCCAAACATTACATTTGAGTAGGGACTGATATAAAGGCATGAGTGCATTCTTTTTTATTCATTAATGACATTATGGAAAGTTCTCATGCATTTGGTCAGGATAAAAGTTTCCTCCATTCTATATATTATTCCCTTTATTTTACAGTTTGGTTTGTTTTAAGATTAGTTGTTTTTACCAGTTTAAGATTACTTACAAAATGATAATTAATAATAGCCTCTTTATTGCTGTGTGGCTTTTTATTTTCTAGGAGGAAAGATTATTACTTGGCATAAGTATTGTAAACTGGAATGAAAAATTCATTTAGGGTCCTGGATTTGAGAATGGGGACCAACTAGGAGGTAGGACTCATCAAAGGATATAGTTCTACATTTTTTAGTATTTTGCAATCTAGAGCCCCTTATAATCTAAGGCAGAATGTCTCTAAAAAGTCAATGTTAATAGAGCTGCCTTTGTCTGCTACATTCTGCTATATTTTGTTATCTTTGTGCTAATAAAATAAAGGTTGGGGACAGGGTAAAAGTCCTGCAAAAGCAATTACAATCTATGAGTCATAATGCTAAAAGGCAAAATTGCTTGTCTACTTTAGCAGTACATACGTCATTCCAATGATTCTTAACTAATTAACAACATCACCATGGTCTTTTGTTACCATCACAAGTCTATTAGACTTATGTAAGGGAATATTTTTATTTCAAATTTTATATGTGAACCAAAAAGAAGAGGCCAGAACTTTTTTTTAAAGAAACTTCACATTACAATATTATTTTATGTGGAACTTTATGTCTAAAATGTGTTTGTATAGAATGGTGTCTAGTTGTATCTCAGACTTTCTGCATATGCAGTACTGTGCCTATTCTCTTAGTTGAGGCTAAATATATTTATTTTTGTGGTCTACATTTGGTCATTAAGTCCAACTAAACTTCCTAATGTAGAAGACTTTTTTTTTTTAAGATGAAAATGTCCAAGTAGCCAATAAATGTTATACCTTTCCATATTGGCTTAGCAAATAACAAGCAGGGAAAAAATAGGATTTAAATATAAATCATTCACTGAAGCAATTATTATTTTGAGCTAATCATATTAGAAATGTAGCTATTAAACTCCAAATGAGTCAATCACTCTTTTGTATTAAAATGAAAAATAAACAAATGTATTTCACTTTTGACATCTATAATTATTTATATATCTTTTAAACCTAAGCCCCATCTTTAGCCAACTTTAAACTAAAACCCTTAAGCATTTATTTGATATCATTTGAGGGCATGTTAATAGTTATTTGCCAGAGAGGCAAGGTCGTTCCCTTTTCATTGGGACACTGATGGAGTCTAGACCCAGATGATTTTGGGAAAGTTGAACCCAGTGAGACAACTCCTTTATTTGTATGGGGAAGATAACCTCATAATTTGACTATACTGTTCATCTATCTACTCCCTGGAACTTAAAGGCAGAGGCCCCTAGATCTCAATTACCATGGTAGGAAACCATACTAGTCTGAGTGCCTAGTTCCTATAGAAACAATATGGAGAGAATCTTCATTGAAAGACAAACTTCATGGAGAAAGTTTGTTAGCTTTGGAATATCGATTTTGATATGCTGATGGAAAGAGCAATACCACACCAAGGAAATGCCTAAATGAAGCTATTGGTGTTTACCTAAGAGTCTTAACAGAGCTACCTTTCTATGCTACCTTCTGCTGAATTTTGTTGCCTTTATGCAAGAATTGTTATAATTATTTTTTTATATGTTTTTTCTATTTGTTATGCATGGGGGTGAGTGGAATGTAAGAGTATGGGGACAGATTTGAATTATTTGGTAAAGTTCAGGTTAAGGCAGACAGAGAGTTTGAATGCAACTGCCATTAAAGCAATGAAATCGTTGGAAAAGAGAGGGATTTGAGGGTTGTTTGCCATGATGTGTGCTATATATAAATCCCCTATTTCATTTTGGGTCTGACATCTTTATCAAAATTAAAATTTCTCAGTGATATTGCATGTGAGCGGGCTTCTCTTGATGGAAGTTGAGAGTGCAAGAGGAGAACGGACATTAGTGTTACATCACAGAAGAAAACCTTATGGGGATAAATGGTAATGGGAAAATAAATAAATAAATATTTAGAAAATTAAATACAGTCAAAGCACGAGCAAAATCTACTGTCCAGCACCTAGAATCTGTTTTTGTCTGCTCAGTAATTACAATTGGAGAGGAGAGCCAAAATATATTGCCTCCCTAGTTCATCAGCAGGAATGACTTCTAGCAGTGAACATGGAATGACATTTTAGAAAATGGTAAGTCACGCAAACCCTGTCTGCCTGAACATATACAAAATGTTCTGCTCTCTTTTTTTACTGTGATCATTTTCCTTGGGGCTGATGGGGTGTGACAGTGACAGGAGACCCATTTGTTCAGATTCTAACCTGAAGGAAGTAAATCTAGACATGCTGTTAGAAAAAAAGTACTGAAACTAGGAACAGTTCAAACTAGTTTTGGGGGAAAAATGTCTAGGCCATTTGCAAAGTTCTTCCCCCAGAATGGACCTGCAGAATCAGTGGGGATTCTTGACCAACACCATATATTTTCACATTTAAACCCAAAGTGGTATATGTAAAGTGCTATTCAATTTTGAAATCTTTATTATCTGAACCTATTCCAGGCCATCAGAATAACCTGCATGCCACTAAAGTTTCTCAAATGCTTTCTTCACAATCACATGTAGACTCCATGAAGTCTTACCTTCTATTGGAATTTAATCCTAATATGATTTGGCTGGTCCTCCCTATACAATTATGTACAAATTGTTCCACGATGCTGTGATTCAACACTTCAGTAAGTGTTTTTTTCTTTTGTGTCTTTTTTCTCTCAATGGAAAGATAAGTGTCTAGTGTTTAGTTGGATAAATGAAATAACTGGATTGATACTGATCTCCAAATAGATTTCAATTCAATTAGACTAATATTTATTAATATTTTCATTATCACAATCTCTACACTAGGTGCTGAAATAATTTAGTAAGTGTACAAGTAGTGTCTGTTGTTCAGCTGCTCTTATAGAATTGATTCAGATTAGTACAAACCTCCTGTTATTCAAAAAGCTTTTATAGCATATAACTTAAAATCTTCTCCATGAAGGTTTCCCATAGTATATTCATTTTACAGAATATAGCCTTCATCAACCATGGTGGTCTAACAACAGTAGCAAAGGATCTTATTTTATTTTTATTTACAAAATTTTTATCAAGGGTGCTTTTGAATTTTTTCACATTCATGGTCATTTATTGTTACTTATATGGGTGTTACAGAATATTAAGGCAATTTATCCTGGCCCTCCTGATATATCTTAGTTTCTGAAATTTATTAGAATGTGAAGAATCAAAGTTACCTGTTACCAGGTGGTACTGCAGTGGTTTCTCATCTTTAACAGCGGGTATTTTAAATGGTCCACACTCTCAAGTGAGCACCTTCAGAAACACTAGACTCTGTGTCCATAATCCTGTTGGAAAAGCGGTGATTTGATATAACTCAACTTACACAAGACTTAGTTTGTCAGAACTGAGCCTGCATTATCCGTATTCTGTTCATCTCTATGGCAAGAGCTTTTTATTTGCATATTATGGCAGCCTTTTCTATTAGAGATTTCTCCCTTAACTCACATGATACAAATAACAATACAGTTCTACTGGCTAGGTGACCTTCATCAGCTATTTAATGGTGAAATGTTAACATTGACTTCAGTCAAGATACTTTTATTCAATCATGGATACCTTTGAAAGACTACATGGAGAATTCTACATAGAAATAAATTCTACATTATATGGCCCCCAAATTTTTCAAACTTGTGTGTATTTGTTGCCTTCACCAGACTTTTAATTTAAACCATTAAATTTTCTAAAGTGCCAGATGGTGCAGTAAAGTATTCCTTTTAAATACTCATGAATTTACCTAGAATGTACACATTCTAGGAGAGATCCTATCAGGAAATATCTTGAAGATGGATCGATTATATTATTCTTGATTGTTTTCAACATGGAATAGTCTTTCAGCTTGTGTGTTCTGGTATTTCACTCCACACTCTTTGCTGTCCTCTAGGGTATTTATTTTAAGCAGAGTCAGCTCCAGTTTCGTGTAGAGACTTCAAATATTATTGTTATTTAAAAAAACAAAAAAATTTAAAAAGACAAAAAAACAAATAAACACTTTCCCAGTTTAGGTTGAATTTGTGATTATACTATGTACAGTTTATTCCTTTTCTCCCAGTTTATTTTTCAATAAGATGACATTCTGGTCACCAGAAGACGTTGAGATAGCAGAAAATAGGTAGGAAATGCGTAGATGTTTAACAATACTTATTAACTGAGGCTAGAACTATTCTAATGCAATTCTGTCTTATCCTTCAATTTCACTTTTCATAATTATGAACTCAAAAGGAATACAACATAATACAAAATATATAACGTTTATATTGAACTATATGTTAACTCCAGTTATTAACAGCTTGATTTTATCTGATAAAAGCATTTCTTGTATAAAGCATTATCACTGAAAAGAAATATTGAGGAAATAGAATATGTAGTTTCTCATACAACTGAAACTATAAAATCTCATTTTATAGTAATGTATTTAATAAGAGGACACAAGTGTAATATACATTATTAGACACCATTTTATCAGACTAACTCCTGGGTGTACGAGAAAAGCTTCTTACTTTCATACTGTGCGGATGGAAGAAATTCAGCTGAAAAACATTAAATACTAATTGGTGATATGGTAGATGTTTGGAATACAACAGTGAATAAGATGAGACCTTGTTCAAGTAACTCACAACTTCATGGGGAAATTGATCTCATTCTGTGAAATAGACTGAGAAGGTGAGGTCTGTTAGAATCCAATACTTTAACTCCCTGGGCTAAAACTTGGCATTGCAACCCTTAAAAAAAATACCTATGATCATATTTTCTTTTTAGAGTTGCTTAGAAAAATATATAAATCAGATACCTGACGTATGTACACTGAATTCTTGAAGCCAGAAAAACTGGGATTTTCCTTAGTTTGCATCTAATAAAATAGAAAAGCAACCCACTTGACAGAAAATGGGCTTCCTGAGGGCTCTGGGAGAGCCAAGCTCTGCTGGACACAGTGCTGCATATTCAGAGTACCGGGGCGTGTTGACACATTGCAATAAATGGGGCGCTGCTGTTACTGCTGGTGCCACTACCAACTAAAGGAAGAATTTCAAAGATATATTTTCCAGGGGTAAGATATTAATAACTTTTCTTAGTTCTGGTGGGTCACTCTAGCAAAGTACAAATAGCTCTTGGCAGCACATTTGGAAGGATTCTTCATGGACATCTGAATGTCATTGTGGGAATGTAACATGTTTTTAACAATCTCAAAATTGCCACATTGGTTGAAGGTAGATATTATTAATCATTTTTCTTGATAAAAATAATTCTTGATCTTCCTATATTTTTGCTCTGTCCCAATTCATGTGTTTTAAGTGCTCTCTCGGCAGGCATTTTGCCTCAAGATATGTGTGAGGAGAGATAAGAGTAAAGAGTACATCTCTGTTTTAATCTATTTTATTTGGTTTGTTTTCCTCATTTTTCTTTCAGTGGTTTAGCTGTGCTTCTATTGTGTTGATAGAGAATATCTTCCTAAGAAACAAAATGGAAAGAATGTTAGAGAAAAACATTAAGGATTTAGTCTTCAAATAATCAGAAAATGTGGGGAGCACTCTGACAACAAAGGAACATAAATTATGAATATATGCATGTTTCTCCCCCTCACTTACCACCTGGTCCTACTGAACCTATGAGGGTGTATGGAGCAGGGATGTTTTTTGCTTGGGTGTTTCACAATCGGAAGAAATGGGAAGAACAAGAAGGGCCATTTTGGATGAAATTGAAGTAGAAGGGGTTAGAGAATCTTTAAGGAGAGAATTTGGAAAGCAACTTTGGTGTGAGGAAAGTTGGCTGAAGGGAGAAAGAATTTATGAAGTGTTAATGTGGTCCATAGTCTCTGCTTGATATTTCAAAGATTGAACATCAAAAATAAATAATTTTTTAATAGTTTTTGTTTTCTGGTCTGGGTTTTCTCAGTTATGGTGCTGTATCAAGAAGCTGCATCACACGAATAAGCTGCTTGCTGAGTCATCTGTTCAAAGATAACTTGATATCCTTTATATGTGTTTTACCTCACAAAGTTTTTGTGCATGCCTTTGGTGGGTTCCTTAGAAACAGAGCCTGTCCAGAAATTCAGGTGTGCTTGATTTATGGAAAACATCTTCAGGAAAACCTCTATAGGAGAGCATGAAGCAGAGTAAGAAGGAGAAAGTGGGAAGTAAAGATGTGGTTTGAAGTTAAGTCTAGTTTTGGTCTGATGCATGCAGGAGGGTTCGGACCCTTAACTGTGTGGACAAGAAAAGGGGTTCTATGGATAGTAACCTCAAAGGGTGATTAGATCATAAATTCCTAACTGTGCAGGTCATAGTGCGTAGTCATATCCCAGGCCTGTAACTTCTTTAGTGAAAGGTTTTAAGCCAGCCTGTCCATTGTTCTTGTACATCTAGGTTAACATATCTTTGAAATACCAGAAGTAATTCTCATTGAAGAGGCTATTAATCCTCAAGAGTGCACATAATCTCATTAACTATCCTGTAATTTATTACCTGCCTTGCTTTCTACAATTTTCTTTAGGTCCCCTTCTTAATTTCAAATGCATAAAAGAATCTGCAAAACTGTTTTTCTTCAGAGCATTTGAGATCTCACTCCCTGGCATACATCATCAATTTGGTTCAAATAAACTCTTATACAAATTCTCTACGTTTGAATATTTCTTATGTTGACACCTGCCCTGAAGACTTGATCCCATACCATTAGCACTCAGTAATGAGGCGTGCTAAAGAAAAAAATTACCCATGACACTTGTTAAATTGTATAATACAGAATTTATTCAAGGGAAGGTACTGCAATGGGGTTTTGTAGCAAAGGAGAATGGACTGGAACTTGACTCCAACAAGGACAAATGGGATTTATAACCAAGGAGCAGGGTGGGGATCAGTGGGTAGAAAATTACTAAGAAATAAGTAGGATTCTTGTTAGAATGACTCAAAAGAATTCTTGCTGAAGGTAGGCTAGGGTGATAAGATACAGAAAGTAGGGCATGAGGAATTTGATGAGATAGAAGTGAGGGATTTTCGTCCAGCTCACTGAGCAGGATTCTTACTCAAACTGGATTCTATAAAGACACAGAGGGAAGCCTAAGGTCCAGCCTAGTGGAGCGGAGGGATCAAAGGAGATGGATGAAAGCTTGGTCAAAGGAGAGATCCTATGTCACGTAGAGCATATCTCAATCTGCCCTGGGTGAAGTGATTTTCTCCAGCCCAGGGCAATTTTCTGGAGGAGGGGAGCACCTGTGAAATGTTCGCCAACACCCACAGCAGCTACTGGATGGGTGGATGCAACAGATAAATAAAAATAACCCAGTGTTATGTAGCAGTAGGATTTAGATTTATAAGAAGTGGCACAGAGCTGGTGCAACAAAAGGCAGATTAGGTTGGCGTCTATGTTGGACCACTTGAAGAGGCATAATATTTCTTCCTCATGCCAGTCAGACCACATGAAATCTAGACTCCTTAACAGGGACTTTTAATTTTTTTGCCTAAGTCTCCAGGCACATTTTAGGACACTCTATCCCTCACATTCTACTTTTGTCATATACCAAACACCTTCAGTTCCCTAAATCCACATTCCTTCTGTCATCTATACCTTACTCTCTCATTCCTCCTTGGTACCCTCATTTGACTATTTCCTATCCTTCTTCTTTCCATAATTTAGACACCATGCCCTCCTGGAGGCTTTTCTTGATACCATGAATTAGGTACCCCCTTCCAGCCTTCTAAGACACTTAGTACTGTCTTTCATAGTACTTTCCAAAATGTATTTTAATTGATAGTTTACTTCCTTATCTGTGCATTCCTATAGACTACAAAGCCTTGAGGGCAACATTAAAATTGTGCTCACTATTGTATTTCAGTACCTGACATATACTAAGTACATGCATTATGAATTTATATATGAATATATACAGAATAATAAAAGAATATCTAAAATTTCCACTTCTATGAGAATGTTAAAATGTATAATAATATAAAATAGAGATTAACCTACACATCTAAAAGAAGACCTTCTAGGTCAAATATAATTTGGGGCAGAAACAAGAAAGAAATAGATAATGAACACCACCAAGGACACAGCTGATTTAGGTAAACAGTTTTTCTCCCACACAGTGGTGAATTTACTTTTTTAATGTATACATCTGCGGTCATGCCTTATAAAAGGCAAATTTATCTGCAAGTATATCTGCTATCAAGGTGACACTTATTCTTACACATTGTCTCAAATGACATTAAAAATACAGGCATCACTGGGGAGGGATATAATAGATGTCTACATAGTTTTTATCTTTAAAGAGAAGCTATTCACAAAAAGACTTGGAATTGCCTGCCTAGACCAGAAGAGAACCACTTCATCAAGATGGATCTGGATACAAGAACTACTGCTGTGTGATGAGGAAGGCCTTGAGTGTCAGAGTCAGGCCTCAATTTAGTGCCAGCTCTGATGTGGGGATGGCCTTGGGTGGTACCACTGCCATCTTCATTCCATAGTTTCATGATTTGTAACAGCTTCAACCTAATAGGTAGTTGTGGAGAGTCAGTGAGATTATGCATGTGATAGGCTGAGCACAATGCCTAGCAAACAGTAATGTACAATGACTTTTGCTATTTCACCGTAGCATACCATATTGGCAGAGTGTGGGGTGAGGGAGACAGTAACTCCACCTGGTGCCTGTGAGAATATGGAGTCTGCGTGAGTGGCAGTATTCTTATGTAGAATGGTGGAGAAGTACAAATGGCCACTGATCCACCCACTGCCCCACTGTGCCTAGGTGAGACCTGAATACAGAGTGTAAGAGTGTAACAAACACTGCTATTTCTACTGAGCATTTACTATGTGTCAGACACTAAGAAATAGGCTCAAAGACATGAAAAGATTTGCCTAAGCTAATACACCCTTGAAGTGACAGAGCCAGGATTGGAACCAGATTTATCTAGCTAAAGGCAAATATTAAAGTTAATTTTAGAAAAAAATATTTGAGAGCAAAATGAAACCCAGGATCTTGGCACTACATTTTCTTTTCCTCTTACCCTGTTAGCAAGCCATTAGCAAGCCCTCAAAGCAAATGCATGTCCTCAGTGACATAAAGATGAGATAGAGGCTAATTAGAATGTAACTGAAAAGTAATTTTCTTGTGATTTTCCTTGACCCTAGTCTCCAAGGTAACTCCACACCATTTCTCATTCCAGCTTTTCTAAGTGCTGGGGAATGGATGTGCTTTGGGGTTCCTTTTGATTTGTTCTATTTTCTCTGTAATTTACTCTGCACTGTCCACCCATGTATTAGATATAAATCATCATTACAAACGATGTCTAAATATTGGAAACATCAATTTAAGCATATTTTCCCTAGCTCTTCATTTCATATGTTGCACATGTGATGGTCTGTGCACAAGAAAAAGGACACTGTGTAAAGACTCCTTTCAAATGTGAAGGCAGTGATCTTGTGGTTTATATACCCTATTTTTCAGACTATACGATGCACTGGACCATAAGACAGACCTAGGTTTTAGAGGAGGAAAATAGGAAAACAAATTTTGAAGCAAAAAATGTGGTAAAATATTTAATAACATCCTTTAAGGCGGAAATCCTTTTCTGCTTTGACATCTTTCCACAATTACGATAGATTCAGCAGACTACAGTACGCTATTGTATCTTTCTACAACAAAGTACAGTAATATCAGCACTGGGTCCTTCATAGTTATGGGGGCACTGTAGCTGAGAACATCAGTGGATGATTCACTGTTATGCAGAGATCTGCTTCTGGCACTGTTATGGGGGGATCTGCTGCTGACACTGTTATGGGGGGATCTGCTGCTGACGCTGTTATGGGGGAGATCTGCTGATGGAGGGCCACAGGTTGTGCGACACTCTTGTATGGGGACAGCAGTTTCACTGAACCTATGTGGCTCTGCAGCTGTTGCCAAATTACAGCTCCCATCATCCCAACCAGTCCAAGCATGATGGGAGTTATAATTTTGCAACAGCAGCAAGGACACATTGACAGGTGACCCTGCAATGGAATTTGCCTATGTTAATGTGAATGGGGGACACCCAGTCACGTGATGGAGGCACCTAGGGGCGCGGCAGGCTTTCTCCTAACGTGCCTGCACCGCCTGTACCCTCCTCCCTAGCCCTGTAGTATGCTGCAGCGGGGCTCCGGGGCTCCGCTTGTGTCTCCCTTGCTTCACACCGCTGGGACAACCCCTCCTCCCAGCCCAGGGCCCGCAGCATCGCCCCACTCCTGCTGCCGCCAGCTTCCTGCAGTGGTGACCCTGCTCCTGCCTCCTGCCGCCTGTGACACTGCTCCACCACAGCCCGCCCCGCCCCCTACGTAAGCTACATTCGAACTATAAGACGCATCCCCATTTCCTCCCAAATTTCGGGGGAAGTGTGCATCTTGTAGTCTGAAAAATACGGTAGTACTTCCACAAAGTTTTTATTTAATTCTTATAAAGTGCAACAGGCAGGCAGAGCAGACATTGTTAATTGTCTTTACAGATGATGAAAATAAGGATTAAAGTGTTCAAATGATTTATCTAGTTCACAGCTCAAGGGCACCAGGCTGGAATCAAAGCCAGGTGTGCTTTTAAAAAGTGTTAATAAAGTACACAATATATTTTCTCCATCATAAAACCAATTTCTATATATTATAAAATATCAGAAAAAGTACGAAAGAATGTAAGAAAAAACTATCTATATTTTCAACGTCCAAACATAATTATCATTCAAATTTGGTAAATTTCTGTTCAGTTTTTAAAAATTCATAGACATTTAAAAACTATAATTTTGGTCAAACTGCATATATGCCTACATTCTACTTTTTCTGGTTGACATTTGATATGGACACATTTTAAAATGTTATAATTGTTTTTACTTGACCCTTTTCAAAATACAAAAATTAAGAGTCAGTGATCTCCCTTTCCTAGGACCAGTGTTAATAGCCCACATACATAGCTTGAAACCCGTATTATCAGCATATGAAATTAAACTCTATTTTTCCATAATATGCACATATCGTATATGTATAAATATATTACACTATATATGGCAATATGTAAATGAGATCTTTTTATATTTTATTTTTCAATTCCAGTTTATCCTCAACACTTTTATATTACTGTATTTTTCCATGTATAGTGCATGCTTTTCTTGCCCAAATTTTTGAAGTAAAAATAAGGATGCTCATTATACATGATAAATGTTTTAAATTCTTTTATTTATGCTTATGAGTTAAAAGTATAACCCTAGAAAGTAATAATGATATCTGTATGCAAAATAATACTCTGGAATATGATAATCAGTTCTGTTTCTAAATAAAAATAAATAATGGAATTTAAAAATTAAAACAAAAATTGTTTTCCTGAAAGTTTGGGCCAGAAACATTGGGTGCACATTGTATGTGGCAAAACACATAGTTTCAGATGCACAACACGATGTCCAGACCATCACATACTTTACACAGCAATGCCCCCACATTTCAAGTACCCACCTGGCATAGTACAGTACTACGATATTATTGACCATACTCCCCATACTGTAATTCACATCCCTGTCACTATTTAATTACTACCAATTGTACTTCTTAATCCCTTCACTTATTTTATGTCCCTCAAGTCCCTCCCCTCTAGCAACGATCAGTTTGTTCTCTATATCTATGAGTCTGTTTTTGTTTTATTTTGTTTATTTATTTTGTTCTTTAGATTCCACATATAAGTAGAATCATATGGTACTTGTCTTTTTCATTCTGATTTATTTCATTTAGCATAATGCCCTCTTGATCTTTCCATACCATTGCAAATGGTAAGATTTCATTTTTTATGGCTGAGTAATATTCTATTGTATATATGTACCACCACTTTTTATCCACTCATCTATTTTGGGGACTTTGGGTTGCTTCCATATCTTGGTTATTATATCTTGGCTTCCATACCTTGGCTGCAATAAACATAGGGGGCATATATTCTTTTGAATTAGTGTTTCAAGTTTCTTTGGATATATTTCCAGAAGTGGAATTGCTGGGTGATAAGGCAGTTCCATTTTTTAATTTATTTAGGACCCTCCACACTATTTTTCATAGTGACTGCACCCATCTGCATTCCCACCAATAGTGCACAAGGGTTCCCTTTTCTCTACATCCTCACCAACATTTGATGTTTGTTGATTTATTGGTGATAGCCATTCTGACAGGTGTGAGATGATACCTCATTGTGGTTTTAATTGGCATTTCTGTGATGATTAGTACCATTGAGCATCTTTTCATATGTCTATTGGCCATCTGTACGTCCACTTTGGAGAAGTGCCCTCTGCCCACTTTTTAAATGGATTGTTTGTTTTTTTGGTGTTGAGTTTTCAGTTCTTTATTGAGATATTAACCCCTTATCAGATGTATCACTGGTGAATATGTTCTCCCATTCAGTTGGTTATGTTTTCATTTTGTTGATGCTTTCCTTTGCTGTGCAAAAACCTTTTAATTTTATGTAGTTCTATTTTAAAAAATGTTTTCTTTTGTTTTACTTGTTTGAGGAGCTATGTCTGAAAAAACATTGCTGAAAGAAATGCCAGATTTTACTGCTTGTGTTTTTTTCTAAAAAAAGGTTTCAAGACTTTTCAAGATGTTTAGGTCTTTAAATCATTTAGAGTTATTCTGTGTATATAGTATAAGAAGGTGGTTTAATTTCATTTTTTTTGCATGTATCTGTCCAATTTTTCCAAAATGGTTTATTCAAGAGGCTGTTTTTATTCCATTGTATGTTCTTGCCTCATTTGTCATATATTAATTGACCATATAGGCATTTGTTTACTTCTGGGCTCTCTATTCTGTTCCATTGATCTGTGTGTCTGTTTTTATTCCAGTATTATGCTGTTTTGATTGTATTGACTTGTATAAGAGTATATTTTGATATCAGGTAGTGTGATGCCCCCAACTTTGTTCTTTATCAAGATTTCTGTGGTTATTTGGAATATTTTATAGCCCCATATACATTTTTGAAATATTTGTTGTAGTTATGTGAAATAAATATACCATTGGTATTTTGATAAGAATTGCTTTGAATCTATAGATTGTTTTGGTAGTATGGATATTTTAATGATGTTAATTCTTCTTATCCATGAACACAGTAAATGTTTTCATTTATTTGTATCTTCTTCCATTTCAGTGTCTTACAATTTTCTAAGTATAGGTCTTTTACATCCTTGGTTACATTTATTTCCAGGTATTTTTTTGATGATGCAATTGTAAAGGGGATTGTTTTCTGTTTCCCTTTCTGTTAGTTTATTATTGGTATATAAAAGCAATCAATTTTTCAATATTTATTTTGTATACTGCTATTTTATTGAATTCATTGATCAGTTTTGTAGTTTTTTTGGTGTAATCTTTAGAGTTCTCTGTGTACACTATCATGCTAGTTGCAAATAAAGACAGTTCTATTTCTTTCTTTTCAGTTTGGATACCTTTTATTTCTTCTTGTTTGCAGGGGCTAAGACTTCCAGGACTATGTTGAATAAGAAAGGTTAAAGTGGACATATCTGTCTTGGTCCTGATATTAAAGGAAATGCTTTTATTTTTTCCTATTGAATATGATGCTAGCTGTGGATTTTTCAAATATGGCCTTTATTATATTTAGGTATGTTCTGTCTATTCCTACTTTGCTGAGAGATTTATCATAAATGAGTGTGGGATTTTGTCAAATACTATTTTCTGCATCTATTAATATAAACATGTGATTTTTATTTAATTTGGTTTATATGATATATCACATTAATTGACTTGCCAATATGGAACCATCCTTGTATCCCCAGTATAAATGCCATTGATCATGGTATATTATCTTTTTAATGTATTTGCTGAATTTGGTTTGCTAATATCTTGTTGAGGATTTTTCCTTCTATGTCAATGTTGTTTATATTTTCAAAGAACAAGTTCTTGGTTTCATTGATTTTTGTGTTTTTTAGACACTATTTTGTTTATATCTGCGCTGACCTGGGTTATTTTCTTCATTCTACTCACTTTGGGCTTTGTTTGTTGTTCTTTTTCTAGTTCCTCTAAGTGAAAGGTTAGTTGTTTATCTGAGATCTTTATTATTTCTTGAGAGAGGCCTGTAATGCTGTGAATTTTCCTGTTATGACTCCTTATGCTGAGTCCCATAGATTAGGTGGTGTTGTGCTCTCATTTTCATTTGTTTCAAGGTATCTTTTGATTTTTTTCTTCATTTAATTATTAACCCATTCATTATTTAGTAACATGTTATTTAGCCTCCATGTGTATGTGTGTTTTTTAGTTTATTTGTTGTAATTGATTTCTACTTTTACAACACTGTGGTCAGAGAAGATACTTGATATGATTTTAATTTTCTTAAATTTATTTATATTTGTTATAATGTCTAACATGTGGTCTTTCCTGAAAAATGTTCCATGTGCATTGAAAAGAATGTATATTCTGCTGATTTGGGATGAAATGCTCTTAAAATATTAATTAAATCAATTTGGTTTAATGTGTCACTTAAGCTTGCTGTTTCCTTATTGACTTCTGTCTGGATGCTCTATTCATTGATGTCAATAGGGTGTTAAAGTCCCCACTATGACTGTATTACTGTCAATGTCTTTCTCTATGTTTATCAACATTTGCCTTATATATTTCAGTGCTCCTATGTTGGGTGCATAAATATTTACAAGGGTTATTTCCTCTTGTTGGATAGATCCTTTTATCATTATGTAATATCTTTCTTTATCTCTTATTATAACTTTTGTTTTAAAGTATATTTTGACTTATACAATATTGCTACCCTGACATTTTTCCCCATTACTGTTGGCATGAAAGATCTTTTTCATCCCTTCACTCAGTCAGTGTGTGTGTCTTTCTATCTGAAGTGGGTCTATTACAGACAGCATATGTATGCATCTTATTTTCTTATCTACATAGCCATTCTATGTCTTTTGCTTGGACATTTAATCCATTTACATGTAATGTGCTTATTGATAGGTATGTGTTTATTGCTATTTTGTTATTGATATTTATGTGCCTCTTTTTTTCTTTCTTCTTAAAGAAGTCTCTTCGACATTTCTTGTACTACAGTTTTGGTAATGCAGTCCTTTAGCTTTTTCTTATCTGGGAAACTCTTATTTCTTCTTTAATTTTAAATGATATCCTTGCTGGTTAAAATAGTCTTGGGTTTCTTTTTAAAAAATTTTTTAAATTTTTCTTTTTTAAAATTAATTAATTATTTTTATTCAGTTACAATTGTTTTGGGTTTCAATTTTGCTTTTTATCACTTTATGTATTTTGCGCCAATCCATTCTGGCCTGAAAAGTTTCTGTTGAGAAATCTGCTGACAGTTTTATGGGAGTTTCCTTGTAGGTAACTAACTGTCTTTCTCTTGCTTCTTTTAAGATTCTTTCTTTCTCTTTAACTTTTTCCATTTTAATTATAGTGTATCTTCATGTGGATTGCCTCTTCGGGTTCATCTTGTTTGGGACTCTTTGTGTTTCCTGGACTTGTTATGTCATTTTCCTTCACCAGATTAGATAAATTTTTAGTCATTATTTTTTCAAATAAGCTCTCAATCCCTTGCTGTCTTCTGCTTTTGGTACCTTTACAATGCATATGTTGTTATGCTTGATGTTGTCCCAGAGGTCTTGTCAACTATCCTCACTTAAAAAAAAAAGTGGTGTTTCTCCGAATGAGTGTTTTCTGCTACCTTGTCTTCTGAATCACCGATTTGATCCTTTGCTTTATCTAATCCGCTCTTGATTCTTACTAGTGTATTTTTTATTGTAGATATTGCATTCTTCATTTCTGAATTTTTTATGGTTTCTATGTCCTTTTCTATGTTTACTGTCTCTTTATTGATGTTCTCTCTGTGTTTGTCCACGCTTCCCTTAAATTCCTTCAGCAATCTTATAACCGTTGTTTTAAACTTTGTATCTGATAGATTGCTTGACTCCTTTTCATTTAGTTCTTTTTTTGTAGATAGATATCTCCTGGTTTTTCATTTAGGGGACATTTCATTATCTCCCCAATTTGGCTGCCTTTCTGTATTTGTTTCTATTAGGTAGATATGCTCTGTATTCTACCCTTGGTTGGGTGGCCTTATACAGTAGGTGTCTCCTGGAGCTCAGTGGTGCAGTCTTCCTGATCACCTGAACTGGGTACACCAAGAACATCTCTTATGTTGGGTTATTTGAGCTCTACTGTTGTGGTTGAGTCTTGACTACAGTTGACTGTTAGTGGGTGGGGTTGACCCTCAGGCTGGCTGACTACACTGTTTGACACTGACCGCATTGTATCAGCTGCTTTGCAGGGGCTAACCAGATGACAATTTAAAGACATACATGTTCTAAAGTAGAATAATTAAAAACTAAATTATGAAACCTTCAACATTTGAACATGTTTTACCACCCCAAAGATGTTTTTTGATGAGTTTACTACTAGGACATACTTATTAAGTGAGTTAAAATTCACAGAAATAAATTGGGAAGGAAATATAGCAGAATATTGGTGGCAGCTATATCTAGGAGACACTTAAAAATTCAAGAAGTACATATTATTTTAAATAGCCCAAATAATAATATAGAACATCTGTTCTTTTCTTCAATTATCCTATTCAGTGAAATTTCTTTTCTTTTTTAAAGATTTTATTTATTTACTTTTATAGAGAAGGGAAGGGAGCGAAAAAGAGAGAGAGAGAAACATCAATGTGAGAGAGAAACACTGACTGATTGTCTCTCATATGAGCCCTGACTGGGGACCAAACCCACAACCCAGGCATGTGACCTGACCAGGTATCAAACCAGTGACCCTTTGCTTTGCGAGATTATGCCCAGCAAACTGAGCCATACTGGTCAGGGCAGTGAAGTTTCTTTTCATTTGAATGGCCCCCTCCTAGTTGTGGTAATAATATGAATTATGAATCAATTTACTCTTTCTATTATAGGATCCCCAAAGTTCACCTTTCTTCTTTAGTAAGCTGTTTATCAATAGAATAAAAATAGAATATTTTAGAAGATTGACCTCTTAAACTTCCTTTTAATTAAATGGACTCTAATAAAATACAAAAGGAAGAACATGTTCTTTCTTCATATTTTAGATTAATGTCTTTATCATGTACCATGACAGTAATAATAGACATGTTGATAACATTTAACTAGGCCCCTATTAATGAGTCATTTGGGCAAATAGTGATACAACAATGGGGCACTGAATTAAAGATAATCACATACAGAAAATCATCACTGAAATTTAAATACTCTCCTTAAAATCTTTGTGGTTGACAATAAATTGTGAAATACTTTAGGAAGCCTTTTAGGAGCTCAATAAATATAAAATATTGAAAGCATTTCATACCTCTTTTTTGTGAGATGTGCATCTTTTGTGACAACAATTTGTAGCCAAGGTAACTGAACCTTTGCATAATATTCTATGCTTTAGTAAAATAAAATTCAGTTTAAGTATTTTTTTAAGTAAAGATGGTTTGAAATTTTACTGCTAATGAAAATGAAACTGTTTATTAATCTTTTTTCTACAAAAAATTGTCTAAGTGTTTAGCATAATCATTCTCAGAAATATAATTGTTTCAGGACTGAGAAGCCATTCTTCTCTTCCTCTGCCTTCAATGCTTAACACATTTACAATTATTATCAGATTTAGCTCTTGGTCTCCATCCATCTATGCAATTTGAACTTACTTAATACTATTTTAAACACAAGTGAATATAAATAAAAAGTATTCAGACTGAATAGGAGAGTAAAGCTATCCACAAATTTCAGACAATCAGCTTGACAGATCCAGGCTAAGTGGTGCTTTTAATTTTTTTCCAGTGGTTTTAGTGTCTCTATGGATTATCAAAATTAATATTGATGCTTTCTTATTCAGATTTAGAGACCATGTTATATATAAACAGCTTCTCAATATTCAGGTCTTTCAGGGTTCCATGGCTTGATTTTTAGTTGCAAGGTATTTGTTTTGTTAAGAGCAGTTACTGCCTCTATTTGTTCATGGAGGACATTTGTGATGCAGAAACACTTTTCTGAGACTCATTCAAAGCCTTCAGGATGAGTTTACTTCCATCTCAGATAGCACTGACTTATTCTGTTCTCTACCACCAACAGTATACTCTGTTGTTGGCTTATTCGTTCAAAAGAATATTTACATCTAGGAAAGTGAGGAAGAAAAGAGGTGAGAGCAGTGGTTTGATCAACGTCCTTCTGCAGATCTGCAGAAGAAAAACAAAACACATAAGGCCTCTTTGTTAACTTCTTGAAAGGAAATCAGCAACTATCAACCAGGGACCAAGATAATAAGAACTTTGTTAAGATTCTTAAATTTATTTACTTTGTCATTAATTGTTGTTCCCTGGTATCCCAAACTGAGTGGCATATAACAATTTAAAGACACAGGCTCTACAAGCTGTTCTCTGCGAGAGCTGGGGGAGATTGGGGAGCGAATGCTAAGAAGGGAGATCCTATCCAACTCCTAAGGAATTTGAGGAAGATGGAGATAATATCCCCAACACTGCATAGGCAATGGCAGCATTAAGAGCTGAAATGAGTTCTCTCAGTTCCTGAAGTCTGTACCATGAAATAAAGAGGACGACTATTGAACATGAACCTGAGCTTAAGGCAGGCCAGCACTAACAATTAGAAGGTCTGTGTGATCCTTGCATATGGTGTTTTTGAGCAAGCTTCTTGGGCTGTTCCACAGACACTTCCCTTCCTCCATAAGATCTCCAAGATTTTCCTACTTGCTCTTTTGACTTCAGGGGGATGTTGGGACTGAAGAAACTGAGGTCCCAGTCCTTCATATGTAATGAAACAGGATGCATAGTGTTTAAGAGCAGGGATGACCTCTTGGAGCCTCAGATTTCTCATCTGTGAATAATAGTATCTATTTAATATTGTCTGTCAATCAAATTTGATAATTTATGGCAGTACTTATCACAGTAGTTTGTCCTACTTATATTGTTATTTATCTTTTTAAATTTACATTTCTTCCTTTTTAAATTGCCTTATATTTTTCCTAAATATCAAGATCATGTCTTAATCCTGTTGTAGTTTTGGTGCCTAGTACTAAGCACTGTGGATTTGGGGACTCATTATATGCCTTTTTATGAATGCTGTATGCCCTTGGCTGGAGAACAATGATAGCGAAAACTAATGGAGCACTCATAATATATTATATTTTGTCTGCATTCATCCAGGTAATTGCACAACAACTCTGAGGGAAATTGATCATTTCTATTTCATAGACGAGGAAACTGAGTCCCAGAGATAAAGTAACTTGACCAAGTGGTCCACCTGGGATTTCAACCCAGCTAGTCTGGCTCCACAAATTACCCCCATAATCACTATGCTCTACTGGGAACCACCTAGGATCCCTCACTGGCTTTATCACTTTCCTAAGTCAGGTAAAGAAGAAGAAGTATTCGTGCTTTTACAAAATGGGCAAGTGGCCACCCCTGTTTCTGAGACTGGAGTGAGTTTTGTATGTGAGTCACACCCACAGAGCAAAATGTTCTTCCTTTTCCAGGAACGTGTGATCTAAGTGTAGAAAACAACTTTAGGAGCAGGATGCATGGGTCTAGCAGTTAACTCTTATCTCTTGCTCGAGAATGCTCTTTTTTCTTCATGGAAAAATTTCCACAGAGCAATTCTTTTGCTCTG
Source organism: Desmodus rotundus (assembly GCF_022682495.2). Classification (NCBI taxonomy): domain Eukaryota; kingdom Metazoa; phylum Chordata; class Mammalia; order Chiroptera; family Phyllostomidae; genus Desmodus; species Desmodus rotundus. Next base: position 38,539,045 of record NC_071397.1, on the reverse strand, counting down.
CATAACTAAATGACAAGAAAAACAAGAACAATCACAGCAGTGATGCAATCAAACTAAAAATGTGGACCATCCAGATACCATTCTCTGTTCAACTAATGAGTTTTCAAATGGAGAGAGCTGACTGCTATCAAGGTGTTACATATATTATAGACTTGTGTTATTTATTTTAAGTGGTGTTTTTTCCCTCAGAAAACCCTTAGGCTATACTGGGCAAAAAGGGGTGGTGTAATGGAAAGCCCACAGGCAGATCTGTGTTCAAGCCTATCTGCACTGTGTTTTAGCTGCATAAACTTGGTCAGGTTATTTACCTTCACTGAGTCTCAGGGAATAACAATGCATGACATGCAGGGCTGTTAATGAAGAATATGTTTTGAATTCTGAACAGTTTATACGGACAATGGGAATTACTCAGCTGCCCCAAAGTGAGCTCTGTTTGTCTTGCCAGTATGGCTGCCCATGGCAACCCAGATTCACTAGACCATTACACAGTTATATATTTTCTTTTGGCTTCACAAACCTGAGCATATTTTCTTTTTCACCATTCCTGAAAAATTCAAATGGCAACAATAGTTTCTTCTCTTGGGCACTAAAACAGAGCACCTTACCTCCAGATGCTCTAAGAAATCTATGCCCATGCTATTCCGTGAATCATCATAATTTTCTTATAGGTAGTAGAATAGAAAAATATGATTATCTTGATTCAATGGCTTAATAAAAAGTTGTTATGTTCTAATATGAGAAATGTAAGTGGAAATATGCCCTTTATTATCCAACATGCTGATGTGTTACCCAGGTGAATTAGTAACTAATCAATGAAGTTACAGCAGTCTTTTGGTTTACCAGTATTAATGTGTTCCACATGGGTGGTTTAACCAATCATTTCCGTTCTTATGGTATGCAGGGCCATCAGTGCTAAAACGAGGAAAATTCCTGACACACCAAGTCCAGTTGGTGACCTTATATACAAGGGTGAGAAGGATCCATGTTAAAATTAGTGACACAATTTATATTTGATAAATCTATTAAAATTTTAAATATCTATTTTTACCAGGTTGTTCCTAAATGAAGTGACTGAGCATTTTATTTTAAACTTAAATTTTTAGGTTTTATACTATCTTCTTTAAATTTTCTGTTTTTTATTGTTGTTCTATTATAGTTGTCCCAATTTTCCCTTGTTGTGCTCCCTTGCCCACCCCCTGCTCCCACAGTCAATCCCCACCCTGTTGTCCATGTCCATGGGCAATTTATACATGTTCCCTGACTAGACCCTTCCACTATTTTCCCCACTTATCCCCCTCCCCACTCTCCTCTGGCCATTGTCACACTGTTCCTTGTTTCCATGCCTCTGATTCTGTTTTGCTCATTGTTCATTTTGTTCATTAGGCTCCTCTTATAGGTGAGATCATAAGGTATTTGTCTTTCACTGCCTGGCTTATTTCACTTAGCATAATATTATCCAGTTCTATCCATGCTATTGCAAAAGGTAGGGGTGCCTTCTTTCTTTCTGCTGCATAGTATTCCATTATGTAAATATCACAGTTTTTTGATCCTCTCATTTACTGATGGGCACTTAAGCTGTTTCCAGCACTTGGCTATTTTAAATTGTGCTGCTATGAACATTGGGGTGCATAGGTTCTTTCGAATTGGTGCTTCAGGATTCTTAGGGTATAATCCCAGCAATGGAATCGCTGGACCAAAATGCAGTTTCATTTTTAGTTTTTTCAGGAAATTCCATACTGTTTTCCACAGTGGCTGCATATTTGCCAATGATACCTTGAACAAGGGTTTGATCTCCAAAATATATAAAGAACTCATATAACTCAACACCAGGAAGACAAACAATCCAATTAAAAAATGGGCAAAGGACCTGAACAGACACTTCTCCAAGGAGGGCATACAGAGGGCCCAGAGACATATGAAAGGATATTCAACATCACAGCCATCAGACAAATGCATATTAAAACCACAATGAGATACCACCTCACACCACTTGGAATGGCCATAATTAACAATAGCAATAATTAACAAACAACCTGTACTTGGTGAAGATGTAGAGAAGAGAGAACCCTTATGCACTGTTGGTGGGAATGTAGACTGGTGCAGCCACTGTAGAAAACAGTATGGAATTTCCTCAAAAAACTAAAAATGGAACTGCGTTTTGATCCAGTGGTTCCATTGCTGGATTTATATTATCTTGAAGCTCATATCAATGTGGGTGTAAGGTAACACTGAGAGTCAGAGATTATTAGTCTTTAATCAAAATTAATTGAAGAGAAAATTGTAGTTTTGAGTAGTTCAAGACCTAACCAGAAGATAATTTTGAGACTTTATAATTGGATTCCTTTCCAAATTCATCTGTATTCTGGAAATGGCCACCTCAATAGCTTAGCCCATCATATTATATTATTAGTGTGTAATTTATAGCTGAATATACTTTTTGGCAAGTTTTGGGCCATACCTAAATTCTAGAGCAATGTTAGAAAACTTCATAAAAAATAAATAAAAGGAAATATTCTCCAGAAAACTTTTACAAGCCTTATCAAAATTAAGAAAAGGCAGAATTCAAAAATAACAAATGTAATTTCCTTTTTCTGGTATAGAATGGATAATGCAATTGTTAATTTTTAAACAAAACGCACAAAGATTGAGAGTTTAAAATTAGTTTTTGTTTTCTGGAAGTGGCTCTTTGACATCTTTAATATGTCTTTCCTGCTTCCTACCAATTGAGTTCCAACTTAACATCTGCTAACCTTCATCACACTACCTCTCTATTCTGCTTACCAAAACTGGTTCTCAGGAAACAGATCAAAATTAGTTCACACTGCTATGTAACAATGTAAGTTTACATTAAATTGACGTCCCCTGACCATTGCATTTTAACATGAGTGAGAGTCTTAGTCTAAGAAACAAACCTCTAAAGGTACAGGTCCAGATATGAGAAGTTCCAGGCAGAAGGAGGAAGATGGCGAATAATCATTTTCCTGAGTAAAAATCTAAGATGTTTTGCCTAGTCATGACTAAAGACCTACATCTGAGGCCAGGTGTGACTTGTAATTACTTACCAACTAGTTATTAACTTTCCTTTCTTCATCTGTGACCTGTGACATTACCACCTTTGAATGCCTAGAGACCAGACTCAGGAGGAGATGAATGAAAGGAGGTTCAAGATGAATTATGGGGATGCATTAAGAAGTGAACACCTTTTAATGAAAGAAAACCTATAGAAATAGATCCTTTCAAAGTTTTTTGTTAGAGAAATTTTAAGGAATTTTTTTTTTGCTTTTGATTGGCAATATATGTTTTTTGTGATTATAAAGACAAAGTTTAGAAGAGAAAAAGGAATAAGATTATAGTAGAACAATTTTCTTTGTAAAAATGACTTCTTTCAGTGTTATATTTTTATACCATTTATTATTTTTCCTGACTATAGAAGTATTTTTATGCTTATAGCTGAAAATTTGGAAAATGACATTATGGAAAACATATATCTTCTATGATCATTTCACCCAAATACAATCAGTGTCAACATTTTGGTATAATTCATTTTAATCTCCTTCTTCACATTTTTATTTATTCTTTATTTATTCATTTATATTTTCTCACTGTTTGAAAAACATTGTGAATATCCTCCTATATCAGCTTCCTAGGGCTGAATAACAAGTCACTGCAAACTTGGTGGCGTAAACAACAAAAGTATGTTCTTTCACAGTTCTGGAGGCCAGAAGTGAAAGATCAGGATCTCACAAGGCCTGTGGGGCTCTAGGGGAGAATTCCTTTCTAGACTCTCCAGTTCTGTGGCCTCTGGCAGTCTTTATCTTGTAGCCAAATAACTCCAGTTTCTGCCTACATTTCTTATGGCCTTCTCCTCTTGTGCCATGTGCCTCTTATAAGGGTACTGGTCATTGGAGTTAGGGCCCACCTGGATAATCCAGGATAATCTCATTTTGAGATTATTAATTACATCTGCAAAAGTCCTTTTTCCAAACATTCATAGGTTCTGGAGATCAGGGTGGGACATACCTTTTGGGGGACCACCATTTCAACCCACTACAACTATTACTAGAAATTACTGGGTGAATGGGTTTGATTTTTTTACATTAAGATTCTTAGTATAACCTATCTCACTGGTTCTAAAAAGTGTTTGTCCTTAATTTGTTGGCTTGAGATGTTTACTTTATAATATATTAAGTTTTATACATGCCAGGGTTTCTTTAATAGATTTTGCAGCTAATCTGTTTATCTCTGTGATGTGTGTTTAGTAATATCACATTACTAATTGCTGCAGCTTTAAAATATATTTTAAAGGGCATTTTGTAGGGCAAGTCTCTTCAGAGAATTTTTGTTCCTCTTTCTTTATTCCCACACAGCCCCTCATGATTCTTTTTCAATAGTCACAGGTAGATATATTTAAATTTTTTTCAAGTCTTTTCAGATTTGAACTTTTGTTAAATGATTTTGGACATAAGAATCTATACAATATTTCCTCTTCTTATTAAGTTATTTTAAAATCAATTTGATAATGACTTAAGAATATTATAAAATAATAATTAATAATTTTGTAACTAAATTTATTACTTTATTTAAAATACTATTTATTGAGTGCCTATTATATGGCAGTCACTGTTTTGGTCACTAGGGATAAAAACGTGAGTAAGACAATTAACATTACTCCCCTGTTACTTCATTCAAATTTTACATTCAAATTTTGGGGAATTATAATAAGTATGTTAATAAATACATAATTTTAGGTAGTGATGATGCTATGAAGAAAAATAAAGCAGAATAAAAGGCTGAGCAGTGAGTGAGGGTGAGTGTTATTTTATAAAGGATGGCCGGAAGGGTAGAGGCCCTGACTGTGGAGCTAAGAGACTGTAATAGCAGCTCTACTGAGAACAAAAAGAGCACCAGGCAGAGTTTCAACTGGCCATCAAAGTAGAGAGGTTAAGTACCTACTGTATGGGCCAAGAACACAGACAATATCAGAATTAGAGATATGAATTGAGATATCATCAGCACATAGCTGATTTTTAAAACCAAGACACTAATTGAGGCCACCCAGAGAGTGGGTGTCGATAGAACCTGAGCTCTGATGAAGCTAAGGATGAGAGAGGGAGCAGGGAGAGAAGACCAGTAAAGGGAGGGAGTGATACATAGAGAGGTGACTGAGACAATGTTGTGAATGGGAGGCAGTGATCAGTTGGGTAAATGAAGTTGGAAGGTCCAGTAAGGTGAGAACCACAAGTAGAACACTGGACTCATGGTGCATACAATTGCTGCTTTTAATGAGATTGCTTTTGCTGGGGCCAACTGTGGGAAGAAAAGCCTGCTCATGAGTAGAATCAGGAGAGAATGGGTGGGAAATAATAGAAAGAGAGGCTATAGACAACTCCTTGTAGAAGTGTTGCTGTGAGGAGCAGTGGAGTGGGAATAGAGATGGACTTAGGATCAAGGGGAGACTTTTTGATATGTGGCATTTTATAGCTGCTTTATAGGACTGGAGTGCTGATGGCAATGATCCAGGAGTGGGGAATCAGCTAATATTGCAGGAGAGAAAGGGCTCACCTACAGGAGCCGGAGCCTTACAATGGAATCTCTAGTATCAGTACAAGCATAAAAGTTAGGCTTTGGGTAGGAGAAAGGGTGTTTATCAAAGTTTTATTTAAACAAATAATTTATATTTTAAACAGATAGGATATGTAGCTTATTGTATAGCACATACTATGTCTTATTGCTGATTTAGGTATTTATGCTGATATGCAGGTAGTCTTTGAATAGTAATGCGATAATTGACAAACTTGTAAAACTTTCAATGACAGACTCATTTGGATTACCTAATTTACAAAAGTAAAAATAAAAAAACCCCTTCAAACTAACCTCTTAAATACAATATATTCTGCCCAACTGAGCCCTCTGATCATCTGTTTAAGGTTCAGGATAGATTTTCCTATATGCAGTGCACATTTCCATTTTATGATTATCCTGTGCTTGAATATGCTACTGATCTGCAGAAAAAAACTATAGGGAGACAACAGATTGTTGCATTTGTGGAAAGCCTTAGACTTGCAGTTAGTAATCTGTGTGGACGTTAGCTCTGCATCCCTGAAACCAAGTGCCAGGGGAGCTCTGCCCTTCAGCACAGGCAGAGCTGCCTCAGAAGCATGGAGTTTGCAAACTTTTTTGTTTGTTTGTTTTTTAATGAGTGCTTTCTTAAAGAATGAAGGTTACCAGGGATTTTGTACTTATATTAGCATATCCAGCTTGGATGGACTTTGGCCTATTGGAATTAAATAAAGGTTGGAGGGAACCAGAATGGACTTAATGATAAAATAGCGTTTTCATCATTAAAGTAGAAGATTGTCACGGAATGCAATACCAGGTAATCTGTGTTAGAATGTGATAATGAGGGTTCTCTAGAATAGAGATAATAAATAATAATTACTTTCAGAAATTTTATCAGTGTAAGTTAATTTGTTTGAAGTATTTCTTTTAAGCTCCCCAATACATTTTCTCATTATTAAGAGAAAGGTGTGTGAAAGTGATACTTAAGAGAAAGGTGTGTGAAAGTGATACTTGATTCACTTTTTAGTTTACTCTCTGTGGCTCTCTTCTTGAAGCTGGTGGATGTATTATCACTCAGGTTTAGACTAAGCCTCTAGTTGCCATTATGGAGATTGATGACAAGTGTTAGAGAGGACATTTAGCAAATCCGAACCTCTCAACCACTTCATCTCTATATAAATGGTCAGAATTGCTTTCTGATATGATGACTGTGACCCTTTCAACAGGCACTTGGTGAGAAATTCATTCTGCCACCCACCGCACAGGGTCTCTTGGATGATGCTATTTACTGTAGGCTAGAGGAGCCAAAGCACTTTCCAGGGCTTCTCTGCTCCCAACACAATCAGATAACCATTGGAAACATGAAAGGGTCAAAATATCAGAAGAAAGAGAAATGTACATTTATTGTGGAAAAATAAAGGCATCATAAGCTTCTAGGACTTCAAAATGTCTTACAGCATTTGTTTGTAGCCATTTTTCTCTGAGCATAATTCTAAGGCCTTGGACACAGGTGGGGTTGAAACTTGTCTTGGTCACACCAGTCCTTCTTCTTCTTATTTATTATCTCTACTGGACACAGTATTAGTACCTGTAACAATGATCATGCCTGACCTATTGCCAAAAGGCATAGATTGGACAAACATTAGCTATTTGGTATAGTATTGAGCCTGAATGCCAATATCAAATGACACTTAAATGTACTAACTCACACTCCAAATGGAATTATAAGGTAAAAGGGGTTGTCTTAACTGACTTAGCAGTAAGAGAGCTGACATTTATTGAGAAAGTACTGGCACTGACCCTGAATTTCATATATGTTATTTCATTTCATTCTTTCAATAATTTCTTCATATATATGAATCATCGGTCATATGCCAGACATGAGGTAAAATAAACCCACAAGTACATCAGTGAGCAAGATGGACACACTGCCTGTGTACTTCTAGTCTGCAGTCTAGCAAAATAGATAAGAATGATAGAATTAATAAGATTGATTGACTCATTCTTATTTTATAGTAATTGAAATAAGAATCTGATTCAGCGTCGCTTTAAAAATGAAGGAATTAAAGTTTAGGGAGGTGAAGTAACCTTTTGTTTTAAATCCTCACCCAAGGATATGCTTTAATTGACTTTAGAGTTAGAAGAAAAAAGAGAGAGAGTGAGAGAGAAATATCGATGTGAGAGAGAAACATCAATTGGCTGCCTCCCATATGCACCCTGACTGGGGACTGAACCCTCAACCTTTTGGTGTACAGGACGGTGTACCAAACAACTGAGCCACCCAGCTAGAGCGAGGTGAAGTACCTTTTAATAAGATTTGAACCTAAGTCATTTTATCCCCTCCGGGGACAGTTTGAATCCTACTTCTGCTAGTTAACAACTATGTGATCCTGACAAAGTTACTTCATCATTCTGACTGAGTTTCCTGAGATGATGAATGGGGACAATAACATACCTTCCAACCCTTACTCATCTTATATCTTAACCCTTCCACATACAACATTTAGTTAAATGCTTCCCATTCTTTGAGTCTCAGTTTAGTCATCATTTCTTGAAAAAAGTCTTCCTTTGTTACCTCTCTGTCCTCAAAGACTCTTTTTAGTGAATATGTTATATAGAACCTCTATAACATTCCATTCTCATAGTACTAACTTCTTGCAATGTAACTACCTGTTTACTTTACTTAATGCAAAAATATAAAGAATGTAGACTGAGGGGTCAACTATGTTTCATTAACATAGTTGCTGTATATGGTTCAGTTTTGCTGTATATGGTTCAACACAGCCTCTGCTACATTTCCAAACTGTGCCACATCTATCTTGATTCTGCCATATTGTGAAGACAAATAGTGGGTCTGTTTTCTTCTGGTACAAGGTAAGATGGCCTTTAAGTGAAAACATAGTAAAGAAAAGTAGTAAGCATGAAGCCAGAGCAGCGACTGGAAAGGAACAACAAGGCAACATTGCCAGTGTCAGGCAGAACTTGACAGGGAAACGCAAAGAGCTCTGCACCCTGCCCAGCGCTTCACACCTACTGGCACATTCATTCAACACCTCAGTCCGCAGACTGATATATTTTTGATGAGGGAAATCCTGGAGAGTCAAAACAGACAGAAGACACAGTTCTTCTATCCTGAATCAATGGGACTATTTGGGCCATAGCTTTGCCTTTCTGAAACCAGGGTCCAATCTGGTGCAAATCAATATTTGCTGATGCATAATTTCATGGAGCAGGTTTGTATTTTCTATAGCAAGGCTGTCTTTTAATAAGATGACCAAGCATGACTTTATAAGCCAAACAAGTGAAATAAAACCTTCCAGAAGACTACTGGAAATGTTTCTTTAAAAAAAAAAACAACTTTAATAGAGACCTTTCAGTGAAATGGCCTGACTGTTTTATGTGTTCCTTCCTGTTTAGCATGGCAGTGAGGGATGGAATTTAGGCTTGTTCTGTCTGAATTCAGGCCCACCATGACCTGTTGAAGTCACTTTCTCAAAATAAAGACTGACTTGAATAATAAACTTTTAAAAATCATTCAAAAGTAGGACTTTATGGCATTTGTCTCTTTACCTGTGCTTTTTTTTAAACTTAGAGATTATAAAATGTAAAACCAATGCATTATACCTGCTAGTGCTCTTCAGAACATGGTTTACCCTCCAAACATGTGAGACTGTGATATAACCTGTCTGAACTGGCACTATGTGTGGGGGTGGGGGGAACACAGGGGAGTCGGGGTCACTAAAGAATAAGGTTTAAAGGTTCTTTAAAACAAACTCAGGTAAAAGAGACAAATACAAATGTTTTAGAGTGGCAACAGCAACCCTCATATGTGAGATAGATCTAGGAATTTTCAGTTAATTTGATAAGTACTTTTTGGAACAGTAGTTTTCCATCCATTTTTTAAACAAATAGACTGTATTTTTAGAGCAGTTTCAGGTTCACAGATTGAGCAAAAATTACACAGGGTTCTCATATACTTGTTGCACACACAGGATCCCCCAGTGTCAATATCCTCCACCAGACTGGTGTATTTGTTACAATCAATGAGCCCACACTGACAAATCATAATCATCCAAAATCCATAATTTACATTAAGGTCCACTCTTGGCATTGAACATTCTGTGGGTTTTGACAAATGTATAAAGACATATATCTATATTGTAGTATCATACAGGGTAGTTTCATTGTCTTAAAAACCCATATACTCCTGCTAGTCATTCTTCCCTTTCTTCTAACTCCTGGAAACCACTGATCTTTTCTACCATCTCCATATTTTTGCCTTTTTCCAGAATGTCATGAAGATTATCTTCTTTCATATAGTAATATGAATTTTAATATTCCCTCATTTATTCTTATAGTTTGATATCTTATGGTTATTTCTATCTCTGAATAATTGCTTCCATTGCTGGGTGTACCAGATTATTTACCTACTCACCTACTAAAGACAGCTTAGTCATTTCCAAGCTCTGGAAATTATGAATAAAGCTGCAATAAACATTGAGTAAAGGTTTTTATGTAGACATAGATTTTAAATTCATTTGGGTAAATACCAAGGAGCATGATTACCAGATTGAATGATGAGGATGTTTAATTTTATAAAAAACTACCCAACTGTCTTCCAAAGTGGTTTTACCATTTTTCCTTCTCTCTAGCAATGAATGGGGGGAGTTCCTGTTGCTCTACATTCATGCCAGCATTTGGTGTTGTTAATGTTTTGGATTTTCTCCATTCTAATAGGTATATAATGGTATTGCATTGTTTTTCTGCCAGCCAATTTTGACTTTGGGAGAGGAGCATGATCAAGGCACCAGATGTAACTCAGACCAGAGAATGGGGGGCTGGCTGTGATACTGGAGGAGGAGCATTAGGCAATTTCAGTCTAGAAGGTGTCTCTGGGCTTGATAACTTTTTCTTAAAAGTCAATTTAGAGCCCAAGGGACTAAAAGGAAGGTCAATTCCAAGTTATGGAAAAAATAAGAGGGACTATGAATAATTTATAAATATACTCACTCAGCTTAGTAAAGTTATGTATGACTTTAGTTTGTGAAACCTGTTGTGCATATTATTATTTTAGAATTGGCATATTAAAGCACACATCAACTCTCCACAGTTTTATGGTTGCATCACCGATGGTCCATTGTTCATCAGGATCACAAACTAAGTCTTCCCTCACATTTTGGAGGTAGATTATATCTACATGTATCTCAGCTGAACTTTTGTTATATTTCAATTACCAGGTGTAATTGGGTTAATAAACTAACATAGAATTCAGTTTATAAAATCAAACAATTTGCCCCCTCTGTCTCTACAAATTATCCTGAAGCACAAAGGCTGTCATTTCACCATGAGTGTGACAATGGCCTTGAGCAAAATAAAAGTTATAGTGGAAAGAGAGATATGAAGAAGGTAAGGTTTCATCTATAACCTCTTTCCTTTGGGGCATTGACGACTTTTAAAAATGCTGCCCTCAAAACAGTTAACAATCCATTTCTTTGGTCAGTCAAGTGCTTAATATGCTCAACTTTGATAGAAAGCTCATTTGTTCTTATACTATTGTACATTTTAAAATTTTACAATCTTTGTTGCCACTATGCTCGTTTATATGTTTATACAAATAGTCCTCATTTTGTGGGGTTCCTTGTTACAGAGACTCATGTATATTGAAACTTTTTTGTTTTTTTACTTGGTTCCACATATCTCAGGTTTGATCTAAGAGCGTCATACTTGACTGGGAAAATTTTCACCATCATACATGAACTCCCCCATCTTGGCATCTCTAAACTGACCCACACTTGTATTCATCTACCATGGAGGAAGTATCCCTCTCCTACCATGGGTCACAGTATCATCTGCACTCTGCATCCCACCCTAGAAGAAGCAAGAGTTAATATTTCAAAATATCCTCCATTTAAAACCTTCAGCAATTCACGACTTTTGTATCCCGGTTATCTGTCAACTTAGTATGACTTTGCTCTATTAGTTTTTAAACACTGTTCTCTCCTGCTTTCTTTCCTTCCTCATCCTACTCTTCTTTGTTTTATTTGCTAGCTCCTTTTCCAACTGCCTCATTTGGTCTTTGGATTTGGTCTCAGGCTGATATCTTTTCCGTCTCTAACTTTTGTCTCTAAGTGATCTCATTAGTTCCCAGACCTATTGTACTGACTCCGACATTTTCACTGGAGCTACTTCTCTCCCCTGAGCTTCTTATTCTCATGTCAGATGTCTACCTGACATCTTCCCTTTGAACATGTCTTTGCTTGTCTAACTTAACAGATCCAAAAGAAGATAAAGTAAAAAAAAAAAACAATATTTAAATTGGTCTGATCATAAAGTGTATCTCAGTTATCCTTTTCAGCCAACATGTCTTTCTTTCAATTTGTTTAAGGTTTTAAACATATTACAGAATAAAATTCCACATATTTTCAAGAACATGGCAGAAAAAAATGGAATTGTGGACTTTAACCTTCCATGTCCTTCTCAAATCCTTACTCTTGTCCTTTCATGTAAAAAGCACAGTGTTTTATAAAGTTAAGCCAAACATCCAGAAATCCTTCCTATCGCATATATTACCAAGCTTTATAGATTCTACTTTGAAAACATATCTGAAATTCTATTCTTCACTTCATGTTCATTGCTAACCTCTCAGTCAAGGCCTCTACCATCTCTCTTCTTGTCTCTGAACACATCAACCTCTAACTGGTTTCTCTACTTTCACTCTTCTCCCTCAGCCTATATCCCCCACAGATGCCCCAATCTGTTCTTCAAACAGCAGCAAAGGGGATCTTCTCAATGATTATCTGATAATGTTCCTCCCTTACTTTTAAAACCATGCAATGGTTTTCCTTATATTTAACATAAAATTCAACTTTCCTCTATGACCTAGAATGTCTTCCATAATCATGCTTAGCCCCCAGCCTTACCTCTTTCCACTCTTCCCTTCACTTGGTTTGCTCAAATATCATTGGTATTATGTAAAGAGAGGTAGGGAGGGAGGGAAGGAGGGAAGTTCAGAATTGAGGAAGGAAGAAAAGAAGGAAGGAAGGAAGGAAGGAAGGAAGGAAGGAAGGAAGGAAGGAAAGAAGAGAAGGGAAGGGAGATTTCCGTTTTATGATGAGGAACTAAGGCCCAAGGTAACACAGTAAATAAATAGCAGAGAGATGAGATTCACTCTTAGCTCTGCTTTATTTTCTAGAGCTATCCTCTTTGCAATACTTCATTTGGTATAATGTAAAGAAAATATTAAAAACCCACTGTAATATATAAAATCAATAGCTTATTTAAGGAATTAATGCAATTTGACAAAGGAGAATTAATTCTAAATTCAGATAGGCCTTTCATTTATTCATTGTGGAACTACTCACATGCTCTGAGCCTTAATTTTCTTCTTCCATAAAATTGAGAAAATAAGCCTTCCTCATAGTATGGTTGTAATAGTTATATGATATTATTTGCATGCTTGGAACATTATGGTACTCAAAATCTACTAGATTTCCTTTCTCTTCCCTCTTCTGTATTCAGAAACACTTTATATGTGTTTCATGTGTGGGCCACCAATCATAAATCTATGATTTCCCTTGTCCAGTGGTAACAGTGACAAAACCTCCATTATTGTCACCATGACTGACACCACCTTGCAGTGAGCACCTGCTTTATGCCATGCACTGTTATGGGTGCTTTTTTAGGTCTTTTATTTTTTTTAATTATATGTTATTGACTAAGCTATCACAGTTGTCCTGATTTTCCTTCTTTGCCCCGCTCCACTCAGCACCCCACCTTCCCTCAGGCAATACTCCCACCATTGTTAATGTGCATGCATCATGTGTATAAGTTTTTTGGCTACTACATTTTCTGTATTGTACTTTACATCCCCATGGCTATTCTATAACTACCTGTTTGTAATTCTCTCTCTCTCTCTCTCTCTGTTTTTTAAGAGCTGTTATTCAATTGCTGGTATGTCTCACAATAAATAAGATCTCAGGATTGAGAAAACACAGAATTAAAGTCACTATGATGAACAGATACATTATAATTTGTGGGTCTTTGTGGGAAGAGTCAATTGCAAGAGTTATTTGTTGATGCCCAGAATATTTTTATTATTCATTACAGTGAAAAAATTATTTAGCTTACTGAGATTTTTTCAATAGATAATAAGTGTTGGTCCCCATAGTTAATATAATCATCTTGTATCAAAATGCTCTCCATATTCATTATTCTGTCTCTGTTCATTTTGTTTGTTTAGTTTCCTTTTTGGATTCAATTGTTGATAGATATGTATTATATGCCATTTTATTGTTCATAGTTTTGGTCCTCTTTTTCTGACATAAGTCCATTTAACATTTCATATAATAATGGTTTGGTGACGATGAACTCCTTTAGTTTTTCTTGTCTGGGAAGCTTCTTATCTGCCCTTCAATTGTAAATAATAGCTTCGCTGGGTAGAGCAATCTTGGCTGTAGGTCCTTGCTTTTCATGAGTCTGAGTATTTCTTGACAGTCCCCTCTAGTCTGAAAAGTTTATTTAGAGAAATCAGCTAAAAATCTTATGGGAACTCCCCTGTAGGTAACTAACTGCTTTTTTCTTGCTACTTCTAAGATTTTCTCTATATCTTTACATTTGGCATTCTAATTATGATGTGTCCTGGTGTGGTCTCCTTTGGATCCAATGTGTTTGGGACTCTCTGTGTTTCCTGGACTTGCATGTTTATTTCCTTCACCAAATTAGGGAAGTTTTCTTTCATTACTTTTCAAATAGATTTCCAACTTCTTTCTCTTTCTCTTCTCCTTCTGGCATTCCTATGATGTGAATGTTGGACCTCTTGAAGTTGTCCCAGAGTCTGCTTATACTATCCTCATTTTTTTTTTGGATTTTTTTTTTCTTGTTGTTCTGACTGGTCGTTTTTTGCTTGCTTATGTTCCAAAACATTCATTTGATTCTCAACTTCATCCACTCTATTGTTGTTTCCCTGTAAATTGTTCTTTATTTCAATTAGCGTATCCTTCATTTCTGACTGGATCTTTTTTATGCTTTTGAGGTCCTACTGAGTTCCTTGATCATCCTTTAAACAGTGTTTTGAACTCTGCATCTAACAGATTGCTTACCTCTATTTTGTTTAGTTCTTTTTCTGGAGTTTTGATCTGTTCTTTCATTTGGGCCATGTTTTTTTTTGTCTCCTCATTTTGGCAGCCTCTCTGTATTTGTTTCTATGTATTAGGTAGAGCTGCTTTGACACTGTGTCTTGGTAGTGTGGCCCAATGTAGTAGGTGTCTTGTAGGGTCAGTGACTCAACCTCCCCTATCACCCAAGCTCAAGAGTACTCAAGGGCGGCCCTCCATATGGGCTGAGTATACCCTCCAGTTGTAGCTGAGCCCTAGTTTCTGTTGGCATATCAATGGGAGGGATTTAGCCAGGCCAGTCAGCTTCAAGGACTGGGTGTGACCACTGACCACCAACCTCAACCTTCTGTGGAGGATCAGGGCAAGGTGGTGGTAGTCTGATTTGGTCTGTAGCTGTCCATTAGGTGTACTGGCCCTAAGGTTTCCTGTGTGGTGCAGGCCAAGGTCATCCCCCACCTCTGTTTTGCCCAGGCTACCCTGCCTGATATATTAAGCAGGGTATGATATATTGGCTGCTACTTGTGCAGGGCTTGGAGATTCCCAGGTAAAACCAAGCTGTGAAACTAGGCTCTTGCTAGTGTTGGGCCTGGGAGTCACTGAGGCCAGATATTGCTTGGTTGAGAGGAATTAGAAAGTTGTGAAGCATAAGCCAAGACCCACCATTCATATGGAAAAGCAGCTTGGGTGGACCCATAAGTTGGGTGGGTCTGAATCTCTGGGGATCTCCAAGGAAGGTCGCACATTGTTAGCCAGGTTGATGGAGTCTCAAATGTGGCACCAGATTGCTGGCTCTGTGGGGGGTGGGTTTACAAATGGGACAACGGCCTCCGCTTGCCTTGATGCCAGGCACTTCAGTTTCCCAGTGGTAACTGGCTCCCTTTCAAGCTGCTACCCTGGTGCCAAAGCTCAGAGGGAGTGAGTCTGAGTAGGTAAGTCTGTGTGTGGGTTCTTGGGGCTCCAGAAGTTTCTTCCACTGACTCAATCCCCACTGGTTTCTGCAGCCAGAAGTTGTGGGGACTTATCTTCCTGGCACTGGAATCCTGGGCTGGGGGGGTCTGGTGCAGGTGTCAGACTCCTTACTACTGAGATATCCCTCCAGAATTTTTATCCACCACACATGGATGTGGGACCAACCTGTTCCATGTCTGTACCCCTCCTACCAGCTTAGATGGATGAGGTTTCTTTAATTCTGTAGTTGTGAGAATCCCATTCAACTCTATTTCTGACAGTTCTGAGTGATGGTGTTCTATAATTTTGATGTGTTGTACGAAGAGGTGAGCCACGTCTGCCCATGCTGCCATTTTGACTGGAAGTCCTATGTGTGCTTTAAATACTTCATTTCCTTTAGCTGCCCAACACCTGAATCTTTGTTCCTGGAAACTTTGGCAAGGTGTTTCTTTAACAAAATGCTTCTATAGTCCAGCCCATTTTATAAATGTAGAAAATAATATGCTCCTTGTGGAAAGTTATAATATGTAATTTTCACTAGAAAATGAAAGATCTTGAGAAGTTTGATATTCAACAGTGTTTCATTAACTTACATATCATTATGGAAATTATCCCTCCATGACTGGAACTTTTGTTTGTTTGATTCTTTGCTTGGCAACTGCTTCCATCCTGCAGCCCTAATGTTCTTTGGTATGCATATTTTGATTCTGAACTAGGGTTCTGTTAATGCTACTTAAGATCAAATGAAAGTTTGGTAAAATTTTGTTTTTCAGACTTTATCTTCTTTACTGTTTTCATGGTTGGGTATTATTTATTGTTGTCTTATCTATTCATTTATGACTATGATGTGTTGGATTTCTTCTTCTGTGAATCTATCCCCCACCCCCCCATCCCCACTTCCTTCATCTCAGGTCATTCTCCTGCTCATTATAAAACTCAGTATTTATACACAATGTAGAAAAAAGAAAATCTGGTGGAGGAAGAGAGAGAGGAAGTGAGGACAGAGGGGGAGAGAGAGAGAGATACTAATCTGTATTGGATTTGGGAAGAAGACTTTGGATGACATTTATTGAAAAGTATTATGTTAGATTAATTTTTGTTAGAATTTTATGAGATAATTTTATTGTTTTCAAAATTTGCTCAAATTTATATATGATCTAATCATTTCTCAAGGAAGGAATTGCTTGGGTTAACATGAAAAGGAATGATGAAACACATTTTTTTAGAAGATTCTTAAGGCACAAATCTTGTCCTGCTTTTGTTTGACTAAAGGGAAGTTGTGATAGTGTTGGCACAGAGGAGGTATTCAATAAATATTCAATAAATCTATGCCATAAAAATAGGGTCTTAAGTACTAAAACCACAGCCAACATGTAAATCTGCTGTCTTTTAAAAAAAAATTATTGTTATTCAATTACAGTTGTATGCCTTTTCTCCCCATCCCTCCACCCCACCCCAGCTGAACCCACCTCCCTCCCCCACCTCCACCCTCCCCCTTGATTTTGTCCATGTGTCCTTTATAATAGTTCCTGCAATCCCCTCTCCTCACTGTCCCCTCCCCACTCCCCCCTGGCTATTGTTAGATTATTCTTAACTTCAATATCTCTGGTTATATTTTGTTTGCTTTTTTCTTTTGTTGATTATTGGAGAGGATGCGTAGAAAAGGGAACCCCAGTGCACTGTTGGTGGGAATGCAGACTGGTGAGGCCACTGTGGAAAACAGTATGGAATTTCCTCAGAAAACTAAAAATGGAACTGCCCTTTGACCCAGCAATTCTGAGGCTCGGATTATACCCTAAGAACCCTGAAACACCAATCCAAAAGACCCTACGCACCCCAATGTTCATAGCATCACAATTTACAATAACCAAGTACTGGAAGGAACCTAACTGACCATCAGCAAATGAGTGGATCCCAAAACTATGGTATATTTACACAGTGGAATTCTATGCA
Source organism: Desmodus rotundus (assembly GCF_022682495.2). NCBI lineage: Eukaryota > Metazoa > Chordata > Mammalia > Chiroptera > Phyllostomidae > Desmodus > Desmodus rotundus. The sequence continues at coordinate 38,521,472 of NC_071397.1, read as the reverse complement.
GTAAATCTGCTGTCTTAATCACCCTAGTAAATACTGTAATGCCATTTCTCATTTTTTAGAACTGGGTTTGGGTCCTTTTAGATTCAGTTACTATTAAGCATGTCTAATGTAGTCATTTAAATTATTGTGCTTTATATCTTCTTTAAAAATGGTCAGAATTTTGTTCTGACAATTTTTGGAAAGATAGCTATCATTGAGCAGATTTAAATTACTATTACATTTGCACAGCTATCAAGCTGTACAAATGTAATAGTAATTATAAAGTAGACTTCATCTGTTCAAGCTGATATAACAAAACTACTATACATAGAATGAATGTCCTGAACAACAAACATTGATTTCTCAGAGTTCTATAGGCAGGGAAGTCCAAGTTCAAAGTGCTAGCAGATTCAGTGTCTGGTGAGGTTTGGTTTCCTGGTTTATAAACAGCAATCTTCTCATTGTAACCTCACATGGTGGAAAAAAAGCAATAAGCACACTAATCTCCTTCATGAAGGCTCCACCCTTCTTACCTAATTACCTCCCAAAGGCCCCACCTTCTAATAGCATCTCATTTAGGATTAGGATTTAACATATTAATTTGCTGGTGTACACATATTCAGTCCATAGCAAGACTTTTTTTTGCTTGTTTTTGTTATCAATGACAAAACTGTTCTGTATTTCCTGCATGTTTTCTTTGTAGGGTTCTTTACCTTGTTATTTCTTTATAAGGGTTTCTTTATCTAGTCTCATGATTATGTAGGCCCTAAGATTTCCTTTTGTCCATACTTTCCAGGAGCTACCAAAGACACTCACTGAATTAAGAAATTACTAGATAATATGTTCAAGGATGATAATTTAATTTCTTAGGGAAAACATGTGAGTTAAGTTATTTATATAACTATGAGAAGTAATAGGTTTGGGGGAATTGTGGTAATTCTTGGCAGGGGTATTATTCAGGCATACCTCAATAGTGACTTTGCTTCTCCTCAAGATGAGGTTTACCTTTTTGATGCTAAATTTAGCTCAAGAATGAGGTGGCAGGACTGGTTGTAGGAAACAACATAATATAATAATATAATTGTTAATGCAAATGTTTTTCCAAGATGGAGGAGTAAGTGAAACTATAGAAGGCAAAGGTATGGCACCATCTTGCTAGAAAAATCTAAATAACATTTGCATGCCCCTTTCAGGAAAAATAGGGACAAAGGAAAATATATTAAGGTATGCTATATCTTCCTTTGCTGGTGATACCACCCAACTGTGGATAAGACTTGACATCTGCAGCCAATATATTGGAAATTTCTTCTAATGTGTGTGTGCATGGTGACAATAGAGGTTGCCTATGTTTATGGTACCTTCTCACCAACTTGTGCCTCACAACACAGCAAAATGCAATATGAAAACTAAGTTTAAGAAAAGAATTTTTCAGGGAAGTTTATTACTGCATACTTGATGGTCAGAAGTCATGAGATCTATATCCTGCTAATGATTCAAAAATTTTGACCAAGCTAAAGCATCACAGAGTGCTTCAGTCATCCCCTTTCAAGCATGAACTTGCTCACCCCAGTATGTGAGTGCAAACCTGACCAGCTCTAGAAGCAGTTCCATTCATTGTTGATGGCTTGTACATGTTAAAAGTCGCCTTTATATCAAGCTACCATCTGTATCTCTATCTCTACAACTTCCATCACCCTCTGCCCTTTGGGGACACAAAGAACAAATTTAATTTCTGTTCTTTATGACAGCTGGCCATTCAATTATTCATTCATTCATTCATTCAAAAGACCTTTATTGAGTAGCAGCCATATGCAGGCACTGAGAACTCAAAGGTCAAAAAAAAAAAATACTAAACCATATTCTCTAGAATATTACAGTATCACATTGGCCCCTGGTTTCTACTCTATTGGGTAAACACTTTTGTTCCTTTTTTTCTTACTCATGTATCACAGTTCCAGGCTTCCTTACTATTCTTCTGCTATGAATGAGTTGGATCTTACTAAAAAGTTTCTTAAAGTGTGTAGTACCAAGCTGATAACAACTTGTAGGTATAGCTTGACCAGAGCAGAGAGCAAAGACTCTTACATCTCATGTTGTTGAAGATGTTCTGATGAGATTACGCAAACAAAGGCATTTGTTTGTCAGTCACTTTACATTTGACAGAAATTATTTTTTCTTCAATATGTTGAATTAAGTCCAAAATCATTATCTTGCCTTCAAGTCCCTTTGCAAACTTTATCCACCACTACTACTCAATATAGATTCACTATGTGTTTTCTATCCTTCCAAACCTTTGCATTTTGATCTCTCTTCCTGGAATACCCCCATGGTGGCCTGTTTCAAAGCTAAATGTTTTATAAGTGTCATCTTGATGGAGTTCTATTGTTGTTGTTTTTGTTGATCCTAAAACATTCTTAATCTCTCTCTATGTTAAGTCTAAAAGAATGATTTCCTAATTATTTGAAGGCTTGCTAAAGGCAGGCATGGCTAGGTGTTGAATAATGAATGTTTCATTAGAATATAACTCTCAGAGTTTGTACTCATAATCAGTTAATCTTCACAATAGCTGTGTGAGAAAAGAGGTAACTGAAAACTTTTATTACTACAGGCAATGAAACTGGGGCCTCCATTGCTTTCTTGCTTTGCAGCTATTACTGCCTGTACTGGCTGAGTTTTATGGGAACTGTTGTACCATATCATCACGTATGTTGTAAGAGAAAATTTTGTTCTTTAAACACCTGATCGAGAGCTCATATTAGGGAGGCAGCTGTCCCTATTCAGGAAAACAACTTAACAGATTGCCTTTGGAGAAGATATGAAGGCATATTCTGAAGAAGCCAGTAAAAAAAATAAAAGGACAAAAACTTAAAAATGTTAAGAGGAATTGGAGCTTGAAGGGTAAGCAGGAGAGAAAGATAGGGAAAGGGAGCCAGAGTATAATAGGAAAGTGGGAAACCGTAGAAAGTGACCAGAGAAAAGTGGCCAAACAACACTTTTCAGCACAGGGATCTCTCCAGCTCCATGATTAAGGCTTTGCTGTTTGATTTTGTGATAAAGCAGTCCTCCCTTCATTGCCACATACCCTCAGTAAAGTGTTCCACATACAGATAAGATGCCTTGTGTGAGCAATGTTTTAGTTGAATTCAAAGATGGGGACTCTCCTGAAATCTAGGACAGAAGGATGGTGGTCAGATAGACAGTTCAACAAGAACAAAATATCAGAATGAGCAATTTGCCTCAGAATACAAATACAATGGAATCAGGCCCATTTTATAGGAACTCTCAAAGGACAGAGTAACCCTGGCCAACATATGGGTTACAATCTACATTTCTGTCTGCCAGCTAGACATCATGCAATGTGAGTGCAAAGACTGTGGTTTCAATTTTGGTGTCCCTCGTGCCTAGCCCTCAGATTTCCTCATTGCCTGCTTATATTCAGTTTCAAGTTCCATACTCAGCAGGTTTTGAGCTGTTATTCAAATGTTTATCATTTCCAGGGGAATTTCTCATTTGCTACATGTCTAAAGTTTAAGGCCACTTTTTTGAGTGTATTGTTTACACAAATAAAGTGTGTTTTCCATTAGTAACAGTGAAAAACACCTAAATATGCCATTTTTAATTCATTCTGATTTTCTTGTTATTTTATGTCATTTTGGTTAATGTTAGTATTATTTCTCCTTTTTCAACCACAGGATTCAGGCATATTTTTAGGGAGACTAACCTGAAATTGATTCCCATTTAGACCTTCTTAGAAGTGACTTTAATTTAGGAGAAACAGTAGCAATAAAAACCTATTTCATAGGTTGTTTGTTCAGGAATATATATTGTAGAGCCACAACACATAATTTTATGCTGTGCGATTTATTTCATCATCAGCCTAAGTTTACTGATACTAACTTTGAGAATTACTGCAGTTAAATGTCTACTTTTCCAGCAGTTAGAATGGCCGTAGTACTCCAAGTGACAGTAAAATTTGAATTCATTTCTTTTTATATTTTTAATGGTCAGAGACTTTGACTTTAATGTTGGAATAGAAAAAATAAACTATAGTGAAGACACTGAATTGGTAAAATCTGTTTAAGATAAGCCAAATTTATCAACAGTTCCCACTGAGAAAAGATGACAAAATTTGCAATGCATGAATTTATGCCTAGTATCCACAGAGAAGTAATTTAAAATTGTATCTGCATAAATGATCATTAATTTTATATTCTACTTAGCAGAATACTGGATGCTGATCAGATGGTTAGAACAGTGGCCTATGAGTCACGGACGCTTAGTTTCCTGGCTGTGACCCTGCCACTAACCAGCTGAGTGAACCTGAAGACCTTTCTAGGTCTTAGTTTTCTTAATTGTTAAACAAGAAGAGGTTTTACAGTCTCTTTCAGTGCTAATGATATTTATAATTCTCAGTGATAATTCCTCATGGAAATTAGAGTTGCTTTCCAAATTTAAAAACTTCATGGCAAGGATTTCACTTAAAGGAAATACTTCCAAGCATGCTGATAAAATACTGAAGGACTCAGCCAAGACATTTTTGCTTATTACAAAAGTAGACTTCACTGGTTTTTAGTGATGTGTTATTTTCAGTGGGTCGGATATACTACATATGCTGGACTTTTAATGCCTTGACTAAGGGACACAGCATCTTTCAAAGAGGGTATTTATTTATTTATTTATTTATTCATTCATTCATTTTGGTTATTTTCACTACTTCAAAACACCAAGTTGAACTCCAAGGAGAACCATAAAGAGAACAAAACCAAGCCCCTGGTCCAGAGAAGGCATCTTTAAAGCGGGCAGGCAGAGACATCATTCTTTGTCCTCTGCTTCAGTCCTCACCCACTCCTTCCTCTGTGTGGAGTAATTCTTCTTGGCACCTCATCCCTTTTAGTTCCCAAGTGTCTTATTCTTCTCTTTAGGGTTTAAAGAAAATTATCCAATTTCATCCTGTCTGGCCAACTTGTAGGGAGAGTTTTCCTAGAATAATTGCCTATGCAGTCACTTCATTGTGCTGTTTCCTTTGGAAAAATCCCTTTAGAAACTTCTACTGGCAAGGAGCTTATTTCTCAAAGACAAAAGACTAAAACAGCTAGTGAGTGGATCTCCCAGAAGATTAGTATTTTTCAAAAGAATAGATAAATTCTGAAGTTTAAGAAAGGAGGTGGGAGGATAATGGGTTAGAAATGGGGACACTTTATCTTGAATACATAATCTGTGATTTAAATAAAAATGTTGGTATGTGAAAAACAAAGTGATATTTCAAAATGAAGCATGCTGGCTTTCATATTATTTTCTTTTTTTTTTTTTTGCTTTTCAAAATGTAATGGGATAATATATTTATATGGGATACAAACCTTGGTCTTAATATGGGGAGTGAAGTTAAGTCTATATAGGACCACTAGACAAGGATGCAATTTAAAATAAAGTTTGTGTATGGAGAGAAGTAATGAGAATGAGGCCTTCATTATTACACATTTATTACATGAAAGCCAGCTTTAAGATAGCACAAAGATTTAATTTCCGTGCCCCTATCTCCGTTCTTACCAGTGAGCCACTGCTCTGATTCTGTGCAATCAGGAGGTGAAAAGCAATAAGATTTGGTCATTAATGACAGACAACATGGCTAATTTGAGGCACAAAGGTATTCTCATATAATAGTAAATTTTGGCATAAAATACCCAATCAAGTGCCTCAGACTTCACTTCTCTTTGCTTGTGTCACTTAGTCATTGCTTTAACTATGTACTATCTCTTCTGTTTCACAACTGTGGGATCTTTTCTCTTCTGAGACTTCAGGAAAATTTTGCATATGCAGACAATTAGTTCTCAGGGTTCCTTAGTGAAATGTGAGTTTTGTGGTGGAAGAGAGCATATTTTTTGTTCATTTCAGGGGTTAAAACTATTTTGAGTCAGTTCTTGGATTGCTCTACTTCTTCTGATCCTGATAGTTGAAACATGTTGACCACATCAACTGGAAGTAGTCTGGGACCAACCCAAAGTTATTTTTAGTCAGAGTGGAGGTAATGTGATTATCTTATTCAGGTCAATTCAATTCATTTCAATGGTACTTATTGCCATGCAGTAAGTAGGCTATGTAGGTGTGCTAAAAAGGAAAAGATATGTAAAACAAAATAGTTGTGTATTAGTCATGACTCCTTTGGTTGCAGATGTCAGAAATATGACCTGAACTATGTTATGCCAAGGAAATTTTATTAAAAGTATGCTTGGTTCTTCAGCAATTAAAGAAAGAGGATTAATTAATTGTGGAATTAGCAGAGACACAACTGGATCACCTGAGTCAAGAACAAGTAGAAGCAGGAACTTTGCATTGCCAAGGACACTCTATTACCACCTCTCATCTTTCTACCACTCTGCACCTTAGTTTCGTTCTCTCCTTCAAAAGGCTAGCCTAATCTACACTAAGTAGAACATGAACATCAGTAGCTTTAAAGCTTCACAGTGTACTGCTTCTATCACTAATGCAGACTGATTTCTTTCAGGTCAAAGAACTTCAATAACTCTTAATGGCTTGGTGTAGATTGTGTACCCTCTAGGTGTATATGGGATCCTATATGAAGGTGGTAGCTGATGCTAAAGCTGCAACTGATCTTAGGTCACTTGCCCTTTTAGAAGACTTGGTCCTTTGTAAAATGTAGACTATGGAAATGAGACACTGCTTAATGAAAGGTTAAAGGGGCAAGAAAAAAAAAAGCCTATTAGAAAAGAAACTTCATAATCTAAACCTGAGCACTAGTGGGAAAAAAGTCTCCCTTTAGTGGTCTAACCTGGTAGTTTCAGTTGTTTAATTTATATTTCCTTCATGGTTTTGGAACATCAGCCTTAGAAATTAACCTAAAACTATTGTCAGGGTTTCTAGTGTCCTGGATATCTTGATGGAAGCAAAAGCAACTCCATTCTTGATTGATATACAAATGAGGTCTTGTAGGATTCCCAGAGATGGAGCACAACTAAATGTGAACTCATGATGCAAAAAGCATAAATCATCTGAGAAAACAAATTATACAAGCTAGAGTAAGAAGGGGAGAAAAAAGGAAAAATTAAAACAAAACAAAAATTATCCTTCTAGAACCTCAGATATTGACATTATTAGATAGAGAATATAAAATAAATTTGTTTAAAATACTTGAAGAATTAAATAGGAAAATAAAAATGTGAATAAGTTACAAAATATACAAAAATGCTAGAGAAATCTGAAATAAAAATTAGAACTTCTAGAAACATATCTTTGGAATCAAAAACTAAATGGATGGACTAACAGAATATTAGACACAGGTGAATAAGAGAATTAGTGGACTGGAAGATACACTTAAAGAATCTAAAGAAATTACCTAGACTCCAACACAGAGCAATGAAGAAATGAAAAATAATTAAGCAAGAAAAGAGACATGGAGGATAGTCAAACAAAATATATCATAAGTTTTATTGTGATTTCAGAAAGAGAGAATGAGCATGGAGGACCAGCTTTTCAGAACTATTGGAAGATGTTATCATCAGATTGGGGAAGCTGAATCCGTTGCAGTGAAACTGTCAAACAACAAAAACAAAGAAAAGATCTTAAAGCAGTAAGAATAAAAATCAATTAATTTTAAAGATAAAATGATTGGTATCATATCAAACTTATCAACAGCACTAATAAAAATAGAAGACATCAAAATAGTGTTGTAGAGGTGCTGAGAGGAAATAAATGTGAAAACTGTTTTATATATCAAGCTCAACCACTACTCAAGGCGACTGACTTCATGAAGGAAGAAAGAAAATTATCAGAAAGGAAGGTTGAGACTCAAGCAGGAGCAGGAGATAAATAGAAAAATATGAAGAAATGTGTAAATCTAAACTAATAAGCTAATAATTGTATGTGTTACATATATATACCCATGTGTGTGTGTGTGTGTGTGTGTGTATATATATATATATATATATATATATATATATATATGTTTTATATATATAGAAAAGAATAAACATGTTTGTGGAATGAAAGGAATATTATATAATTAAAACACTAGGTAGGAATAACAAATCAGGAGGGTGATAATAAAATTTAGACATTCTAAAGCTCATGTGTTATTTAAGAAGAGACTAGAAATACAGATAAACATCACAATTTGTTTTACATTTATATTAAACACTAAGATTTTGCCCTAAAGGAATAGAAACATTTCTACTCAGAGGAAACTTCAAAGAAGGCAAAAAAGAAGAAAGAAAGAAGCATGAATGAAATAGGCAAGTGTAAAATATAGTCATAATTCTAAAAATCAGTATAATCCAAGAATACTAATAGTTTAAAAAATGTAAATAAATTTGCCAAGTAAATGTGTAGAGTTTTCAAAATAGATAAAATATATTTTCATTACTTATTATTTACAAGTGTCACAAATAAAGCATGGGATATAAAAATACTGGTTGCAAAAGATGGAAAAACATATAGAGTCAAATACTAAAGAAGCTGAGATAGCTCTTTTAATAAAGAGCTATCTTTAATGTTTGTTATATTAAACAAAATAGTCATGAAAGCAAACAAATATTATTAGGGCTACAAAAGTTACAAATGTTTTAATTTACTAGGAAGATATAATAACCAACTTGCGTGTACTTAATATTAATCTCAAATAAAGTAAAAGCTAATAGAACTAGACTATAAAGAGATATTGATAAACCCACAATAATGAGAGATTTTAACATATCTAAGTAATTGATAGATCAGTAAGACCAAAAATTAGAAAGTATACAGAAGACTTGAATAATGATAAGTTTTATTTAAGAGCATTTAAAGAATATTGCACTCACCAATCAGAACATAAATTTTTTCTTGTAATTTTATAAGAAAAATTTACGATATAATTTTTTCATAACTATACAATAGTTATGAAAATGACCATATATATATTAAGAATAAATGTGAATATATCAATATTATATAGGCTCAATTTCATATAGTCTTATATACTTGAAACAAAAAAGAAAGCTTCATAAAGAAAATGAAGAAGTAAATGGTAAAGAAATTATTATATATCAAAACTTGTGGGATGCAGTTTGAATTGATGGCTAGAGGGAAATGTATAGTTTTAGATGCTTACATTACAAAATAATAAAATCTAAATATTGAAAAGCTAAGATATATTGCAAGAATTGGAAAAAATAAAATTAAAATGAACCAAAATTTTTCTGTAGTCTTTTATGAGATAGTCAGGTATGCATACAAGAAGAGACAGAGGAGAAGCTCAGGAAAAAACAAAGTTTTTTATACTTACAAGGGCCTAGAGACAGAAGGCATGGCCCACAGAAAAGACACCAGGATAATTAGGAGGCAGAAGCAGAAGCCAGGGGGATTTAGGTCACTTTCTTTATTGGAGTTTCCATGGGACATGCAAGGTGAGGAAGAGTACACAATTTAAAACTGGCTAGTTTGAATAATTTTGGTAGGCTTTGAGCTATAGGACTAGCCACTAGTTGCATAATATCTGGACTTGGGATAATTAAAGCAGGAGAATATTGCCCTGGATTGTAGGAGCCAGGTAGAGGAGGTTTGGCTCGGATTAGTTAGTTGGCATATTAAGGACCTGGTCTCTGCTATCTTTATGTGGTACATATACACAATGGAATACTAAGCCATAAAAAGATGAAATCTTGCCACTTGGGACATCATGAATGGCTCTTGAGAGTATTATGCAAAGTGAAATAAGTCAGATAAACTGAGTTCTTCAAAGGAAAAAAAAAAGGACAAGAACCATATGATTTTACTTGTATGTAGGATATAAAACAAAAAGCAACAAATGAACAAACAAACTCATAGACACAGAAAACAGAAGAGTGGATACCAGAGGGAAGAGGGGTGGGGGAAAGATAGAGTAAAGGGGGTCAAGTACAAGGTGACAGGAGACTCGAATTTAGGTGGTAAGCATACAATAGAGTATATAGAAGTTGTATTATAAAGTAGTCCACCTGAATTTATATAATGTTTCAACCAATGCTACTCCAATAATTTTAATTAAACAAAATTTTTAATTAGAAAATAAAAGATTTGACTAATTCCAGGAGGGTCAGTGTCTTCAGCCAGAAAGTTTGTTTTTTTAGATGTTAAACATAATAATATACAGATAAATTTTATTTTATTTTATTTTTTAAATATATTTTATTGATTATGCTATTACAGTTGCTCCATTTCCCCCTTTTATTCCTCTCTGCTGTGCATACCCTCTCCCACCCACATTCCTCCCTGTTAGGTCATGACCATGAGTCATGCATATAAGTTCTTCGGCTTTTCCATTTCCTATGCTATTCTTAACACTCCTCCCCCCACCATCTATTTTGTACCTGCCATTTATGCTATTTATTGTCTGTACATTTCCCCTCTCTCCCCCTCCTACTCCCCTGCTGATAACCCTCCATGTGATCTCCATTTCTGTGATTCTGTTCCTGTTCTAGTTGTTTGCTTAACAACTAGAACAGGAACAGAACAGGAAGAACTAGTTTGTTTTTGATTTTGTTTTTGTTTTTGTTTTAAGTTCACTTGTTAATAAATATGAGTTTGTTGTCATTTTACTGTTCATATTTTTGATCTTCTTTTTCTTAGACAAGTCCCTTTAACCTTTCATATAATAAGGGCTTGACGATGATGAACTCCCTCAACTTGACCTTATCTGAGAAGCACTTCATATGCCCTTCCATTCTAAAGGATAGCTTTGCTGGATACAGTAATCTTGGATGTAGGTCCTTGCCATTCATGACTTGGAATACTTCTTGCCAGCCCCTTCTTGCCTGCAAGGTTTCTTTTAAGAAATCAGCTAATAGTCTTATGGGAACTCCTTTGTAGGTAACTGTCTCCTTTTCTCTTGCTGCTTTTAAGATTCTCTCTTTACCATTAATCTTGGATAATGTAATTATGATGTTCTTTGGTGTGTGCTTCCTTGGGTCCAACTTTTTTGGGACTCTGAGCTTCCTGGACTTCCTGGAAGTCTATTTCCTTTGCCAGATTGGGGAAGTTCTCCTTCATTATTTTTTCAAATATGTTTTAAATTTCTTGCTATTCCTCTTCTCCTCTGACACCCCTATGACTCGGATGTTGGAATGTTTCAAGATGTCCTGGAGGTTCCTAAGCCTCTCCTCATTTTTTTGAATTCTTGTTTCTTCATTCTTTTCTGGTTGGATGTTTCTTTCTTCCTTCTGGTCCACAGCATTGATTTCAGTCCCAGTTTCCTTCCCGTCACTGTTGGTTCCCTGTATATTTTGCTTTATTTCACTTTCCGTAGCCTTCATTTATTCCTTTATTTTGCTACAGAGCTCAATCAGTTCTATGAGCATCCTGATTAAAAGTGTTTTGAACTGTACATCTGATAGGTTGGTTATCTCTTCATCACTTGCATTTTTTCTGGATTTTTGATCTGTTCTTTCATTTGGGCCTTTTTTTTTTTTTTTTTGTCTTGAGCGCCTGTTACGTAGTAAGGGGCAGAGCCTCAGGTGTTCACCAGGGTGAGGCAACCCACATTGCTGCTGTTGTGCTGCTGTATGTGGGGAAGGGGTCTGAGAGGGAACAGTGCTGCTTGCTCTGCTCTCTGCCGGTTTTCAGTCACTTCCCCCTGCTATCCACAATCAAATTGGGTCCTTCTGGTGCTGATCCTGGCTGGGTGGGTTTGTGTACATTCTAGGACCCTTGGGTCTCTCCAACAAACTCTCCTGTGAGGCTGGGAGTTTCTCCCACTGCCTCAACCCCACGGGTGTTTTCAGTCAGAGGCTTTGAGGCTTTATTTCCCCGTGCTGGAACTTGGAGTTCCATGGTCTGTCTCTCTCCCAATTTATCTGCATGCAAATGTGGGACCGCCCTGTCTGCCAGCTGCCACCTTGCCCGCCCTGGTCCTCCAGCCGCCACCTTGCCGCGAGTCTTCTCCGCCCAGCTGCCCGTCTCTGCCCCTCCTACTGGTCTGTATGAATGTTTCTTCTTTAACTCCTTGGTTGTCAGACTTCCATACAGTTCAATTTTTCTGTCAGTTCTGGGTTTTGTTTTTTTTTTTAATTTGTTGTTGTCCTTCTTTTAGTTGTGCTAGGAGGCACAGTGTGTCTACCTATACCTCCATCTTGGCTGGAAGTCCAGATAAATTTTAAAAATACTTAAAATATATAAATAAAGTAGAAGGAAGGAAATATAATAATCAGGGATTTATGAATTGGGTAAAAAGATACACTAAAAAGTATCAAAAAAGCAAACAGTTTATTAACAAGACTAATTACAGTAATTAAACAGAACTCTGGCAATTCTGATCACAGCAAATGCAATTAACAACATTTGGAATAAAAATAGGGAATAGCTGAATATACTGAAGATGTTACATAATATGCAACAAAAACTTTAATGTTAAAAAGTTTGAAAGCTCCGATCAAACAGGTCATTTTATAAAATGTGTCAAAATTCATTCAAGAATAAATAGAAAACTAAAATGAACCTATAGTCATTTAAAAATATGTAATAACTAGTTGACAGTATCATGGGATATCACATATGTCACTGTCTTGGTTGTATGGGACTGTATTTTTTTATTTTTTATTTTTACAGAGAACTGGGTCCAAAGTGCATGTCAGCCATGCGTGGTTTATTAGTTCTACTTTGTTTGGGGTGAGAGCTCAGGAGACATTTTGGAGGAGTTTTCACCTCACACAGGTGGGGAAAACAGAATTCAAATTTATATTAAAGGATTAAATTTAGCCTGCACTCTTGAGAAGATTTCTCAGTGCTACTGCTCTTTTGCTTTTCCTGGTAACTCTTATCAAGGCAGTATGAGTGATAAATACTATAGCAAATCCATGTATTTTTTATAGTCTTTGGAACCATGGATTGGAAAAGAGCAGAAACAAGCTGCTCTGATGCCATATATAATTTTTCCTGGCTAGGCTGACATTGACCCTGACTTTTTTTCCAAAGGATTGGACCTGTCTGGAATAGGGAGCAGAACAGAGTCAATATTTGTATTTACATATTTGCAGTTCCTCTTCTCTGATGGGTTTGTTCATATTTTCTGCCTACTTCTGGGCTTATAGTTCCTTAGTAACTTCTCGGATAATTTACATTAGACATATGAATGTTACGTTGTGTAATGTTATGTTACATAGACATATTGTCAATTACATTGCATATATTTCTCCAGTCTATCAGTTGAAAACATTTTCCATGATATAAATACATATTGTGTGTCAGTGTGTTCCCCTCTTTATAGTTTTAGTTTTATGTTTTAAATGTTCTTCACTTTAAGGAGACAGAACACTAACATAAACACTGTCCTAAAAATACTCTGTGCTCAAAAGTATATTTTGACCACAAAAGAAATTCAATCCAATTCCGGTATGATATATGAACATTGGAAATTTCTGTTTCTCATAATTAAATTATCTGTTTTTCACAATGGGAATGGAATTATTTTTACCCTAAATTAATATTTCACAATTTTCAGGTTTAGTCCAGTGTCAAAATTCAAAGAGTGATGGTCTTTTCCTAGAATGTTTTTTCTTCTTTTTTAAAAGTTTCTTGGGGTATTACTGCTTCTCCTCTACTGAGCTCATGGTACTAGTTTTCTCCTTGACAACTAAGAAATGCTCCTAGGCAGAAATCTGTAGGTTTGTGTGTACTCTTGAGCTGAAATAACAATGGAAGTTACAGAGTTTAGACTCATTTATCTTTACAAGGCTTGTCTGCATTTGTAGAGCCCATCTCATTTTCTCCAAGTGAGTTGCCCTTAAACCATAATGAATAGCCAGCTGGAACATGAACACTGGCAAGGGAGCCTCAGCCTCATGTCTAACTAAGTAAGCCAACTGAAGATAGACTGTCACAGCTTCTCATTGGTCAGCTGCCAGAAGGGTGATCTACTCTGATTGATATGACTCTTTGAAAATAAATTATTTGACTCATGGAATTTCTATGATTTTTAAATGCAAATAGGGTTTAGCTTTAAGGAATGTAACAGCAGAGCTAATTAAAATGTTTCTGCCAGCTCTCCTTAATGCCACAGCATAGTTTTTCAAATAATGTGTTTAGTTTATATTTTGAAACTGTAGCCACTTTAGAGATCTGAATTTTATTTTTTAGTTTACAGTATGGTAATACTCATTCCTTTCAATATTTCAGAAGAGTATGATATTTAACCAAAGGCCAAGATCATGATGCTTAGCATGTTTTTCTTAAGTTGGAATGGATAATGTGGGACTGTGTCAAGAGAAGTGTTTGAACATTGTATGTTGTATTCCCCATATTTTAGTTCAAGTGAACAGCTTTGTTACTCTGTCTGACCATTTTGTTTGACATGAGTCACACTATTCTCTGTGATGCATAGGAGAGGTCCAGCTGGCTGTCGTGTGGATCTCATTTAGTTATTGGTCTTTTAGCAGTGTGTTATGAATCTAAGTACATACCCTGGGATAGATAATTCTCAAAGTTATAGGATTATATTTAGTAATGCTTTGAGTCTTCCAAACCTAATTATTAGAATATCATTTTATAGTCTACCTTCCTCTCTTGGAAGTTTAATGAGTTGATTTTCATGGCAGAGTTGCTAGCTGTACCAATATCTATTCTTTCCCCTGTTAGAAACTAGAATCCTGATTTTTAGCTAGACATATTTCCTCCATGATAAAAGACTCCATATCCCAGCTCTTCTTTAATCTGAGAATTTCCATGTGACTAATATTTAGTCAAAAAATAAAAGCATAAATGTTGCTAGTGAATTCCTAGAAGACTTGATAAAGATAGGGTTGCTTTTTTCATGCCCCTCTCCTTCATCTACTCTTTGGCAAAGGGACAATATGGCTGGATATCTAGCATATTGTTTAGACCATGAAATTGAATGCCATTCTCTCACTTTTGTTGGAGCTGAGCACTGGAAGAAGCCTGGGTCTCATGTCTTCTATTGCATGAGAGATGAGTAAACTTCTCTTTTATTTAAGCCATTTTTTCTTTTCCTTTTATATTATATTCAGCCAAGCATTCCTAACTATGTGGTAGGATTTGGTACTGAAAGTGGAATGCTACAATAATAAAAACTAAAATGTGTCAATGGCTTAGTACAGGCAATTAGGTAATGGGTGGTACACATACTGTAGTCTAGAGAGCCAGTGACCACTGTAAGGTAATAAAACATAGACAAGCTATCTTCTTGGAAGGCATACCACCTACAGATGAGGGTCAGAATATGAGGGGGAAAGTACAACACATTCAGAATGTGAGATAGTGCTGTCTGCTACTTGATACTTTTAGAGTAGTCATAAGAGAGAGATATTTAGGCTGGATTTAGATATTCATCAAGCAAAAATAGACAGGCAGAAGATTTTCTCCTTTGCTAAAGGAGAATTCTCTACCTATGGTCCAAAACTGTCTTGATTGGAATTTCCATAATTTACACCCTTACATGGGTGTAAACAAAGCCTTAGCAGGAGTTAAAATTGTAGCCATTTAAAGCTTCTTGACCAGGCAATGGAGTCAAGCCTTTGGGAAAAGGTCAAATTAAAGGTATAATCTATACTCATTCAGCAAATAGTTAGTGAGCACCTCTAATGTTCCTAAGTGCTATTGATACAGAAAGGAAAAGAAAAAAAAAAAAACCCAACAAGGCAAGTGGGATTGAAAGCCATTGTAGGTGTGTTAGTTCTCATTGAAAATGTGTCATGAGGCTTCTGATAGAGATGGAGGCATAGGTAGACATGCTTCACCTCCTCATGCAACCACAGAGAGAATTACAACTGAACCTCAAAACAAATAACACCCAGAACTGTCAGAAAATTGAACTGTTTGAAAGTCCAATAACCAAGAATTTAAAGAACCCACATTCATCCAGATGGGTAGCAGGGGCGAAGATGTAGAGACGTGTGTGTCTCACAGTGTGGCACACAGAGGCAGCAGTGGTTTCAGAAAGGGCAGTCCCACATTCATGTGTGGCATATAAAAATCAGGAGGGATACATTAGAAGCAAGCAATCCAAGCCCCAGGCCAGACCACATAGCCCAGGATTCCAGCACCGGGAAGATAAATTCCCATAACTTCTTGCCATAAAAACCAGTGGGGTTTGGGGCAGTGGAAGAAACTGTTGCATTTTCAGGAGAATCTGCTTACAGGGCCTGTTAGGTCTTAGAAACTATGCAAACCACCCACTCTGGGATTCAGTACCAGGGCAACAGCTGGAAGGATGCTGGTTGAATACAGGGAGTGGGTGAAATGACTGGAAATGGGGCAAGTTCTGAGCAAACCTCCAGAAGCCAGGCAGCAGCATTGTCCCATCTCTGAGTCCTCCCCCCACACAGAGCCACAAAGCAATGAAGCAGGTAGCCCCATCCTGGTGATTATCTAAGGCTCTGCCCCACAGAATTTACAGGTTCCTTTTCTACAATAGGCCACACCACTAAGACTGGAAATCAAAGCAGCTCCACATAATACACACAAACAAACACAGGGAGGCTGCCAAATGGAGGAGACAAAGATATATAGCTCAAATGAAAGGACAGAACAAAACTCCAGAAAAAGAACTAAACAAAATGGACATAACCAACCTATCAGGTTCAGAGTCAAAAACACTGTTGATCAGGATGCTCAAAGAACTCATTGAGTACTGCAACAACAGAAAGGAAGAAATGAAGGTTACACTAAGCGAAATAAAGAAAAATCTACATGGAACCAACAGTGAAGGGTAGGAAGCTGGGATTCAAATCAACAATTGGGAACATAAGGAAGAAATAAGCATTCAACCAGAACAGCAAGAAGAAACAAGGGTACAAAAAAAAATGAGAATAGTATAAGAAAGCTCTAGGACATCTCCAAATGTCCGAACATCCAAATCATAAGGATGCCAGAAGGAAAGGAGGAAGAGCAGGAAATTGAAAACTTATTTGAAAAAATAATTAAAGAGAACTTTTCTAATTTGACAAAGGAAATAGACATACAAATCCAGGAAGCACAGAGAGTCCCAAACAAGTTGTACCCAAAAAGGACCAACACTAAGTTGGACCACACCAAGAAACATCATAATTAGAATGCCAAAGGTTAAGCATAAAGAATCTTAAAAACAGCAAGAGAAAAGAAGAGAGTTACCAACAAAGAAGTACCCATAAGACTACCAGCTGATTTCTCAAAAGAAACTTTTCAGGCAAGAAGGAACTGGAAAAAAGTATTCAAAGTGATGAAAATCAAGGACCCACAACTTAGATTACTCTATCCAGCAAAGCTATCATTTAAAATAGAAGGGCAGATAAAGTGCTTCCCAGCTAAGGTCAAGTTGAAGGAGTTCATCATCATCAAGCTCTCATTACATGAAATGTTAAAGGGACTATTTAAGAAAAAGAAAAAATATAAAAACTATGAACATTAAAAAAAGCAACAAATTCACAACTATCAACAACTGAATCTAAAAAAAGGAAAAAAGCAACCTAAGCAAACAACCAGGACAGGAACAGAACCATAGGTATAGAGATCCTTTCGAGGGTTATCAGCTGGGAGGAGGAAGGGAGATAATGGGGAAAAAGGTGAAGAGATTAAGAAGTATAATTGGTAGGTACAAAATAGACAAGGGGATATTAAGAATAGTGTAGGAAATGGAGAAGCCAAATAAATTATATGCATGACCTGTGGACATGAACTAAGGGGGGAGCATTGCTGGAGGGAAGGGGGATACCAGGCACAGGGGGGCAAAGGGAGAATTGAGACAACTGTAACAGCATGATCAATGCAATATATTTTTAAAGAAAGGTGTCGTAAAACTGTCTAGAAAGAAAGAGAGAGGGAGAAAGGAAGGGAGGAAGGGAGGAAAGAAAAGGCATCTCACCCCAGGATTTGCAAAGGTTGAGAGAGTGAGCTCTGTGATCTCTGACATTCTAAACTCACCTGGCACAAATCAGGGTCTTTCACAGCTCAGCTCTGTGACTCTCTGGGCTGAAGCCCAAGAGATTGGAAAGAGAAAATAAAGTCAGAGTTAATAGGGTAGGTCAGATCCTGTACCTTGTCAGAGCCTTGTAAACCATTATGATGATGTTGGCTTTAGCTTAGGTTGGGAGCCTTTAAAGAGTTTGAGCAGAGGAGTAAATTGATCTAATTTGTTTCAAGAGTCTCACTTGAAGTGATTGTAAGAGTAGTCAGTAGAGACACAAGGGAAAAAGAAGAAGATGGACTATTACTGGGATATTGCCACATCCAGAAGAGACAATGGTGATCTGCATTACAGTGTGCCAGCAAAGGGGCTGGGAAGTGGTTGGAAACTGCATAACTTTTGAAGGTAGAACTTACAGAATTTCTGAGAAGTCATCTTCCCACCCAAACTTATTTTTTCCAGAAGGCTTGAGGCAATGGCCATTTGTAGATAAATGGGAATAAGATTAACATTTAAATAGGTAAACTTAGAGTAAAGCAGATTTCTCTCTATAATGTGGATGGGCCTCATCTAATCACTTAAAGCCTGAATAGAATGAAAGACTTACCTCTCCTGAGCAGGGGGAAATACTGCATCTACTGGGCCAGAATTGAATTACAGCACTGGCTTATCCCCCAGTCTGCAGCCTGCTGGTCTATCCTGAAGATTTCGGACTTGCCAGCCTCTACAATTCCATGAGTCAATTTTTAAAATAAACTTTCCTCTCTCTCTCTATATATATATATATATGTGACATCCCTTTGGTTCTGTTTCTCTGGAGAAACCTCATATGAGAAGATAGAATACTATTAATGCATGAGGAATTACAAAAAGTTTTTTTTTTCAAATGTTAATCTCATTCAAAACATCCTCACAGAAACATCTAGAACAATGTTTGACCAAGATTCTAAACACTATGGCCAAGCCAAGTTGACACATAACATTAACTATCATACCTCTTAAGTTTATTCAGGTATTTATACTTAATGTCACTGTTTCCTGATTATCTCAAGTAGAGATTCATTATTATTCTCAACATAGTAGTTTAAACAGCCAAAATAGAGTTGACATAAGGGTTAGAACACATTTACTTCCCTGATCCATAAGCTAAAATGCAAATTCTCAATTTGACATGTAAGACCCCCAATTTTTTTTGGAGTTTTACTTTTTTTATTTTTATTTTTTATTGTTGGCCAAGTATAGTTGTCTCCATTTTTCCCTCACCTCTCTCCCCAGCCCTACCCACCCACCTCCCACATTCAATCCTCCCCCCACTGTCTTTATCCATGGGTCCTTTATACATGTTCCTTGACTTGACCCTTCCCCTTCTTTCACTTGTTATACCTCTACCACCACACCTCTGGTCACTGTCAGTTTTTTTCTTTATTTCCAAGTCTCTGGTTCTATTTTGCTCTCTTGTTTGTTTTGTTGACTAGGTTCCACTAATAGGTGAGATCATATGGTATTTGTCTTTCATCACCTGGCTTATTTCACTTAGCATAATGCTCTCCAGTTCCATCCATGCTCTCACCAATGGTAGGAGTTCCTTCTTTCTTTCTGCTGTATAGTATTCCATTGTGTAAATATACCATGGTTTTTGGATCCACTCCTTTACTGATGGGCACTTAGGTTGCTTTCAGCACTTGGCTATTGTAAATTGTGCTGCTATGAGCATGGGGGTGCATAGGTTCTTTTGAATTGATGTTTAAGGATTCTTAGGGTATAATCCCAGCAGTGGAATTGCTAGGTCAAAAGGCAGTTCCATTTTTAGTTTTTTGAGGAAATTCCATACTGTTTTCCATAGTGGCTGCACCACTCTGCATTCCCACCAACAGTGTACGAGAGTTCCCTTTTCTCCACAACCTCTCCAGCACTTGTTGTTTGTTGATTCGTTTATGTTGGCCATTCTAACTGGTATGAAGTGGTATCTCATTGTGGTTTTAACTTGCATCTCTCTGATGACTAGTGATGCTGACCATCCTTTCGTATATGTCCCCAGGCCCTCTGTATGTCCTCCTTGGAGAAGTGTCTGTTCAGGTCCTTTGCCCATTTTTTAATTGGATTGTTTGTCTTCCTGGAGTGGAATCATGTGAGTTTTTTATATATTTTGAAGATCAAACCCTTGCAGGAGGCATTGCGGCCGAGTGGTCTAAGGCACTGGATTTAGATTCCAAGTTTCTATATCCCTGCAACATTCTCCATTCTATTCTCCTGATTTCCTTCTTTTTCTTTGCTGCTTCCAGGCTCTGTGCTCTCACTGTCTCTCTCTGTCTCTTTCTATCTGTGTCTGCCTCTCTATCTCTCTCTTTCACACATACAACCCCAATAATTCATTTTTTAAAACTAATCACAAATTTTCACATCTGTAGACATTTGTGAATTCCCACATCCTGTAAGAGTATTTTCCTCTGTTCTTCACAAACTCTATCAAGTCTCCAAACAAACATTACTTTCTCTATAAATTTCTTAAGACTAGTGACAGAATGAATTACTTTATCCCCTGTATTGCCCTGCCACACTGTACATCCTCTATAATATTATTGTTATAGGAATTACCATTTGGAATCTTGTTTCATTATGTGTATTATGCTTCCCCAGTTAGGCTATGGACTTCATAAGAACAGACATTACATCACCATAATACCTGGCTGATAGTCTGATAGGTATTTTGATAGGCAGTAGATACTCAATAAATGTTTAATGATTAAACAATGTATAGATCCTTAGAAGGTTTATTGATTATAACTAGGTCAACTACATAGAGTTTTAAAATTCCAAAATGATTGTGACTTAAAAATGGTAAAAGACTTTTTTCTGTCTTCTTTCACAAAAATGAAGTCCAGAGGTAGGCTCTCTAGGGATGTTATGGCAGCTCCCTAATGCCATCAGAACCCATTTTCCTGTATGTTCCCTACTCTGCCATTTATAGGGCATGACCCTCATCCTTACAGCCCAAGACAGCAAGTGGATTCCAAGTTACCAGCAAGAGGAACCACAAAATAAGGATTGACACCCCAGCTTTTTAAGGAACATTCCATATACGAACAATACTTTTGCTTACACATCACTGGCCAGCATTTAGTCACATGGTTATAACAAACCATGCTAGGGAAGTTGGGAAATATAGTTATTTAGCTTTTAAGCAACGTGTCTAGCTAAAAAATATGAGGTTCTGTTAATAGGAAAAATGATATGAATGGATTTAGGATGGCAACCAGAAATCTTTAAATAAAAAAGGAGGCTGAGGATGGATTCCTGTGGAAAAGCAAATTTTAAAGTGTAGATAGGTGAAGAAAATATGTTAATGAAGTGGGCTGAAAAGAACAGCCAGAGAGGTAGGAGGAGAACAAAGCCAAATTTCAAGGAAACATGGATAATAGTATCAAATGGTAGGGGACAAAACTGAAACAAAGGCATTTTAATTTGGCCTAAAGGAGGCACTGGTAACATTTAAACATCCAGTCTCACTTGTGCCTGTCATTGGCAAACCCATGAAACACTCCAGGGACTTGGAGGCAGGGAAGTCAAAGCTGGCCAGTTGTGCTATACTCACATGGAAAATTTCCTGGGTTCATTTTCTCTGCAGTCTTTTGGGTTTATCAGTTATGTGTGAGGCAAGCTTGGGGAAAGTCCACAAATACATACATTTCTAGTCAATTGATTTCTGACAGGAGTGCCAAGATGATTCAATAAAGAAATGAACAGTCTTTTCAACAAATGGTGCAGAATGTCCATTTAGACGTCATGTGCAAAATAATGATTTTGGACACCTACTTCACCATATACAAAAATTGACTCAAAATGGCTCAGACAACTAAACATAAGAGTAAAACTATAAAACTATTAGAGGAAAACATAAGAGTAAATTGTCATGACCTCAGATTAAATGAGGAGTTTTCAGATATAAAACCAAAAGTATAAGGAATAAAGGTAAAAATGAATACATTGGACATCATCAAAAAGATATATTTTTATACCTCAAAAGACACCATATAGAAAGTGAAAAGATCACCTTCACAATGGGGTAAAATATTTGCAAATTATGTATCTGATAAGGGACTTGTATCTTGACTACATAAAGAATTTACAATTTAACAATGAAAATAAAAATAACCCAACTGAAGAATGGGCAAAGCATTTGAATAGATAATTCTCCAAAGAAAATATACAAATGGCCAATAAGCATATCAAGAGATGCTCAACATCATTGTCATTAGGGACATACAAATCAAATTCACAATAAGAGATCACATGACACCCACTTGGATGGCTATAATAAAAAAAAGACAATACTATGTTCTGGAAGATGTGGAAAAATTAGAACTCTCATACATTGCTGGTGGAAAAGTAAAGTGATGATTTGGAAAACAGTTTGGAAATGACTCAAAAATTAATCATAGATTTACCCTATGACCAAGCAATCCCAATCCTAGGTATAGAACCAAGAGAAATGAAAACATATGTCCACGGAAAAACTTGTACATGATTGTGTTTAGCAGCATTACTCATCATAGTCAATTAGTGGAAACAACCCAAATATCTACTGATTGATTAACAAACAAATTGTATGGATATTCTATCCATACAATAGAATATTACTCAGCTGTACGAAGGAATGAAGTACTGATACATGCAACAACGTGGGTGAACCCTGGAAACATTATGCTAACCAAAAGAAGCCACATATGATTCCACTTATATGAAAGTCCAGAATAGGTGAATCCATAGAGATAGACCAGTAGATTTGTGGTTGCCAGAAGCTGTAAAGAGAGAAGAATAGGGAGTGATGGCTCACAGATGCGCGGTTTCTTCACAGGTGATGAGCTGTTGTGGAATCCTGGTTGCACAATTCTGTGAACACACTAAAAACCCTGAATTGTAAACATTAATAGGGTGAACTTAATGGTATGTGAAATATATCTCAATAGAGCTATTAAAGAGAACCACAACAAAAAATAGAGGCCCAGAAAGTTCAGACTAGGTTTACCTGATTGCCAGTGATTGAAAGTGATATAACTGGCTCTCAATATAAGCATCACCAGTAGTGCCAGGAAACATTAGTCCCTGTGCCTGCTATTTAGTAGCTTCTGTGTTTGGATCTATTTTCTATCCTGTCCATGCGATCACAGACTTTCACCATCAGCAGCATGCTCGGTCACTTTTACACTTACTTCCCTAGCTCTTTCATCCCATGGCCACATCTGAGCAACTATTCAGCTAGACCCTGAGGAATGCTATAAAATCTCTACTTACCCATACAATTTCCTTCTTCAACTCTGTTTTCAGTTTAACATTTCTTCTCAGTGAGGAGGGTGAAGCTAAGGCAGGAAACGTTATATGAGTGGTGGGGTGGAATGTGTTGCTACCTCTCATGGTCTTCACTCACCCTAAGAGGTTCTCATCCCACCTTATAAATGAAGAGGGACTTGAAAGATCACTGAACCCACTGGCTAATTGAAATGGAACTGAAATCTCTTTACATTTCACTTACAATTCCCTGTGCTTAAAAGAAGTGAAAATGGTTGTGGCAAAGAATTAAATTAGAGGCTCAGTGTCCTGTTTTATTATAATAATAGCGTGAACTTGTTGAACGCTTAGTATCTACTGAGACTTGTTCTAATTGCCTTATGTGTAACTCATTTGATCCACACTGCATCCTAACAAAATAGGTAGATTATTCTTCTTATTTTACCAATGAAGTCACCTAAGGATAGAAGAGGCTGGTAATTCACTCAAGGCCACAGACTGAGAATTAGCAGAGCCAGACACTGACCGAGTCTGCATTTCTAACTGTTGTGTTTCACTATCTCTTGTTTGGTCTCTTGAGCCTGTATCTCAGACACTTAGTATCCATGCATTTGTTTGCCAGTCATAATAATAATAATAATTAGTATTTTGCAGAAAAAATTGTTTTCTTCTTACTAAGAAATAGCCCAAGATTTGGAGTTTTAGTTCAAAACATCAAAATATATATATTTCCTAAATTTGATGTGGCAGAGACCACTATACACCCAAACCTGATTCTCTTCCTTTGCACACTCAGCGGACTAGATTCCTTACCCTTCTTTATTAGTGATCGCCATCTGATTGAGTTCTAATGAATGGAATCTGGACTCCAGAGCTGGGTTATAAATAGCTCCTATGCACTTCTCTCTTCTCCTTTTCCTTCCTGGTCAACTGGAGTAGCAATTCTCAGGGTGATCTTAATAGCCATATTTTGAAGATAGCATAGCTGCTGACTGCCAGTGATCCTGAAAGATTGTGCAGAGGAGTTGCCTCACTATTGGAAAGAACAGGACTGTAGCTTAAGCAACAAATGCCTATTTTGTAAAATTACTGCAATGTTAGGGTCTATATTTTTTCATTGCAAAGTCACATCATGACTAATACATTGTTGGTCTTCTGAATTTCATGTTATTGTTATTTAATGAGTGAATGAAAGAATTAATTGGGGGGGTATCTGGAGGGGTAAGTAATCATTTCTTGAGTCCTTAGGATTTGCTAGAGTCTTATAATGTATTTCAGATCCTTACAACTCCTCGAAGTGAATAATTGACATAAGAGTACATACAAAATCTGTACTTTCCACTACTCCAAGGTGTCTCATACAATGACAGCTATTTTTTTTCCCCCAAATGTGAGTGAGTAGAGGAAGAAGCACATGAAAGTCACTGTGTATTTGCCTCCATACAAGGATGGATAGATTTGTGAATTCCTTGTAGTTCTAATATTCCTAAGCAAAGAGTTCAAAGACTTTCAGGCCCTTTTTCTCGTTATTGCCTCAGGTTTCAGATCATTCATTTTTCTCTCTTTTAATAGAAATAACTTCACTTTACCTTCAGCTGTTTGCCAACTTTTAAAATAATTTTAGAATGTGCTAAATCTAGACTGGTATTCTTGGACAGTGATCAAATTTACTTTTCTCTATTTTTTTAATCTGAAGCAATAAATCTACAATAAAATTTGCTGCTAGATGCACTGTGATAATTTAGGATATAAATGATATAATAATTAAGTCATAGAAATAATTCCTTGTATATAAAAGAAAATATTTATCTAAATGAAAGTTTCCTTAGGTATCTTCTAAGTCCTATTCAGTACAATATAAACACTTTATTAATGTGTAAAGTTTAATACATTATATTATGTTTTTCTTTAACTGATCCATATTAACATGTATTTTTCAAAGCAAAAATTTATATTACTTATGTTTTTAAGAATTAGAAAAATTCAGTTTGTGCTTTGGAGAGCTATCTGTTGTGGTGGTGATACTGTGTGACAGTAATTACTATAAGTCATAATAGCTTTCTTAACAGCTGGAAGAAGAGGAATGATCCCTTCCAGAGACACAGTAGAAAATGAGTCTGTTCTTAATCTGAACTGAAATGCTGGGACTATGGTGACAAAATCCAAACTCTGTCCAATTTGGACATTATTTGGAGTTGATTTCAACTTGTCACATGCAAACCGATTTCTTGTTTTAATTTCAAGTTGACAATTACAGAGCTTGAAACACCATCTGTGCCATAAAATGAAGAACTTTCTTTTTTCTTTATCCTCCAAATGAGTATAGATATTTATTTGGGAATTGGGACTTGAGAAACAGTATTCTTCAAGGCACAATCTAAACCCACTTAGCAAAATATGCAAAATCTCTTACAACATGTAAAAGTTTTATTTATGTACTAAGTACTGGAGAGTTTTAAACAGCACCTGCATTCATGGTCAGACCTGTTATTCTCTTACTTTTGCCTTGCTCTCTATTTACTTATAGTTCTCATCCATAAATCACCTATAAAATGAATAAACAACTTCTTTCATTGATGAAGTACAAACTGACTTCTGGTTACATTATAGCTAAGAGTAACATTGATAGAGTCCTGCAAAAACGAAATGAATGCAGGATTGTGTGTGAGAGGAAGAGAACTCATTAAAGCAAAAGTCAAATTAAATTGGGAATGATGACAAAGAGCAAAACTCAGGTTCAGTGAAGTTTAAGCCTATTGACATTTTATTCATAATTATTTAAGAAGGCCACTAATGAATTTTCATCAGGAATTTTAGACAGTGGCTGACTGTTGATGAACATGAAGCATACTGCTTAAATATTTAATAGAGGTCATGAAAGCCAGAGGAAATGACCTGATGAAAAAAGAATTAGGGATGCTATTTTTGCCTGGTATGTCATGTCATGTTAATTTTATAGGAATTAGCACACCATATCTCTTTAGTGCTTAGTAAACACCCTCTCTGTTGTATGTAATAAAAGGAAATGATCTGTATATTGCATTGTGTACCCCCCACCCAAAGTCAAATCATCTTCTGTCATCATATATTTGACCCCCTTTACCCTTTATTACTCCTTCACCTCCCTTCCCTCTAGTAACCACCATACTGTTGTCTGTGTCTGTGAGTTTCAGTTTTATATCCCACATATGAGTGAAATCATATGGTTCTTAGCTTTTTTCCAGTAGACTTATTTTTGTTTAGCATGATATTCTCAAGGTCCATTTTATCTTGTCACAAATGGCAGTATTTCATCTTTTCTTATGTCTGAGTAGTATTCGATTGTATATATGTACCACATCTTCTTTATCCTACCATTTATCAAAGGATACTTTGGTTGTTTACACTTAAAACCTATGTAATCCAATGTTAATCCTATGTATTAACCAATGTCACCCCTCACCCCAATACATTTAATTTTAAAAATTTAAAATAAAATAAAAGGAAATAGAGGTTGCATCTGCACAATAAAGTAGAATGAAGCTCATGTATGCACTAAAATAGACAAGTAATTTTAAGTTTCCAGATAAATTTCTACGCAGAAAAGGTTAAATAATTTTTACATATATATTATATCCACACAGATATAGTGATACCAATATAAAATAAAATGATCAGAATACATTTGTCTTGAAAAATTTACTCATTTTTATAAGGCAGCAAATATTTACACAAATTGGATGTTTAATGTCACGCAGGCCCAACACTTGAATTACTGGCTGAAAAGCACCCGAGGTGCATACACCAAACAATTCTTTCCTGAAGCATGTGGCCAAACCCAAGGCTGATGCTGTCTTCTATCGGTTTCTTATTTTAAGTTATATTATACCTTAAGTTTGAAATAGATTTGATATAATTTTTGAACAAGATCTACTGAGTTATATATTACCCAATAATTTAAAATAAGATTTTTAAAATCATGAAGTTGATTCCAGAAATTTAAAAAGTACATTTGGTCTCTTTGAATGCACAATGAAAGCAGTTATATTCTGACCTCTAGAACTGTATATTGTAGAAACATATAAATAAGAAAAATAAAAATCTTTTAAAGTTGAAAATTTTACCTACTGACCATAACTTGCAGACTTAAGATAATCCTACAGTCAGTGACCACAGAGCCACCACATTTATGGACTTTTTCCACTTATGCACAACTTGTGTTCCAGTAAAGGTAAACACATTAAAATACCATGATCAGTGTCAGAGTAATTTACAAAACTTTCTTTTGCACATTAACACTTCCTGTTTTACCTCCTAATTCCACCCTGGAGTTCCATAACCTCTTTCTATAATATGACTATTGACTTTCCACTCTTCCCATCATCTCTCTATGCTTTCCAAGCCGAGCCAGCTATGGTGAGCAGACTTTGCTCATAAAACCTTTTCCTCAGAGATAAGTTCCGCTTTCATATAACTTTAGCACATACCTTCACTTCCTCTCATGCTTGTGGACTTTTAAACACAGGCTTTTCAGTCTTAAAAGTGCCATAAACATTCTACTGGCACATTCAATTCTGTTTACTTTTTAGCACACTGTTACTTTTTCTTGTGTGATTGATAGATAAATCCATTGCTATACCACAGTGAAGTCACAATCATTTTGCAGCAATGTGAAGTCTAGATGTCAGGAATGTCCACATGGATACCTTCCAAAAGCAAACTGTAGTGGGAAATTATGGCGATCAAACCTCACATTGGCACTCATTAACAATCCCACTGTTAACTGAGTTTCTAGTTAGGAAAACAAACAAGACAATGAGAAGTTTGGCATATTTTCTAAGACAGCAGAGAAGTTTGGAGTGAAAAAGATGAAAGCTTAAATCTAATCTGGAGAGAGAAATGGTGGTGGTGGTGGTGGTGGTGGTGGTGATGGTTACAGGGTAACCTGCTTGGTCCTCATGCTCTGGTCCCAGCCTTTGCCATCCCCATTACCTCAATGCAGTTTTCCCACATCCATGCTTTTATAGATCTCTCTTTCTGCCCACTTCCTCTCTGCTCCAGGAAGAGTTAGGTGTTTCTTGTTTGTTTCTAGGAAAACTTGGACATAATTGTAGTTAACAATTTTAGTTTCTGAGGACAGTCAGTCCCTACTCTCTACCAGACAGTTCTTCTAAAGCAACTAAGAATCCATAAAATAACTCTTCATAAGGGGAGCCCTTCACATGTTGGAAGCTCATTTACATGTTCTGCTCTAGAACCAAACTCTCTAGTCCCATAAAGTGGTCTTAAAATAATCAGGTTTCCCAGGAGGTACTTATTCAGACAAGCATCATCTGGATATGACTTTGTCAATACACCTTTGAAATCATGCTGCTTAGAAATTTTGCCTAGACACAAAATCCTAAATCTAATCTAAGTTTATCTAGACATTTATTATTATTATTATTATTAATGAAATTGAGGGATGCATTGTCCTTTTCTTAGCACACTTAAGTCTTTGTACATGAAAAGTTTGTGATAAAGTATCCAGGTCTTTTTCTAATATATACCTACTTATATTTATGCATTTATATGTGAAAATGCATCCAAGTCATTTTTCCATCAATGTACTCTATTTTACATAGTTATTTAATCATGTGTTACCAATATATCACAAGGAAAATGTATGCAGGGTTTTTGTTTTCTTATGTTGTGTTCTATTTTCACAGTTCATTTTCTCCTGGGTATACAAAGGAAGGTGAAAAAACAAGGTGCTAATTAAGACCTTTAACATTAAACACCTAGATGTTTGGCCAGAGCAGGTGATGAGTTACAGGAAAATTTGCTTGTTATCAGAAGAATGTTTTAAAAAATGTAATATTCAGAAGTTTATGAGATTAAACCAGAATAGATATACATTTGTGAACACATTCATAAAATAGTTCTGAAAGTATGCACAATAGCTATTACACTAATTACCTCAAAGATAGGAATTTGCGTTGCTAGAGAATAGGTTAAGACATGCATTTTTACTATTTGTTGGTATCTTAAATTTTAAACCATGTAAATATATCACCTATTCAAAACTGTATCATTTTTTAAAAGAAATGAATGGATTGTTCCATATATGTTTTTATATAGTTAGAATTTATTTCTGGAAAAATCCCCAAAAAGTGGTTAACAAGGGTTATTTTGGGATTGGAGGTATTTTGAGTTACTTAATTCTATTGTTTGAACCCTGGAATGGTAAGTGTGTATTTAAATGTCAGCTGAGATTATCTGCCACATGTTTTTTCTTCATTAAATTTTTTTATTTTAAAAATGATTTTCTAAGTTGCTATAGGAGCAGGAAGATAGTTTGATGAATCAAAACTTAGGGTGTTCATACGATGAATTTGAATAGCAGTCACTTTAGGTTCTTCATAAACACTATTTCAAGAAACAAGCAGCTTTCTACATGTGTGATGATTTTTTCATCCCCGAATTTTTTTTTGCAGAGCTTGATGAACACATGTCTGATGATTTAACTTGGTATTTTTCTTGCTATCTGTTTTCTAATTTATTACTGATGACCTGCATTCCATGCTGCTCATTTTAAACCAAAGGCCAAAGAGATAACCAGAAAATGGTCCAAAGGCAGTGACTATATCATCTATTTCTTCCAAATCCTTTAACAGTACTTGACACACGAAAAAGGATTGATTAATACTTGTTGATTTGAAGACTTAAAGAGGAAAGTGGCCACTGGGATGTTCCAAATGACATTTTCAAGTAGAAAAGAGTGTTGGTCTTGAGAAATGGTGTGATATGCATAGTCCTGAAACCTTCTCCAAGTTTCAGGAGTAATTTGGAGACTCAATAAAGGTTTCAAATCCCAAATTTATCCATCAGGGAAAAAAATCTCCAACAAGACTGACACTTTTCTTTATCTATCTGTTTTGAAGAAAAATACATTGTACATGTGGCCTATGCTTTCTGGGGATGATGGTGGTGACAAAGGTAGCATAGACATGCATAATGACTAGCCAGCAAAACATTACTTACTGAGTCTCAGCCAGCTACTAGAAGAGTTGAAATGCCCCATTATTATAGATGGACATTTAGGTTCTTACTTAGGCAATCTAGTACTCTTCTTATTTTTCTCTAACCAGCAGAGCTATTATAAAAATAAACTAATGTTTTAGATTATCTAGAGAGATACTAGGAGGATTTGTGTAGTCATATATTTTTATAGTGTATTTGTACTTTTAGATGATTTGTTCTATTTAGCAATATAAAAAAGCAATAATTTAATTAAAAAATGTTAAACATAAAACAGTTGTTAAAAGTACTCTAACCATGCCCACTTATTGAAAGATGCACCATAAACCAAACTTCAATATCTCAACAAACATCCCAACTTTGTCTTCCTTATCTGAAACACTATGAAGATTCTGAAGAAGTAGCATCTTCCTTACTGTGGTAAGCAATAAATTCAGATAACACATTGTCCTGGCTGGTGTGGCTCATTTGGTTGGAGCATTGTCCCATAAACCAAAAGGTCACTGGTGGAATTCCCAGTCAGGGCAAATGTGTAGGTTGTGGGTTTGGTCCCAGGTCAGGGCACATATGAGAGGCAACTGATTGATATTTCTCTACCTCTCTCTCTCCCTCCCTTCCCTTTTCTCTAAAATCAATAAGCATGTCCCTGGGTGAGGATAAAAAAAATGTCAACTAACACTAAATTATAGTAGCTAACCCAACTAAAATTATAAACAAACTCCTTGCAAACAATAATGATAGGTCATGCTATTCATTTGCTTTCAGATTTTACATAAGAGAGAAATTTAGGTTAGGTTACAGAGTCTTGCTTTCCAAGTTCATCCTTTGGATGTGCTGGAAAATAAATTGCTCAATAAATATCTATCTAAACTCAGTGGCACAAGGACTTATCTGTAATGAATATAACCCCTAATGCCTTCTTTTAATTTGTGAATACAATGTCAGTGTTTCTTTTTATAACTCCCCAACAGTTCAGGTCCTTTTGTCCTGGACCAGAGTTTCTTCAGGTTTGGTCTTCATGGGTTCCCTTTTTCAGTGATTTTGTAAGATTTAACATAGACTTAGATATGATAAGTTTTTTCCTTAAACAGAATAGCTCTTGCAAATAGTTCTGCAGTGATTAATTTGATGCAGTGTTTTGAGATGCTTTAGAAGCTGTTAGAAAATTTCAGACACAGCAATCTAATTTTCATATATTATCTATGATTATCTCATGTACTCTATTGTTATTCACAAGCAAAATTATCCAATATTTTAAAAGGGCATATATTTTCTTTATATATTATTGTGAGATTGTACAGGTAAAGAGTAGTGAGTTGAAGGTGTTTATTTCCCAAAATTCTCATTACAGAGGGGACATATAAAGAGCCAGATGATATGACTGTATTTGCTGCTTAATAACAGAGTTTTCCTCAGTTGAATTTGTAACTTTGGAACTATGTTTGGCAAATCATGAGGTGTTTTTATTTTAATTTATTATTTAATCTTCACCCAAGGACATGCTTATTAATTTTATAAAGAAGAGAAGAGAGGGAGAAAGAGAGGGAGAGAAACATGGATGTCAGTGAGAAATATCAATTGGTTGCCTCTCATACACACCCTAACTGGGGACAAACCCGCAACCCATACTTGTGTCCTTACTGGGAATTGAACCCACAACCTTCTGTTTTATGAGACGATGATTCTCCAACCAATTGAGCCACACCAGCCTGGGAAGATCATGTTTTGTTTTTGTTGTTTTTGGTAACACCAGTGAAAATAAATGGTTTTAGTTTATGCCTCAAAGCTGATAACTATATTCTTTGCCCATGAGCTACACATGTAAAGCACAGGAGTAGGTAAAGGTGTGACTGCATGGTTGCCTCTTCCCTTAACCATAATTTATTCCTCCATGGTACATTTGAAGTTTTATGTTTAAAGATTTTTAAAATGCATTTATTATTTTTACGTTATTAAGTAGTAGTAATCATCTAAATTACAAAAACACTATGAAGTGATGTGGCTACACAAATGACTCTGTCCCGTATCTCTCTGGACAGCCCCAAATCATAGTTCGTTTTGATGATAAAACTGATGGTTAGAGAAAAATCTGTCTTAAGAAAACTACTTCACTGAAATGTTCATCTACAGCAAATGATGACTGACTTAGACATAATAATTCTTTTATGAGTGGTCACTATGAATACCTACATGACCTCCTTCCCTACCTTCATTCCCTGCAAGTTATGCCACCTACGCCAAATGCATTTTTTTCAGAACAGGTAAGTAGAGGTCAGGGTAGGGTTTATCTGGATGATTATTTGGAAGGATTTCTTTTCTGATGAAAAAATTGAAACTTTTGTTCAACTTCTAAATTCACTCTGAAATATGACAAGCTTGGCACGACTACACTTTGATGCCACACCACTTGTTAAGACCAACACTCACCCTTCTATTTGAGGATGCCTTTTGGAATCATCCAGATGGCTACTTGCCTTTTTAAATTTTCAAGTCAATACATATTTCTGTCATTTGTTTACCAAGTATTCTGGGGAGTTTCAAAGAAAATGGAAGATACTGTTACTGTCTGTGGTGGATATATCCTGAGGCAGATACACACCTCCAATGAGTCAGGTCCATGTATAAATTTCTCCACTTGTTTGCAAGCAGAACTGGGTAACTTACTTCTAATCAACAGGATATGGCAACCGTGATGGTATATAATTCCCTTGACTAGATTACTTGTATCACAAATGTGATGAGATTTTGCAGATGTAGGTAGGGTTGATGTTGTGTTCATCACCAGTGAGATTATCCTGGATGGGCCTGATATAATCAGATGAAAGCCCTTACAGGGTAGACTCTGCCCTTTTGTGAGACTTTTCCTCAATGGCTTTGAAGAAGTAAGTTACCATGTCATGAGAGTAGATCCTGTTACCATCCCTGTGAGAAAATCATGTGTCAAGGAACTGTGGACTGCCCCACACAGCCAATCATGGCCTAGGGTTGACAGTACGAAAGCACTAATCTCAGTCCTACAACTACTAGGAACTGAATTCTGCTAAAAACTACATCAGCTTAGAAGGGGACCTTCAAGATCCAGAAAGGAACACAGTCTGGCCTATACCCTGATTGTAGTTTTGTAAGCCTGTAAGCAGAAAACACAATTATGCTGTACCTGAAATCTGGACCCATAGGACTTTTGAGATAATGTTTTAAGTTTGTGGCAAATTGTTACATAGCAATACAAATCTAATGTACTTCCTTCAGGCCATTCTCTGGGCCAGTGGTCCCCAACCTTTTGAAACTGGGGGCCAGTTTCATGGAAGACAATTTTTCCATGGACCGGGTGGGGGGTGGGGTTTGGGATGGTCTCTGTGTAGTCAAATCCCTCTGCTAATGATAATCTGTATTTGCAGAGGTTCCCCAGTGCTAGCATCTCCACCTCAGCTCCACCTCAGGTCTACCTCAGATCATCGCACGTTAGATTCTTACATGGAGTGCCCAACCTAGATCCCTCACATGTGTAGTTCACAGTAGGGTTTGGGCTCCTATGAGAATCTAATGCCACAGCTGATCTGACAAGAGGCAGAGCACAGGCAGTAATGCAAGTGATGGGGAGCAACTGTAAATACAGATGAAGCTTCAGCTCGCTCACCCACTGCTCACCTCCTGGGGGGCCCCGGTCCTAACAGTCCACAAACCAGTATAGGTCCATGGCCCAGGGGTTGGGGACCCCTGCTCTGAGTTATTTCTGTGCCCCAACTTGAATTTAAAATAATGTAAATAGAAACAGAACAAATTAGAAAGTAATACAGGTCATCTAAAAAATTAGAAAATAGCTCACTAGATAAATACCAAATTAAATCATCTGTTGTGTGTTTAACAAGCTTTGCAAAGAAAAAAAAAATGTGGATGAAAACATCATCACATGAGTGAATGTTGAAAGCTGATTGCTTCTAAAAATAGTTTTGTAATGGACCTAAATAGTTTTATAAGGAACCGAAAATGACTATTGATTCAACCTCATTTCAGTAACACCAAGAGTTTCTATATGTCAAACTGTCTTCCTGCTCTTACTGCAATTATCCTTGAAAATATAAAATATTTTCTACTTGAACCAGAGGATATTGAAGATTTTAGTTTAATTCCTTAGTGCATATGATATAGGCCTTTTTTGAGTCTAAAATATAATTCTTAAAGTAGTTATATTTATTTATTGAGCAATAGTGCTTTAAATATCATGTTTTATGACCACACTGAATATTAGACCATTTCATGGTAAGTATCACTCTTCAATGAAAAGGATCTTTAAAAAATGAAAATTGCTCTGGTAGCATTTATTTTATACTTAATGGAGAATTAAGAGCATGGGTGTATCTAGGTGACCATAAAATGTATCATCCTGCAGGGACACAATGACAATGAAAAGAGGGATAATTTAAAATCAAGGTGGGGCAGCAGGAGGGTGGCAGGACTCTTCTTGGCAAAGCAGGCTTTTTCGTCCCTTCTGCATAAAGTGCCTTTTAGATAACAGATACAGTGCTATCTTTTGGTAATTTGACTTACTTTGGACTTTTATTATTTACAATTATGTCTGATACCCAAAGAAACAAAAAATAAAAACACTTTTACTTAAAAGAATGTCATAGATTATTTTGAATCAATTTAAATTTCAACTGAGAAAGCCAGTGTTTCATGCTCTAATTTTAGGTGCCTTATTAGACTATAGTTAATAACACTGTATTGTATAATTGAAATTTAGTAAGACAATAGAATTTAAATATCTCACACACACACAAAAGGTAGATAAGTGAGGTGATAGATGTGATAACTCAATGTGGGGAATCTTTTTGCAATTCATACATTTATTGAATCATCAAATTGTATGTTTCGAATAACTTAAATTTTTTTTGTCAAGTATACCTAAAAAAAAAAAACAAACCACCACACAGTGTCCCATCTGTTGTTTATTCAGACTTTATTTCCCTTGTTCTTTTGCCTAGTACTATAAAACCACTCTGCTTACCTCATTCCCTATAGAACAAGCCCTTCCCTTTGTATCTCATTTCCTTGTATTTGAGGGGTAGAGTAGTGTAAGGGTTACGCTGCTAGATTCAGACTGCTTTGGTTCAAATCTTGGTTCTACCACTTTTGACCATTAACAATGTAATTCATCTTTAGGTACTTTCATTTTTGCACTTGTTTTTGGGAATTATCATGCAGATTTAAGAAGTACTTACCTCATGGACTGTTGTGAGGAGTGTGGGGCACATAGGCAAGCCCTCAATAAATATTAGCTATTGTTATTACTTTCCTCTTAATAAAACTCCCAATCAGACTAATTTACTTAGGTTTAGTAGTGAAGCTCAAATTCTTCTATAACTAAGAAAATAAAATTAATGCTTCCTAAAAATCAAATTTTAGCTTAAAAGGAACCTGCTTGCTACCTGCTGGAAAATATTTCTCTCCTAGGCTTTGTTAGGCTCAAAGAGGAATGTGGCAATATGCTGTCAATGGTGATGGCATTAAATAAACTTTGGTCATCATTCAGAATAGGTTTGATAAAATATTTAAATATGAAAATAGCATTCTGTGTTAAGTAACAAAATGTAAACTGGTATTCTGTCTTTTTCACCTAAAGTATTGTAACTATCTCATGGCTTTATCGGTAATTGAATTTAAACAGTTGAGGAGGTACAGATTTAAAAATCTCTAAGACTTTTTTAACAGTTCTCAAGGAAATGATTTTAAAACAAAGGACTATGCCAATGGAAAAATGTCTGTGTGTTTAAGCCAAAACATATTTCCGTGACTTTGGTCCTTAGAGAGATTAAGATTCCAGCAGGATTAACTGACTGCAGTTCTAAGCATGCTTGATAGTTCTGAATTAAGTTCAAGTATTCACATTTACAAGCAGTGCCCTAGAATTAGATATGGTTAACTTTGGCATTCAAGTTCAATGGCTAAATCATTTCTCATAGAACTGCAGTACTGTTAAGAGTATGGCATATGGCCTTTGGAAGGTGGACACGTTTCCCATGAAAGAATATTTGGGTGACCGTATAGTAGAAATTTAATAATCCTGGCCAGAGAACGTTCACTATGATTCATTTTGCTAATTTGGTACATTAGCTCAAATTTGCCATTATACTAAGCTAAGATCCAAGTTACTCAATTACCAAAATATCCAGCTTTTTGTTTCCAAAAAAAGAAAGCAAGGGAAAAATGAAGGTGATTCTTGAAATGTGACTCAAATTATCTCTCAATATTTTGGAAAGGTGAGTCATCTCTTGGATATATAGCTTTTGTCACATCATTTGGTTTGGAAAAAACCAATGATGACATAAAACAGAAGCACAGCAATCTTCAAAGAAGAAAAATGAATAAATAGATACATTTTCCCTTCCTTCCTTCCTTCCTTCCTTCCTTCCTTCCTTCCTTCCTTCCTTCCTTCCTTCCTTCCTTTTTCCCTTCCCTCCATTCTTCTCCCTTTCCCTTCCCTTCCTTTCCTTTCCCTTCTCCCTTCCTCCA
Source organism: Desmodus rotundus (assembly GCF_022682495.2). NCBI lineage: Eukaryota > Metazoa > Chordata > Mammalia > Chiroptera > Phyllostomidae > Desmodus > Desmodus rotundus. Next base: position 38,484,838 of record NC_071397.1, on the reverse strand, counting down.
TTCCTCTTCCTTCCCTTTCTTTCTTTCATTTGTTGGTGAACTTCAGTACCCCAAATATTGCATAATATAAAAGGAAAGAGGTTAAGAAGTGAATGTTGTAATCAAACTGTGTACCTATAGGACAAACACATTCTCCAAGGAATGCACACAATGAGACAATTCATCCTAATCCTTCTGTAGATGGGATGGACGATCCTTTACTCCTTACTTCACTTAGATAGCATTAACCATAGACTTCATAAATACCTATTTACATTTGATTCTCAATATATATATATATATTTTTGATGTCTGGCCTGAGATCTAAAGTCTTATTTCTCAACTCTCATTTGGGTAGCTCTTATTTCACATCTCCTCAAAACTAATCTGCCTTCTATATTCTTAACTATGGTTTGCAGCGTCACCATCCACTCAATAGCATACTCACATACTCTTTCAATTTCTTGGACATAGTGTTAATTAGCAAAAACTATAAAAAGTTTTAAAGAAACTAATTTAACTTCACTTAATCTGTGGTTTTCTATCACCGAATCTTTTTTATAGAATACCTGTTAATACTCACAGTAAAAATTAAAAATTTTATAGTAGACTATTAAGATTCTATAACGATACAATCTAACTCCTGTTATATCCCTGACTTCATCTCCTATATTTCTTCAGCCTTATTTTACATCTTTCTAGCCATACTGGCCTCTTTGCTATTCAGTGAGTCTAATTTACCCCATAGCTATGGGTTTAGCCTGCCCATAGATGATTCTGGGACAATAATCCTAAGGAAAGACAGTTTTTAAAACGTGAGGCCAGCAAAACTGCCACAGCATTATCTAACCTTAGTAAAATCTTTGTAATCCCTTTGGGAATTTATCTGCCCACAAACTTCAGTTCACTGATTTTATAAGCTGTAATGATTTATTTCTTAAAGTAGAAAGGACCTCTTGTTATAATCATTTTGTAGATGACATTATTTTGTACATGCCATTATTTTTGGGCCAGCGTGAATCTAAATATTTCAAACTTGTAATAAAATCCAAAGTTGTTAAAACTTTTCTATGAAAGCTTTTTAATCCTTTCAGGTTAGAATTTCTGATTAAGTCAGATTACTATACTATAAGCAATGGAGATAGCAAAATGGGTTAGAGCCCAACATTTGAATCCAGATTGATACACCTAAAAATCACAGTGTGACTTCTGATCAAGTGACCTTTTTGGGCTTACAGCTTCCTCATATGTAAACCTGGATCATAATGAACCTTTATGCTCCTACAGGAAGTTCTTAACAGTGAACACAGGCTAGCTCAGTATTCTCAGAATAACATGTTGAGAATCACCTGGAGGTTAAAACATATCTGGGCCCCACCCCCAGAGTTTCTGATTCAGTAGGTGTGAGATGAAATCCAAAAGTTGCATTTCTAATAAGTTTCCAACTGGTGCTGGTGTTGCTGATTTTGGACCACCCTTTGAGAACCACTGGGCTAGACTATACTTGGTCAAAAAACATCCAAAATCTCAGAGGCTTATAAAGACAGAAGTTTATTTCTGGTGTATGCTGCATGTCTGCAGAGGGCTCTGCCCATCATCCCTCAAAGGCCTAGGCTCCTGGAGGCTCCATTGCCACCTGGTTATCACAGGGAAAGATACATAGTGAATCATGAACTGGTTCATAAAAGTTCTGATTGGAAATGGTCACTCAACATTAACTATTATTAGTAAAATTTTACCATAATTTCCTTTCTGTTAATACCACTGCCTATGACAGGCAACTTTTTAAGAGGGTTGTGGTATCTTCTGACACCCTGATATGCATGGGGTGTGGAGTCATTGAAATGGTGGAAAGGGAGGAATGTTCTCACCTTTGTGCTGACTTTGTGAAATAATACTTTCTTTTTATTTTTATTTTCCTGTATCATCTTGAACTGCCTTTTGTCACTTCAGACTCTTGTCCTCATAGAAACCTTGCTTCTGAGAACCTTTCTGGTCTCTACTTTTGGATCTCATTTTGTCAATCTTGCCTGTTCTGTGGTCAACATAATAGTTTAGAATTATTGACCAGAGCATCATTTTAAGTATGTTATGGGTATCCTTTACTTTATCACTAAATCTCTTATCTCTCCATTTTATAAATAAGGAAACTGAGTTCCTGAGGCTTTGACTTTAAGGTGATAACTGCCTGCATTCTGTTCCCTTGAACTTGAGGCTTCAGGCCTTTCCTTGCTTAAGGTTCCCCCTTCACCTAGCTTGGGGACTTCATGTGTTACAGGCCTGGGCTCACATTAGGCACTTCTCAGCCTAAATTGGCTTTTAGAAATGAGGTTCAGCTAGATGATAAAAATGTCTGCTCCTATGTTCTTCTCAAGGATATTAGAGAGCTACAAAATATTAGAAATGGTTTCATATAAATACTTTAAATTCTTCAGAAACCTATAGCAACCAAGGAGTTGTTTTCTTCCCTTTTGGCTTCATGTAGCCCTCATTTCTTTGGTGAAGTCTTTGTGCTCAATGAATGATAACAATAGTATGGGTCAGTTTTTTCTGGGCTCCCTTTCCTTATTTTAAATCTTATTTTAGAAAGACAGGAAAGTACAGTGGGCAGAACATGGGTTATAGAACCAGATAAACCTGGAGTCAAGTGTCAGCTCCACTATTCAAGTAGCTGTGGGACTTGTAGGAGGATACATGATAGATCTAAGCCTAGTTCTTATTTTTAAAATGAGAACAATATGAATTATCTCAAAGAAACACATTTTTAGGTAAAGCATCACTTTTCTGTATTGTACAGGTCTGCTGGAGAATCGAACAGGAGATGGCTGGACCAGTAAGAACTCATGCAACTGTAATTAATTAATGAGATATGTGGTTTAATGGTTACAATTATTTCAACTTTTTTGTGCTGCTAAAAGATGAGTTCTTAGTCTCCAGAGATAGGGATTAGTAGCATGAACAATTTGAAGTAATTCTTCTTTTCTAGCACAACTATCTGTTTTTCATCTCTGCTCACATAGCCAAATTGATTTATTTCATAGGTCTACATTTGCTTTCATATTATCTGATTATTTTCTTTCATATATATATATGAAATATGCATATATATTTGAAATATGCATATATATATATATATATATATATATATATATATAAAGATTATGTGTACTTTAGCATTCTGTTGGGCATTACTATGGATACAAGAAAATTAAAAGACATAATCCCTGCTGCTAGGACCAGTTTGCCTTATACTACTTGAGACAAAGTCAATACTCCAGAAAAATTCCAGATTATGGATTATACAGTATCAGATTGTGTAGATGGATGCATATTTATAGTGTGCAACAGGAACTTGTCTTACCCTAGATTGTGGGAGAAATTTCTTCCATGGACACTCTACAAGGGGTATTGTATGATCTGGTAGATGGTATCTTGAGTATATTTTTACAAGACATAGAAGGGGTGAGTTTCTGTTATGTTACCCCTCAGAAACATGCCAAGTGGGTATTATCAGAAAACTGGATTAAGATAGGGAGGAGTATGTAATTTTCTATCCCAGTCACTAAGCCCTCCAATCTTAAACAAAAATTTTTAAAATGCATTACTTTCTCCAGTTTTTCACAATGGTGCTGGAGTAATCTTTTAAAGATACAAATATGATCATGCTATTCATCTACTTTAATCTCTCACTGGCTTCCCTTGTTGTGAGGAGAAAGAAGCCAATTCTTAACCTTACCTTGGCCTGGCTAACCCTTTATCTCCATGGTCTTACCTTTAAGCTAATGAGGCATCAAGCGGGGCCACACTGGTCTGTTCTCAGTTCTCCTTGTCATGTTCACTCCAGCCTCAGGCCTTGGCACCCATGTTTCTTTGTATTGGAATGCATTTCCCTGCACTCCACAGTGCTTGGCCAGAAGCCTACTTATTTTCAGATCTCAGCTGGCAATTCTCAGCTAAGCTTTGTTGTTTGGGGCAAGTTGTTAAAAATTTTAAGCCTCAGTTTCTTCATCTAGGAATAATAAACCACCTGTCCTTTAGGGTAGTTGTTGGGAGTAAGGAAGAGAGTATATGTAAAATTCTCATCACAGTATTGATACATATGAACTAAATAAATCTTTTACTGCCTCCAGTGTCATTAGTATTCCTATGTAAAGTTTCCCTAATCCCCAGGACAAAGTTAGTCACTCATGATATGAATTTCATGGCACTGCATTTTTTTTCTTCCAAGTATGTAATGTGATTTATAATTATATAGTTTTTGTCTGTCTTATTGTCAGTCTCTCTCACTAAACTATAAACTCAAGAATGTAGGAGCTTGGTTCACTACTTTATTACTATTGCCTGTGACAATTTCTTCTACATATTTATACTTCAAAAAAATTTGTTGAGTGAATGAATGAAGTGTGGCTAACCTATGATTACTTTGTCAGAAGGGATCTGTATATGGGCAACCCCTTTTCTAAAAGCCAGGTCTTCATTAACAGGACCTTTAAAGGAAGCTTAAAATGTCAAGGGTTTTGCTTTTCTTTTCCTATCCACCACATTTTAAAAGAATTCTTTTAGTCCTGGATAACTTCCTATAAGGGCAGAGGAAAAAAAATGCAGCTATGCCTATTTTAGGCCTTGGATTTAGGGATTCTACAGTTGCCGATCTATTCCTTCAGTAGCATCTTACATAATCTCAGATCTACAAGTACTTTGTAGAGGAATGTATTTATGGGCTTTCCAATTCAGTTCATGTAAACAAAAGATGAGATAATTAAACAAGAGCCAATTTCCAAGAGTGAAGCCATTCTTTGTGAGAATCAGTAACAACTTGTAGTGACAGGTAAGTCAGCATAGATCCAGGTTGCAGACAAAACAGTCCCTGAGGGACAGTCTGAATCTTGTTATTGGTCAAAAAGTCTTGTTCAAGTAGACTATGGGGAAAGGAAAAAAATCATAACAGTATGAGCATATGAGAAAAGAGTAAGGAGAAAAACCAGAACGATTAGTAAATGTTCCATCTAGACCTTTTAAAATATAGTTCCATATTTACATTCCCAAGAAGAGTTTAAATTAAGGTCTGAGTAGTATTTTTTGGTCAATTTGTTCTGAAAAACCTCAATCCCAGTAATGATTCTGCACTGTTCTTCCTTAGATTGAGATAAAAAACATGTCAAGAGAATCAGCTTCTGGTCTACCTGGAGGTTCTTTCAAGTTTCTTTCTTTCCTTCTTCCCTCTCTTACTTTATTAAAAAAACAACAACTACTACTATGTATCTATATCATATCAAGCACTTTAGGAATTTCTTGCCCTTTAGGAATATCTATTTTCACTAGGAGGCAGCTGAGCAGGCAAACACCTTATAGTGTAGTATAGTACAGAGAATCATAGAGTAGGGGGTCTTTAACAAAGACTCTGGGAATTAGCAGAGGTCTTGAAGAGGGTGTGGTGCTTCAGTTGATTCAGAAGTACTAATTTGAGTTGGTGACATGAAGAATGTGTGTAGGGTAATGAAATGTAATTTATTATGAGGAAGCAACCAATTCTGAGCATCAGAGATAAGAGAGAGCATATGCTATAGGCATTTCACATGGGTTCTGAATTTGTAGAGGCAAGAGCCAAGGCTACATAATAAAGGCCCTTTATATTTTGGTAAAGTTTTTGGACTTTATTCTAAAAGTTATTAGAGACAACTTAAAGACTTTAAATGGGGAATCATTGTGTTATTTGTTACTTTCATATATAGCCTGGGCAGCTAACAAGTATTCTCTCTTGCCCTGGTGAGTCTCTGTTTAATTTGCCCAATGCGGTTGTACTGTAGGACCCTGTCTCACTGGCCATGAATGGTTGGCTAAGTGGTAGAGAGATGTCCTATTCAGATTAGCCTAATCAGATGCTGTTTCTTTTTAATTTGATTTGAGGACCACCAAAATGTAGAGATGGAAATGTTAATTTTGCATCTCTGGCATTATATATTCTGTCAATTAATTTTAAAAACAGATAAGTGGATATTGAAAAATTATCAAGGAAAAAGCAGAGGTCTAAGATGAAGTGAAACCACGTTCCTGAATTTATTCATGTCTTCTTTTATATTTCTATTTTTAGCTCCTATCAAAACCTGAATGCTTTCCTAGCCTTGGGTCCTGTAGACACCATGCATTCTTGTTTCAGTTTAGATTTCCTGGATGAAAGCCTTAAGACACAGATTCATGAGGAAAGTATTATTTAGGAAGTGTTTCCAGGAAAATAAAGAAATGGGATAAATAGGATCAAGACAGGATGGAGGGTACAATAAGAAGGCAAATCCAGTGGAGGATAACTCTGGCTCAGTGCCACAGGGGAGTTCTACAGGTAGTGTTGGTCACATCTTTGAGGTTTTTTGAAGTCAGTGGTGCAGGGAGCCAGGATATAGAACTGCCCCCGAGAAAACCAAAATTTTGAGAAAATTTCAGTTTTTCTGTTCCTATACCTGAGAGAAACTCTTGGACATAGATTCTAGTACTGGAAGTTGAGAGGGGGCACATCAGAAGCCATGTGGTGAACAATGGATACTGCTCCAAGGAGGTATGGGCAGAACACTGACACGATAGGCTGCAGTCCTTAAAGTTAAGTCCCCTTCAATTTTTTTTCAACTAGTTGAAGTGTATGTTATATAACCTGTGACCAAACAGTCTAAAATAGAACCATAATTTTGTTAGGTTGTGTTTTACAACAAGCATTCTCGTTATAGTGCAGAGAATGGATGGAAGGGGTACTAAGTTCGGAGATAAGCTATTTGGGAGGCTATTGAAATAATTTGTTGACTAATTACTTTAATTTATTTGTTTATTCAGAAATACTTATGAGGCATCAATGTGTACCAATCAATGGGCATAAAACAATGTTAATGCTAAGAAGGTTTTAGCCTGAGCAGATATTTTGTCTAATAGAGGCAACAAGACAAATTGACAAAAAAATTATAATTGGGTGTGGATGACAGCTAAGGGGGTGAAGGAATTGAGCAAAAAGGAGAAAGGACTCATGGGCATGGACAACAGTGTGGGGATTGCGGGGAGGGGCTATAAGGGACTAAATGGTAATAGAAAAAATACAATTAAAGAGCATTATGCTAAGTGAAATAAGCCAGGTGGTGAGGGGCAAATACCATATGATCTCACCTTTAACTAGGACATAATCAACAAAAGAAAAAAGCAAGCAAAATATAACCAGAGACATTGAAATTAAGAGCATTGTAACAATAGCCAGAGGGGAATGGGGAGGGGATGGTGGGGAGAGGGGTCTATAGGAGCTATTATAAAGGACACAAGGACAAAATCAAGGGGGAGGGTAGAGGTGGGGAAGGGAGGTGGGACTGGCTGGGATGGGGTGGAGGGATGGGGAGAAAATGCAGGCAATTGTAACTGAATAAAAATAAATTAATAAATTTTTTAAAAATTGGGTGTAATGAGAAATGTGTGTTTCAGGTAAACATTTGAAGATACTTGGTCTGCACCTAAGTATAAGAAGAAGTTCCTTAGAGAAGGTGATATGAACATGGGATTTTGAAAGACGGAGAGGTAATAGTGGCCTAGAAAACTGCAATACCAATGAATAGAAGTGAATTTACTTGGAAGCTTTTAAATTGGTAGAAGTAATAAGCCATGGCGACTGCTTGAAAATGAAAGATTTTCTACTTAGTTCACTAGAAATATCATTAAGTAGGGCAAAAAATGCAAAAAATAGATTTGGGAGTCAACACCAGTTTGTCTTGGCAATTTTAAATGGGAAACGTTTAGACATCCACATAGATTTGTATTCTCTTGGAAGACTCAGGTATAAGAATACACATCTTACAAAGAACTCTAAATTTCTAGCTCTGACCCAACTTGGAATAAGATTTTGATTAAAAAATCTGAATTAATCAGTCTTAAGAATTTACTAGATGATCCCAAAGCTATTCAACTTCTTCTTGACTTTCATTTCCCTTGGTCGGAGTTATTTTTTTAGGTTAGATTTATTTTTTATAGAGAGCCAAAGAGTCAGTTATTATAGTAATTATTAGGAAAATTTAATGTGCCCTTTTTTTTGTTTCTTGAAAGCTGTGTTTCCCAAACTTTATCATTTGGTTCTATTTCTATGATTTTGCCTTAGCCATGTACCACCTACACTATTTCTCTTTAAAAATACTTTTTTTACTGTACCCAAGCAATTATACCCATAAAACTATAGTTTTTCTGTTTAGTTATATTTTTATAATTCACAATGAAATCAATGATGCCATATCCTACCATAACTTACATATTACTATCATGTACTACTGTTATGCATGTATCACATCAAATGTTCTCATACCAATAGTTGTATATATACTATATTTGGAAACATTCTGGTTTAGATAATTAAACCTGTGAGAGGGTTAGACTCTGGGTCTTCCCTAGATATGACTTATCATGTAGGAACTTTTCCAAAAGCAAAGGTAGATTTTGCCAGTGGTAGAAATATATCTAGGTCAGAGACCACTTTTTTTTGGTCAACAAATTAGAGCTAACTTTGCAGCTCTGTTGGCAGGTCCATGCTCCCTTTAACCCATAGGGGAGAATCCTTTCTTGCCTCTTCCTAGTTCTACTGGTTTACTGTCAATCTTTGGTGTTTTACACCTTGCAGTTTCTTTGGGGGATGGCTCATTGCTTTCTTAAAGAAAGGATGAGGGTGAAGACTGTGACCAGTGCTTTAAGCTTCCCCCAGAAGGAAAACAGAAGGTTTGTTTAGAGCATTTCATTTATTAGACCATATTCCTTAGATTGGCTATTTTATAAATAGAAGATTAAGCAAGTTATTAATAAAGAGAAATAAAAGGAACTAAAACAAACAGAGTTGAAAGTGAAACATATGAAAGAATAAATATTCTGAAGCAGTAGAGAAAAAGATCTATTGTCTGACTGGACGTATTTGAAGCTGTTCACAAATGTCCTGGGTGACTGAGGTAATGAAAGTCATGTCTTCCTGGAAAGACATTTTTTAGGCCTGAATTAGGGGGATGAAATCCTTAACACATTTCTGAGGTTGGACAATTTGTGTGTTAATACCTGTAGGCTTTTGGGAAGCCAGTCTGCAAAGCACAGAGCAAACAAAGGCACATTCTGTGGTGTCCCCAGTGTCATTGCCCTGGGGAATGTATGGAGGAGCAGACCAGCGGCAGAGCTTCACCAGCACTGGCTTTGAAAGCCCAAACAGTTACTTAACCACTTTGGGATTAGTACCCAGGGTTTATTGCCCAGCTAACTTAAATTCTGTTTGGAGCAAGATTAGAAAATAAATTTAATGAAGTGCTTCTGTTCATACTACCCTGTGGTTCTATGAAAAGTCTCAATGGAATTGTCAGACAGCATCCAATATATAGCACGAATCTAGTTGTAAAACATCAAGTTTTTTTTTTAATTAGTAGACTTAATTTTTTTGAGAAGTTTTAGGTTTATAGAAAAATTGAGCAGAAAGTATGGGAAATTCCTCTACACCACCCACAGCTTGCCCTATTATTAATATCTTGCATTAATGAAAATCTATAGTTTCCATTAGGGTTCACTCTTTGTGTTTCATGGTTTTGTAGGTTTTGATAATGGCTGTATCCATCATCACAGTATCATACAGAATCATTTTACCACTCCAAAAATCCCTATGTTCTACCTGTGCATCCTTTCTCTTCCCCCTGGTCCTCTGGTAACTAACTGCTGATCTTTTTACCATCTCTGTAGTTTTGCTTTTTCAAGAATGTTATATAGTTGAGGTCATATAGTATGTAGCCTTTTCAAATTAGCTTCTTTAATTTAGTAATATGCCTTTATATTTCTTCATATCTTTTCATGGTTTGGTAGCTATTTATTTGCATCTCTGAATAATATCCCATTATACCAGAGTTTATTAACCCATTCACTCGTTGAAGGATATCTTGCTTGTGCTCAAATTTGGGCAAATATGAATAAAACTTCTATAACTATCCACATGCAGACTTTTGTGTGAACATAAGTTTTTTTCTTTTAGTTTTATTGAGAAGTAATTGACATATAGCACTAAGTTTAACATGTATAGTATAATGACTCAACTCATATATATTGTGAAATGATTATCATGCTAAGTTTAGTTAACATACATCATCTCATATAGACATTCGTTTGTTCATCTAGGAGCATGACTGTGGAAATGTATGGTAAAACTATGCTTAGCTTTGTAAGACTCACCAAACTGTCTGTCAAAGTGGCTGTACCATTTAAAATTTATATTTTAAAGTTTCTCTCTTTAGTCACCTCTGTTTCTCTCCTCAACCTTCTTTATATTTCCCAGGTTGCCAGGGCTCTCCGTATGGCCTTCACCAAGCTGAGTGGTACCCAGTACTGCCCAGAAGCACCGTACCCCCAATCCCTTTTCAAAAGCACTTGCTGATCTCATTTCTTTAGAGCTCTGATATTTAGGAAAACCAGTAGGTAATACTAATGAGCAATCAGGTAGTACTTACTGTTTGCAATTAATTTTCACATAAAATTTTCTTTTTGATCTTAACAAACTTCTGATAAGGGCTTTTTCCCAATTTGAAAGTGAAGAAACTGACTCTTAGCCAACATTCATAGAGTTAATAGTGAAGATGGACAGGAAATTCTTCAACCATTTTAAATTTCTTCTGGAATAAGAAAGAATAAAAATCAAATAAACATACAAATAAACCAGCTACTTCTCTCAATTCAAACTGGAAATGTAATTGGCTAACTCGACTGACATACTACTCTTCCAGAAAACACAACCACTTAAAAAGTTGTGTTTGTAATGCCATAGCCCAAAGGAACAACTAATGGTGGTTATTTGGCTCACTAAAGGATGCTTTAATGACCAAATTGGCCAAATATGCAACCAGTCAGACAACATCTGCCTTTTAAAAAATGGTTTTACTGCTCTTTAAGCAAAGCAAAGAAATAGTAATGATCCTTTCTGAAGTTAGAGTAAGTTGTTAAAGGGTAGATGGTCTCTAAGGGGTGAACAGACTTTTCCAACATTATATAGAGTTGTTTGCTGAGCTTTAAAAGCAAAATTTTTATAAAGTTAATTATGCACATAAAATGTTATTAAAATTTTAAGTCATTTCTATTCCATTTATAATAAAGCAAGTCCTGGAAGTAAGAGCTAAAATTGAAGCCAATATTTGATATAGAGAAAGATTAAGGATGCTGGCATCATGTTTTAATTAGATGTATCCTATTGACATTTCCTGATCATTCCCCTTGTTTCCTTTGAATATCCTCAAATCCTACAGGTAATTTCTGGCTATTTTGTAGGCTTCTGAATACATTCAACACATTGCTCCCAAAAGATGCACTGTTTGGAAATGATGAGGTGGATTCACTTGCTTTTCTAAACTCCCCACATCCATTGCTATTCCCAAGATATCTGTGAAATGAGATTGTTTTTTTTTATTCAGCATCTGTATTAGTTTCCTAAAAGTGCTATAACAAAATACCACAAATTGGTGGCTTAAAGCAATGTAAATTTATTGTTTCAGTTCTGGAGGTTAGAAGTCTGAAATCAATGTGTTGGCAGGTCCATGCTCCCTTCAGACCTGTGGGGGAGAATGCTTCCTTGCCTCTTCCTAGCCTCTGGTAGTTTTGTGGCTATCTTTGGAGGACAAAGCATTCTCAGAAGCAAAAGAAGTGGGATAAAAGTAATGGGGAAGGGTAATGAATATAAAAAAACCAATAATTATCTAACTTTTTAATAACTTTTATTTCTGAAGTAGAAACAAAAATAGAGCAGAAGCAAAATCAGATATAAAAAACTTTTGATCTGTGTTCCAGATAAAGTCATTGTAAAGAAATTAGTGCTAGAAGAAAACAGGCAGCATCTTTTTAAATGAAAATTGAAACATTGAGTTCTAACTGGACTGAAGGTGAGCCTTAGAACTTCCCAGTGGGTTCAGATAGTCTACATACTTCCCTACTGGTGCCTTTTTAAAATATTTATTTGCATGGGTAAGGCACTTCCAGGGAGTTGTAAAGACAAGGAGATACGGTAATCCTTTCTGTTGGACAACGTGGGTATAACAGAGACCAATGGAAGTCTCCCATGACTATATATACTCTGCAACATTGGAGGATGCTTTCCACTCTCCTAAGGAAACCCTACTGGAAATCACCCCAAGATAATCAACCAGGAGTTGTGTATGTGTGTCCAGCAAAGAGTTGTTAGAGCTGTGTCATACAATTTTCTAACATTTCAGCTCAAGCACACCCTTCTCCATTTTAGCATAACCTACTTTGTAAGAATCAGAAAATAGTTCTTTGGCATCAAGGCAAGTTGAGTTCAAGCTCTACTGTGAGTGGGATTCCAAATTCATGGTGTCAAGTTCCAGTGGATTTCCCACACTTTAAAATGACAGAGTTTTAGCTCAAAGGCACTAAGGCAAAAATATTGTATTTTTTGTTATTATTTTTTAATATTCCCCAGCACCTAAGCAATGGCAAATCGATGGCTGGAGCATTATGAACAGAGTTCCAGCTCAGAGAGATATCTTTGTGGTACAAATGAATCCCAGAGCTGAGAATTTGGGACTCAGCTAATCCAGTGGTAAACACAAGGGATGATTCATGGATACACATAAGCACACTGAAAAATTCTGGAAATACTTAGGAGACAGGAATCCTGTGAAAGACTGTAACAACTGTGAGCCTGGTGCAGTTGAGATATTAGTGTTAAAGTTAATGGAACTGTATATATAACCATAAGCTAATAAAATCTATTCTCAGGTTACATAAAATTAAAAGAATAACACCACCAACAACAAACTTCTAGAAACATCTAAAAGTTATTCAGGTCAGGATCCAGATGCAGGGAAAAAAATAATGAAATTGTATTAAGTGAAAAAAAAAATTAGTACAAGAATTACTATCAGCCTTTTGGGTAAAACTGCTGAACTGGCCACAAAGGGTGCTGGTACTGGTATCATAATTAGGAAAGGGAAGAAGAGTCAGCTGGTCGCTACTTGAAGTCTTCTACACTTCAAGGATGTAGTGCTGTAACTGCACTAGTATTTAGCAGCAGTTGTGGCAGCATCTTGATCATGGAATTCTGCTACAAGGACACCCAGTCTAACTGTAAATATGCTTGAACATACAATAACCAAAACCTCCCTTGCTTCCACTATTTCAGTATCATGTAATTGCATCTAACTGGTGAAATGTAACACAAGTCAAGATCCCTAACTGCAAAGGGGTTAGGAAAATATAATTTGAAGACTTCTAGCCTTTGCAGCAGGGGAAGGTGCACTATAAGAAGGCTTATAATAAGTATCAACCTTCCAATACCCACTACATCAGGCTAAATTAATCATCAACAAGCCATTAAAAATCAGGTTGGCTTTTACAAAACACAATGTTAGTGAACAAAGGAGATTTCCTGATAGAATTTCAAAAGAAGAAGTTAGTAACTCAAAGATTATTCTGAGCTCATTTTCTTTCTTTTACTCAAGACATTCAAGGATTTAGAAAAGGTCACACTGTTCTAAAAAATTACTTAAAGACTAATTTTCGTCAAACAAAAGATAAATTAAACAAAAACCTCAAGAAAGGAAAAGTTTGGTCATAAAAGGATTTATGGATTTTTATAGATTATCTGTTAATAGAAATCCAATCCCAGGGATCCAGTCAGATCATATATTGTCAGGTGAATTCTGTAGCCCAGGGTAGAATTTGGACCTGTATGTTTCCTTCAACTATTTTGTTTCTGTTTCTACTTATGTGATAATAGTAGGAAAAGTTTTTTATTATCTCTGTTATTCCCATAATGTAGATGGGGAACACTCAAAAACACTGGTTGTCATTCTCTGTGTGTCCCTTGCTAACAATGTCTAAACTATTAAAAAGTTGGTCAGTTGGATACGGTGTTTTTGCTTCTATCCACAAAAGCAAAAAAGAGATGTCATTTTTAATGCCAAGGAATTTCAATTATGTTTTCCTGGATCCCTGAAGCTCTTATTGAAAGACCTGGGCCTTTGTGGGCTAAATTGAAAAAGATTAATAAACCAGCCATGGTAAATATTATCTGTCATCAAGTCTCTTCTTTGTATTTTCTTCTATCTTGTATCTGAATATTTGCCTAAAAATCAGTGCCTGCAGTATCATCAGCAGCATTCACGGCAAAATGAGACAAAAATACAATAATATCTTTATAAGGCTTTTAGGTATGGGTGATTATTATTTTTCTATATTCACCAAGTTGTCTATGATGAGATTTATTTTTTATGATAATTAAATGAATTTTAATTTTTTAAACATTTGTTTTATTTTTTAAAGATTTTATTTATTTATTTTTAGAGAGGGGAAGGGAGGGAGAAAGAGAGGAAGAGAAACATCAATGTGTGGTTGCCTCTCACACACATCCCACTGGGGACCCACCTGCAACCCAGGCATGTGCCCTAGACTGGGAATCGAACCGGTGACCCTTTGATTCACAGGCTGGTACTCAATTCACTGAGCCACATCAGCCAGGGCAATTAACTGAATTTTTAAAAAGCATCATCCTATTTTACTAGGATGCCAATTTTGTTCTTTCTATTACTCTGTCTAAATTACTGCAGGGTTATTCACATACATTAACATATTAAGGATGGTTATGAATATTGGAATAATATTGGGATAATAGACATGTGCTTTTCTGTATTTTTAAGTGTTTCAATAAACATGCATTACCTCTTTAATCATAGCAATATCTTTTTTTCTCTTTTTTATTTTTATTTTTTTATTGTTGTTCAAGAACAGTTGTCTCCATTTCCCCTCCATGACTTTCCCCCGCCCTGCGGACCCCCAGGTCCCACCCTCAACCCTACCCCCCTTTGGCTTTATCCATGGGTCCTTTATACATGTTCCTTGATGACCATTCCCCTTCTTTTTTACCCCCCAATTACTCCCCCGTCTCCTCCCCCCTTTCCCTCTTCTCTCTGCTTACTGTCAGTTTGTTCTTTATTTTAATGCTTCTAGTTATATTTTGATTGCTTGTTTGTTTTGCTGATTAGGTTTCAACTTAGGTGAGATAATATGGTATTTGTGTTTTTCACCACCTGGCTTATTTCACTTAGCATATGTATGGAATTTCCTCAAAAAACTAAAAATGGAACTGTCTTTTGACCTGGCAATTCCACTGCTGGGATTATATCCTAAGATCCCTGAAACGCTAATCCAAAAGAACCCATGCACTCCAATGTTCATAGCAGCACAATTTACAATAGCCAAGTGCTGGAAAGAGCCTAAGCGCCCATCAGTAAATGAGTGGTTAAAAAAACTATGGTACATTTACACAATGGAATACTATGCAGCAGAAAAAAAGAAGGAGCTCCTACCCTTTGTGACAGCATGGATGGAACTGGAGAGCATTATGCTAAGTAATCATACCAATATCTTTAAAAGCCAATTTTACTGTTCTATACCTGAGCTTTGATGAAAATCTGGGCTCAAAACAATACAGGAGGAACCCTAACTTCAGATTTTTTTTTTAATTGCTGAATTAGGTAGTGGACTTCTGATTTTTAGCTTCCCAGGACTCACCCCTTGGCATTCAATAACAGTAACAGTAACATTAACAGTAACAGTAATAGTAAGCATTAACAGTAACATTTCTGGAAAATAAAGTATGAAAACAATTTGTTTAAATAGTCTGCATTTCTTTTCCTTTTTGCTTAAGGTCAAAGGACTCAGTGATTCTATTTCAACCTTTATTTTCAGTCAGCTGTATTTTTATTTGAGTCTGAATGATACAACTACAGTTCATATAGAAAGTAGTGAATTCAGGACTTTAAATACTTGTTTTTGTTGCCAGAATTTTAATGGTAAATAAAAGCCAAACAGATTCTCTGTGGATTTATTAAATGTAACTGCTACACATATACACATACATACATATACAGATGCTCCTCAACTTATAATGAGCTTACATTGGATAAACCCATTGTAAATTAAGTGCATTTAACACACCTAACCTACTGAACATCACAGCTTAGCCTAGCCCACCTTAAATGTGCTCAGAACATTTACATTAGCCTACAGTGGGGCAACTATCTTGAGTTTCATCTCAAGAGTAATTGCCTTCCTCTTTTTATCACCAGAAATAGGAGGCACAGATGGTCATTTTGTAGACATCATAGGATTTGAATACACAAAATACAATATCCAGAACATGCTAGCAACAGTGCACTGTAGAGCATTGGTTGTTTACTGTTGTGATCACATGTCTGACAGGGATCTGAGACTCCCTGTCACTGCCCAGCATCAGAAGAGTGTCTCTTACTGCATATTGCTAGACCTGGAAAAGATCAAAATCAAAGTATGGTTTCTACTAAAGGCATTTTTCTTTTACACCATTGTAAAGTCAAAAAATTGTAAATCAAATCGTCATAAGTAAGGTACCGTCTATGTAAATAATCTTATGTATAATATAAATGTATAATATTGAAAAAGTTATTGCTAAAAGGAACAGTAGAGTTCTTAGGTAAAATGCTTATATATTTACATATACATAGCTTGTAAAAACCAGTAAAATCAAGTAATCATAAAATACCTTAATTTTTATAATATTTGTGTAAAGTTGGGTACCCATTCTTTCATTTTCTTATGTCATTTTTTGCCAACAAAGATACACAAAGATAAGACTAGACTTGATAAAAATGTACAATGGATGGATTTGCTTCAGCTCACTCAAACTTCCCTATTAATTTTTCTTCATTATCTACTCCTAGCATTTTCTAGGGAGTCTCTTCTATATCTACTCTCTCAAAACCTGCTCTTTATTATCTGTAATGTTTGAAATTATCTGGTAACTTAATTCCTACTAAAATATGGATGACTTAAAAGAGCATACATAAAATGCTGACACACTTAAAATTTAAAAGAGTACTTTATATAGCTTAATAAAAAGAACAGTATCAACAGTAAAAGAGTTCTAAGTTTATAGTTTAATCTTTTCATTCATTAACTTTTTGATTTTGAGTAAGTCATTTAAGCTTTTTGAATTTTATTTCTTTCCTTCATTGCATGAAGATAATACAATATCCCTTGTAGAGCTGTTATGACCAATAATAATCCACATGATTTTTAACAGAGCCTGTCATATAGTAGGTGCTTGATAAACATGTCTCGACTCACTGTTGAGTCACTGAACTCACAGGACTATACTTCTAATGATACCATTTTCCATGTTACTTATAACCAGCAGAGAAGAATAATTTGTACTTTTTAATTTGGTGAGAATGATTGACTACAGGAATTGGCGGGTAGAGTAAATGACCTTTGGGAGGGTCATCTACACTTTGTTCTATAACTATATTTATGTCCACTTATATGGTCTAACAACCTTGTCTGTTTCTACAATCTTTTACATTTCATGCTTATTTATGTCCTAAAATTATTTCTCATGGAAGACAAAACTGTGGGATGTGAGGACAGTGTAAAAGCATTACCAAAGATTGTTTATGGATAGCTATCCAGTTTAGTTATTCCCATGCTTTGTAATCTCTACAGTGCATCATTTTGACCAGCGATGATGTTTGGGTGCTGCAGAGCACAGCTGATGAACACACTTCCTGAGCCTCCTTGTTGCTGAACTCAGCCAGAAAGTTGCACATGATTCTAAACAGATGTTTCTGTTGTTTAGGCCAATGAAGTTTATAGAGTGCATGTTTATCTTTCAAAAGAGAATGTGGAGAGCTCATTCAGTTTTGAGATCCAATCTTCCCGGAGGTTGGACTGCCTAGTGAAGCTGGAACAGAAACTGGATGAGCACATGAAGTCATCTGGGGGCTGTCAGAAAAGATAGCCCATTACTACTCGGTAGAAAAGAAATAGGACACATGGAAATTGAATTGACTAAAAATGGTTGAGATTTTAAAAGACTGAACCTAGACAATAGTTTTCATTTTAATACATTTAATGCTTCTTTGGTATAACTGATCCTTAGAAAAATGCACTTCATTCCAACTTAGTAGATATAAAATAAGCACAAAGCATCAAAATTTCCTGCACATATTTCATATGGTTAGAATAAAATTATCTACTCAAGGAGAAAAACATCAAGGAAATGAAAATTTCATATATCATTTATGTGAGACATCTCTGATTTAAAGTGTTGGCCACAAGAAAAGAAGACTGTAATTGTCCAACTAAGCATTTGTTTTATAACAGTTTAGCAAAGAAGACAGATACGAAAGTAGTCAAATATAATGCAGTGCTATGTCATGTATGTAAGCTCTACCTTGGAAAATTTGTCTTTTTGTTGCCAAACATCAGATCACCTTCCTATTTTAGAGGAAAGCAAACATACGTGGGAGAGAAGGCCTTGTTTTTCATTATAAAGACTGAAAAGAGTAGAGTACTCTGAGTCCTCTCGGTGAAGACTATAGGTATACCAACCCAAATATGACTAAAAGCCAAGCCTAGCATCATGAGTGTGTGACCTGTGCTTAGAAGGATCCATCATTTAATTTAATGTGCTGCTGTTACTGTCTTGAAATTATTAATAATTTTTGCATAAGAGACCCTCATTTCCATTTTACACTGGGCCTCACAAATTATACTGCTGGCTCTGCTAAGAGCACTTTTCACTTGAGAGACTGAAACAAAGTCACATGGGGAGTTGGAAAGGGCTGATGGTACCTGGGGATAAGCACTAATAAATGTCAATATGTGATGGAGCCCAGTAGTACCAGAAGCATTTATTGATGATAATGCTAGGTATCCAAAGAAAAGTTTTTTCTAAGAAAATCATTTCAGAGCAAGATTTTAATTGTACTTTGATTACTTAGCAGCAACACATATTTTTACCCTATTGATTGTCTGGACTACTATAGTAGTCTGCTAGAGCTGCTATAACAAATACCCACAAACTTGTAGCTTAAACAACAGAAATTATATCCTAGTCCTGAAAGTCTGAAAGCAAGGTGTCATAGGGTTGGATCCTTCTGAAGCCTCTGCAGAAGAATTTGTTCCATGTGTCTCTCCTTGGCCTCTGGCCATTGTCAAGAATGCATGCAGTTTCCTTGGGAGCTGTATTACTTTATTCTCTTTCTGTCTTCACATGTATATCATGTTCTTCCCTGTGGATATGCATCTCTGTGTCCAAACTTTATTATAAGGACACAAGTCATATGGGATTTAGGGTGCACCCTAACCACTTATGATCTCATTTTAACTTGATTACATCTGCAAATACCTTATTTTAAAATAAGGTCACACTTACAGGTCTGGGTGGACATAAATTTTTGTAAGGCACTATTCAACCCAGGACAGCTACTAATACCCTTTTAATAAATTTTCTTCCTACTTAAGTTATTCAGAATCTCATTCTGTTATTTTCTGTCATGAACCATGACAAGTATGGGCATTCTCTGTAGATTTGTGTTGGCTATAGAAAAAAGTATTCTTAGACAAGTTACATATGAACTATGTCTTGAATAATAAGTATGAATGAACTAGAAAAGTAAAGGAATGATACTCCATGCTGACATAAAAGCACAGAGCCTAAAAGATAGCAATAATTTCTCTACATCTTCAAGTAATTAATATGCAAAGAGGATTTGGAAAGCTGATCGTCACCATAAGGGATTCGGGAAACAAGGAACTAAAGAGATCTAAAGGGATCAGACAAGATAATAGGCAGCTTTGGACTTGATCCATAGACAATGAGAGTGATCTGATGGTTTTTACATGAGAGTGGCATGAATATATTTGTGTTTTAGGTACATCCCTCAGGCATCAGTAAAGAAACTGGTGTGGAGGGTGATTGGAAGAGGGGAGATCAATAGAAAGAGAGATCTTTTCCAGGAAACAGTATGAATTAAAGTCTTGGCTGTGACAATGGCAACATGGAAATTGATTATATCTAGTATGTCTGGGATTGATGAACATGTAGATGTGGGAAGTGAGAGAGGGAGAAAATAGGAATGACTTCAAGGATGGATGATAGTGTTTATGTTCACTGAGATGAACCATTAACCTTTAATTAGCTGTTAAATTAACTATTTCTTAATCATTTGGAAAATTAACCTTTTCTCAAAGTTGGCCCTATTGACAGTTTGGGTCAGAAAATAATTTGCAGTGTGTGTAGAAGGACATGTCCTATAAATTGTAGGATGTTTAGCAGCATCTCAGCATCTATCCATCCTTTGCCAGAAGTATTTCTTTAGCTTGGTTGTCTCTAAACACTGCAAATATCTCTGGGGGTGGGGGTGGGGAAAAGGTACGGTAGGGAGATATAAGTTCCCTTTTATACTTTTTAAGTTTGTCATGCCTGTGAGGCATCTAATTGGAGACCTTAATATGAGCTGGAGGTAGGAATCTGGAGCTCACTTGAAAGATAAGGACTGCAGATACAGATTTGAGAATATTCAGTGTACATGTGATAACCGAGACTTGGGTAAAGGCCAGATTGCCCACAGAGTGTGAAAAGAATGAAAGCCCCAAAGCAAGCACCTAGAATGCCTAACATTTGGAGCTAAGGTAAATTGAAGATAGTGAGTTTGTTGAAATGACCAAGAACAGCTTGAGAATCTTCCTTCTCTCCTTCCTCTGTGCCCTTCAACAAATATATATTTATGCAACCCTTGTAATGATAATTATTAAACTACAGAGAAAAAAATAGTAAATAAATGGTTTAGGGACCCAAAGCCAGGATTTAAAACTTGTAAAGTTTGATAAGTGGCTATTGACAATGGATGGTACCTAGCAAGTAACTTACAAATTAAAAACAATTTTTTGGTATTTTCATTATGGAAAGGTATTTGAAGAAAAGTTATGAGTCTATCTTTAAATTTTTGGTAGTATATTCTTATTTCTGGAAAGATTCTGTGTAATGCTATAAAAATTTAAAATCTTAAAAGAGCATTTAACATTTTAATTGTTTTAAAATAAATTATTTTTAAAAATTGAAGTCTTCTAGAAGAATGAACTACCAGGTAACAGACCCAAACAAAAATATGTCTTAGACACTAAGACCACTAACTGGCTTCACAAAAATCAATCTTTAAGCAGCATTGTGAGTAAAAAGCTCCATTTCTTACTGACTGAATGAATATTTTATTGTTCTTTTAAAAATCACAAAGTCATACATGAACATGTTATTGTTGTAAAAGATTCAAACCACAGAAATATTTAGAAAAAAATGAATGTTCCCTTTCTCCCATCTGCCACTCCTCCGGCTTTCCCCTCCTTTCCCCAGATGTAACAATTCTCAACTGTTTCGTGTTCTGCCATCTAGTTTTTTGTTCTAGACACTGGAACACACACCAGTGAATGTGAAACATTATTCTGCAACTTGCTTTTTTCCCCTTTCCATATCTCAGAGATAGAAAGAACCTTTAGCACCACATGAACAGAAAAGTTTTTCTTTCAATAATGAGGGAGTGTGCTAATATAATTAAACCAATCCAACATTTATCACAGAGGATGACAGTGCCTACACTACTGACAGCTCAGCTAGCTGACATCTTTAGAACCCATCTGCAAGATAAGTTTGGTGGAAAACATGTTGAATTTTAAAGTTTCAATATTTAGATTTAATAACTGCAGAGTCAAAATGCTATCCTTCATCTCATAGCAACAAGAGGCTATGGGAATGATGGTATTCTATTTTGCTAAAATTATCTCTTCATTGTAGATCAGACGTGTTTAGAGGTAACATGATGGAATTGCCTGAACAGAAAATCCAGAAAGCAAGGTGAAATAATTATTTTCTTTGTAGAAAAAGATACTTGGCCATTTTTTTTTATTCTTGTTATTTCCGTGCCTTACCCTCATGAGGAAAAGCCTGGGAATATTTCCTAATGAGGAATTAACTTGGCTGAGGAGGAGACTGAGGCAGTGACCTGCCAATTTCATTTGCTCTATAATTCCAATTTCAACCCTTCTGTGACAGAGATGTGCAAAGAAGAGGATCTGCAATGAAGCCATTCATTAGTAATGCTATAGGGTACCTTCTCCAAGGATGTTAAAATTAAGCCTCATGTTTTTCACTACTGACTTTCTTTTCCAAGTAAATGCTGTCCTGATGTTGCTCATCGTCTTGATCTAAGTGTGGAGTTTTTTTCATATCAGAGAAAATTGCTCTATTTATTCCACAGAGTGATTCTTTTCTCTATGAGAATAACAAAGTTTATTTTATTGCTCACTGTTATTTATCAGATAAATATCTTCAATAAATTTGCTGGTTCTTTCTGAATAAAATCTGTCTCTGCTATCATTTTTATTTTATTGCTAGTGAAATCTTTCATCCGGACCCTATTATTCACCTCCCTGGACATTAAGTTCCTCCTTCTAAGTGAAATAAGTAGCCTTCAGTTCTTCTTCCCAGAGTTGGTACTAAATACATCAGCTATTAACGGGGAGAGGACTGACCTAGTTGGGAATTAAAAAGTCATGGGTTAGAGTCCAGTTCCACTCCCCCTTTCCAAACATGTGACTTTCAGGCAAGCTACTTGTCAGCTTGAGTTCCTTCATCTGTAAAAATAGGGGAGAATGTTATCTGAATAACATTCAGGGAATGAATGTTATACTACTTATATTTCTGTAGTTGTTTTGAGGATAAAGAAAGAAAGGCCTATGTACAAATCTTTGTAAACCATAACATATTATACAAATGCAAAACATTAAAGTGCCAGGCACAGCCTAGGTACTCAAGAGACATTTTTTAAATGTTAGTTGAATCAATAGCTCCCACTCATTGTTTACTTCTGCCACGGGCTTCACAGAGTAAGGGAGACAAGAGCTGAGATGAACCTCCTGGAATATAGCTTTATTCCTGCCCCCTTTCCCCAACTTCACCTATCTCAGAGAGCAGTGAAAACATACAGATGGGTTTCCAATGACTATGTCTGAACTGGTGATTCTGCCACTCTAGGCAATGCTGGTTGATCCATAGGGTAGATACCTAAGCTGAGCTAACTATGCTTCTCCTCTGGGAATTGGATCTTTGATAAGTGAGACAAACTGTCCATGTTACTGAAGTAGAGTCAATTGCTCTACTTCAGAGAGAAGTGTCTTGAATTGCTGCTGCTAATACTCTTAGCTTTACCTTGGTTCCTCTTCTTCCTATGTCCAGTTATTAAGTACTCCCTAGGGTTATGTGAGATAAATAGATAAAAAATGAGTATCATCTATTTTATAGAGTTGTCTAGTGTGCTTACAACAGTGGCTGAAACTCAATAAGCATTCTATAAGTATTAGTTATTATTACATTACTTTGAACCAAACATAGTATAGTGAGTATTCACTATAGATTTTTTAATGAATTGCTTTTCTCCAGTTTTATTGATATAATGACATATACCATTGTATGAGTTTAAGGTGTACAAGTTGTTGATTTGATACACTTATATATATCAAACTAAGTGCCATCATAGCATCAACTAACTAACCCCTGCATCACATCACACAGTTACCATTTCTTTTTTGTGGTAAGAACACTTAAGATTTACTCTCTGAACAATTTTCAAGTATGTAATTCAGTATTATTAATTATAGTCACCATGCTGTGTATTATATCTACAGAGGTTATTCATCTTATAACTGGATGTTTGTACTGTTTGACCAACATCTACCCTTTCTCCTCAACTTCCCAGCCTCTGGTAACCACCATGGTAGTCTCAATTTTTATAAGTAAAGGTTTTGTTTTCTTTTTAATATTCCACACATGAGTGAGACATACAGTGCTTGTCTTTCTCTGTCGAACTTATTTCCCTTAACATAATGCCCTCAGGTCTCAACTAGTTGTTACAAAGAATGGGATGTTCTTCTTTCTCATAGCTGAGTAATAATATTTTAATATTATTTTTTATGTTTTCATCCATTGACAAACATTTAGATTGTTTCTATATCTTGTCAATTGTGAATGGACATGAGAGTGCAGATATATCTTTGAAATACTGGTTTGATTTCCTTTGGATATATACCCAGAAGTGGGATTCCTGGATCATATAATAGTTGTATTTTTAATTTTTTGAGGAATCTCCATACAGTTTTCCATAGTGGCTTCACCAGTTTACATTCCAACCAACTGTGGAAAAGTTTTCCCTTTTCTTTACATCCTCAAAAAACTTTTCTCTTGCCTTTTTAATCATAGCCATCCTAACAGGTATGAGATGATATCTCATTGTGATTTTTATTTACATTTCCCTGATGATTCTAGAAATTGAACATCTATTCATGTACTTGTTAGCCATTATATGTCTTCTTTGGAAAAATGTTTATTCAGTTACTCTGCCTACTTTTTAAAAATATTTTATTTATTTGTTTTTAGAGAGGAGGAAGGGAGGGAGAAAAAGGAGAGAAACATCGATTCATTGTACTCTGCCTATTTTGAGATCTGGTTTCTCCCTTCCTTCCTTCCTTCCTTCCTTCCTTCCTTCCTTCCTTCCCTCCTTCCTTCCTTCTTCTTTTTCTCTCTTTCTTCTTTCTTGCTTCTATTTTTCTTTCTTTTTTGCTATTGAGTTGTGTGAGTTTATTTTTTTTCTTCTATATTTTAGGTGTTCACTTTTTCTAAGATAAATATTTTGTGGGTATTTTCTCTCTTTCCATAGATTGTCTTTTCATTTTGATGATGGTTTTCCTCACTGTGCAGGAGCTTTTTAATTTGATGTAGTCCAATTTGTGTATTTTTGCTTTTGCTTTTGGTGTCAAATTGAAAATATTATTGACAGGACTGCTATCAAGGAGATTACCCTTTAAGTTTTCTAGCAGGAGTTTTTCAGTTTCAGGTCTTATTATAAGCCATTTTGAGTTGATTTTCTATATTTTGCAAGATAAGGGCTCAGTTTCATTCTTTTGTGTGCAGTTTTCCAGATTCCCTACACCATTTATTGGAGAAACTATCCTTTTCCCATTAAGTATTCGTGGCTTCCTGGTCAAATATTGGGTGACCATACATGCATGCATTTATTTCTGACTCTTTACTCTGTTCCATTGATCTATGTGTCTCTGTGTTTATGCCAATACCATACTGTTTTGAATACTATGGTATTATAGTATAGTTTGAAATCAGAAAGTAGTATACCTCTAGCTTTGCTTGTTTTATTTTTTTTTTAAATCAATATTGCTTTGGTCATGTGGGGATCTTTTATGGTGCCATACAAATTTTAGGATGTCTAAAAAATATTCTTCTGAAAAATACCATTCATATCTTTATAGGAATCATATTGAATCTATGGATCACTTTGGGTAGTGTGGACATTTTAACCATATTAATATTTCTAATTATGAGGATGGAATATATTTCTATTTGTTGTGTCTTCTTCAATTTGTTTCATCAGTGTGTTATAGTTGGCAGTGCACTGATCTTTTATCTCCTTGGTTAAATGTATTCCCAAGTATTTTATTCTTTTTGATGCTCTTGTTAATAGAATTATTTTTAACATCTAGTTCTGATAGTTTGTTGTTAGTGTCTAGAAACAAACTGATTTTTGTATGTTGATTTTGTGTCCTGCAACTTCAGTGAATTTTTTTATTAGTTCTAACAGTGTTTTTTTGTGGAGTCTTTAGGGTTTTCTATATCTAATATCATGTCATCTAAAAATAGAGACAATTTTATTTTTTCCTTTCTGTTATGAATGGCTTTTTAAAAATTGTCTTGCCTATTTGCTCTTCATAGGACTTCTAGTACTATGTTGAATGAAAAAGAGGGAGTGAGCATCCAGGTCTTGTTCCTGGTCTTAGAAGAAAAGCATTCAGCTTTTTACCACTGAGTATGATGTTAGCTATGAATTTGTCTCTTAGAAGAAAAGCATTCAGCTTTTTACCACTGAGTATGATGTTAGCTATGAATTTGTCATATATAGCTTCTTTATTAAGATATACTCACTCTCTACACATTTTGTTGAGACTTTTCACTATGAAAGGATGTTGAATTTTGTCAAATGCGATTTCCACACCAATGAGATGATTATGAGGTGTTTATTTTTTTAATAATTTTTAAAAAGATTTTATTTATTTTTTAGAGAGAGGTTAAGGAAAGGGGAAAGAGAGGGAGAGAAACATCAATGTGTGGTTGTCTCTCATGTGCCCCCCACTGGGGACCTGCCCTGCAACCCAAGCATGTGCCCTGACCCTTTGCTTCGCAGGCCCGTGCTCAATCCACTGAACTACACCAGCCAGGGTGATTATGTGGTTTTTAATATTCATTTCATTAATGTGGTTTTATGTTAATTAAGTTATGGAAGTTGAACTATCCTTGCATCACTGGAATAAATCCCACTGATTGTGGTGTGTGATTCTTTTAATATATTATTGAATTTGATTTGTTAATTTTTAAAAATATATTTTATTGATTATGCTATTATAGTTGTCCCATGTGCTCTCCCCTTTATCCCCCTTCGCCCTGTGCCCCCCACCCTCCAGCATTCTCCCCCACTTAGTTCATGTCCATGGGTTGTACATAAAAGTTATTTGGCTTCTCCATTTCCTATACAATTCTTAACCTCCCCGTGTCATTTTATGCCTACCAATTATGCTTCTTATTCCCTTTACCTTTTCTCCTCATTCTCCCCCGCATTCTCTTCC
This sequence comes from Desmodus rotundus, assembly GCF_022682495.2. Taxonomy (NCBI): domain Eukaryota; kingdom Metazoa; phylum Chordata; class Mammalia; order Chiroptera; family Phyllostomidae; genus Desmodus; species Desmodus rotundus. The sequence continues at coordinate 38,458,327 of NC_071397.1, read as the reverse complement.
TCCTCCTCCCCTCTAATAACCCTCCATGTGATCTCCATTTCTGTGATTCTCTTCCTGTTCTAGTTGATTGCTTAGTTATTTTTTTTTTTAGGTCCAGTTGTTGACAGTTGTGAGTTTGTTGTCATTTTACTGATCAGTTTTTGATCTTCTTTTGCTTAGATGAGTCCCTTTAACATTTCCTATAATAAGGGCTGGTGATGATGAACTCCTTTAACTTGATCTTATCTGGGAAGCACTTTATCTACCCTTCCATTCTAAATGATAGCTTTGCTGGATAGAGTAATCTTGGATGTAGTTCCTTGCCTTTCATGACTTCAAATACTTCTTTCCAGCCCCTTCTTGACTGCAAGGTTTCTTTTGAGAAATCAATTGACAGTCTTATGGGAACTCCTTTGTAGGTAACTGTCTCCTTTTCTCTTGCTGCTTCTAAGATTCTCTCCTCATCTTTAATCTTGGGTAATGTAATTATGATGTGCCTTGGTATGTGCTTCCTAGGGTCCAAATTGTTTGGGACTCTGAGCTTCCTGGACTTCCTGGAAGTCTATTTTTTTGCCAGATTGGAGAAGTTCTCCTTCATTATTTTTTCAAATAGGTTTTCAATTTCTTGCTCTTCCTCTTCTCCTTCTGGCACCCCTATGATTCTGGTGTTGGAACATTTAAAGTTGTCCCAGAATTTCCTAAGCCTCTCCTCATTTTTTTGAATTCTTGTTTCTTCATTCTTTTCTGGTTGGATGTTTCTTTCTTCTTTCTGGTCCACACTGTTGATTTGAGTCCTGGTTTCCTTCCCTTTACTGTTGGTTCCCTGTACATTTTCCTTTATTTCACTTTGCATAGCCTTTACTTTTTTCTCTATTTTGTGACCATAGTCAATCATTTCTGTGAGCATCCTGATTACCAGTGTTTTGAACTCTGCATCTGATAGGTTGGCTATCTTTTCATCACTTAGTTGTATTTTTTCTGAAGCTTTGATCTGATCTTCCATTTGAGCCATATTTTTTTGTCTCAGTGTGCCTGTTACATAGTAAGAGGTGTATCCTTAGGTATTCTCCAGGGTGGGGCAACCCACGTCACTGCACTGTAATGCTGTTCATGGGGGCAGGGTCAGAGAGGGAGCAATGTCATTTGCTGGGCTCTTGGCAAGCTTTCCATCACTTCCCCTGCTACCCACAAGCAAATTGGGCTCTTCTGGTGCTGATTCACAAGTGGATAGTTTTGTGTACATTATAGGACCCTGTGGGTCTCTTCAACAAACTCTCCTCTGAGGCTGTGAGTTTCTCCTGCTGCCTCAACCCCCACAGATTTATTCAGTCACAGGTTTTGAAGCTTTATTTCCCCATGCTAGAACCCTGGGTTGAGTGGTCTATCTCACTTCCCAGTTGTTCCTCCTGGTTTACCTGTATGCAAATGTGGGACTGCCTGGTCTGCCAGCCACCACCTTGCCACTTGTCCTCTCCACCCAGGCTACCCATCTTCACCCCTCCTTCCAGTCTGGATGAATGTTTCTTTTTTAAGTCCTTCGTTGTCGAACTTCCATACAGTTCTATTTTCTGGCAGTTGTGGTTATTTTTTGTTTTTAAATTTGTTGTTGTCCTTCTTTTGATTGTGTGAGGAGGCAATGTGTATCTACCTATGCCTCCATCTTGGCCAGAGTCTGATTTGCTGATATTTTGTTAAAGATTTTTGCACCTGTTTATATCGGGGATATTGGCCTATAATTTTCTTTCTTCTTGTGCCCTTCTCCAGTTTTTGTATCAGGGTAATGCTGGCCTTCTAAAATAAGTTCTGGAAATGTTTTTTGTTTTCTTTTTTTTCTTTTGGGCAGGGGAAGGAAGAATTCGAGAAGAGTTAGTAATAATTCTTAAGTGTTTGGTAGAATTCACCAATGAAGTTATCTGGTCCTTGACTTTTCCTTGTTGGGAGATGTTTTGTTACTTTAATCTTACTAGTAATTGTTCTGTTCAGCTTTTTGATTTCTTCATGATTCAATCTTGGTAGGTTGTATATTTCCAGAAATTTATTTTTTCAGGTTGTCCAATATGTTGGTGTATATTTGTTCATAATAATCTCTTACAAATCTTTGTATTTGTGGATATCAGTTATAATGTGTCCTTTTATATAATAATTATATTTGTTTGAGTCTTCTCTCTTTTTGTCTCAGTAAATCTGAGTCAAAAATTTGTCTACTTTGTTTATCCTTACAAAAAAACAGCTCTTATATTCATTGATCTCTTCTATTTTCTTTTAGTCTCTATTTCATTTATGTTCTGTTGTAATCTTTATTTTGTTCTTTCTTTTTTTATTATATTTTATTGATTGTGCTATCACAGTTGTCCCAATTGCTCCCTTTACCCCCCTCCACCCAACAATACCCACTCAGGCAATCCCCACACCATTGTTCATGTCCATGTGACATCCTGTACTGTATTTTACATCCCCATGGCTACTCTGTAACTACTTGTTGGTACTTCTTAATCCCCTGACCTCTTCACCAATTCCCTAAACTATCTCCCATCTAGCAACCATCAAAATGCTCTCCATATCCATGATTCTGCCTCTGTTCTTTTTGTTTGTTTAGATTGTTTTTTTTAGATTCAATTGTTGATCGATATGTATTATTTGCCATTTTATTTTTTATAGATTGATCTTCTTAAGAGTCCCTTTAACATTTTATATAATAACAATTTGGTGATGATGAATTTCTTTAGTTATTTTCTTGTTGGAGAAACTCTTTATCTGTCCTTTAATTCTACATGGTATCTTTGCTGGGTAGAGCAATCCTGGATTAGATTACTAAAAGTAGATCCCTGCTTTTCATGACTTTGAATATTTCTTGCAGTCCCTTCTAGGCAGCAAATTTCTTTTGAGAAATTAGCTGAAAGTCTTATGGGAAATCCCCTGAAAGTAACTAACTGCTTTTCTCTTGCTGCTTTTAAGATTCTCTCTTTATCTTTAACCTTTAGCATTTTAATTTTGATGTGTCTTGGAGTGAGCCTCTTTGCATCCATCTTGTTTGGGATTCTCTGTGGTTCCTGGGCTTACATGTCTATTTCCTTCAACAACTTAAGGAAGTTTTCTTTCATTGTTTTTTTCAAATAGATTCCCAATTTCTTGCTTTTTCTCTTTTCCTTCTGGCACCAGCATGATGTGAATATTGGACCTCTTAAAGTTGTAGCAGAGGCAGCTTTCACTATCCTCATTTTGTTTTTGTTTTGTTTTGTTTTCTTTTTCTTCTTGTATTCCGCTTGGTTGATTTTTGCTTCCTTATCTTCCAAATCATTGATTTGATTCTTAGCTTTAACCACTCTTCTGTTATTTCCCTCTAAATTGTTCTTTATTTCACTTAGTATATCTGTCATTTCTGAGTGGATCTTTTTTTATGCTGCTGAGGTCCTCACTAAGTTCCTTGAGCATCCTTATAACCAGTGTTTTAAACTGTGCATATGATAAAGTGCTTATCTCCATTTTGTTTATTACTTTCTTTGGAGTTTTAATCTGTTTCTTCATTTGGGCCATGTTTCTTTGCCCCCTCATTTTGGCTGCCTCCCTGTGTTTCTATGTATTAGGAAGAGCTGCTATGACTCCTAGTTATGGTAACATTGCCTAAGGTAGGTATCCTGTAGAGTCCAGTGACACAGTATCCCTATCACCAAAGCTGAGCACTCGCGGTATGCTCATCATGTGGGCTCTTATAGTTGAGCTTTGATTGCTGTTGGCAGGTCAATGGGAGGGATTTACCCAGGCCAGTCAATTATAAGGGCTGGCTGTGACCACTGATCACCAACCTCTACCTTCCATAGAGGATTGGCTGTGCAGAACAGGGTGAGGGTGCTCCAATGTGGTCTGTAGCTATACAGTGGGTGTGCAGACTCTGTGCTTTCCTTGGTGGTGCAGGCCAAGCTCAGCTGTGACCTGTGTTCTGCCTGGGACCACCATGCATAAGCTATAAAGGAATCTGAGATGGCTGCTACTTGTGCTGGTTTGGAGATTCCCAAACTAAGCCAAACTATGAATCTGTGCTGGCTGTTGTTAGTGCTGGGCCTTTGGCCACTTAGCAAGAGATATGGGGTACTAGGGGCTCACTGAGGCCAGCTGTTGCTTATTTGAAAAGATGTAGGAAGTTATGAAACATGAGGCAAAACCAGCTATTCACATGGAAAAGTCATGGTTAACAATTTGGGTGGGCCCATAAGTTGGGTGGGAAGGAGTCTCAAGGGATCTGCAGGGCAGGGCACACAGTGTTAGTGAAGTTGTGGAGTCTCAGATATGACACCCACCTGCCAGCTCTATGGCTCTCCAGGGGTAGGGCTCAGAAAAGAGACAATGGCCTCTACCCGCCTTTCTCTCTGGTAAAAAGTTGTTCCCCAGACCCTGTCTTGATGCCAGACACTTCAGTTCTTCCATTTATGCCACTGGTGCCTTTTAAGCTTCTACCCTGGTGCTGGAGTTCAGAGGTGATGATTCAGATTTAAGTCTGTGTATGGGTTCTTTAAGGGGAAGTTCTTGGGACTCCAGAAATTTCTTCAACTGACTCAATCCCCACTGGTTTTTGCAGCCAGAAGTTTGGGGGCTTATCTTCCTGGCACTGGATCTCTGGGCTGGGGAGCCTGGTATAGGGCTGAGACTCCGGACTCCCAAGATATCCCTCCTGAATTTTTATCTGCTACTCATGGATGTGGGATCAGCCCATTCTGCATCTCCATCCCTCCTACCAGCTGGATGGATATGGTTTCTTTAACTCCACAGTTGTCAGACTTCCATTCAACTCAAATTCTGACAGTTATGAGTGATGGATATTCTATATTTTAGTTGTAATTGTGATGTGGTTGTGTGAGGAAGTGAGCCATGTTTACCTGTGCTGCCATCTTGACCCTGTGCTGTAATATTTATTTCCTTCCTTCTGCTAATTTAGAGCTTAGTTTGATCTTCCCTTTCTACTTCTTTAATCTACAAAGTTAGTTTATTTGAAATCTATTTTTTCTCACTTTAGGCATTTAACACTATAAACTTCCATTGTAGAACTGCTTTTGCTGCATCCCATAATTTTGGTATGTATATTTTCATTTTAATTTGTCTCAGGAGATTTTTATAAATTTTTAAATTCCTTTTGACTCATTGGTTGTTCAGAAGCATGTTGTTTAATCTCCACATATTTGTGAATTTTCCAGTTTTCTTCTTATAATCGATTTCTGCATTTATACAATTGTGGTCAAAAAAAGGTGCTTGATATCATTTTAGTTTTCTCTAATTTATTCAGAGTTTTTTTGTGACTCAACTTATAATCTGTCCTAAGAATGTTCTACCTTCTTGAAGGGTGTGTACTCTGCTGCTGTTGGATGAATGCCTGTTTAAGTTCATCTGTCCAATGCATACTGAAAGCAAATGTTTCTTTACTGAGTTTCTATCTAGATGATTGATCCACTGTTGAAAGTGGGGTTTTGAAGTCTTCTACTATTATTATATTGCTGTCTATTTCTCTCTTCTGGTATGTTAATATTTATTTTATATATTTAGGTTTTTCTATGTTGTTGCATAAATATTTACAAGTGTTATATCTTTTTGATGAATTGACCCTTTTTTCCTTATATAGTGACATTCTTCACCTCTTGTTACAGTCTTTGGCTTAAACTGTATTTTGTCTTATATAAGTATAGCTACTGCTGCTTTCTCTTGTTTTCCTTTTCATTGAATTTATTGGGGTGGCACTGGTTAACAAAAGTATACAGGCTTCAGATGTACAGTTCTGCAACATATCATCTGTGCAAAGTATTGCATGTTCACCTCCCCAGGAGAAGTCTCCATCTACCACAATTTATCCCCCCTACACCTTCTTCTTCCTCCTCCTACACTGCTACCCCCTGGCATTCCCAACCCTGTGTTTGTGCCCATGAGGTTTTTCTCTTCTCTTCTTTTTCTCTCAATTCCTCCACCCAGCTCCAACACAGCCCCCTCTCCCCTAACAGCTGTCAGCCTGCTCTCTATCTATAAGTCTGTCTCTATTTTTCTTGTTAGTTAATTTTGTTAATTAGATGCCATCTATGAGTGAAATCAAATAGTGCATGTCTTTCTCTGACTGGCTTATTGAATGTAGCATAATGCTCTCCAGGTTCTTTTATACTGTTGCAAAGGGTAAGATTTCCATCTTTTCCATGGCTGAGTAGTATTCCATTGTGTAAATGAACCAAAGCCTTTGTACCCACTCATCTACTGGTGGACACTTGTGCTGCTTCCAAATCTTGGTGATTGTAAATAACGCTGCAGTAAACATAGGGGTGCATATATTCTCTCAAATTAGTGTTTTGAATTTCTTTGGATAAATTCCCAGAAGTGGAATTGCTGTGTTAGTAGGCGGTTTCATTTTTAATTTTTTGAGATAACTCCATACTGGTTTCCACTGTGGCTGCACCAGTCTGTATTTCTATCAACAGTGCATGAGGTCTCCTTTTGGTCCACATCCTCATCAACACTTGTTATTTGTTGATTTGTTGATGATAGCCATTCTGACAGGTGTGAGGTAATATCTGATTGTGGGTTTAATTTGAATTTCTTGATAAGCATTGACATTGAGTGTGTTTTTATGTATATATTGACCATCTATATTTCTTCTTTGGAAAAGTGTCTATTCAAGCCACTTCTCCATTTTTAAATTTGGATTGTTTGGTTTTTTTGGGGGGGTTGGTTTGTGTTTTATCAGTTCTTTGTAAATTTTGAATATTAACCTTTTATCAGATGTATTACTGGTGAGAATGTTCTCTCATTCAGTGGGTTGTATTTTCATTTTGTCGATGATTTCCTATGCTGTGCAAAACCTTTTTAGTTTGTCCCTGGCAAGTGGCTCAATTGATTGGAGCATCATCCCATACACCAAAAAGTTGCAGGTTTGGTCCAAAGTCAAGGCACATACCTACATTGAAGCTTTGATCCCCAGTTGGCACCCTTAGAGTAAGCAGCGGATTGTTTCTCTTTAAGATGGTAGGTTTGGTTTGGGATCATTGTCTTCTCATTTGGATTCTATTCTCAGAAAACTTGGGGAAACACATTCATGTGGTATACAGTTGAAAGGAAGCTACACTGCAGTTGTCAAACAGTAAGAAAATCTATGCCCTTGAAATTTGAGACTAACTTTTATTTGTAAGTCTGTATGTTTTTTGCTGCATTTTGGGAATCTCTCCATTCTTCAGCAGCAGGAAGCTTCCTAATATGGTATCTGAGCTCCTTTTAAAATCAAATGAAGAGAAGCAGTCTTTTATAGTGCCCATATACTGAGTCATAACATTCTGAGTTGCTGGTGCTAAAAACCCAACTTAGACTCATTCTCCTTAAATAGTTTCTTCAAAAAGGTCAATGAAAAGCTCCTGAAACTCTAATTTATGGTACCTTATGCAGTGATAAGAAAAATGCTAGACTGAATAGAGATATACAGTTCAAAAGATGACAGTGAGATCATCATCTTCAAATTATTTTAGGTGCAACTGACTATAAGACTGCTTAAAAGGCTGGGAGAAAATGCATATTAGGGAGAACTAAATAGTCATAACTGAGCCAGGTATTTATTTATTTAGATCACTTGTGGGAAATACTGTATTTTCATCTTTCTCCTAAAGTATTCAGTTATAAAAACTGATAAAAAGAGCTCCTTCTTCTTTTTATAGATATCCAAGAATGGTATGACTAAATACGGGAGCTGATTCAAAGCATTACGTATTTCTGGTCAAGGGCAGAGTGACCCTGTGCTGTTTAGTCACTGATGTTAGCCTGCTCCACGCTGTGCTGTCACACAGTAGTTCAGCAGCTTCATTCTCTTGTTGCCAAAATAATGTAATCTTTCTGTATATTACTGTGTCCAATTATTGCTCAGTATTCTTTGTCACCATTTGGATCTTCCCTCATGTTTAGCTAATGCTGTTTTTAAGATTTTTTGACAAAAGCAAGGCAACAAATTGAAAAGGGAAAAGATAATGTCTTAAGCCTTATTTGCCTAGGATAAGATTGAAAGTCTTAGGTAGGTTTCCTAGGTAATAGAAAAATCTCAAATATTCTGAAAACCCTCTACCTTACTAGCTTTTAAGTTGAAAACTGAATAAATATATGTAACCATATCTTTTGAAATAAAAAGAAAGTAGCTATTAACAAATATTTCATCTTCTGTCTAGCTTGTGACAGGGTGGATCCTACTTCTTTTAGCGGCTGCTCTTCTGTCCTACTTCAGGCAGAATTTTTACAGGCCTTTCTTTATCTAAGCCTCTCCATGAATCTTACCTCTATTTCTGTTACTTTATCTAATTTGGGAGATAAGCAGTGTCAAAAACAAACAAAAAGACCTGCCAAAGAAATAATAGAGGCTTTTGTCTCCCTCCTGAATTGGAACATTCCTATCCACTAAAAGTAATATAAATTGAAATGCAGTGAGTCATCTTTCTCTGTCATTTGCATGAGTATCTCACTTGTTGTTCACCTTTGCAGGAAAGGTCACTTACTGAATATAATGACTTATGCTGCCCACTCCCCTTCAAGGACTTTCTAGCTGTTCATGTTCATCTATAGCAAACATAAATTTAATTATGCCTGACACTTTCTTCAGTCTAGGTCCTAGAAATCACTAGACCTGTGCTGCCTCTGAGCAAGGATTTTCTTACCTGACTTAAATTCTCCTGAGTAATTCAGGCACATGATGCTGACCCCAAGTGCCATAGAAGGAGTCCTGGAATTGAATATGTGTAAAGCAAACCACATTTGGTTTGTTAGCAACAAGAAAGGCTACATGATGCTGTATCGTGCCTCCTTTGTCAACGGAAAGTTTGAACTTATTCTTTTATTGTTTAATAATAGTTCGATGTTGTGATAAATTTACTTTTTTAAAAATTTACTTATTCATAATCAACAAAAGAAAAAAGCATACATTTTTATTTTGTTTCTTTGAAAACAATTACAAACTCTTGAAGAATTTAGCAATCATGTACTACATGATCACTAACATGTTAAATGCATTAATTCATGGTTTTATTTGACCTCACCATGGAAAAAGGTGCTATAATTTCCATTTTTCAGAAGCAGAAACTGAGGTTTAAGGAGATTAAATGACATCATCACTCAGCTAATCGGAACTAGGGGAAAAACTTGAATTGAGGCCTCTTATTCTCCAATATCTGTATTCTTTTCCAGTTTTTTAATACCACTCCAAGAAAGCAGAATTATACTAATCTGAATATGCTGAACAAAATTTGTGATAATTAATTCAGAGCAATTATACAACTTTGTGCCCTAAGGATAAATTTGTTAACTCAAAAAATATTTACTGAGCAAGAATTTTGTAGCAAGTGATTCCTTTTTTCCTAGGCTCTGTAGATACTTGTAAATTTTGATAATGAAGACACCTATTTGGGAGCCTATTATATATCATTGATACATTCTGTTCCTTCTTTCAGGCTTGAGTTTGAATGTAAGTGTTATGTTTCTCTTTGAAGGAGACTTTGTATTCATGGTGTTTATTTTTTTAATTTTTATTGAATTTATTGGGGTGGCATTGGTTAATAAAAGTATATAGGGTTCAAGTGTACAGTTCTATAATACATCATCTTTATATTGTATTGTGTTAATACAATATAAAAATGTCCCAAAGTCAAGCCTCTTTCTGTCTTCATTTATCTGCTCTTTCTTCTACCTCCCCCCATGCCTTTCCCTCTGGTTCACTATACTGTTGTCTGTGTCTGAGTGTTTTTGGTTTAATCTCTCCAATTTTTCACCCAGCCCCTTAACCTCCCTCCCCTCTGTTTCCTGTATCTGTAAGTCTGTTTCTATTTTGTTTATTTGTTTATTTAGTTCCATAGATTCTACATGTAAGTGAATTCATATGGTATTTGTCTTTCTCTGACTGACTTATTTCACTTAGCATAATACTCTCCAGGTCTATCATGCTATTGCAGAAGGTAAGATATCCTTCTTTTTTACAGCTGAGTATATTCTTCTGTGTATATGTACTACAACTTTTGTATACATTCATCTACTGATGGGCAATTGGGCTGATTCCAAATCTTGGCTATTGTAAATAATGCTGCAATGAATATAGGGGTGCATATTCTTTCAGATTAGTGTTTTGGGTCCCTTCAGACATATTTCCAGAAGTGAAATCACTGGGTCATAAGCAGTTCTATTTTTAATTTTTTGAGGAAACCCCATACTGTTTTTCACAGTGGCAGAAACTGCATTCCCACCAACAGGGCACAAGGGTTCCATTTTCTTCACATCCTTCTCAACACATGTTGTTTGTTGATTTATTGATGACATCCCTTCCGATAGGTTCATCCCATTAACAACAATGGATAACTCTTCCAGACAGAAAATCAACAAGGCAACTGTGACTTTAAATGACACATTAGACCAGATAGATTTAATTGATATATTCAGAACATTTCACCCCAAAACAGCAGAATATATAATCTTTTCAAGTGCACAGGGACTATTTTCTAGGATAGATCATGTGTTAGGAAACAAAAGAAGTCTCAGTAAACCTAAGAAGATTGAAATCATATCAAACATCTTCTCAGACCATAATGGTATGGAACTAGATATCAATCACAAGAAAAAAAACTGAAAAAAACCACAAACACATGGAAGATGAATAATATGTTACTAAACAATGACTGGGTTAACAACAAAATCAAGGAAGAAATCAAAAGATACCTTGAGACAAATGAAAATAAGAACACAACCCAAAATTTATAGGACACAGTGAAAGCAGTCCTAAGAGAGAAATTTGTACCAATACAGACGTACCTCAAGAAATAAGAAAAATTTCAGATTATCAATCTAACTTTACACTTGAACAAGAAAAGAAAACAACAAAATGGATATAAGTTTAAAAATCTTCCAGGCAGACAAAATTATTTAAGCCATGTAAGCAAAACTGAATCTAGCTCATTTTATGAATACAAGCAAAACTTAATTTAGATCATTTTTGTAAATGTATTTCTCTAATAATCATAAAAGAATCTTAAGTAATTTTCTCAAAATGGTATAAGATAATCACTTTTATCCAATCTTCTGCTATTAGGAATCCTCCATTGTCATAGCCAATTATTGTAAGAATTAAACAGCTTCCTCATTTTTTTACTTTATAAGCCCCCTGCAACATCATGCCTCTGAGCTTTATTACACTGTTGGTTGGAAGACTTCTAGTTCGTGTACTGTTCTTATGTGCACAATAAAATAAATACTGTTTTGCTGATTGGTTTTAATTTTTTACTCTATCTGGATTTCTGACAGTTTATGGTGTTAGAAGTGGGATACAATATGACCTTCTCAATGAATCTGAGGCTGGTGAGCTACCACGTGTGAGTACACACAGAGCCCATTGTCATCACTGTTTTCTTGCCAATCAAAGTTTAACGGTAAGTTCTTTTTGGATCTGAGCTCTGCTCTCTTTGCAGTTTGAGTTTGCTGGCTTTACTCTGTCTTTATTTTGTTTGTGGAAGCTTCTGTTTGTTCACTGGCTTTACTCTGCCTGTATTTTGTTTGTGGAAGCTTCTTGGTAAGTCACCCTTCTTTCCATAAGGGGAGGAAATGCATCTTTCCCAGGATTTTGGGGGTAAGGTAAAATTATCAGGCTCCTCAAAATTTTGTCATTTTATGGAACCTACAGGCAAAGATAGATTCCACCAGGTCGAAAACTCTTTCACTGCCTCCCTCAGAAACTCCTGCTTCAGAAAACACAACATACACATGTATTTTCACCATAGACTAAAATATTGTGCCTTTTTGCAAAATGGGTGAACTTTTGGATAATTTGAAATTGCACTGTCCATTTTGGAAGTCTCACTTAGATAAGAAATCCACATTAAGGAGCAGTCTGGGAAAGAGTACCATAAACCTCTTGGATACAATGAAATGCATTCTTTGGTAATACAGAAGCATCTAAAAGACAAAATGACTCTGAAAATAGCTTCTCTAAAAGGATCCTTACAACATGTGTATAAAAATCTTAAGTAAAAATCTTTGACCATATGAGCAGGTAACTTTAATTTAGTCCATCTGACAGAAAAAAGTTTGAATCAAGTTATTTTTGGGGGGTTTATATTATTGTATTTGGGACATGGCTAAAATTTTAAAACAAAAGCTATAAGATTTCTGTTTGTGCCTGCCTACATGTTTATGCATATCTATTTTTTGTTTGTATATGTAATGTATCTTTTCTTTTTATTGTTATTCTATTATAGTTGTATCAATTTTTCCCTTTGCCCTACTCTGCCCATCCCACCCAGTGCTCCCACAGTCAATTCCCACTGTTGTCCATGTCTGTAGGTCGTTCATACATGTTTTTGGACTAGTCCCTTCCCCTTCAATCCACTATTATACCCCTCCCCATTTCCTTCTAGGCACTGTCAATCTGTCCCATGTTTCCACACCTGTGATTCTATTGTGTTCATTAGTTTATTTTTGTTCATTAGATTCCTCATATAGATAAGATATGTGGTATTTGTCTTTACCAACTGACTTAATTCACTTAGCATAATATTCTCCAGTTCCATCAATGCTGTTGCAAAAGGTAGGAGCTCCTTCTTTCTTTCTGTTGTGTAGTATCCCATTGTGTAAATGTACCACAGTTTTTTGATCCACTCATTTACTGATGGGCACTTAGGCTGTTTGCTGCGCTTGGCTATTGTAAACAATGCTGCTATGAGCATTGGGGTACATAGGTTCTTTTGAATTGGTGTCTCAGTTTTCCTAGAGCATATTTCCTGCAATGAAATCACTGGGTCAAAAGACAGTTCTATTTTTAGTTAGTTGAGGAAATTCCATACTGTTTCTACAGTGGCTGCAATGCTTTCCTTCCCACCAACATTGCATAACGTTTCCTATTTCTCTGCATCCTTGCCAGCACTTACTTTTTGATTTATTAATGACAGCCATTCTGACAGGTGTGAGGTGATACCTCATTGTAGTTTTAATTTGCATCTCTCTGATGGTTAGTGATGCTGAGCATTTTTTCATATGTCTATGAGCCATCTGTATGTCCTCCTTGGAGAAGTGTCTGTTCAAGTCCTTCGCCCATTTTTTTATTGGATTGTTTGTCTTCCTTCTGTTGAGTTGGGTGAGTTCTTTGTACATTTTGGAAATCAAACCCTTCTCCAATGTATCAGGGGAAATATGTTCTCCCATATGGTCAGTTCCCTTTTCATTTTGTTGATGATTTCTTTAGCTATGCATAAGCTTTTTGGTTTGATGTAGTCCCACTTGTTTATTTTTTCCTTTATTTCCCTTGCCTTAGGAGACATATTGGTAAAAATATTGCTACATGGGATATCTGAAATTATACTGCCTATGTTTTCCTCTATTACTTTTATAGTGTCACAAGTTATATTTAAGTATTTTATCCATTTTGAGTTTATTTTGGTGTATGATATAAGTTAGTGGCCTAGTTTCTTTACTCCATTGTATGCTTATGCCCCCTTTTTCAAATATGAATTGACAGTAGAGACATGGGTTTTTTTCTGGGTTTTCTATTTTATTCCATTGGTCTATGTGTCTGTTCTTATGCTAGTACCAGACTGTTTTGATTACAGTGGCCTTGTTGTATAGTTTAATATCAGGTATTGTGATCCTTCCTATTTTGTCCTTGTTTCTCAAGATTGCTGAGGCTATTCAGGGTCTTTTTTGGCTCCATGTAAATTTTTGAATTATTTGTTCTAGATCTGTGAAACATGCCATTGGTATTTTAATAGGAATTGCCCTGAACCTATAGATTGCCTTGGGTAGTATGGGCATTTTAATGATATTAATTCTTACAATCTGTGAACACAGTATATGCTTCCATTTATTTGTATCTTCCTTAATTTCTTTCTTTAGTGTTCTATAGTTTTCTAAGTACAAGTATTTCAACTCATTGGTTAAATTTATTCCTAAGCACTGCTATAAAAAGGAGAATAAAGAGAGAGAGAGAGACAGAGGGTGGGGGTGCAGGGAACACAAATATGGAAAAAATGGCAATGAATAGGTACCTATCAATATAACCTTAAATGTAAATGGATTAAATGTTCCAATGAAAAGACATAGAGTAGTTGAATAGACAAGAAAACACAAGCCACATATATGCTGTCTATAAGAGACCTGCCTCAGGACAAAAGATCTACACAGGTTGAAAGTAAAGGGATGGAAAAAATAATATTCTGAGCAAATTGATATGAAAAGGAATACAATACTTATATCAGACAAAATAGACTTCAAAACAAAAGCCTAAAAAAGGACAAAGAAGGTCACTACATAATACTTGAGGGAATAGTTCAACAGGTGGATATAACCCTTGTAAACATTTATGTACCCAACATAGAGGCACCTAAATACATAAAGAAATTTCTGGAGGACTCCAAGAAATATATTGACAACAACACATCAACAAAGGGGATTTTAACACCTGACTGTGAACAATGGGTAGATCTTCCAAACAAAGAATTGACAAGGATATTGTGGCACTGAATGACACTCTAGATCAAATGGACTTAACTGATACATACAGAACCTTTCACCCCAAAGAAGCAAAATATGCATTCTTTTCAAATGCATATGAAACATTTTCAAAGATAGGCTGTATGGTAGGACACAAAACAAGCTTCAACAAATTCAAGAAAATTGAAATCATATGAAGCATGTGCTCAGATCATAATTAATTGAAACTAGAAATCAAACTCAATGAAAAATCTCAAAAACATTCAAATACATGGAGACTGAATAACATGTTATTTAATAATGAATGGGTCAACAATGACATCAAGGAAGAAATGAAAAAGTATGTAGAAACAAATGAAAATGAACACAAAACAACCCCAAACCTATGGGACATAGTGAAGGCAATAGTGAGAGGGAAGTTCATAGCAATACAGGCCTACCTAAAGAAGATAGAAAAATCTCAGTTAAGCAACCTACCCTGATGTCTACAAGAACTAGAGAAACAACAACAAACAAAGCCAGGAGGGAGTAGAAGGAAGGAAATAATCAATATCAGAATAAAATTAAATGACATAGAGACTAAAAGAACAATTCAAAGGATCAACAAACCGAGGAGGTAGTTCTTTGAAAAGATAAACAAAATTGACAAACCTTTAAGGAGACACATCAAGAAAAAAAGAGAGAAGACCCAAAAAAGTGAAATCAGAAATGGAAGAGAAGTTACAACTGATACCACAGAAATACAAAGGATTATAAGAAATTACTATGAACAACTATATGCCAAGAAATTGGATAACCTGGGCAAAATGGACGAGTTTCTAGAAACATACAATCTTCCAAAACTGAATCAAGATAAAGCAGAAAGCTTGAATAGACCAAAAACAACTTGTGAAATTAAATCAGTAATCAAAGAACTCCCAGCACACAAAAGCCTTGGACAGGATGGCTTCATAAGTGAATCTACCAAACATTTAAGAAAGAACTAGCTCCTATCCTTCTTAAACTATCCCCAAAATTCAAGAAGAGGGAAGACTCCCAAACTCTTTATGAGGCCAGTATCACCTTAATTCCAAAACCAGGTAAAGACATGACAAAGAGGCTAAAATTCTCAACAAAATATTGGCAATCTGGATTCTGCAATACATTAAAAAGATCATACACCATGATCAAGTAGGATTCATCCCAGGGATGCAAGGATGGTACAATATTCACAAATCAGTAAGCATAATACACCACATAAACAAAATGAAGGACAAAAATCACATGATCTTATCAATAGATGCTGAAAAACTTTTGATAAAATCTGGCACCCATTTATGTATGTGTAATATTTTTTTAAAAGCTCTATTTAATTGCCTTAAAAATAAGTGCTTATGTAAATCAAGTATTTCCAAAACTCTCCAATTGTAGAAATTAACCCAATATTTTTGCATGTATGTGATCTGTTTTCTTTTGTTCAATTACAGTTGTCCCGCTTCTACCCCCCTTGCTGTCCCCTGCCCCACCCATGCCCCTGCTCCTATATCAATCCCCACCTCATTGTCCATGTCCATCAGTCTTTATACATGTTCCTTGACTTGCCCCATCCCATTCTCTCTCCCTGTACCCCCTCCACCCTTCTCTCTGGTCACTGTCAGTTTGTTTTTTATTTCCAAGTCTCTGGTTCTATTTTGCTCATTTGCTTGTTTCATTTGATTAGGTTCCATTTATAGGTGAGTCATATGGTATTTGTCTTTCACTGCCTGGCTTATTTCACTTACCACAATATTCTCCAGTTCCATCCATGCTGTCACAAAAGGGTGGGAGTTCCTTTTTTCTTTCTGCTGCATAATATTCCATTGTGTAAATGTGCCACAGTTTTTTGATCCACTCATTTACTGATGGGCATTTAGGTTGCTTCCAGCACCTGGCTATTACAAATAACACCACTATGAATATTGGGGTGTATAAAGTTCTTTTGAAAAGCAAAACAAATTAAATCTATGTGATCTGTATAATCTTTGGTAAATAAAATTTAACTTAAGTTTTTTCATGTAATAAAATCAGGCATGTTTTCAGAGGTGTCAACATTAAATATAATGCAAACATACAACTTTTTCTACCTGGATTTACTAGTCAAATAAATGCATGCTATCTGTAAGTCACAACAATTATTAACAAAAGAATAACTTAAAATGATGGTTAGTTGCTTAATATCTAATGCAAGCAAAATTTTAAAAACAAGTAATGTTGGTATAAATACAGTAAATATTTATACTAAGTTAAACTAATATTTACTTAATATCTTTATCATTTCCAAATAAGACAATAGACTGAAACAATTATTGCTAAACATATGATTCTCTACTTTTGGCTTTTTAATTTTTTTAAAAAGAGAGAAAGGATACTTGGGTTTTTGCCATCTTAAAAATTATACTCTGAAAAACATCTCTAAAAATGTTTAGTTTTATAATGTTGTATTTATAAATTTACAATCTACTATAGGATGCTAATAGATGATAGAGTTCACAATTGCCTGCTTCCTAGTTTTTACTAAAAAATCAAAGTTTACTAATAGTTTATGTTTGCAATCATTATGTAGAAATAAAACTATAGAAACAATAAGGGCAAAAAGAAACAACTTTGTGTAGAAAATATGGATAGAAAATGAGATGTGACTGATTTTTCCAGAATAAGAAGAAAAATAAGAATATAAAAACCTAAATATATGTAGATAAATGAAGTTTTGCAAAAAGTAATTATGTTGTGAGGTGAAAGGTGGCTAAAATTGAATAGATTTACATACATTTTAAAAATTATTTCAGTAACGTACTGATACAAAACTTGAGTTTAATTTTCTTTCTGTTAAAATCATAGAGTTTCTTAGATTGTTAGATAGTTCTTGTGTAAAAGCTGAACCATGAGGCCACAAAAAGGGTCAAAGGTTCTGGGTATTCAAGTCTGGTGGTTCACTTCAATCAGCAAGTTCTCCTGTGTATGGATATAAACCTGCAGCAAACCAGCTCAATTCGGAGGACTGTCCATCATCATCAGTAAACTTAAGTGGGCTATCTCTGTTCTCACTTTCCCAGGGCCTTGTCCTTTCTTCAACAACATAGACTTGTGTTCATCATAGTTTAGTAGTTCATATGTTGTCCCTACCTTAACCGTCTCCAGACTGGCCCCCTCCAGCACCACAATGAGCCTACAGCTTACCATCTTGCATCCCACCTGAAGTTGGGTCTACCAAGGCACCACAGCATCCCAGTCCAGTGCCTGGTCTTCTAGACAGTGCTTAATAAAAATATAAAAGGTTGTCTTTTACCTTTATTGTAAACTTCCAAGGAGACAAAATTCTATATCTATTCAAAATGTTTTCTGTGCTTCAGTTTGTCTTTATCAGGTCTTTCATTACTTAGAAAATTAAGTCTTTTCAATATTAAAGAGCTAAGGATATATATAGAAACTGTCTGGAAAATGTCCAGCTATGGTTAACATAACAAGAATGGTTTGTACAACATCCATATAACCTGACAGCCAAGGAGAGTGGACTGGAATTCACATACATGAATAAGGACTTTGCTGTACTAATAATCAGTGGCTGTGGTAGACATCATTGAGTGAGCATGTGTATTGTGTGGCCATCACATTCAAAATGACTGAGTGAGTAGAGCGATGAATCTGCATCAGATTTTGCATTAAGCTTGAACATTCCTCTGTGGAAACTGTTCCAATGATTCAGAAGACTGCAGCTCTGGGCAACTGGAGATTGGCAGCTGCATCACAACAATGTGACCACTCATGCATCACGTCTCATGCAGAGATTTTTGGCAAAACATCAAATCACACAGGTGACTCAGCCCTCCAATAGCCCAGATTTGGTGCACTCCAACTTCTGGATTTTCCCAGAACTAAAATCACCTTTGAAAGGGAAGAGATTTCAGACCATCAGTGAGATTTAGGGAAATACTACAGGGCAGCTAATGGTGATTGGGAGAACTGTGTGAGGTCTCAAGGTGCCTACTTTGAAGGGGACTGAGGCATCATTGCCCTGTGTACAATGTTTCTTGTATCTTGTATATCTTCTTCAATAAATGTCTCCATTTTTCATATTATGTGGCTGGATATCTCATGGAAAGACTTCATATATGTGTATATGTATGTACACATGTATACAACTATGTAAGTTTCTGTATTTGCCTTTGAAATCTTTTAAACTTCACTTTGGTTGAATGGATGACTAAGTGTTGCTTAATGGTTACCTGTGATCCTTTTTATTAAATATTTTAAACCTTTTGACATTTTTGACAAGATTCCCAAAGTGAAATTCTGAATCAATTTTTGTTTACCTCAAATTGACTTTGGGATTTTCCAAAGGGTCCTTGGAAGAAATCAAAAGATTTGCTTTCTTTTCTTATAAAAAAAAGAAATATTAATATATTTAGGGTTATTTGATATATTAAATTTGATGGGAAACATTATCAAATAAAAGTAATGCTTAACCTTTTTAGATTATATTTATGTAGTATTTTAATGTATGTGTTCCATAAATTATATAAAACTCCTAGAAATCTAATGTGTCTTGGTATAATTTTATTAGTAATTCCACTTATTATTTTAAAAACACTGTATATCACAAAATAATTAAATTTACTTGTCAATTGCATCACATTTTTAGAGAACATTCACCAGATGGTTAACTATGGCTATTTTTAAGTCTTGTCACAGACAGTGGTTTTTTTACTCTTAATTATGCTCTGAAAGCATTTACAAACAACTATAGGCAAAAATGCTTTACCTTCAAAGATATTCATGAAATATAATACATTTCTAATAACCTTAAGATCATAATAATGAACTAAGAATTTCATAGTTCAGTGAAAAAATTTATTAATTCATAAAACTACTAACTCAAGATCAAGAAAAATAAGAATTAATTACATGGGGTTGAATGAATTGATGAAGTAATTATAATTTTCATGACATTGTTTGAAACATTGTCGTTTCTTTAATGTTTGACTCCCAGATTTAAACAACCCTTTTTTTAAAAGCTATCTCTAATTTACAACAATTTGGTAAAATATACCTTTGCAAACAAAACTTGAAACATTTATTTTCATCTCCCTATCTGAGTTGATCCAGAATTCAGAAAATCTTATAAAATATCCTTATTTTTCATGACAATATAGGTATATACATAAATTCAAAACTAATCTCTTCTTGTAACAGGACACAATTGGGCAAGTCTTTAGCTTGGCTTCTCAGCCTAAAGATAATTATTATAGGTCTAATCTTAGATTCATTATTATCTGACAATTTTAAAGACTGAAGGTTAGCTTTATGGAGCCAATAAAGTCCCTCAAATATTAGCAAAGCTTTGACTGAACTATCATATTTGAGAATATGCATGGAATCACTATTCCTGCTACATTTTTGTAACTAATTAGGCCACATTTAATGATACTAGACTTATTTTATAAATAAATCTTGCTTAATTACCTTTGATAAAAATGGGATGGCTATAGAAAAAAATTATGTTTCAATAGAAAATTATAGCATACTTATTACTAGATCCTAATTCTATTCATTAACTTGAAGTTTATCTACCTATAAACTTCAGAGAATCACCACAACAGATCACACATGGACAACCTTCATGCTTGTCATTGTATGGGCCACTCATGAGGGTTCAACAAAACACCCCGTGGCATCATCAAAGGCAGTCAAGGTACAAACCAGGAAACTCCATCAGACTGGAACTGCTATCCTGATTCCACCATCTAAAGATGCTTTGTAATAAAATCTAAATATTTTCTCAACTGACTGCTCTCCAAACTCAGATATTGAGTTTATATTTCACTCTATTAACCTTTGTTTTCCTCTTGTTCCCATAGAAGTTTCTATTATTAAATAACCTGATTGCTCACATGATTATAGGCCTAATGTAGGTGGAAACTCACCTGCAACACCACCTTATGAAATAAAATATCCTCATGCTCATCCTGTCCTAAATAATCATGAGTATGTGCGATTGCTAATAGATCATGTGACATGTAAATAACAGAAAAAAAAAGAAACCCAATTGCTCCTTGTCCCCCAAAATGTAAACTGGCTTAGAAGTGTAAAAAGGAAACTTATTATAACCCAGTTGATTTACTTAAATCTTGGCTCCTGGGAATCTTTGCTCTGAGAAACTTTTCAGTCATTGGCTATTATTCTTATAGTCATCATGTTAACTCCCTTTGCATTGTATCCTTGCAAGGCTTTTAAATGCCTTTCCTCAACCACTCAAACATCAAATGATTTCCATCAGGATTAGACAACTTAAAGAATTCGATGATCCAACCACACATGTCTGTGATAATGTTGCAACTATTAGTAAGGGTGACTATTTGACCATCTGTCCCAACAACTGCATTAATGGTGGTACTCGAGAGTAACAGTATACTAGTTGGTCACACTCTCAGCTTGCTGGGGGAATGACCAGAAAAGGGGGAATTGTTAAAATAAAATAAAACATAGGTCAGACTTGAAAATACCCCAAGCAGACAAAATTATTTAAAACACATAAGCAAAACTAAATCTAGCTTATTTGATGAACATAAATGAAACAAGTTGTTTATTGTTATAGTAATTCTTCCAACAATAATAAGATAAATTAGGTCATCTTCCTCAAATGTATAAGATAATTTTTAACCAATTCTCTGCTGTCTGGAAATCATCATTTTAATAACAATCATTGTTAGGGTTAAACAACCACTCTCATTTTCATTTTAGAAACCATCCTCTAATGCCACGCTTTAGCTTCATTCTGGTAGGTTTGAAGATGTCCAGTTTGTAAACTCGTCTTATGTGCACAGTAAACTCATACTAACTACTTTTTTACTCACCTGGTTTTAATTTTTACTGTTTCTGGATTTTTGACAATTGTTATATTACAATGCATTTTACTTAAATGTTGTCTTATTGCTTTTGGCTTTTTCTACTGGGACCATCCAATCTCTCTATAGTTTTTATCAATTTCTGAAATATGATAAATGATACTTATGCAAAGAATCAGATGAAGTATAAGTAAATAAACAGGAAGACAAAGAAAGAAGAGAAAATGCCCAAGGAAACAAAACAAATTATTTTAAAAAGGGAAGGGGAGTGAAAAGGTAACAATGTAAAAGTAGAGTTCCAATTTCATGGAGCATTAGGAACAACTTACAAAAGACCATTTTCTTGCCTCTTCTACTATGATCTTGTGCATAGCTGTACATTTGGAGTCTATTCAATGGAAACTCCATTTTTGCTAGTTTTTTTCCACAGACCAGGTAAATGCAATGTGGGCCATGGCTAACTGATAACATTTGGAGTACCAGTATAGTCCTACACAGAGCCCTGGTAGGACCTTGATCTCCTTGATCTTGCGAGCAAGCTTAGAGGATGGGGTAGAGAGAAATTATGAACACCTTTCTGCTGTTTGGGAACCTGAATACAATTATTCACTTATTCATTCCCTTATTCATAATTATTCATTCATTTATTTAAAGAAATATTTATTGAAAACCAAAGGCAATCTGCTGGGCACTACAAGAAATAAAAGACAAGTTCTACACAGTACCTTGCCTAAATATTTTAATACTAAATACCTCCTATGTGTGTTCCACAGGACCCTGGACCTCAATAAATACAAAACTAAACTCAGCATGCACTTTGTACCATATTCTCATCACTAATCACCCATTCCTTCTGCCTCCAACCAAAGCTATTCTTCCACCAGTATCTCCTATTTTTGTTGCTGGTAAAACCCATCCTCTTTGTCATACAAACTCAAAGCCTCAAAGTCATTCTCTGCTCTTTCAGCTTTTTCATCCTACTTCTGTAATCAACCATTAAGTACCTTCAGTTCTGCTCCCAGTTATATCTCCTTCTCCCTGCTCCCTCATCATTTCTAACCTGTCTTTGCTCAGATAGGCTTCTATCCAAGTTTTCCATCAGTATTTTTCTCCCCCTTTTATGTGCACTGTCTGAATGCTGTCCAAAAATGCAAATTTTATATCACTTTCTTGCTAAAAATCCTATAGTTACTCCTCCTTGCGAAACAGGGAATAAAATTCCTCAAATTATAAATACCTTCACCTCTATTCTATGCACTTCTCTACCTACCTATATAATCTTTCTTATTTCATCTTATACATTCTTTTCCATGAACACTTGGCTCATGATATGTTACGTTTTTCTTGGAATACCGTATTTTGCCATGTATAATGTGCACCCACATTTTAGTGCTAATTCCCATACATATTACAAGTAATTCACATCCTTATTTTTCCCTAAAAAGTTTGGGAAAAAGTTGCACGTTATACATGACAAAATACAATATTTGTTAGGAGCCATACTTTTTGGAAATTACTTTGTGGCACATAAGAAAATATTGGATTTATTTTAGTAAGAAAGGGACAAGGTAAAAATATAAGTTACCAGAATGAATGTAGTAACAATTTGAAAAATGAAATGCAGAAGGGAGGAAATGGTTATGGTAGGTGTTTACTGCAATGGTAATGAGAATCTGAACCTCAGTAGTAGAAAGGAGAGGAGATGCAATGAGATAGCATGTGTGAGGTAAGATTATATATGAATATACCTAAACTGTCATGATTCATCTTATCAGGTTAGTTTCTTGACCTAATACTCACAATAGGTAACTGAAGGGATAGAAAGAATATGGAGTCTTTTCAATTTTTCTTAAAAGTTAATATGAGGAGTTGATAGAAAAGTGAAAAGTAAATATGCAGAAGACTTGCATACAAATAAATAACAGCCACTTGTATTTAACATAGAAGCTGTATAAAAGAACACTACTAAAATATAGAAGTATCTTTTGGTCACCAGATATTCAAAGCATGCCCTGAGTTAATTTTATAGCATTAATTTGTTAGCAAACTTTTATAAAACTTTTGGGAATGGGTAAAGTCTGAAGTAAAGACTTTTTTCCTTTCCACTTTGAAGTCATGTTTTAGGCAGAGCACTGCATGGAGCCCTGTAGAAATAAACAAACACAAGATAATCCCTACCCTTCAAGGAAAGTATAAATTCGTTGAGGGTTTATAATAACCAAAACAAAATCTAGAATTTAGTCAATTAGGTAGAAATTTTAGGCCTTAAACGCTTCCTTCTTAAAGGTGTATAACCAAAGCATGAAAAAAAGGGATATTTAATTTGTTTTGGTTAATTTATTGGATACCTACTAGAACCAGAGGCCCAAAACCCTAAACAAAAATAAAGTATTCATGGGAAATATTCAACATGCAAAACATTTCTGCCAAGAAACCAAACAACCCACACATAGTCAATAAAAATGAAGACTCTTACTTCATACTCCAAATGCCTCCAGACTGAAACTGTGTCAGCAAGAGAACATTTCACAGCTGTAGGAACGCTTTTTAGAGAGATTTTTCTGCCAGTTTCAAAATTCTGTAGCACAAATAATTACTTAGAAAAATCACACCCAAATTTCATAAATAATGAAGAGCACAAACAGGAATGTTGTTATTTTACATTTTCAGGGAAGAGGATGTTCTGTTGAGCAGACTACTATTTCGTAGCCCTTCACATTATTTAAAGATCACCTTCAGCGCTGTGGTCATGCAGTCTAATTAGAAAGATTAAAATCTAAGAAGTTATCCATGTGTCCTTTATAGTAGTTCTTGAAAACCCCTCTCCCCACTGTCCCCTCCCCACTCCCCTCTGGCTATTTTTAGATTGTTCTTAACTTCAATGTCTCTGGTTATATTTTGCTTGCTTTTTTCTTTTGTTGATTATGTTCCAGTTAAAGGGGAGATCATATGGTATTTGTCCCTCACCTCCTGGCTTATTTCACTTAGCATAATGCTCTCCAGTTCCATCCATGCTGTTGCAAAGGATATGAGCTTCTTCTTTTTCTCTGCTACATAAAATTCCATTGTGTAAATGTACCATAGCACATGGACAAAACCAAGGGGGAGGGTGGAGGTGGGGGAGGGAGGTGGGTTTGACTGGGGTGGGGTGCAGGGATGGGGAGAAAATGCAGACAACTGTAATTGAACAACAATTTAAAAAATCTAAGAAGTTAGAACACAAACTAAGATACTTTGTAAAGGGTGGCTTTAGAATCTTTCATTTAAATATCAGTCATTTAAAAACAATAACTTAAAGTATTCTCTTGCTGTAAATCTATGGATGTGGGATATTTCCTATTCCTGAAATAAAGCAGAATTTGTGCAAAAATTCATTTTTTATTTTATTTTTCCCCTCAAACAGAGCATAGGCAGAACCATCACTCACTGCCTTGAGGATAAATTGCTAATGTCTTTTAATGCAATTTTGACAGAATTTTGTATTCTTCCTTGTCCTTCAATGATCATTAAATGTTTCTTCTTTCTAAGTTTTTAAAATGTTATTCTAGGTAGATGTAATAAAAGATAAGTGTACAGTAAACAACCTTTTATTGGGAAATGAATTTCTATGAAAAGTCATAGAGATTTAGAGAGGAGGCAAAATTTATTTATTTTTAATTTTTAAATTATTTTATTGTTGTTCAATTACAGTTGTCTGCACTTTCTCCCCACCTCTGTACCTTACCCCAGCCAAACAATTTCTGAAATGAATTTTGCTATTGGATCATAATGATAGAACACCTTGAGGATGCATTGAATATAGTGATTTGCATCTTCTCTATAGAATACAGAAAAGGGGAAAAATGACTTTACAGTGGAGAGATCTGTCAAACAACACCTTAACCAAGTATTGAAGGTTAACATCATCAGTAATAATTCATGCTGCTATCAATATGACGTGATGACAAGGTCACCTCATCTCTTTCCTCAAACTACATCCTCAGTCTAATAATGAGAAAAATATCATACGGCCTCAACTGAGGAATATTCTACAAAATATATGACCACTGCTCCTTAAAACTGGACATAAAAAAGGTCATTAAAAAAGAAAAGGAAAGAGTGAGAAACCCACACAGACTGAAGAAGAATAGGAGACCAGAAGGCTGAATTCAATGTGGTATACGGGATTCATTGTGGATCCTGGAAAAGAAAGAGGACATTAATGGAAAAATTGGTCAAATCTGAATAAAGTCTATAGTTTAGTTATAGTAATGTGCCAGTGTTATTTTTAGTTTTAAATAATGTACTGTGGTTATATAAGATGTCAATATTAGGGAATACTAGGTAAAAGATACATGGAAACTCTCTGTACTATCTTTATTACCTTTTTGTAAATACAGAATTATCCCAAAATAAAAAATATGTTAGACACACTCATGGAGACAGATAAATGCACACACACCAATCAGGACTTAATTACAGTTTAAAAAGGATAAGGAAGTCTTATTACAGAAATAAGACCCTTTTTTCATGGAAAAACCTACTAGCATTTTATTATTGGGTTGGCCAAAAAGATCATTTGGTTTTTCCATAAGATGGCTCTGGTGTGCTTAGTTGTCTTGAACTTCATTTGAAAGGGTTTTGTTAGATTGTATTGTGACAGCTGTCATATCAATGTACATTTAAAAAAAGTATCAAAGTTGGTAAATGTTTGTGTAGCCATTTTAATATTGAAAATGAAAGAAAATATGCAACGTTTTCAGCATATCATGCTTTATTATTTAAGAAAGATGAAGATGCAACTAAAGAACAAAAACAGATTTGTGCAGTGTATGTAGAAGGTCCTCTGATCAAACATATCAAAAGTAGTTTGCTAAGTTTCATGCTAGAGATTTCTCACTAGACAATGATGCTCCACAGTTGGGTAGACCAGATGAAGTTGATAACGATCAAATCAAGACATTAATTGAGAACAGTCAATGTTATTCCATGTGAGAGATGCTGACATACTCAAAATATCCAAATCAATAAAGTTATTGGTGAAAATGAAAAATGTATCTTTTACAAGAAAAAAACACATGGACTTATTGGCCAACCCAATAGTTTCTTGATGTGTAATCTTGGCTTGGTGTTGGAGTACCCTTGAGATTTTAGTTGCATTAGAAATTTAAGCAGCCCAATTAAGACTTCTAGATTTACCTTACATAGGCAGAAAAACAATGGAGGGTGAAGCATAAAAGTAATATCAGTCGGTTATTTTTCCAATTGCTATTCATTGAATGCTGGCAGAACAAAAGGAACTCTTTAAAGCATTAAATTCATGCATGGAGAAATTGATACCCAGAAACTTATCAGAGTTGGAATCAGAGTGCAGTCCTTCTGACTCTTGGGCTGTAATTCATTCAGCCACACCTTGGAGCCAGTTCCATGGGGCTTGTGATATACTGAGTGGAGAATCTGTCTTCTTTCTCAGAGGAATTTTGAGAAGGCAGTCAGAGGGCAGCATTAGGCTCCGATCCCAGATACCTACTAAATGGCCAGAAATTGTGGGAATCTTTCTATCATGATTTGTAGAACTAATTTGTTGCATTTTTGGTGGGGATTTCAATTATCCTCTTTACATCATCAAAGTTGTGAAATAGAAATGATACAATTTCTCTCAGTGTTTGTGTTAAGGATGATGTGGTAGACAGACTCCGAGATGTAATTGTCTAATTCTCAGGGAATTAGTGTAGGCTTGATTTGGTGAATTGCTTCTAGTGAACAGAATACAGAGAAGTGAGGGGATGCCACTTTCAAGACTGGGTTATGAAAGACTGTGGCTTCCACCTTCGGGGTGCTTGGGCTCTCTCATTCCCTCCTGAATCACAGCTATAAATCCTGAGGCAGCTCTGTGGAAAGACCTACATGGTGAGGAACAGAGGCCAGCAGCAACCACTTGAGTAGGCGTTACAGTTGATGCTCTCCAGTACCTCCCTACCCAATTCAGTTGTGACTGCTGCAGGCTAAGAGAAATCTGAGTCAGTGCCATCTATGCCTGAATTTCTGATCCACTGAAACTGTGAAATAATAAATGTCTGTTATTTTTCAAGCTGCTAAATTTTGGGTAATTTACTATGCAGCAGTTGAGAACTAATGCAGTTGATGGGGTGGTGGATGAGGAGCTAGATTTTAACCAGTTACCTATTCTAAGTTAATCCTGAGTATATTACTACAGTTGGCTATTATCTTTTTTATGAAGGCTGGTACTAGTGAGTACAAATAATGTACTCTCCTATTCAATCGTATATGTTTGAGAGGTATGGCTTATAATTTTCTTGCTAATCTAAAAATAACTGTGGGGGCCCTCATTCTTCTGCTTTTGTTGTACTTAAGGTCATCTTTGGGACTACAGAATTAATACTGAAAGTAGAAATTGAGTTTCACTTTTAATTTTTAATTGATAAAATTAACATATGTGACATCGTTTAATTTACAAGTAGCCTGGGAAGAGTGGGTGGTTTTTTATCACGTTGCTTCTGAAGTTTCCAGACCAAGTAGTAAAGGGCTGTGTCTATCTTCTACATTATTTTGAGTAAAAATTATTTCATTCGTTGCTAAAATTCACTTGAGGGTGAAACAAAGCAGCTGTGAGGAATACCATGTAATTTTGCTTACTCTGTAGCTGAAGGGCCAGTGCTCTGAAGATTGATTATCACAAGTATATGTGATGACCAACACTCATTTAGCCATTTAGTATCCTACAGATAATTTACACCAAGCAGCCCACTTTAACCATTCTCAATTAACCAACTTTGAACCTTACTAAAATTTTTAAGAGTAATAAATAACCCAAGATTTGATCAATCACCCTTATCGCAGAAAGAATATAAACAGGATTTGTTGAATGAAAGAAAAACCAAGTCATGTTTAATATTTGATAACTTTTATCGTATTGATTCCTACTTCCTTCCTACAGTCCTGTACTTCACCCTGTGAACTGTAGCCTCCTTGCTCTCCTCAACTTAGGGAGTCTGTATGGTTCTAAAGGAGTTCCCCTCCTCTATGCTGCACCCAGGTAACTGTCTCAAGGCCAGAAGCTGGGACAGCACTGGGGTGCAGCTGGTTCATTTCCCTTTTCCCAGGAATTGCTATTCTTCCCTGACAGTGCTTTGAAACTACTGTGTCATGTATTTTGTTTGTTTTTAGATTGATTCAGTGAAGAGGGCAAATTCAGTCTTTCTTCATGTTGGTTAGAAGTAGAAATCTTGTTTTATTTTAATTAAATAGTTGGACTCACTGCTTTGCGCCAGTTCTTAGCTGGCAGTGTGACACAACTTGAATTTTTTGTATTTGGAGTGAGATAGGAGTTGCGATTCATTTTCTTTTTCTATAGATACTTCAATTATTCTAACAGCATTTGTTAGATACTTCATGGTTTCATTTACATGTGGAATAATTTTTAAAAGTTGCATTTCTGGCAACATAAAGTAGGAAAGTGATTGCTGGAGGCTGGTGAGTTGGGAGATATGAAGAGGTTGATAAAAGGGTACAAATATTTAGATTATAAGATGAACAAGGTATTACTTGGTGGCTATAGTTGTTAACACTGTATTGTATAATTGAAACTTGCTGAGAGCAGAACTTAAATGAACTTTATCACAAAAAAGGCAAATGTGCAAGGTAATAGATGTATTCATTGTAATAGATATGGAAATGTTTTTCACAATATTGAATCATTTCACTGTATGCTTTAAATAACTTATAATTTTATTTGTCAATTATACCTCAATAAAGCTGGATAAAAAGATATTTCTAGTCCCATTGAATTTATTTCATATCTTCATTAAAGATCATTTGACCATATATATGTGAACCTAGTGTTATAATTATTCTGTTTTACTGACCAATTATCTCTGTTAATTCAGGTATTTTTTAATTTATTTCAGAATTATTTCATAGTTTTTAATGTAGAAGTACTACACATACTTTATTAGATTCATTCCTATTCATTTGAGGATTTTGATAGGATAATAAATAGTATTTATTATTTCCTTTTATTTCTTTGTCTTCTACATGAGCAAGAATGGAGAGAGAATCTTTGTCCTTTCCCAATTTTAGAGGAAAAGGATTTAATTTAATACTTCACCATTGAAAGTGCTATTAGCTCTAGGCTTTTTATAGATAACCTATATGAGATTGAAGAAATTCCCTTTTCTTCTAGTTTGTTAAAAGTTTTTATCAAAGATGAGTGTTGAATTTTGTAATATACTTTTTTGCATCTGTTAAAATAATCCTATTATCTTTCTATTATCTATAAAGGTAATCCTAATTTCTCCTTAGTTGCATGTAAAATAGTAATTTATACTGATTAAATTTTGAATATTATACCAATCTTACATTCATAGGGTATACCTCACAAGGTAATGAAGTATTTTTCTCTATATGTGCTTCTGGATTTCATGTGTTAATACTTTGTTAAGAAGTTTGCATTAATGTTTATGAGAAATATTAGGCTATAGTTCTTTTAATATGACAGTAATGTTAATATTCTACAATGAGATGGGGAGTATCCTTTCCTTTTTTTGTGAAAGAGTTTACATAAGATTTGTATTATTTCTTTCTTAAATATGTGATAAGTTTTGCACTGCAGTCTTCTGGGATTATAGTGTTCATTGTGGAAAAGTTCCTAATTGTAAATTTAATTTATTTAACATATACAGCCTACTGTAGGTTTAAAAAATTTTGTAGTAGGGGTGATAATTTTTGTCTCTAAAGGAATTTGTACATTGTATCCAAGGTGGAAAATATGTCTACCAGCAACTGTAGCAATAACTCTTCTTGTTTTTCTGGGATAGTTTGTGTTGTGTATACTATAATTTTCTTGATTAGTCTAGAGATTAGCCAATTTTATTAGCCTTTTCAATAAAGAAACCTTTGGTTTTGTTAATTTTTTTGATGTTTATATGTTTTCTATTACATGATTTCTTCTCTTATTTTTGTTATTTTCTTTACTTGAGGATTAATGTTCTCTCATTTTTTAAAAATTTTAAATGTAAACCTAAAGATCTCACAGATTTTTCTTTTTTTAATGACTATTTAGTACAGTGTTAAATTGCCCTCTGAACACTACTTTTACTGAATCTCAAATACTTTGATATGCTGTGTTTTCATTCTTTAAGTTCAAAATATTGTTTTTTAAAATATATTTTATTCATTGTGCTATTACAATTATCCCATTCCCCCCCCCATTCATTCCACTCTGTCCTGCACAACCCCTTCCTCCCACATTCTCCCCTATAGTTCATGTCCATGGGTCATACATATAAGTTCTTTGGCTTCTACATTTCCTATACTATTCCTAACCTCCCCCTGTCTATTTTCTACCTACCATTTATGCTACTCATTCTCTGTACCTTTCCCCCTTCTATCCCCCTCCCACTCCCCTTTTGATAACCATTCCATGTGATCTCCATTTCTGTGGTTCTGTTCCTGTTCTAGTTGTTTGCTTACTTTGCTTTTTTTTTTGTTTTAGGTATGGTTGTTAATAGCTGTGAATTTGCTGTCCTTTCTACTGTTCATATTTTTTATCTTCTTTTTCTTAGATAAATCCCTTTAACATTTCATATAATAAGGGATTGGTGATGATGAACTCCTTGAACTTGACCTTATCTGAGAAGCACTTTATCTGCCCTTCCATTCTAAATGATAGCTTTGCTGGATAGAGCAATCTTGGATGTAGGCCCTTGCCTTTCATGACTTTGAATAGCTGACAGTCTTATGGGAACTCCTTTGTAGGTAACTGTGTCCTTTTCTCTTGCTGCTTCTAAGATTCTCCCTTATCTTTAACCCTGAGTAATGTAATTATGATGTGCCTTGGTGTGTTCCTTCTTGGGTCCAGCTTCTTTGGACATCTCTGAGTTTCCTGGACTTCCTGGATGTCTATTTCCTTTGCCAGATTAGGGAAGTTCTCTTTCATTATTTGTTCAAATAAGTTTTCAGTTTCTTGCTCTTCCTCTTCTCCTTCTGGTACTCCTATCATTCAGATGTTGGAATGTTTCAAGATGTTCTGGAGGTCCCTAAGCCTCTTCTCATGTTTTTTTTTTGAATTCTTGTTTCTTCATTCTTTTCTGGTTGAATGTTTCTTTCTTCCTTCTGGTCCATACTGTTAATTTGAGAGTCCCAGTTTCCTTCCCATCACTATTGGTTCCCTGTACATTTTCCTTTGTTTCTCTTAGCATAGCCTTCATTTTTTCATCTAATTTGCAACCAAATTCAACCAATTCTGTGAGCATCCTGATTACCAGTGTTTTGAACTGTGCATCTGATAGGTTGGCTATCTCTTCGTTGCTTAGTTGTATTTTTTCTGGATCTTTGATCTTTTCTTTCATTTGGGCCTTTTTTTTTTTTTTTTTTTTGCCTTGGTGCACCTGGTATGTAAAGGGGCAGAGCCCTAGGTGTTCACCATAGTAGGGAAATGCCAGTCACTGCACTGTGACATTGTATGTAGGGGAGGGGCCAAGAGGGAGCAATGAGGATTGCTCCACTCTCTGCCAGTTTTCAGTCACTCCCTCCACTACCCACAATCAAATTGGTCCCCTCTGGTGCTGGCTCCCGAGTGGGTGGGTTTGTGCACACTCTACGCCCCTGTGGGTCTCTCCAACGAACTCTCCTGTGAGGCTGGGAGTTTCTCCTGCTGCTGCCTCAACCCCAACAGGTGTTTTCAATCAGTGGTTTGAGGCTTTATTTCCACACATTGGAACTCTGGGTTGCACTGTCTGTTGCCAGGTCCACGAGCCGCCTCCTTGCCGCCAAGTCCTGTTCACCCAGCTGCATGTCTCCACTCCTCCTACCGGTCTGGATGAATGTGTCTTCTTTATCTCCTTGGTTGTCGGACTTCCATACAGTTCAATTTTCTGTCAGTTCTGGTTGTTTTTTGTTTTTAAATTGTTGTTGTCCTTCTTTTGGTTGTGCGAGGAGGCACAGTGTGTCTACCTATGCCTCCCTCTTGGCCAGAAGTCCAAAATATTGTAAGTTCAAAGAATTGTCTAATTTTTTTCTTCAATGTATATTTATTGTATATGGCTTAATTTCAAAATATTTTGAGATTTTCCAAATCAAGACAACTTTTATTTCTAATTTAATGTTTGTGTGGCTGAAGACTATTCATAATTTCAGTCTTTTTATATTTGAGATTTATTTTATGGCTCAGCATATAATCCATGTTCCATGTGCACCTAAAAATGTGTTTTGAGTATAATGTTTTATATGGGTCATTTAGTTTGAGTTGGCGATTGGTATTGTTCAAATATTCTATTAATTATAGACACCTTTAAGAGAACATGTACAAAGGATCCATGGACAAGGCCAAAGCAGGGGAGGATGGGAGGTGGGGGCTGGGTTGGGTAGGGAAAATTTGTGGTGGGAAAATGGAGACAACTATATTTGAACAAAAATAAAAAATGATAAAATTTTTTTTTCAAATTGCCAAACATGTTTACTTATAACACCTATTATAATCACTGGATATCTTTTATTTCCTTTATTAATTTTTATAAGAAGGCAGGAAAAGTCTAATCTTTTTCAACCACACTGCCTTTGTGTGCTTAACATTAACCTTTCTTCCAGATGTCATTAGCTGCTAATTAAGATGTTGATTTCCAGATTATATATCTTGCAATAGAAGTGATTCATGAATGCTTACTAGGTGTTTATCAACTTACACAACTCACATTGGTTTAGCAAGAGCCTGGTGCATTTTAATCTACTGAGCAGTTTCCCAATTCTCCCCTTATCTCTGCATGTTCATAATGAGAAAAAAAAATGGTTAGAGCAGAAAAATGGGTAATACTATAAATAGTTTCTAAAGAAAAATGCCATAGGAAAGAGTTATGGCTCGAAGTAGATGATAAAAGAGCAAATGCTTTGAATTTATTTTCTCTTTTAAATGGGGTATTTTAAGGAATAAAGTTTGGACATTGGTTATGAGTGAAAAAAAGATTATGTCTTCTTGATGGGTTTATTCTTTTATAATTTTGGAATATCTCTCTTTATTTTCATTTATCTTCTCTTTGTCTTGAGGTCTTCTTTGTCTGATAGTAATAAAGCCATCTTAGTTGTAGTATGCTTAGTGTTTGTATGTATATCTTTTTCTACTTCTTTACCTTCAACCTTTTACTGTGTCTTTGTATTAATCAGGTTTCTTAAAAATACCATCTATTGGGCCTTGCTTTTTAAAAAATATATTTTGATATTATTGATATTGTAGGGTTTAAATATGTAATACTGCTATTTATTTCCTATATATAGTTTTTAATATGTGCTTCTCATTTTTTACTTGTTTTCAATGAATCAAGTATTTTTTCATATTTAGTTTTACTTCTCTTTTGGTTTTTTGTGTATACTTCTTTATTTGTATTTATGTGTATGCTTAGTGGTTACTCTAAAATAGAGAGTAATATGTATCTTTAATTTAGCACAGTGTGCCTTCAAATAATTGTATACTTCCTCCTGAATCTTAAACAGATTAATCCCAGTTTTTATGCTCTAATTGCATTATATTTTAATTTATGTGTCTTATAAACACCAATTATTTGTTTAAAATACATATATCTTTACTATAAATATTTAATAATATATATTTTAAATACAAGTATTTTATATTTTATCCCCAAATTTTCTGTTTCTGATGCTCATCATTTCTTCCTGCAGATTCAAGTTTTTATCTGGTATTTCTTTTCTCTTTTTTAGTATTTCTTATAGTACAGGTATGCTAGAAACAAATCGTATCAGATTTTTGTCAGTCTGAACATTTATAACTCTTTTGTTATTAAAGATGTATTTTGTTGAGTATAAAATTCTAGGTTATGTTTTTTTCTTTCAGTAATTTAAATGTGCATTTCCCCTTTTTTCTGGCTTCTTTTCTGAAGAAAAGTTAGCCATTAATCTTGTTGTTCTTGTCCATGTAGTGTATCTTTTTTCCTCAAGCTGCTTTGTCTATTCTTTATCTTTGGTTTTCAGCATTTTGATTGTGATGTATCTAGATGTGATTTTTCTTGGATTTGTTCTATTTTGGTTTCATTGCATTTCTGGCACCTTTGGGAGTATGCTTTTCTTAAAATGTGGAAAGTTCTCATCCAATATTTTTAAAAACATTGCTATCATTTTCCTCTCTTTCCTCTTCTCCTGGAACTACTTTTACATGAATATTAACTGTTTACTATTGATCTATAGTAGTGAATGTCTTGCTATTTTTTTCTCTTTATGATCCAGTATGGATACTTTCTGTTGTCCTGACTTCTAGTGAACTGATCTTTTCCTCTGTGTCCAATTGTTAAGCCCATCCAATGAACTCTTCATTTCTAACATTTTATAGTTACATTATTTTCTTTTAGTTCTTTTTCAGTTTTCATTTCTCCACTAAAATTCCTCATATCTTCACACATGTGATCCATTTTTTCTATTACTTTTATTGTAATTATTTTATAATCCCTCTTTGATAATTCTAACATCTGCATATTGTCATGATTCCAGAGATAGCTTAGTGTTTTACAACAAAGTCACCAGCTTTCTGATCCATGGAAATTTTGCCTACAGTTTACAGTTCAGCTGCCAGCTCTTTTTGCATTATATATTGTCTGTCTCTGTCCTCCCATTCCACAGGTAGCTTTGGGAGGGTAGCTGCAAGCTGTCAAATGTGGAATGCCTTGGAAGGATTTCTGTCAGCAGCTCTTACCTCCAGCCTTTTGAAGGTGCCTGCTTTAGTTTTAGGATGGCCCACCCACCTCTGGGGGATCTCTTGGCCCTACTGCGGGCCTTTAGTGTAGTACCTATGGAGACCTGTGGGAAAAGAGTTTGGGATGAGTGCAGGTTTGCCTTCTGACTGGTTCTTCTTGGAATGGTATCTGTCATGCCAGCTGGCCAATGGTCATAGATGTCCATTCAAGTTTGGGTTGGTTTCTTCCATTTTATATCCCTTAATGGCAGATTTCTTCTCCTCCATTTACTCCACCAAACATGATTGCAGGTACGTGTCTCTTCTCTTTTGTGAAGGGCTTGTCACTTTTTGGAATTTAGTTCAGCTAGCATTCTTCCCCTCTTCATCTCTTTAATGGATTAAAAACAACAATAATGGTAATTTAGTAGCTTATTCAGCTTGTTTTGGCTGTCATGCCAAAGACAAATGTTCTTTGTGACTTTTAATATCAAAATCAGAAGAAATCTCTAAAATATAGTTATAGAAGTATTGCTGGTGAAAATAGGTGCTGTCTCTAATGTCATTAGGATGTCTACTATAAGAAAGTCTATCATCACATTACATGTATCAGCATAGAAAAGAAGTAGTCTTGCCTGAAATCTAGAAAAAGACAAGGAATTGGTTTTCTCAGTGCTGGGAAAATAGGAAGTAGAAAACAAGTCAGTTTTATCCAAGAGAGAGACTCAGCCAAGAATTTACAACTTGCTTAATTTACTGATTTGTTTTATTTGAAATATGTACTCACTAATTTAATGAATTATTCATCAAATATTGAGATTTTTATATGGAGTTTTGTTGGACAGATAGACACATGAGTAGGCAGGAAAGAATATCTGTACATGTGCTCAATGAATATTGTCTATTTCCACTATTAATATTACTAATAAGGCCCATGAAGATGCCATAAACTGAGATAGCAGAGAGCAGCTGGAAAGTTCATTGAACTACTTTTTTGGTTGGAGACCGAGGGTCAAGTTGGTACCATTTGAGCACATACAACTAGTAGTAGGACCCTGGGTTAAATCTAATTACTGGGAAGGCAATATAGTTGTGATAAATAGTAGCTCTTTACAGTGGTTGGATGATGGTCCTCAGAGATGTAAAGCCAAGGAAATGTTTGCAATAGAAATAAGGAAAGAATAGGTAAGGAACTGAGTGAGAATTTTTATGGAGTTGAAAAATGCAACTCACACAACGGAACATGGCCAGATCTACTATATTTGTGCATAAGACTCAGGTAGTGTGTTCTGATCGGTGCTACTTTTGGTAATGGGAAGCTTCATGAAGTTAATATATCTAGGCTGTTTTCCCAATAAATAACCATCTTTAAAACTCTATGTCATTTAGAGCTAGAAATTTTCCCAAACTTCTGATATAGAAGAGTCTATTTTGACTAATTAACAAAATACTTTATTTAAATTAGAAAAAAACTGGGCATCTAATAATTCCAGGAATTCTGCTGGGCACAGGTGATATAGAAATAAATAAGACAGCTCTGGCTGGTGTGGCTTAGTGGATTGAGTGCCAGCCTGCAAACTAAAATGTAGTCAGTTCGATTCTCAGTCAGGGCACATGTCTGGGTTGTAGGCCAGGTCTCTAGCTGGGGGCATGTGAGAGGCAGTCAATCAATGTATCTCTCACACATGGATGTTTCTCCCCCCTCTCTTTCTCCCTCCTTTTCCCTCTCTAAAACTAAATAAATAAAATCTTTTAAGAAAGAAATAAATGAGACAAAGTCCCTGTTTTCAGGGATCTCCGATTAACGAGAGAGGAAACCATGTAAATAAATAAGTAAAGTAGGTAAGTAAGTAAGTAAGTAAGTAAATAAATAAATAAAATATTAGATGTAATTTCCATAGGAAGGACAATACTATAGTTGAACTTATATCAAGCTATTGTAATATGATGACATCATCCATCAATGATTTAATTAATTTTTAGCAACCATTTATTGATATCTGTTATGTTTTTGCAGGGTACTATCAATATCACACTATTTATTTAATTTTAATCTATACTCATGTAGCAGCATTTTGACTTTCCATTACCCCTTTGAGAAGAGAACATGCTAACCAATTTATAGGAGTACTGCAATCTACTCTGCAATGATATATTTTCAAAGTAAATAATTATGTTAGCATGCGGTGATTTTATTCACAAAGCTCTGATTTTGATTTTATGAACTAACCATCTTTAGCTTGATTATTCTAGATAAAAATTAAAATTAAGTTCCCAAATACACAAAACTGAAAATTATCTGTTAAAGTGTTACCACTTCAGTGTTGATACTAATTATTCCAGCCTGCATCAATTCACCTAAGCCCTTAATTCCACATTTTACATGCAAATACTTTTATATTTAGTATAATTCTTTGCATTCATGTATATTTTGCCTTAATTTATTCAGTGAAATGGATTACTTGAGAAGTAAGTTTTTATATTATCTAATCTGTGTATTGCCTTTCTCTTGAGAAACATTAAAAATGATTAATTACCCATTTAATTTTTAACAGTTGATTGTAGAGGATTAGATTTGATTTCACCATGAGCATGTACTTAGATAATATTTAAAGTATATTTTGAGGTGTGTGGAATGAGTTCTAGTGGATATTAGAGAGGGAAAGGAAAATTTAGAAAAATAATATTGCTTTGCCTTATTAAAATTTTTTAATGAAATAAATTTCAATAGTAAACAACAACAACAAAAATCCATGCTCTATTCTGACTCAAGAGGCAATGACACAATGGAAATAGAAAGTGTAGTTTATCTTGAGAATTTCTAAAAATTATAGAGCCTAAATGATAAAAAAGAGAACCTAGAGCTATTGTATTTTCAAAGAGCACTGGTGATTTCAGAGCAATCTGAGAAGGTCAATGCTGTTGTTCTCACTAAATGAAAAGTAATAGAAGACTGCCTATAATTATGAGATTAAATGAACATATGGTCAGTGATTTTAGAAGAAGGTGAGTTAAATCAAATTCTTAGAAAGATAATTTTTATCAAAGATGATAAAGGAATCAAAAACAAAATTGAGAGCTATTTTTGCTTTTATTTAGGAAAATTGTTATATAAAAATAATATGTATATATACATAGTATAATTTTATACAATGTATCATAATTACATAGTATAATATGAAATATTATATAATCTGAATTATTTAAATTTTACACAGACTTTAGATATATTTTTAAATTGATTAGAAGATCAAAAAACATTTAAGAAGCCTACTTTTGTTGCTATTAAAAGATATGTATCAGGTACATTTTTATCCCTTTAATATTCACAGCTATATTGAAATCTGTGACTCAGGTGTCAGATTCAGCCCTGAGCCTAAATTTAACTGGCCTTCACATTTTGAAGGCTACTGAAAGCCAAAAGACAATTTCCATGAGTCTGGCTTTTGTAATTTTCTGAACAAGACTAGAACCTCTCTAAAGATTAATAATTAGACATATGAAGCATTCTAAAGAACAGAAAATCAGTTAAACAAATATAACAAATGCTTGTTATCTTTGGAAGTCCATAGTCCAAATGAAGAACTAAATCTAAATCCAGCTGGCAATGCAAACTCACAGAGCCTTAGTTTAACGATGGTGAACATAGGAAGCGGTTTAACCTTTTTTCTCTTCCCAGTTCTGTTGAAACAACAAAGTTGTTTCACAGGGGGAAATCCATAACTGTGCTGCAAATAGGAACTGATGTTACCAGCATGACTGAAATTGTAAATGATTTCTGCAGAATAAGATCCTGTTACAAATAATTGAGACTAGGAGAAAGCATAGGGAATCCAACATTATCAAAGGAGACACCTTGGCTGTGTTGAGGAAAGCTCCAACTTCAGTTAGTAGGCATGTGAGATCTGGGAGAGCTGTGAAACAGTACCCAGCATAACTATTGAACAGTCTGTCTTTAGGCTAACTGGACCGAGGTAACCATTCACCACATCCCTACAGAGTGACTGAGAGCAGTGACATTTCTTCCCTAGTTTAATCCTCATTCCTAAAGAAACTAAATAGACTGTATAAAATGGACTAGCAATCCAGTGTGACATTTGTGACCTGAGATAGAAGCAGAGATGACTTCCAAGTGCATCAAAGTTCTATAATCATACAGAGGGAATAGATAAGGAAAGACCTCTTAGACCAGCAGAAAAACATTCTGAAGTAATTCCCTAAGTAATGTTCTTGTTATTTTGGCATTTGGGCAACATGCCTGCTTACCCAATGGACACACGTCCTAAAATGACAGACTCTTCCTTTCTATTGCTTCTATATCCACATAGCCAACCAGTTGACATGTCCTCACCTGTTTACATAGATGGGAAAGCACCCTGTTCATTCCATGGAAAGGCCTTTTGGGGAAATAGATCCAGTCCTACGTGGAGAGACTGTAACATCTACCTTAATTCATCAATCGAGTTCTTTGTTCATAAATTTTAATCATCAACTAAAGATTACGAGAGAGTTTAAGCAAACCAACAACGTAAATGGAAAGAAATAAGCTAAGGAAACAGAACAATTGACTACAGAAGATAATGAAATAGTTCAATGAACATAAGAGGACTTGAAAAATATTCTGTGCACTTTCTCAGTAAAATTTGTTTGAGCAAATAATTTAAAAAAGAAGAAAGCAAAACCAGACTACTACTAAAAACAAGCAAAAATTTTAGAGTGAAAAACATAATTTCTGCAAATTTATAAAGGAAATCAAACATACCAAATTAATTATCTATTCTGAAAAATTTGATAAATGGACAGAACATAGAACAAAACTGTAAAAAATATGAGTTCAACAGTGATGGGTCATTGGAAATCAATTTAGGAGCTCTAAT
Organism: Desmodus rotundus; assembly: GCF_022682495.2. Lineage (NCBI taxonomy): Eukaryota > Metazoa > Chordata > Mammalia > Chiroptera > Phyllostomidae > Desmodus > Desmodus rotundus. The sequence continues at coordinate 38,418,482 of NC_071397.1, read as the reverse complement.
ATCTTTCTAGGAATTTTAGAAATAAAGTATGAGGAAAATTGAGACTTAGAAATTAAATATTCTAAGAAAAAAAAGAATTTTATCCTAATCAGAGAAGGGTGGTACAAGTTTTCAGAATGAAAGAGTCAGCCTATACATAATATTTCAGAACTCAAAAGGTGATGAGAAAGTGCCAATGTTTCCAGAGAGCAGGAGAAACAGTTTACCAGAGGGAGAGCAGGAGAAAGTTTACCAGAGGGTGCTAACTACTGGTTTAACAATGAATGCTGACTCCTGGACCACAGAAAGACAGGGGTTCCTCATTATGAGGAGTTAAGAGTTGGCCATATGTGCAAAGGAGGACTTATAAACAAAGTATTGCAACAAAATGAGACAAGTACTCACATTCACATAAGTATAAAAGGCTACTGGAGCTCTGGAGAAGAAACGAGCTACTGGCTCATAGGGATTCAGAAAAGGATTCACAGAGAGGGTGCCATCTGACTTGGGTCTTGAAGCATAACTAAGAATTTGCCCTGAATATCAGAAAATCAGAAATTAATAAATAATCATTTGCTTTAGATGACAGAGCATTTTTATTTTTATTGGTTCCATGTCCAAGTTTTCTATTTCATTTCCATAAATGTGATTATCATTTATGTTGTGTTTTCCCCACTGTAAGCTACTTCAAACTTATTGTAGTGAACAGACCATATAGCTTAAATAAATAAAAACATTTAGTTTCTTAATTATAAGACACAGATAGGTTGAAAGTTTTTATATTTCACAGAGAATTCAATACAACAATTACACGTGATTCTTACATTTTTATGAAACAGGGTGCTCACAGTTGTCCCAGACCCTGTTTAGTACATGATGTTAATTAATGATTTAATTACTTAGACGAGCTGATATTATTACTAATCAATCAACCAAGACTCCTCAACAAGGAGTAAATTTTTTTTTCTAGATTAAACATTCAAATTTTAGGGCTTTCTATTTATGTCAGAACAGGAGAAATAAAGAAAGAAGGGACATCTTATGTGAGAAAGATGAAAGGAGACTGCGATGTAGCTGTGACGGTTCTGGTAGTCTACCTTGTCATTTGTGTTCATGAGAAAAGGGAAAACACGATGATGAAACCTGAAAACAACATGGTGTGATTTTCATTTTCAAGGACCACAGGTTTCTGTAAATTACTCTCAGATAAAGATGTTTTAAACTGATGACAAAAAGCAGTGACAGATCAGTTAGTGAGTCAGTGAATTGATGAGCAAGCTTAATTGAGTACACCAGGTATGGAGAACTCCACACTGCCTATTTTAGGGAAGGCTTTGTCAGTATCAGTGCTGATGATTAGAACTACTTTTGGGAATAAATTGGTGACACAGAGTTTCTAAAATAAAGCCAAGCTTTTTGCAATATTTCCATGTTACACATTCATTTCAGATTTTTATTACAATATTTAGAAATTAGGGTATATATTTTAGTAATGCAATTTACCTTTGGGCCAGAGAAAAATAAATATTAATTTTATATTACTGCTTGTTTGGCTGCAACATAACATTTGGGATCACCTGCCCCCAGTTACACTAAGATGGACTTGTTAAAACTGACTTTCATGGTCTTTCATTTTCATTGACACCTCATGACCATTCACAAAAAGGAAGAAAACCTAGTGTCTGGGGGGCAAGGGTACTATGAAGCTTCATCTTTCAGCCCAGAAATCAGGAGTATATTTTTTGAAACCTAACAGCACTGGTCTGACCATAAGGAAAGCTTAAAATCAATCCTTGAGGTTCTTCTATGTACTTTTGGAAAACAAAAACAAAAACAAACAAACAAACAAAAACAGGGAGGCTTGTTTAAGATGGCAATGAAAGATTTATATATGGTATCTGATTCTGAGAAAAGGAATTGCTTAAAGGTATAAGAGAAGGGTTTTCAACCCAAACAGGAATTTAGAAGGTTTTCCAGCTTTATTGCTTTGCAAAGGAAATTTGTTCCCATTTGAAAAATCCTTTTTGTGTTCAGGTTGATAATTTATCTAATCATTTGGACAGAAAGCTCAATCTTTTCTGCTCAGAGAATTCAGAAATCTGATCTACAAACAGTTTTACTCCACCAATGGGAGGTAATGTTATGATTTTATTCCCTCTACACCCACATCTGAAACTGCTCCGATTTTCCCTTCTATACAACGAGGCTGCTGACCTTGATGGTCTCAAAGGCCTCTTTCAGTTCTAATGGTCAAAAGGTTTTCCAGTTCACTTTTTATTTTTTCCCCACATAACCAATATTTACTAACATTTTAAAAATGGATATATATTATTTATTGATGTTTACAAAATGTAGCCATTTTAATGCCTGTATGTTTGTGTTCCTATTATTTAATTTATACTAGAGAAAGCAAGAAGCTCTTATTTGTTTGATCCAGCACCAAATCCATTGAAATATGTGTTGTACAAAAAGATTAAAATATGTGTGTGTTTATAGATAGATTGGTAATACAGTTTTCAAGTTCATAGACACACAAAATGTACATGAATGGTTATGGGAAAGTAGCTACAAGAAAACCAAAATAGAGAATGAGGAAAGAAAGGACACCTATTAAATCAAGATTTCCATATTCTTACTTTACAGTATCTTGATGTTTTAACCAAACATGCCAAAGTAAAGGAAGCACAGCATAAATCGTCTACCTACTAACATATTCTAAATTTATGCCATTGCTATTTTTCCAAAAAGGCTGAGCTTTTCTAAGGGTAGAGTCATTAATCAGTGACTGAAGAGACAGACGGACTGAAGAAAAGAGAACCTTGCTACACAGGTTTTCTCTGAGTTCTGTCCACTCTCTCAGAAAACCAATCAAATAGGGGTACAGAGAATGCCTTAGATTGAGTCCATTCACATGTCCATAAAAGTAATGGAATGTAGAATTCTAGTCTTAGTGTACAAATTATTTTGAGGGGTTATCTTTGCAGTACTTGAATTGGATTAAAAAGTCCGAGTTAGCACTTTGCTTAGAGGTGAGAACTGTGCCTGTTGGGCTAAAAATCATGTAATAAAATGTCCACATTTAGTTGATTTCTCAGTGATATGATTCCTTGTTATACCATCTATCACCACTATGTTTGGTAAATACAATTATAATTGTATTAATGATGCATTTGGTAAGTCAGGTAATTATCATCTCATTTGAAGGCTCTCTCAAAAGACTGCCTTTTATTGTTATGATCAGTTGCTTCAAGTCTTACCTTGGGGGACATGCCATCTATGAAAAGTTTTCTTCCATCTTCCTTTCTGCGGCCCCCTCTCCAGTCTGGAGTAACTGACATTCATTTGGCAATTGAGTCATTGTAACACCTTCAATTTCCATCTCTCTCATTAGGATAATCTCTTGATTTGCCCGTCAGTAAGCTTTTTGAGAGCACAGCATGGTGTGTTCATGCAGGACATACCATCTGCCCATGGTTCCAAGACATTCATGTGGAAGGTACTCAATACATGGTGCAAAAATAACAGCCTAGATGAATTATTAGATTCTGTAGGCTACCTCTATAATCTAATTTGATGTAACTCTTGTCCTGGGATATCCTTAGAAATTACACCCTGGGACACTTCGCTTTGTTTTTCTTCTTACACTATTTTGTTGACTCAAATCCCCATCAACAAAACTAGGAAATCTACTCACAGAAATAAATTGACTATTCCCATTAACAAGGACTCTATCATTAGAAGAAAATGTGGTTGCAACTAAAAAAGAGCAACAAACTCCCAAACCCATAGAATGTACAACACCAAGTGTGAATCCTGAAGTAAACTGTGCACTTTCGGTGATTATGATGTGTCAGTGTAGGTTCATTAATTCTAGCAAACGTACCACCCTGGTGGTGAATGTTGATAATGGGGAGGCTATGAATGTGTGGGGGCAGGAAATCTTTGTTTCTTCTTTGCTGTGAACCTTAACTACTCTTAAAAAATAAAAATTTTAAAAAATAGCAATGAACATTCTAAGATACAGACATATTCCATCATGCTACCACCTCACAAAGTCCAGCTTAAGGTCTCATAATGGTGCTTCCCAACCTCACTCAAAATTCCCTTGTGTGTGATGTTTGCGTGGATGTGTGTGTGTTTTCATGTTGACATCTAAGAGATCTCTACGGGCACATTTGCATCCTCCATTACTGAATGATCTGCTCAAGCCGAACACTGGCTGAGGTCCAAGTTTGGTGTTATCTTCCGGCAATGCTACCTTTCCCTCTGCCTCCCTGGGTTCTCCTGTGTGTCCCCACACAGTGCTGTTTTCTGTGCCACATGGCTGGTTTCCTCCATGAAATGGGTTATTTCCCAGATACCTAGGCTATGAGAGATATCCAGATATCTGCAGGAGAAACTCTGGAATTCTTTTCTTATCTGTCTTGTCATTTCTGTACTCCTTATGAACACTTACCCTGGAAAAGTCTTGGCTTCTGTTGCTCTGAGGCCCAGTATCTTGTTTCCTCTGCTCCGTGACCATAGGCAGGAGTCTTAGCATCTATCACACACAGTTTATAAACATCTTGCCTACCAGGAAACATTTGTGAAAGAAACCAGTTATACTTTTGAGTTCTTTATTTAAACAGCAAACAATAATGAAGGCTTTAGGAAAACAAAGAGTTATGAGCAATTACCATGTATACTTTGACCACATGTCCTAGATTCTTTGATTCCATTTATGATCCAACTATTTTATTCTATTGTCCCAGTAGGGTATCTCATACTTATAATAAATGCATTGGTTTATTTTATGAATATGGTTACCATATAAATCATAGGTTATACCAATTTTGAATCTAAATGAGAAGAGAGGTAAAAATGAAGTAGCCAGATGTTTTAAGAAAGAATAAATATTTTCCAGATTTGGTTTCAAAGGCAGAGGGAAAGTGAGTTGACCAGTCGTCCTCACTACCAAATAATACATGATTGCCAGATTTCTCAAAGCTAGCCAAATATTGATTGAAAAAAAGTATTTGAGGGCAAAATTAAATAAAGTACTCTCAAATGTTTTAAGATATTCATGAGCTAAATTTTAATGCTAAGAACAGATAGTTGCATGTAATGTTTTGAACAGATAGTTTCTGGAAGGTGGGATGTTGTTTTTCAGAAATAATATCAACTTTAAGAGAGAAGATTTAAATATTTTCAAATGGTGTTCTCCTAATCAAATCAGTTTTGACCATCACAACTTTTTTAGAGCACCCACTGGGAGCAAAGGGTCAGGGAGGCCCTTATGAAACTATGGTTCTTAAGCTATGGAGAGGAAACAAGACAAACCATCTGAAGCTGATTATGCACCTTGATTCCAGGTGTTGCTGCTGGGTGGTTTCGATGGGCTTCATTTTCAACAGCAATTGATACAACCTTGGGTTTATCCTCTGATACATAAAATAGGGTTGGATTAGGATATTTATTCAGAGGGAATTAACTGAAATAGTTCATTTTGTAGTCTATCCACAGCTTTTGCCATCTTTCACTATTATTAATCTGTTGTAGTCAAAAACAGCGAAGAGTAAACAACCTATTAAAAACAATAGTGATAAATTCAAATGTTTCCTCTTATTTCATAGGCTTTAGAAATACATCTTATTTGGCTGGGTTTCTCTACAGAGTCTTTTGCTTCCTGGAGGCTTGCTGATCTAGTCTTGGGAGTAGGAAAGGAAGAACTGTGAAGACATTTTAACTATAGGCTTTGAGTGAATTGGTTTACTTACAACTGTCCTCTTGATTTACTGTTAATTTCTTTTAAACAATCTTCTATCCTATTTCTTGGATTTGATCCCATGTGTCAAACCAGTGTGAACTCTTCCTGGTAGACAGGTCCAACATCACAGAAAAGTTCCCCTGAGGCATCAAGCAAAGGGAGAGAGAAAATGGCCTCAGAAATTTTTAAGATCTAAGTTCAAACACTTGGTATCCCAGTGTACCAGCTGTGTAGTATGCAAGTTAGTTACCTGAATATAAACTCATAGAAATAATAATAGTCCTATCAGCTATGCAGGGAAGATATAAGCTTTGCCTACCATGTATGAGAATGTTTGTGAAAGACTAGTAAACATTTGATAAAGTTTAATTTCTTTACTTTTCTCCAGGATCATAAGAAGTAATATTCATCGAGCACCTCCAAGTGCCCACTGCTTTACTTGTATCATTTCATTTATAATAATCATCCCCAAAAGTTTGTGGAAGATGCTTTCTCATTTTAAAGATTAAAAAATCAATTGATTCACAAGGAGGATATAAAATTGTATAACCAGGAAGATTTCAGACTTATGTTCAGATTTAGACATAGGTCACTCAGAAGTCTGTCCACTTACGATGCTGCTTCTTGGGAGAGTTACGTTGCCAGCAGTTGCAGGCACATGTGAAATTAGTATCTGAATTTTGTAATTTCTGAAGAAATTTTCCATTTTCCTTTTGAGCAAAAAAGGAGAGAATTGGACTGATTCTTAATGTAAAATGTTTGGGAAATATTAATATTTATCATTCAAAGTTAGCTTTTAGCAAATACTTTTTGTCCTTAATTTTAAAATTATTTTACAGCACTTTTTACTTATTAATATGTTTTCAAATATTATGGTATAATCAGTATTTGATTCTTCATACTAATCATACAGGCTGCTGATACAAATAGTTTAAAAATCATTTGAATATGATGTTGCTGATAGTGTTTATATAAATATTTTCACTGATGTTTGATTATTAGACTAGGAATATATAAAATTATGAAAAGTAAACATCAATTTTTTTCTAAGGGACAAGAAAAGACTTCTTACTTCCTTATCTTTTCTGTTTTGCTGTATTTAAGATTTACTATTTCATGCTAAAAAGTGGAAACATTACAAATTAGACTAAAGACACCAGCCTCTGTTGAGCTAGCTGCATTTGGTCCCATGCTAGATTGTAATAAATGACTCATAATTTTGTCTGAAAAGACTCCCAGCTAGATTACAGAATATAAAAGGAAAAAGTATGAGTTCTGTCATCAGAGATACTTATCATTTAACCTATTTGATCATGCTACTACAATCTTTAAAGAAATAATGAATACAGAGATTTCTATACAATAATCCTATGAAAACCTAAATCTTACAATATACTCACAAACTAAAAAAGAAAAAAAGATAGGGAATTTTGCCATTGATTTTTTGATAATATTGGGGAAAAAATCCCCATAATTTTTTGTATTTACTTCTGAATTTTAATGGAGTAAGGAAGCCACATAAGTAAAAACAAAATATCTCATAGGCTGATGCATAAAACAGATATTTAATGGTTGGGCTCTCTCTCTTTGTCTTTTGTTTGACTTTAAGTGCTAAATCTACCCAAGTCTTGCTTCTATCATTTAGTACTAAAAATAATGACTTTCTTCAGACCTTAATAGATAACTGGTCCCAAAATTAGAAAATCAATTTAAATTATATTAGAATATATCTCATTCATTCACTTAAAATATATTTATTTGGAAAATATTTATTTTGCTAACCATATACCAGGCATTTTGCTAGGAGATTCAGACAGAAGTGAGTAAAACAGAAAGAGTGCTTTCCCACATGGAGCTTATAGATTATGGAGGGAGAGAGGCCAAAGCACTAAGTAAATAAATCAATGATAAAAATGTTAAATTTTCTAAAAAAATAACTGTTGATAAAATCAATGAATTCCTTTCTGAGGTAACACTTAAACTGACACCTAAAAGAAGAGAGATTCCACCAAGCAAAGAATTAGTTAAAGAGCATTCTGGGCAGAAAAAATAATAGCATAAGCAAAACAATTCAAGCATGGAAGAGCCTGTAGTATTTAGGAAACTGAAAGTGAGGCACTGTGATTGGAATAGAGAGTAGGTGGACCACAAGGTAAAATGGTGTAGCACATTGCAGGACAAGACGAGAAGTTTGGGGGAAAGAGAAAAAGGAAAAAAGAGAGAGAGAGAGAGAGAGGTATCAGATGTACTTTTACTTTACCTATCTAACTGCTGGGTAAGGAAAAAAACCCAGCAGGTAGTACTTTAGAAAGTTGAGAAGAGAGTCTGCTCAAATCAAAAGGTGATAATGGCTGAACTAGGACAATATGCTAGAGAAATAAACAAGAACAATTGTGGAAGTAGAACTAGTAGTATTTGCTGAATGTGAGGCATGAGAAGGGGGGTGGAAGGCATAAATTATGTCTACCAGGAATATGGGTTGAGCCTTTGGGTAAATGGTGGTGCAATTTACTAAAGATGTAAGAGGAACAGATAGATTTTGGTGTAAGGATAACTTTGGGATGTGCTAAGTTTAAGATGCATTACAGACATTGGTGACATAAGGGACATTGGTGAACACTTTTAAATGTGAGTCTTGAGCTCAGTGAAGTCTAGATTGTATATATACATTTGGATAGTTAATATTGCATGTTTTAACCATGGAATTGAATGATATTAACTATCTAGAGAAAGAGAAAGAGTATAGAGTGAGAAAATGTTAAGCCCTTTAGAAGTCCTTCATTTTAGGAGTTAAGTAGTAGAAACTTGAAAATGAGACTTAGGAACGGACAAAGAGATAAGCAGTGTTTAAAAAAGAAGGGAATGACTCATGATGTGGAATGCTGTTCATTTCTCTGTTTAAAAAAAAAACAAACAAACTGGACTTAGAAACAAGAAGGCTTTGGTGATCATGATAAAAGCAATTTCAGTGATCTGACTGAGACAGAAGCAAGATTGTAATGGGAAAGCAAGAACTAAGCTGTGTAGACTGAAAATGGCAGGAAGAATTATTTCATCAATGAGAACAATAGGGACAAGTGATAGTATTTTTTTTTAATATGATAGGTAAAAGAGATTGCTTAGTACTGAGGAAGCAGTGCTCTAGAAAAGGAGAGACTAATGGTGCCACAAAGAGGAGAAATACTGAAAGAATGAAGTTCTTGGTTAACTAGAGACATTGATGAGGGCTTTCTGAAATCTTTGACTGAGGTAATAACACTTTCCTCAATTACTTCTAGCTTCCTTTTTTCCTGAATGAATTTTTTTTTAAGGTAAGACTCTTCTACCAGCTTCTCTAAAGAAGCTGGTTGCATTGCATGTACCTTCCACAGGGTAGATGATGAATGCTTATGAATAAACAAATGTACACCTTAGTTATATAAATATGTACATTCTTGTATGTCAGGTTACTTTAGAATCTGTTCATTCTATTATTTTGGGTTTCTTTTAATTTTCTTAAAATTTGTGTGTGTGTGTTACATGCTATTGAGTTGGCTCAGACTCCTGGTGACCCAATGAGTGACATCTACCATGTCCTGTCCTCAACAGGCCTGCTCAGCTCCTGTAGATGCACACCTATGGCTTTTTTTATGGAGTCAATCATCTCTTATTTGGTCTTAATTTCCTGCTGCCTTCTATTTTTTTTTCCAGCATTGCTGCCTTTTCCAAAGAACCCTGCCTTCTCATGATGTGCTTGAACTAGGACAAATTCAGTTTTGTCTTTTTTTTTTTCCTTCAGCGAGGTTTCAGGCTTAATTTGCTCCGGGACCCACTTATTTATCTTTCTGGTGGTCCAGAGTATCCATAGAGCTCTCCTCCAACACAGTACTTTTTTCTTACCAATCTTTTGTTTATAATGTCATTAGTATTAGTACTCAGGAATAATACAGTTGAATTGCTAAAAATAAAAGCAATCCTGAAGAATTTTGACCTCAAAAAAATGTAGCAAGAGTAATTCATCATTATTTATTTATAATGAATTAATATTTCATTGGTATTTATTATAAATAATATGTATTGTTTGATCAATAATTATTAATGATCAATTTTATTAATCATTTATTAATCTCTTTCTAGATATCAAACATTATGATAAATCATGCAAAAGATCCCAAATTATTTATTTATATCCAACAATTCAGAAATAGTAGGTTTTGATACCATATTCTATTTACTTTTCCATTCCTGACTTCTTCTAACAATCTTATTCTTTTTTCACTTTATCATATTTTATTATATATTTAATATTATCTTAATCATTACACTTTAAGTAACTGTAAGCAATGTTAAGTTGTTATACAAAAGTTAATGAAAAGGTGAGTAAATGAGTGTAAACATTTAAAAGTGTATATATAAAATAAATTAAGGTACATTATCCTATCTCAATGGATAGGATAATTTTGATGTAGAGATTTTAACTTGGAATGGGGAGGAGTGGAGAACAGCAATAACTATGACACAAGGCACAAAAACATTGTAACTATTTAAGAAATATGCAATTTAAAAAAATGTCTAAGGGGGTGGAATAAAATGTTTTTAATGGAAAAGGAAGTGGCACTTTGAGGTAAATCTAAATTAACTTATAGAATTTAAAAATTTTGAAACCTAATTGAAACAGTAATGCAATCTCATGGTGGAGAAATTGTAAAATGGAGAAAAATCATATAGAAGAACATAACAATATTTTTAATAAAATTATTAAAATTTTACCAAGTGGAAGAAGAGCTGGAGAGAGAAAAACCTTTCAGGCTGAGAGAACATCGTGGTAAAGTCAACAGGGAAGGAGAGAGCAATGTGTATTTGGAATTGAAAGCAGTCTGAGAAATAACAGAGTGACTTCTCAGGATTGGAAAAATAGATTTTATTTTTAACTTGGAAGACCCCGAATGCCCAGCTGAAGAATTTAATATACAGGGTCTGGCAGAAGTAAGACTTACTTGAGTGTGCTTGGTAGGGTAATAATATAGGTGTAATAATTTGTAATTTTAATTTGAACATTTTACCTAAAATGTCATATGGAGTGCTTGAGTGTGATATTCTTATGTTACAGAATTAAATGCTTATGATTTTGTAATAAAAAGGGGCATTATTTGTGCTTAAGCCCTGTATTCTGATTCTGGAGGATCAGAGAAAGGACATCCTGTATTTGGTTTTGTGTTTTAGGATGCCTAATATGGTGCTCACTAGTAACAAAAACTAGGGAAATGGATAGAGGAATTAGGAAACCAGTTAGTCTTCCTATTGTAGAACCACAGATCTGAAGCATTTGTTAACAGTGTGAATGAAAAGGCAGAGAAGATGAAGTGCCACATAGCAGAATGAAAAAAAATTCAGGACCTGGAAAATGAATGAGAGAGAAAAATAAAAGATTGCTCAAAAGTTCTGAACTTGAGCGACTGGAAGGCTGGTGAAATGGAGATAGGAAAGTCAGAAGAACTCATTTCAGTGACAGTAGAATGATAAGGTTTATTCTGAACCTATGGAGTTTCTGGTGTGAAAGTCTGGCAGGGAGTTGACAATACAGCAGGAATGATGAGACTAGAGATCACGAATTTGGAAACATTGCTATAAAGGTTGTAGATAAGCCATAGGAGAATTAGCATTATGAGGAAATCAAACACCTGGAGAGAGTAAGAATAACAAGGCATAAACAAAAGCTCAGTGTTTTATTGCATTTCTTCCCTCTTTTTTAACAGTTCTAAAAATTGACATCACATGAGAGACTGATTGTTTTACAGGGGAGTTGATAATATGAAGGGTGGAGCCTGTGACAAAGACCAGAGATTTTGACCAGTATACACTGGCAAATGGGGACAGACCCATAGATGGAGAGCAGGATGACAGCTAGTAGGGGTGGAGTTAGGGAGTGGAAGGATTGAGCAAAAAGAAAAAAGGACCCATGGACATGGACAACAGTGTGGTGATTCCTGGGGAGAGGGGGGTATAGGAGATCAAATGGTAACAGAAAAAATAATACAGTAAAGATTAATTATTTTAATAAAAAGTATACTGATTGCAAATGTGGATCCTGGAAACAAGCTTAGGGTAGAAGAGTTTTTACTTTAAAGGAAATTCATTAGAAATAATTATATGTGTAACTTTTTGACTATAGGAAATTATACTTGAGGCTATGGGATGTATTTAGGTATAAAATTACTTATATCTTAAATACTATGGGAATTTAGGTTTCTTTTAAAAAAGCTAACAAATGAGATCTAAAAATGGGCATTGGAAAGGGCTGAACAGCTGGAAAGCAGATGAGGATTAGGGTGGGGTGAATAGAAAAGTCATTACTAAAGAGAAATGTTTAATCTTACATGTTTTCTGTTTGATTTGTTGGCTTTGTAGTGGAATTTTAGGCATCATTTTGGCAGCTAAACAGACTTGGGGTTTGGTAGTAAAATTAATAGGTATTACAATGTGGCTTTGTAAAGAATGACAGAGTCCATTATCATAAATTTTCTTTATAAATTTTATACATATAACAAATATAATAAAAGTGCAAAAGCATTTAAATTGTGGTATTCCTTTAGAGTCTTTTGAAGGTAACATCACAGAGGTACCTTCCCTGTGTATACTATGGAAACTAGACCCTATCTCACCTGTTTTTTCTTCTGTTTTCTCCCTAACACTTATCAACCTACGGTATATTCTATTATACATTAATACATGCATTTGTTCATTGACTATTTACTGCCCAAGTCCTAAGATTACTGAGGTAGCCACCTGGGGCTTTTTGTCCACTGCCGTGAATGTCTCCAGGTGCGCCTGAGGTAAAGTAGAGCTCAGTAAATACAGTGGACTGATTGACTGCTGAATGAAGGAACAAGAGATCATGTTTTCCCAATCAGACCAAATTCACCTTGAGAAGACAGGTTGTTCCTTGTTCACTCTCATTTAATCATCCCTCTCTCCATACTTTCCTAGTTTTTTGTCCACTTACTTGTTCTTTTTTGTGTGTGACAGTATTCACAGCACATAGAACAGTACCTGAGTCATATAACTGGCACTCAACAAGTGTTTATTGAATTTGTGATCACATTCATTCATTCACTTCTTGACCTGTCAAACACTATGTAAGCATCTTCTTTATACTAGATATTTTTGTAGCTCCTAAATATGTAAAGAGTATATGTACTAAAACAAATAACTACAGGGTGAGGGTATGTAGTAACTGCTCTTTAGCAGGGTGCACACAGGGCTTTATGAGCAGGGTAGAAAGACACCTAAATCAGACAAAGTGTGTGGGGGAGGAAAGCTGTATGGGAGAGAGATGAGAGTCAGTGAAGGCTTCCTTGAGCTGAGAATTGAAAGAGAATCACAGACCTCATAAATGCTCATAAATATATACTAAATTGAATTAAACACATTGTTTAGCAATTGAGGAAATTTCAACATTGCGATTTTCAAATGTGGACATGGGCTGAAGTGTATGTATCAGGATACATTGGAGAGCTTTCTAAAAGTAAATATCTCCTCCTTCCTCTTCTTATGTCTGAGATTCTCTGACATACAGAAGGCGTGTATTTTGACAAAGCACCAAAGATAATTTTTAAAATTTTTATTGTCATTCAATTACAGTTGTATGCCTTTTGTCCCCACAAAGATAATTTTATATGGACCCCTCCCTCCACATTTTCCTGGTAAGAGAACCCTGTCATCTAAAATGGTGAATTTTATATTCTGGAAGGATCCTAAAAGCTAATTTAAGTCATAGATTCATAAAATTAATCTTTGTATTTTTCTTTGAAATGATTTTTTTTCATTATTCTTTATGTAATAGGCTTCATATGTTTGTAGAATTAAAAGTGTTACTTTAAATACTCTTTGATTTACATATCCTTTAATAACAATGATTCCTTTACTTAGAATAAAATTGACATAGGCATTTTTCAAGGACAAACTATTAAACATTTATTGAGAGAAATGGTAGTGCATAGAAGTAAGATATAAAACTAAAAGTTTCCTTTTGAAATGATGTATGAGGGAAATATAAGTGGGCTATGTGTATATTTGCTTACATGCATATGTACATATGGTTAAGGCCCATCAATAACTAGTGAACAGATGTCTGTGTTGAAAACTCTTCAGCTTGATATTATATTTACTAAACCAATGGGTCCTGTTTTCATTCAAGGCTCTTTGCAAATGTTTATTGAACTTTAAAAACTAATACTGTACTTGTGTTTATTCTTTTCTCCTGAGATTTATTTTTGTTGTTACTATTCAAAAACCTTTTGATGTTCCAAAACCCTAACTGATGGCAGTTGAATACATTGTCGATCATTAATTAAGACTAATTCTACCCAAAATGTAATTTAAGCTAAAAGTATCGGAGAAACTTATTTAATTTTTATATTGGAAAGAACAGGGTCTTCAATGTCCCTTATGACTAGAGAAAGGAAGTCCTTTTAAACTTGAGCATAAAACTTCTATGTATAAAATTTTGAAGGTGGAACTTTTAGACAAAAATTTCATTTCTGTTGCTTTTAAGATAATTATTTTCTCTTCCTTAAAACATTTTCAGAGAAAATGAAAATTCTGAATTTCTAAATTTAAGCTTAATTTGAAATGTGTAAACCCAACAATATATATAATTTACTGTGATATACATATTAATGAGTTTGATTTATTTTTAATATCTGGCCCCCAACAGTCTTTCTATGCTAAACTCTCTCCATTAATGGTATCAGAATATCTTGATTAGACTTAATTTTATAAAGTTTTGAAAACAATCTTATTTCAATCCTGTTTATTTAAAAATTCCAAAGTCAAATTTGATTTGAAGTTCTTCCTATCATCTCCCTTTCCCACAAGCCCTATCCATTCTCTCCAGTTCCTCCTCCCTGCCCCTGCTGGTACCATGTTACTAGTAGATTAAAATGTGTATGTATGTGTGTGTATAAGAGTGGGTATGGTGAAGGTTAGAGTCCGGGTGATGTAGGCGTGAAGGGCCAGGGCAATGTGGGGGTATAGGCGTGTTTTGGTCTTACCCCAGAACCCCCTCCTTCATTTCTAGATTATTTGGTGTGCTTGGGCCAACAGATTGCCAAAATTACTTTTAATCTAGTAACTGTTTTTATATTTCTTTAATTATTTTATTGCTGTTCAATTACAGTTGTCTGCATTTCCTCCCCCATCAATCACCCCCACCCCAGCCAAACCCATCTCCCTCCCTTGCTTCCACTCTCCCCCTTGGTTTTGCCCATGTGTGCTTTATAGTAGTTTCTGAAAACCCTTCCCCTGTTATCCTCTCCCTCCTCCCCTCTTGTTACTGTCAGATTGTTCTTAATTTGAATGTCTCTGGTTATATTTTGCTTGCTTTTTTCTTTTGTTGATTAGGTTCCTTTTAAAGGTGAGATCATATGGTATTTGTCCCTCACCACCTGACTTATTGCACTTAGCATAATGCTCTCCAGTTCCATCCATGCTGTCGCAAAGTATAGGAGCTCCTTAAAGCTCTAGTTATGGAAATGGTTTACTTGAACTTTTAAAGATATAGAAATCAAACTTTAAAATAAACCTCTTATCATTTTTCTCTTCATATTTTTTATTCTTTTCAAATACTTCATATTTTTTCTTTCAATGATAAGCACTGCCATAATGCCACTTTGTTTTATGAACTATTTAATTTTGTGCTATTCTCAATTCTGTCCTTTGTTGAACTAAGTCTTTTGGGAAAGAATCTTGCTTCTCTCTGGCAGATTCTAACTATTTTACAGAGTGAACTATAGAAATTATTAAAAATAGCATGTCAGATTTTAGGTGTCACTACAAGGATGACATTTTTCTTAGGAGAAGCCTTCAAATAGTGTTTTTGATTTACAGTGTCAAAGCATTTGTGTCTGAGGAGACATTTACAAACTGACATGCCTACTTCTGAGTACATATTATTAGAAGCATCTGCAGAAAGTGTGATAACATTTACCCTAATCAGGGAATTGTGTTTTCAAGCTGACATGCTGCCTGTTATCTTACATCACCATTGGATTCAAATCACATTGGTTTGGCACAAGCTAAGTGGCCTTCTTCTTTAAAAAATTCATGCAATTTTCATCTTCTGGGTCACTGTGTTCCTTAGACACATGAAAATAAATTCATTATTAATTGTATGATTTGCTTTTATAGCATTTTTGTGTACAGATGCATTCATGAATATTATGCAGTCTTTCCCAGAAAAGCCAGATAATAGTGTTAGCCAAATTCTCTTGGCTAATTAATGCCTAGATGTGGCTCTTATCTCATCAGAGCAGAACTTCTGGGACCTTGGGATAAGTCTCTTGAGCCCACCGTAGACTTGTTGCTATTGAAGAACACATCAGAAACAGTTCTCTGTACTGATGGAGTTTCTCTGAAAGAAGTAGTAAATATTGGCATAAATAAAGATTAGAATTAGTACTAAGTGAAAATTTATATTGCTGGTGGCTAAGGGATATTGAGTAATGCATTAATTTCTAAAGTAATAGGAAGTAATTATAGCACTTGATGAAGATTGTATTACATCAAGAGTTTTTCATTGAAGGAAAATTTATAAGTGGGGAGGTAGTAAGGAGGGCTTGATGGACCAGGGACCTGTGAGGAACAGGTCCAGAGGTGAAGAAGGCAGAGTTGGGAAGCCCTTCGCCTGGATATGAAGTGGAATCTGTGGGGAGAGGTGGTATTGAACAAAAAGTGGAAACCAGTGAGGATAATGGCAGAGAGGTGAATCTGGAAAGAGACAGAGCTGTTGGAAGAGACCCATGAAACACAATCTGTGGAGTTTTTATTTTGTCAAAACAAAACAAAACAAAAAACCCCGAAGCCTTCCATTAGTTCTTGAGCAACAGAGTGACATGATCAAAGTAGTGTTTGAGCAAGATATGTCTCATATAAAGGAAGACAGACATTGTGAAGGCAGGAAAACTCTTTATGTGAATGTTTATTTTTCTTTTTTAATATTACATACTTAATTTTTGAAGTAAAATTTTAAGTTATGTAAAATATTTACATAGTTACAAGTCAAACTAGGAAATAACTTACAAAAATCTTGTTTTTCTTCCTGTTCTATTGACTTTTTTTCCCTACTACCTGCACAGGCAAATGATGAATTTTTGTTTTATACAGATATTTACATGATAAATAGTTACAAAGATTGATACACGGCATTAACTTTGAAATTTAATGAAAGACATATATATACACACCCAAACATATTATAACCACCTTCTTTTTTCTTATTCAAATAGTGTCAATCTATAGTTAATATTCTTTACTTTTTCA
The DNA here is from genome assembly GCF_022682495.2 of Desmodus rotundus. NCBI lineage: Eukaryota > Metazoa > Chordata > Mammalia > Chiroptera > Phyllostomidae > Desmodus > Desmodus rotundus. The sequence continues at coordinate 38,401,459 of NC_071397.1, read as the reverse complement.
CTTAAAATATATTCTGTTGCTTTCACTTTTATCTCCTACATATGAGCAACAAATGAATAAATAAGAAAAACATATAAACAAAAACTCATGGACACAGACAACAACAAGTATGGTGGTTACCAGAAGGAAGGGGGGAGAGTGAGTAGTAAAGAGGAAAGGGTCAAATGTAAGGCGACAGAAGATGATTTAACTTTGGATGGTGGGTACAAAATGCAATATCAGGACCACGTATCATAGAAATGTACACTGGAAACCTACATAAACGTATTAACCAATGGCACCACAATAAATTTAATAAAAACAAAATATATATACATATATATTCTGCAGCTGTCTATATCTATCTATTTATCCATCTGTCTCTCTATCTGTCTATCTAGTCACCTATCATCTATATATCTATCAAGATGATAGCAATCTTCTTCATTCTTTCCAGCTGCATAGTACTGCTCTAAGTGGATGAACAATAGGTTATTCAACCAGTTGCCTATTGGTGAATCTTTAATTACTGCCACAATTAATAGCCTCATTTGTAGCATATTTTGTTTATTTGCTAGACTCTACAAGTGGGGTCACAAAGTCAAAGGATATATAGATAAATTAGCTAAATATTTCAATTTCTTCTTTATAAGAATGCATTGTTTTGTATTACTGTAACCATGAATGAGCAAGTTTGTTTTCTAAGAACTGCCCCTTAGAGCATTTTTGTCAGTCTTTTAGACTTTTACCAATTAGATCATTGAAAATAATATTTCAGTGTAGTTTTACTTATTTTCTCTAATTTTGAGTGAAGGTAGGTATTTTTCATATGCTTAAGGAATACTCAAATATATTGCATATTAATCATGTTTTTATATAATCTCCATTTTTCTATTGGGCTACTGGTCTTTTAATTTCATTTTGGAGTTCTTCATAAATAAGATATTATGCCTTTGTCATCTCATACACATATTTTTTCTATTTTTACCTGTATTTTTCAATACATTAGTTTTTTGTTATATTCTCAATCATTCCTTGTTTGGCTCTAGATTTTGAACTATAGTTAGAAAACATTTCCTATTTTCTACTATTAAAGCAATATTTCCAGGTTTTAAAGTAATTTAGCCATATTTTCTTCTAATACTCATGTGGTTCCAAATTTTAATTTAGAACTTTGAATCATTTAGAATTTATCCTGGTCTTAGTATAAATCTAATTTTCTATATGACCATACAATTGTTACAATACCAGTTATTAATAGGTCTATATTTTCCTCTACTGATTGAGATGTTTCCTTTATTGTCTACTCAATGTTTGTATGTAAAAAGTCTAATGACTCAATTTTATTTTATTGATTTGTCTCTATTCACATACGAATACATGGGTAGCCTCTCTTCTCACCTCCCATAGGTTTGCTTTTTACTTGAGGGGCTTTCTGGCTATTTTTACTGCTTTATTCAGTCATGTAATCTGTATAATCAATTCATCTAGCTCTAGATAAAAGTCAATGGCATTTTTTTGTCACAATCACATTACATTTATAATTTTATGTAGGAAAAATAAATGAATTTTTTTTAAATTTTTATTGTTATTCAATTACAGTTGTATGCCTTTTCTCCCCATCCCTCCACCCCACCCCAGCTGAACCCACCTCCCTCCCTCACCTCCACCCTCCCCCTTGGTTCCGTCCGTGTATCCTTTATAGTAGTTCCTGTAATCCCCTCTTCCCACTCCCCCCCCCCCCCCGCCGGCCCTGGCTATTGTTAGATTGTTCTTAACTTCAATGTCTCTGGTTATATTTTGTTTCCTCTTTTCTTCTATTGATTATGTTCCAGTTAAAGGTGAGATCATATGGGACAATTCAAGAGCATGGTATTTCTTTCAATTTGTTCAGGTACACTATTGTGTCTTTGAGAGTATCTTATATTTTTCTGATATGAGTTTGATATATTTCATTAAGTTTATGTTTAACTATTACATTTTTATTTTAAATATATTAATGGTATCTTTCACTATATTGATGTAAAATGATTATTTACATCTATTGAAGACTGTTGATTTCTGTATACTAATTTTCTATTTTTTGTAGTCTTGTAGCAGTTTTTACATTGGTGCTTTGGCTTTCGATACCTAATCATGCCATAGACAAATGGAGATAGTTTTTCTCTTCTTTTTAAAATTTTGCTTTTAATTGCTTTGTTTTTCTAATTGCTTTGTCAAGTAGCTTCGAAACAATTAAATAGTTAAGTAGCAGTAGAAATAGAAGACATTTTTCCATAGTTCCTAACTTTAATCTGAATGCTTCTGGTTTCTACATTAAGGCACTAGCTTTAAAGCTGAAATATATATATCAGCTTTTTACATATAAATACAATATTTTATGTATTTCTTATTAATATACATAATATTTAATATAAAGAATACTATTTTATCAGTTTTTTCTAATCATAAATTAGTACCAGATATGTCAAATGTATTTTAATAAAAATATTATCTCTACTGAGATGATCACAGATGCTCCTCTTCTTATGATGGGGTTATATCCCGGTAAATCTATCACAAGTTGAAAAGTACATTTAATACATCTAACCTATGGACATCATAGCATGGCATAGTCTAGCCTACTTTAAATGTACTCAGAACATCACTTTAGCCTACATTTATATTAACTTACATTAGTTTCATCTCAGTAAAAATTGCCTTCCTCTTCTTCTCACCAGAAACAGGAGACACAGATAGACTGTGTAGACATGATGACGTGTGAAAACACAAAACACAATATCCAAAAGTGCTGGCAACACAGTTACTGTAGAGTATGGGTTGTTTACCCTCCTGATTGCAGCTGGCTGCCACTGTCCAGCATCACTGGCCCAGGAAAAGATCAAAGTTTTCAGTACGGTTTCTACTGAATATATGCCACTTTTACACCATTGGAAAGTTAACCCATTATAATTCAGGGGCAGTCTGTATATAATTTTTCTCTTTATATCTATTGATGTGATAAATTACATTATCACATCAATATTAGGAAATTAAATAATTTCCTAATATTGAAAACCCCTTTCCTTTCTTGAATAAATACTACTTACTTCCAAGATGATTAACTTTTTAATTTGCTTTTTTTCAGCTCTCTTTTAAATCCCCCATATTTTTTATTAAGATTATTTTATAGAGTATTTTAAAGTTCACAGCAAAATTAAGGGTAAGGTGCAAAGATTTTCCATCTACCTCCTGCCCCCACACATTCATAGCCTCCACCATTACCAACATCCCCCACCAGAATGACACATTTGCTGTAACTGATAAACCTATAGTGACACATTAAAATCAGTTCAAGTTCATAGTTTACATTATGATTCACTCTTTCTGTTATACATTCTATGAGTATGGACAAATGTATAATAATATGTATCATCATGACACTATCATACTGAGTATTTTGTTGACATAAAAGACCTCTGTGCTCTGCCTTTTCCTATCTTTCCTGTCCCAAATACTGACAGCCACTGATCTTTTTACTATCCTCATATTTTTAACTATTCCAGAATGTCATATAGTTGGAATAAAATAGTATATAGCCTTTCAAGTTGGTTTCTTTCACTTAGTAATATGCATTTAATATTTTTTCATGTCTTTTCATAGATTAATAGCTCATTTCTTTTTGTCTCTGAATATTATATTATCATTGTACTACAGTTTATACATTCACCTCCATTCACCTACCTAAGGGTATCTTGTTTGTTTCCAAGTTTTGGCAATTGTGAATAAAGCTGCTGTGAACATCTATGTGCAGGTTATTGTGTGGACATGAGTTTTCAACTCCTACAGGTAAGCAACAAGGAGTGTGATTGCTGGATCATGGGAAAAAATTATGTTTAGTTTTGTTAGAAACTACCAAACTGTCTTCAAAAATAGCTGTACCATTTTTTATTCCCAGCAGTAATAAATGAGAACTCCTGATATTCTTTACCCTTGGCAGCATTTGGTATTGTCAATATTCCAGATTTTGGCCATTATGATTGGTATGTAATAGTATCTCAGTATTGCTTTAATTTGCATTTCCCTGATGACATATAATATGGAGTAACTTCTTATGCACTTGGCATCTGTATATCTTTGGTGAGTTGTCTGCAAATGTCTTTTGGCTCATTTTAAGTCTGGTTTATTTTCTTATCTTCAAGGTTTAAGAGTTTTTTGTATATTTTGGACAAGGGTCTTTTATCAGATATATTTTTTGCAAATATTTTCTCCAAGTCTGTGGTTTGTCTTCTTATTTTCTTGAGATTTTTTTCTCTGCAGAGCAGAATTTTCAAATTTCAATGAATTATAGCTTATCAATTATTTAATTCATGGATTGTGCCTTTGGAGTTGTCATCAAAGAAGTTATTTCCATATCTAAAGTCATCTAGGTTTTCTTCTATATTATCTTCTAGTTTTATAGTTTTACATTTTATGTTTATATCTGTGACCCTTTTTCAAATAATTTCTGTTAAGTATGCAAGGTATGTGTCTAAATTAATTTTATTTTTTGCATGTGGATGTCCAGTTGTTCCAGCACCAAAGATGGAAAGACTATGTGTGTTTTGTTGTATTGCCTTCATTCTTTTGTCAAAGATCAATTGACTATATTAAAGTGTGCCTTTTCCTGGATTATTCTGTTCCATCGGTTCATTTGCCTGTTCTTTTGCCAATATCATACATTCTTGATTGTTGGGGCTTTAGAATAAGACTTAAAGTCAGGTGGTGTCAATTCTCCAACCTTGCTCCTCTCTCAGTATTGTGTTTGCAATTCTGACTCTTTCTCCTGTCCACACAAACTTTATAATCAGTTTGTCAACATCCACAAAATAACTTGCTGGGATTTTATTGGAATTGCATTGAGTCTACAGATCAAATTGGGCAGAACTGACATCTTGACAACATGGACTATCTCTCCACTTATGTAGTTGTCTGATTTAATTTATTAGAATTTTGTAGTTTCTCTCATGTAGGTCTTGTATGTATTTTGTTAGATTTATACCTAAGTATTTTATTTTGGGGGGATATAGTGTAAATGGTATTGTGTTTTTAATTTTAAGTTCCTTTTGTTCACTGCTGATATAGATAAAACTGTTGACTGTTGTATATTAATCTTGTATCTTACAACCCTGCTAAATTTCTTATTAGTTTCAGGAGGTTTTTCTAATGGGTTTGTTTGGATTTTCTACATAGAAAAATATGTCATCTGAAAACAAAAACAGATTTATTTGTTTCTTCCCAATCTGTACATCCTTTCTTGTCTTGTCTTACTAGTTTAGCTAGAGTTTCCAGTTTGATGTTGAGAAGAGTGGTCAGAGGGGATATCCTTGCTTTATAACTGACCTCAGTGAAAAGCTTTGAGTTTCTCATCATTAAGAATGATGTTAGCTGTAGGTTTTATGTAGATATTCTTTGAGGAAGCTTCCTGTCTTTTTAGTCATATCATTTCTGGATTTCTATTTCTGATTTTATGTTGACATTTTTAAATGCGTACTTTTAAACTTTTTACTTGTTTTGTACTGAAAAGTTATATTTTTATCTCTGGGCATATTTATCTGGTGTGTCTTCATTATCTGTTAGTGTATTATTTTGTATATTTAAATTTTTTACACAATATCTTGTATAGAATTTATTTATTTTTTCCAGTGGCTTATGTATTGAAGATATTAGTTTTTCTGTGCTCTTAAGAAGAGTTCTTTATGTAAGGATGAGGTGTGCCTGCACAGGCTTTTCCAGTTTAGGGCCAAGTCTCTCAGCTTCATTGTCACTCTGAAGTTTTCGATTAGACAAGAGTTGTCTGAAATACAGGCAGATGTGACATAACCATAATAATCTGCCACTAGATAAAGCATATAAACAATTGTGTCTTGGTGTCAATATGTGGAGTGACTGAAGAAATATAAATGGCTTGTTTGAATTACATACATAATATTTTATAGTATTTGAATAAGAATTGAGCAAGAGAATATATTAAACCAATATTTTCTTTTACAAACTACCATAAAAATTGCTCAGTAACTAATTGCATAAGAGAAGACAACTTTTAAAGATACTAAATTAAATCCAACCTCTAGTGCTTTTGCGTGTGTGTGCCTGTGAGCGTGAAGTGTTAGTCTATCTGCTACACATAACTTAGTCATGTCCTGATGGTTTCATATAATTATGGGGTAGGTCAAAATAACCTATCACTTTCCTTTGATACAAGAGGGATTGATCAGTGATGTAAGGTAAAAAGTTGGAGAAAGAAATGAAAAACAATCATTTAAAAATTTTTCAATGAAATGAAGAGTGAAATTCATCTACCACATCAACACTTTTTATTCCTTTGAGTAATTTGTATGCTTTTGAAATGTTATTTTGACTGCACATCATTTGGGTCAATAACTTTATTTCTGTATTTGACATTTTGTAAGTAATTGTGTGTGCTTTCTCTTGAGCTATTTACAAATGTGCAATAGTCATTCTAGGAAATATTTATAAAAAAGAAGGCTGCCAATAAAGTAAAAAAATCTGTTTATAAGTATTCAGTTCATTGACATATAAACAGAAATTATAAAATATATCTGTTTTTGATTGAGAAAGTGGGAAAATATTTATTAACCTCATTTGCTCTGTATTACCTTTATAATGTCAACATACAATGGCACTAAACCAAGGACACATTTGATGTAGCAAGGTTAGTAGGCCTATGAATTCTAGTTTTCGGAGATATTCTTTAAGAAAGATTCTGGGATATTTGGTCTTGTTTGTATCAATTTTGAGTTTTCTACCAAGTTTTTAGTCATCAATGAGCTCTCATTATCTTTCAGTGATATCAATATTAATTCAAACAGTTTTCTTAATATGTGCAGAAATATAACCTTTACAGACCAACCTTACAATAGTACATTACATTTTAGTCTATTTTTTCCTTTAAGTGAAGTATATGCTTTTATTAATAATTATTTCCTGATAATGAAAATATACCTATTTTAATCAGTTTTCTATATTCTGGTGAGTAGTTAAGGTTTTTTTAATATGAATGAGATAAGTTGAATTGAAAGAGACTTAAGATTCTCCTAGAGATCTAACTTCCTCAAAACTCTTGTGATTCTGGTGCTGACACGTGAATTTAAATGTGAATATTCCTTTGCAGTACAGTTACCTCTTAAGTTTAGTGTAATAATTCAGTGAGAGCCACACTAATTAACCACTCCATTCTAAAGGGACAATATGTCATGCCAGGCAAATACTAAAAGATCTCTCCTGGTTTATTATAATCCAATTACATGCAAAGTTTTAAAGACTTATTTTTAGCACTGGTTCTGAATACCCAACAATTTTCCTCACATTGTTCTGCTGACTTGGTTTACATCCATTTTAAGAAATAATAGTTGTGGTATCTAATTTATAAAAATATTGTTTGAAGTTTAAATTTTCCTATAAAGAATTACATAGGAGGTACAAAACCATTCTTTACAGTCAAATCGATATTAGTATTTATTAAAGCTTTATTCAAAAAGAGGAATTGAATATGAAATGGATTGTTACAGTTATGTATTGCTGCATAATAAGCCATCACAAAATTTACTAGCTTAAAATATCAACTTATTTTCTCTCACAGTTGTGTGGGTTGACTGGGCTGAGATGGGTGGTGCTTGCTTAGTTTCTTATGCACCACAATCACACATCAGCCACGACTGCAATCATCTGAAGTCTTGACTGAGCTTAATATTCAAGATGGCTCACTTCCATGGCTAGCTATTGATGCCAGCTGTCATCTGGCTCATGGGCACATGGGCTCTTCATCTAACTTCATATTCTCAGGGCATGACAGCTGGGATCTGAGAGAGAATGTCCCGAATGTGAGCATTCCAAGAGACTCATCTTCAATAACTTTTATTTATATTTCAGTCACAAATCTTAATTTCTTACATGAGATTAAGGTTATTGAAAGAAATGAATGCTGTAAGAGGGGTGTCCAACCTGTGGCACACAGGCCATACACAGCCCAGGGTGGCTGTGAATGTGGCCCAGCACAAGATTGTAAATTTACTTAAAACATGATGGCATTTTTTTGTGATTACATGTCACAATATATTTAATTTGTGGCACAAGACAACTCTTCTTCTTCCATTGTGACACAGAGATGCCAACAAGTTGGGTACCCCTGCTAGAAGATGAAGCCAAAAACCCTGAAGATAGGTTATGGGTGGTTTTCCACATGAATAATACATTTATCCAGGGAAATGGAAGAAACTAGAATGTAAAGAAGAATGGAAGTTAGCTAAAGAGTCACAGATCTTTTGAACCCTAAAAGAGTTTTACTATTTTACTATTAAACATAGCTAAAACACTTCTAGACATAATTGTTTTAACCTAGAATGTAATCTCACTCCTTCCTTAATAATTGTTGCTCTGTGATCACAGCAAGACTTCAAATACTTTGATCCCCTCCTTTATTTTTACTGTGTTATGGCTTTACTTGTCTTTTTCAAATCGGCTTAGATTCTATGAATCAATATAATACTTCAATGGTTTCTTTACAAAGCACCTAATTACCTGACTATATTTTTTACTACCATTTTCTGCATCAAAGCAATGATAAGCTTCTTCCCTCACAAAGAAAGTCATATAAGCAAGCATAATGCAGCATTCAAACATGTATTTTCTTCAACATGAACTGTGTTTTCATTTCCATGGAGGTTATTCTACTCATTAGTAAGCTTACCGTCTCTTCTCACACTATTTTAAAACTTTACAGTGTTAACAGCATAATCACTCAATTCATGTTTCATAACTTTCAGGAAAAAATTTGTACCTTACATGAAACAAAACACTCCCTTCACTGTATCTATAAACATCTGCATCCATCTTACTTTGTGTCTCAGAATAAGATGGAAATCATTCAATAGAGAACCAAATCTCTCCTTTCTCTAAAATGTAGGTCTTTCTATTTTTTTTTCCTGGATTATTTTTTAAATCAACTTAACCACTTTCTTTTTTTCTCAAAGATTTCAGCCTCAGTCCCCTATTTACACTCTTTCTAGGCTCCAAAAACAACCTTAGGTTTAGCGATCATCCTCTTGTATGTAGTTCTCTCATATGTATCTCTCTCCTGAATTCCTCTCTTATTTCCAACTTACATCTGAACACTTACTGGACTTTTATACATTGATCCCATTAGAACCTCAAGATCATCATATTCTAATCTCTAACCTACATAACTTCCACTTTCTTCCCAAACACATTTGTTGTTTTTTGCCCCCTTTCTCAGTGATTAACATCGTTCTCTAACAAGAAGCTCAGGGCCAAAACCTTGGACCCATTATAGATTCCTTAATCTTACCCCCACCCCCAAACCAATCAATAACTAAGCCCAATATTTCTGCCTCTTTAATATATACCATATTTATCCCTGGCTTGTGTGGCTTGGTGGATTAAGTGTTGGCCTGTGAACCAAAGAGTCACTGGTTCGATTCCCAGTCCAGAACACATGCCTGGGTTGCAGGCCAGGTCCCCAGTAGGGTCGCACAAGAGGCAACCACACATTGATGTTTCCCTCTCTCTCTTCCTCTCTCCCTTCCCCTCTCTAAAAATAAATAAATGAAGTCTTTAAAAATATATATATATCATATTTTTTTCTATACATTTCAAACACATTTTCACATCTTTCTTTTGGGTCTCCATCATTTGTTGCCTTCTTAAACTTCCTATTTTTCCTACATTCATCCTTATTAACCTTCAATCTATCTTCTATAGGTTACTAGAGGATCTTAAAAGCCAATCTAAAGACATATCCATTATCTGTAGATTTCAGTCCAATCTCCTTGTCATCTCATAGAAGACCTTTCTTACTGGACACTTCCCTTCCCTTCCTAGCATCATCTTCCTTTTAGCAGCTTGTAATCTGGTCCAATAAAATTGCTAGAATTCTGAAAATCTTTACTAAAATTTTTTTCTGTACTCTGTCCATTTTCCATGATGTGAATGACCTTCTTTGTGCTCTCATTTCTGAGTGAATACCCACCATTTAAGACTCAGTTCAAAGATTATCTACTTTTTGAAGCCTGTGCTGTTATTTTCTTTGTCTTGTTCTATTCTTTGATGAGTACTTATGTCATGAGTACACCAATAACTCATGTTCCACCAAAACAGTTCCTTGAGTGCAGAAATTTTGTTTTATTCATCTAGTACTGAGCCTGGTACAATATATAATTATTGATGAAATGATCCTCAAGTGGCTTAGATGAATGTAAGTTTCAAAAATTTTGTTTGCATAATGCAAAAGAAAAAAAGGTATGTCACATCAATACCCTTTTCCTAACACCTTTCTTCCTGGAAAATTTCTGGATATTTGGGTTGGTAGATAATGATTCTTTCTTGTTCTTTTTAATCAGCTACTGATAGGTACTACCTTAGAATTTGTAGGTACCAATAGCCTTTCTTATTTAAATCAAGATTCCAACCCTGTCTGATTATGTAGATACAATCCAGGAGTTGGCAGGATACTAGGTTTTTTTTAAACAATGTGGATTTCTCTCTTTATCATTTGTCAAGTTCTTTACCTTCTCATTTGGCATAATTTCTGTTTCTCATTTGGGTACTAAACTCAATTAATTAATTACTTATCACAAAATATTTTTAGGTGCTCTATCTGCAAATTTCTGTTTCAAAACAAAAAACTAATATTGGGATTCTTTTACATCATATTGGTCCTATAAATTTAATTAATAAAAATCAGTCATCATTTCAACACTTATTTGAAACATTTAAGTGGCATGGAGAGAATATATGTCCAAAGTGTCTCAGCTTAAGTAATGGTGTGGAGGAGCAATATTCAACTTTTTTCATCTCATGGCACACATAATCTACTTAAATTCTGTGGCAAATGAAAAAAAATATTTTGCTGATCTGACAAAAAGTTAAAATTTTGATTCATTCACACCAGATAGCTATTGTGTTGGCTGATGTCATCTTTTTATTTGATGATCTAAAGGGAAAGAGGTCAGTGGCCCTGACTATATAGTCAAGTATTGCATGTTTTAAGAATTCTTGAGGCACACCAGTTGAAAATCTCTGGTATAGAGGGTTATAATAATCTGCCTAGATGTATTTGTTTAGTGAAGCCAGAAATGTTCCTCCAAGAGGAAAGGAGTTGGGAGAAAAGAAAAGAAATCATGAATAGTGCCAAAGGATGAGGTGGAAGGAGTAACATGGTCACTTGGGCAGCTCCCTTGGTTTTCCTTCTAACTT